>NC_079494.1:101596003-102248995 GCF_030052815.1 Hevea brasiliensis
ATATGAGATAGAGAGTTGTTAGCCTTCAGGGTGTTATAGAGAGGGCACAAGTTCCATATGTGAATTATAAAATGTAAGATCAAGATGTATGTAAGCCTTTAAATTGAATGACCATGGTTTGGCTACCTAGTATTTTGTAAGTTCTTGAACCACTAAATGGATATGGAAAAATTAGAGTTACAGAATCCCTCCCTAAGGTAGTAAGGGTAGTATGCAGTCCAAAAGGGTAAGAACAAGAGATCATGTAGAGAAGTACTGACCTGTTATTCCCAAGTTCATACTTAGCTTCTTAATGCATAAGACTAAAGTATACTCCAAATAAAGTAAAAGAAAAAGGACAAAAGTTAGCATCGATAAATCATAAAATATGTATATATATATATATATATATATATATATATATATATATATGGAGTGGTGCCTAAATACAAAGAGGGAGAGATAGCCCAAATCACTAACGGAAGTCTAGCTTAGGTAGTTAGAGGATCAATGCTGAGTAACATTGAGGTATAGATGACGTGGTGATAGTGGAAAGGTATAAGTTTCGATATAACAATCTGTGTTCAAGAAGAAAATAGAGCTAAAGGATGGAAGAGGAAAGTTTGGATTTGGGGTAAGATAAAAAGAGTTGGCTAAAGAATAAATTAGAAAATAAATTAGATAAGATTAGGAAGAATAGGAGAGCCAAAATACCAAGGAGGTGAATGTGGTTCTAGGAAGGTAAAATGAGATAAACAAAAAAATAATAATATGATAGAGAGCAGAAAAGGATGGCATTAGGAAAAACATTGTTAAGTTATGGAACCTAGAAGTACAGGACTTAGGAGCAAGTCATAATTGATGTAGTGTTAGGAGCCCGAGCTCAGAGCTTAGAGTTACAGGATCTAGATTAGACCTGGTCTGCTTTCTACCCTGGTAGGATAATGGGGCAATGACATAAGAACCCTTTGGTTATTGACAGTATAATAGAAATTAGGTGAGGTGTGCAACCAAAGTAGGTAGTAACTATTGAGCGTGCTTTGGTAACTTGAATTGTATTGTCAGATAAAGAAGCAAGGTCAATAGGAGTAAGTTGGATAAAAGTCAACATAAGGGATATAAATATGCAAGATGAGGGATAATGTCACAGAGGCTTGATATTAAAATTTAGAGTGGTGAGAACTAGAGTCAAAATTGAGTTAGACATATATTTTCAGCAGACCGATAGAATAATTATGTAAAAAAGAGTAATAATAAATAAATAAATAAATAATAGTATGATAATATGTAGCAGTAACGCTAATAATGGTCTAATAGGACAAGATAGTTATAGGTGTAATTATAAGATATTGAGAAGTACATGGCTTAGAGGAGTGATTGTTGGTAAGATTGGAGTAGATATGAAAGAATCTGTGAGTGCTTTTATCTTCTAGAATATAACTAAGTATAAGGAGCATTGGACAAATAATTATAAGCATGGAAGATAAATGGAGAGTAAAAAGGAAATAATAAATTCTAAGATGATATGTATGGCGGGACATCAGTATAACAAATGGTAGATACAACTGATATCTTGTAATAACGCACCATAATTACAAAGAAATAATGAAACTAAAAAGGGAGACTAAGGTGTATGAACTAAATCTTGTTTATCAAACAATGGTATACCATAAATGGTGGGAGAACATTTCTCTTTCTTTTCAAATTAGCTCGTGTTTCATTCTAGGAGATTATGTTAAGAAGAGAGATCGTGTCAAAGTGACCCAATTAATTGAAAATTTGATGGGCGTAGTACATATCCAATCTTTTAAGGCAAAATGACGATAATGGTGTGCCTAATATTAAGTATGAAAGAATGATCAGAGAGGTGACAGGAGTTAAATCGAGCTAGTTATTAGGGCTTGCAACCCTTTTGAACTATAAGCTAGAGGAAGTGCTATTTGCAATGAGTTACAAAGAATGAAATGGTTGCTAATGGGAAAAGTTAAGGCTGAAGTTTGGAAATCTATGGGCAGATATGTGATTATATTAAGGAGAATGAACACGCGAAGTATCTTTTCGTAATCAAGGCATGGCACATATTTCCCACAAATTGTTAATTCTGATGGAACTTATAATTTCTGGGCTCCCATCCATCCAAGATGTGAAATTTCCTATTAAGGCTGGTAGGGAATGATAATGTTCTGATAGGTAAGTTAGGAAAGGGGATACAAAAAGAATTTTCTATGGTTAATTACAAGTGTTACGTAATGTGAAGAATGTGCTGGTAGAAGTCAATCGTAAAGTTAGAATTCTCGAAGTAATGGAACTAGTAATCAAGATAAGACTAAGAAATAAAAAAAAAAAAGAAAGAAAGTTAAAGTTGATGATGGGATGAACATCCTTGAAGGAAAAGTTGTAAGGGTGAGATAGGACTAAGATTAAGGAATAAGTACAGCATGTTGAAAAGATATCAACGATGGCAGAAATAGGAAAAGAAAGTGGATAAGATCCAAAGGACAGGAAGAAAGCTCGGTAGAGCTAGTTATAATGATGAGGATAAGAAGGAATAGGTATGCTAGGAACACACTAAGAGATGTTTGAAACAAGTTATTATGAGATGATAGATTAAAGGAGCAATAGAGCCTCAATCTGAGTGCCAATGTGTTAGAAGTAGGCCACATACTAAGAAGCTTTAGGAAGAAGTCTAGATATTTTCATTACAGAGAAGGAGTGGGAAACGATAAAGTTGCATTAACTGGGTTGTCAGGGAGTACAAATACATTTGTCCTATAAGAGAAGAGACCCAGTTCACTTTCTAATATTGATAAGTGGTGTAGGGTACGCTTGACACTTGGATGGAGGTCTACATAACTAGTTACATAAGAAGGACAAAAGCTGGTCTAAGGACCTTAGTAATGACACAAAAGAGATTGAAAAATTAAAGGTATCATGGGAGTGAGAAGATTTATAGGTATTGACCATTGAGGTCATAGGACAAGTAAAGGTTTTGAATGAGATGTATATGATAGGTGCTACAGGAAAGCATTTCATAGGATACTATAGGGTAAGTAACATAAGTCATGTTTTTGGGGAACAGAGATTATTGAAACAAAGGAATAAGGACTGAAGTCACCAAGAGACACGTTAGGGCATAATAAAAGTGAGGTAAGCGCCAAAGTTGATTAAAGTTATCAGATATCAAGTCGAAAGTAGTGGAGTTATAATGAGTACTAGAGCTGATAAAAAAAAAGGGGTAAACGAGTAGTCAGATGTGATGGTTTAGACTCGTATGAGGATGGTAGCCGCATACTATAACAGGGGCAGATAGACATAAAATTTTTAACCATCCATGCATCCAAGGAAAGTGTAAAATTTGCAATGGGTGACCGTGTTCTTAAAGGTTTCTCGTATGAAAAGGGTTATGAGATTTGGAAAGAAAATGCAAATTGGCACTGCTATATAGGACCTTTAAGATCATGGACAGAGTGAGAGTAGTTGCCTATCGCCAGAGTTGCCACCAAACCTTTCTCATGTCGAACCCAGTATTCTATATTTTCATGCTTAGAAAGTATGTTCCCGATCATTCTCATGTGCTATGACAAGACACAGTGGAGCTAAATGAGACTTTGATCTTTGAGGAGCAATCAGTAGCCATAGTAGACTATCAGATGAGACAACTTTGGTCAAGGCAAATCCCTATGGTTAGCCCTGTGGAGGAGTTAATCTATGGAGGAATGCACTTGATAGTTAGAGCGGGATATACGCAGCAAGTACTCATAAGTTAGATATGCAACTATGTTTCATTGATTTATTTTGTTTAAAATTAGAGGACCAATTTTCTATAAGGGGGTCATAATATAACATCCCAAATTTTCAAATAATTATTATATATATATATATATATATATATATATATATATATATATATATATTATTCTAACATTGGTATTGTAGAGAGAGTGTATGTACTTTCATTTCGTGGAAATTGATCGTCGCTAGATCTGCACTTCGCCAAGCAGATAAGTCTGAACCATTTCAGAATCGGGTCAAGATTATAGGCTACCCCACCATTTTTAGACATTCGACACGCCCAGCTTGTCGACGGCATAGGTAAACTCGAACTCTACATTACTCAATTTTTGCCTTGTACTGGGTTAGAATAAAATTTATAAAATATTCGTGGATGATAAGAAAATTACAATTCCTATTGCAATAGGCTTATAATATTGTTAAGGACCGCATGACAGGTTTATAGAAATTTTCAAGTTAGTTTGGATAGTTTTTGAAAAATATTAGTTTTGAAGTCTTATAATTGAGTTGTCCGATGTTATGATTATTGCTTAGTTTGGAGGGCCTAGGAGGGGCTATATAATGATGATGAGATATGAGTTGAGTTTAGAAATGTTATTTGAACCATTTTGCAAGTTGGGTAGGTCATAGGTATAGGGGAGATTCTGCCGGATTTTCAGCACAACTTAGGATGTCTTTGGTCTTTTTTAAACTTGTATTGAGTCAAATATATTAAATAATTGCACTGAAATTATCAAGAGAGCCGGGACAGCCTTCCTTCTTCGCCCAGCAGCCGCAGTGACCTCGGTTCAAGTTTGTGAGTAAAATATTAATTTTAATTGTAATTTTGATATTATTATATGTTCAAGCATGCCCATGCATCACTTATAAATATGTATCTATGTAGTTAAACACTAGGCACGTTTTATATTGCATTCATAATTGTTGAAGTGCCATGGATGTTGTTTGCAGTAATTTGGAGCAGTGTGTGTGCGTATATGCGTGTGGTATGGTATTGGATATGGACAGGACGGGTAGACATGGCTTGAGAGACACTCGCTAGGACCCGGTCCTTCAGGGTAGACACAGCTTGAGAGAAACTCGCTGGGACCCCAAATTTGGTTTATTAAGCGAAAGTCTGACTTGAGAGACACTCGCTGGCAGAGGTTGGATTAAGAGGGTTGTATAGGGGATCAGCTCCCATATATGTATTGCTTGACAGTGTTGGGTGTGTGAGTGCTCCAAATTGCCTTTTTGCTGTTATGATATGAAAATTATGACGATGTTGCATTTCACTCCACATGGTGCATTAGCTTTAGATAGTTATAGAGATTATGATTAAAATTGGTATTTTACTCTATGAGTCGAATGCTTAATCCTGTTCATCTATTTTTTCAGTATGCAAGAGGATTATTTATTGTGGCTAACCTGCTCTTCTTCTCCGCAGGTCCATTAATAGTATTTAATGTATTTTGTACAATTGAGTTAAATTTTAGACTGCATGTGTTAGAAGCACTTATTTTTATTTTGGGCTGTATTATAAAAGTTATGTTGGACTCAGAAATTATTAATTATATGCATGATGGAATTGGATGAGGAGCCGAGCTCCCATTTGAGTTATGACATTTTGATTATGTGAAGGGTGAGCCGAGTTCCTAATTTATTATATATTATATTTACAGTCGACGAGTCAAAAACTCCTATCGTGACAATGGACACCATAATTCACCATTTAAGTCATGAAATTACATATTTTCTATGCTCCTCAAGGTCGCTAAATTGGGCAAGATCCTTTATTACTCACAATTGTTCAAAGCCCTAAGATAAAGTATCCAAATCAACACTTATACATGCAATTTGATTCCTATACTCTTAGTCACCTTAATCAACATTGTAATTCATCAATTATGTGTCTAATTTAATCAATAATCAAGCTAAATAAGGCTACCAAATTGGACAGCTTTCAAGCCTAAAGAAAATCTCCAAATTTTTAGGGTTACAAACCTTAATTCACAATTAACTTCAAACACCCACATACAACCCTATCCTAATTCATGTACTTAGCTTAATTAACATTTCTAAACATCAATTTCATGAAAAATTTAAAAAATTTCACCCTAGTTCCATGGCTGCCAAATTAGGGTTTCCCAATTACCCATCAATTCCTAAAATTTTCCTAACACACTAACTCAATTAGCCTTAAAATCAAGAAATTAAGAGAGGGAAGTAAGGAATTATGCACTAACCTTGGATGGCAGCCCCTTGAATGGCCAAATTTCAACTTTTACCTCTTCAAATTAGTATTAATGGCTTCCTCTTGATGTGGGGAACAACTTTGGTGAAGGGAATTTGTGAAGATTGTGGCTAGAATTTAACATGCAAATGAAAGAAGCAATAGGGAATGAGGGTTAGGTGGCAAGTGAGAAATGACAGAGAGAGATGGGTTTCCTTTCTTCATTTTCTGCTCATTTGGCTCTTATATACCCCCCTCCACTAACTTAAAAATATTAATAAAATAATCAAGTTTCTAAATTCCCAATTAACCCCACTTAAGTTTCCTTAATTGCAATAATGTATTTTCATGTTTTCATGGGGGTTTTTATGGGATTTTCTAAATTTAATACCACTAATTTTTAAATGGACTTTTTGGTGAAAAGTCAACTTTAAATGTCAAATGACCAAAATGCCCCTCTTCGGGTTTAAGTTTCTCTTTTTTGGAATTTTTCAATCAGACAATTCCTCCAAATTTTTACACTATCTATTTTTATTTTTATCTTCACTTTTATCAATTAATTAAATTATTCTTGACATTTTTAATGTCATTTACACCTTGGTAAATTTTTAATTAAACCTTAGAAATGTGTTTGTAGGAGATCAACAATAATAAAAGTGGGGTGCATTAGAATGAGTTCAGACATTGCATGGTCAACAAATCTAGGAGATCAGAAATAACACTTGTAGCTGTCATAAACAATATAGAGTTAGGAAATAATATGTCTTTATTTTATAATGTGTCATTTTATAGATCAAGAAATAATAAAAGTCCAGGAGAAACCTCGCACAGTCAATAATATTGGGAGTTCGAGAGAGAGTCCTTTCCTGAAATCTCCTTTCATATCTGTGAAAAGTATTTTCTCTTTTAAAAGTTTTCTTCTTAAAATATTGGGGGTTTGGGAGAGAGTCCTTTCCTTAGACCCCCTTTCACATCTATGAAAAGCATTTTTTTTTATGTAATTTTGAAGCCCAAGGGAGAGTCCTTCTTGGGAATATTTTCTTGTTGAGGGAGAGTCCTTCCTCTAATTTTATAATTTAGCCATGAGCAGTTTGACTTCATCTCTAAGTTGTGAATTCGTCTATACTCGTACGAGTTCAATTATAAAAATTCGCTTCACACACTGCACCCTCAATTATTTGGATGCCAATAATGAGATGAATGCTGAACGAGCCGAGAGTCCTCCTCACTCATCATGAATCTCTAGGAATCAAATAATGCCTCTCTGGAATTATAGTCCTAATTTTGTAGAGGGAGGAATTTAATGAAAATCATAATAAGAGTCAGTCACAATTCACCCATCATTCCATTTACTTATGTTTTTAGGACGACTTCGAATGGTGAAACATCAATCATTCCTATAGTAAATTTGGAACTAACATCGTAATTTAAACCCCAAAATTATTGATTTTAAGTTACAAAGAGCACATCCTTAAATCTACTTATCCTTGTTAAGGGACGATGGGGGGTGCCTGACACCTTTTTCACACATACATGGACCCTGAACTCAGAATATCTGTCTTTGAAGTGGTAAGTTGTTTTAACAATAAATGGTTTTCTTTAATTTTCTCTCAAAATTAAAGTGGCGACTCCTCACTTTCTACTTTGGTGAGAATCGTCCAGCGACCGCAAAACACATTGCTATAGCTTGGCAACTCTAGTAGGGACATTTTTTTAAAACCCAAGCTTAGAGGTTCAAAAGTGGATTTAACTTTACGCTCTTACAAATTAATAATTGTGGGGTTTAACTTATGATATATCGGGGCTTTAGCATTTGGTAAATTTAAATTATTATTATTCTTTTGTCTTTATTACTAACTGTTTAATTATTTAATTTGTTTACGTGTTTTCTTAAGTTGCAGCAGTGTTATTTTAATTTCCCTAAAAAGGAAAAGGTGGGTACATCCCTTCACACAGTTAATACTTACACAATGTCCTCACACACTTCAGCCCTATACCCGAGCCTTTTTTTACCCTCTAGGAAATAGGAGGAAGTCGTGTAGCAGTACCCGTTGGTTTCCCCATTAGTATCCGCGAGGGCTTTTACTCAGATTGGAACTTATTTCATTTATTATGATACCCGTGGATTTTCCCATTAGTACCACCATAATGAAATAAGGCTCTACTATTCGCAGTAGAAACAATTTGGAGACCTTTAAGCCTTAGCAAATTAGACCCAAAGCTAAACCATAACATTAGCAAAAGCCTTAGCAAGCTATCCCTAAGGGTAGAGCCATCCCATTAGGTAGCGCCCACCTAGTATTAGGATTATCCTATTTCTAGGACAAAAGGGGCGCACTTCTTCTTCCTTTTCCTTTATTTGTCATTTAATCGCTTTCATTTTTTCCTTAAAAAAAGTAATTTTGAATCGTACTGTTCGAGCAATATAAATATCTTCCTACTTTGACAAATGAGTAGACATTATTGGCTTTGACAGTATAACTCGAAATTACTTAAGTTATGCATTTACATTTTTACTATTTGATTAAATTTATCTCTTTGAGCATGTGTCGCTTGCAATGGATAAGTAAAAGAGGCACCGATGGTATCTTCAAGCTAGTCAACTGGGTGAATCACTAGGAAAGAACAAAATGCTCAACATTGGTCTAGATTAAATCAAAATACACAACCCATACAACTAAAAGAAGAGGACATTAAAGTAGGAGCTCACTCACTACCCCATTCGATCCTGATAAGATCGAAGTGAAAATAGCCAATCTTGATGGTTTGCTTAGCTACTGGAAAATGCTTCCTCCACACATCCAAATAATGTTTGAGAAGAAGTACGGGAAATCGCTTCGTTACGGGTCAAGATACAAGGTTCTACTCAAGGCATTATTGTCCACATGGAACCCCACTTATAGGGTTTTTTTTTTTAATGACATTGATACAATACCAATGATAGAAGAATATCAGTCATTGTTGGAGCTTCCCTATGTGGTTTAGAATCATGTTTATCTTCATCTTGATTATAAGCAGATGTGGAAACAATTTTCCAAAGATAATTGGAGTTTCAGCAGAGGAAGCAAAAGCTAAGGAAACTATTAAAGGCAATTCCCATGGGCGGTCTTCAACCTACATCAAGAAGATTTTAGACCAACATATTCAGGATGGAAGGTTGGAGGTTGCTCTACCAACACTTACCTTGGGTATTTATGTGTTAGTTTTGTTACTCTGCCTCCGGAGATAGTACGCCAAAATGTAGTGGAGCTATTCGAGCAATTAAAAAGTAGAACATCAATCCAAACCCTTCTATCATTATCGAAACTTTCCGACTGACATATTGTCGATGTATGGGTAAAGAAACTTTGAAGTCAGATTCAATCAGATCTATGGATCTTGAGCCATTTCTGCCTACGCGAGACCAAAGGGTTAATTATACTTTGATCAGCCTATCATCGAAAAGATATTGAAAATAACAATAGTGGAGAAGAGTGAATCGTAATGACAAGAGCTTATTTTGAGTTATGATAGTCAAAACTATTGCTAGAGAAAGTTATGGAGTTCAAGTCAACCCTTCATATTGGGAACAAGAGATTATCAATTCATACCTTTGGTAGAGGTGATTGGATGTACAACCTACTTGCCAGCTCTAGTAATGAGTCAGTTCGATTCCACCCAATTCATTCCACACACAAAGGAGTTTTTCCTAGTTCATTTCTATTATAAAGCCAGTAAAAGGGATGAATTAAAGCCCTTGTGAAAGTCCTGGGAGAGGATAACCTTGATGGACCAGTCACCTAAGGGACTTAGCATGACAGAAGGTTACCCCATGTGGAGGGAAAAGAGAGATAAAGAATATAAGGTTCCTAAGTTGATAGGTCCTCAAAATAAATCGCTCAGAGATGCTATTGAGGATTACTTTGAAGAAGCTCATGCTAGGTTGTAAATTCACTTCCTAAGTTTGATGCTTGAGAACCAACAGTTGAAGGAATGAGTTAAGCAGCTAGAAGCAGAAAAAGGTCAGTCAGCCCAAAGCATTTGGCAAGCTGTGAAAAATAAGGGAAAAGATTCAGAGAAGAAGTAGCGGCAACACAAAGTGGAATGTGAGAAGTACAAAGCTTAGTGGGAACAAGAGAAGTCCATGCTCCAAGGAAAATAAAGGAGGCGAGGATGCAAAACAATAAATTGCATGAAGAGTCAATCGCCAAGATGTTAGTGGCCAAGAATAAGCAGAAAATAATATGAAACAGATTGAATTTGATGGGCAAGCACAATTGATTAATGATATTCTAAAGGAGTGTTCTAAGGAAAAGCTAAAAGAACGATAGGCCAATTTCTACCATAAACTAAAAGAAAATGTTAGTAGACTAGAAAGAATGGCCACTCAAGAAAAACAAGAGTTATTACCTGAATCAAAGTATGCCCTCCACACATTCAATCTGGGAAAACAAGAAGAGAGGTTGTATGAATATCTCAAGAAATGTCATAGCATCTTGAAGAGTCTTCCGAACCTAGACAATAGTTGATTTGTAATATGTTTGATTGTGAACAATCAAGGTGAAGGAGCGGAGGCATGGTAAGTGGTGCATTAGAGCATTGAATTTCAAAATTTTTCTTCTAGACATCATGCCATATCTCTTATGTGTCTAATAAATTTCAATGCT
Source organism: Hevea brasiliensis (assembly GCF_030052815.1). Lineage (NCBI taxonomy): Eukaryota > Viridiplantae > Streptophyta > Magnoliopsida > Malpighiales > Euphorbiaceae > Hevea > Hevea brasiliensis. The sequence continues at coordinate 101,606,633 of NC_079494.1, forward strand.
TAATTGTATATTAGAACACTTTTAATATGTATTAGATCTTCATTTGCTATTCAAAATTGTGAATTAACAAATTAATTCAATTTAACCCTAATTTGAAAGAGGAATTTGGGCACTAAACGCTTTGATGCACTATGGATGCAATTGACACCTTTAGGAAGCTCATAGGACCCAAAGTGTTATCCCTCTAGCTTATCTACACCAAGATCACCAATAAGCAGCCCCTAAGTTTGCTTCTCAAGCCTTGCCAACCAATTATAATTTTGGGTTTTGCTTTTAGAGAGGTTATATGTGTATATAGGACACTAGAAACAATTTCTAGCAATTTTAATTCAAAGGAAATGGAGTGATTCTCTTTGAATTGATGAGAAAGCAAGAAGAGGAGAGGGAGATAATGGGCTACCGCCACACTTGAGAATAAAGAATGTTATATTTTAATTCTTCTTTCTTTCCCTTTTATAATTAGGTCAAATAATCACTTAAACCCTTTGCCACATGTCACCACCATATTGCATCTTATTTTTAATTGACTTAATCACATTAAGCCAAGTATCAAAGCTAGACTTAATCTTGACTTTGATCATCTTACATGATAGGAAGATAAATTGCAATATTATATGATGACATGTGTCAACATCTAATGGTGCCACATGTCACCACGTGAAATAACCAAATTACCCTTATGTTGTAATTTGAGTTCTCAATCCAAAATCATTATTTCTCATCTTTTAATCAATTTATATCAAATATAAATTAATTAATTAATCTCTATTAATTAATTTTTCACAATTAAATTCATATTTAAATACTTTAAATATAAATTTAACTTTTACTATACATCAAATAACCTAGATTTGGTTTCAAGCCATGCTAGGGACTTTGCAATCTCATTGCAAACCAAACCTATTTAATTAATCAATTAAACTCTTTAATTAATCTATTAAATCACATTTTACTTGGTGATTAACTTGTGTATATATGTGACTCACTAGGCTCATCACTAATTGGCAATGAGATATGATATTAACTCTTAATATCATCAGAACTCTTTCTTACCATAAATGATTTCTCTAAATCATTTTAGGCATCTCATAGACCATGGTTGACACCTAGCATAGCGTGCTATGGCCACCCAATCAGTAACAAGGAATACCTTAAATGAACCTTTAATCATATGTTACCATGCACTAGAATCTCTCCGTTATAAAATCCCAATTCGAGCTGGAGTCATGGTTAATGCCAAACCCCATTTGCTATGAATATTATGTTCTCTTTTAATTCCAGTTCTTGATTAATTAGATTTTCTGCCGTAAACTCTTTTCTAACTAAATCTGTCTGTCCTGGCCAGGAACTTGAAACATCAAGAATAATTAAATGAACACAGGATTTTATCCCTATTTACTTAGGGTAACGGATTCCATCTTGATCAACACCTATCTCCATATATAACTAGTAGGAGCTAACACATGCCCATATACACATACACAGTACAAGTATAAAAGCAGATCAAACTCAAACTACCTATATACAAGATAACTATGTTATCTCGTGTTTAAAGATTATATGCAATCGATATGATATATGACAATGCATTGATAAGAGTAAACTCCATGTGCTTGTCATATGCATCACTGGTTCGGCCTACTTATCATGTATAAGTGCCTATCATATTTGTTATGTGGCATGAGACTCACGACTCCATCTTATTTATATCTCATATAAATAACTTTAGGAACAAACATGATTACAATCTTTTCTAGACAAGTCATGTCTTTTGTGAAGTATCCTCGATTGTGAACCAATTTATGATACTTTGTGCTAGAAATACTGTCACTCATATTCTTAACAACTTAAGAATAGAATTTCTAACAAAATATCAATAGACATTTTCTATTACACATAAATATATTATGTAAATGGAAAAGTGAAAATGTCTTTTATTAATAAAATATGTACAAGATACATATGATATACTCTAGGCATATTACTAACACAAGATTTCTAATGTAACTATGATGTGAGATATGTTTTGTGCCTTGAGATGATAATGATGAATGAATAACATGACCCCGAGGATCCGTCCTCGTTAGGGTTGTGCAAAGAGTTATGTATGTTATATGAACAAGTATCATGGACACATATATGGCCTTGTCATTCATGGTTGGATGATTGAATGATATCGTTGGGTCGATAATTTAAATTACCCTTTTTGCAAATGAAGACATGACAATCAAGTCATCATTATATCCTTTTAATAGAAGAAAGATAATTTAGTGAAAAAAGCTATGTAAAATGAACTAATAAGTACACCTTTACAGGAAAAGTCAATATTGCTCGAGACAAAGTAAACTCAATGAAGCAATCCATTGCCTTATCAAAAGTTTACTTAACTCGAGCCCAAATGAGACTGACAATGGAAGAACAAGAGTAGGTTCAAGTCCTGTAAGGGCAAGTTTCAACTAAAAGAACAAGTCTCAAAGCTAATGCAAATGATGAGAGAGATGGCTCAGAGTAAATAAGTGACAACTCCACCTCATGATCCAAATTTTCCACCAATAACGATTGGAAATCCAAATCCCTAATGTTTCTAAGACTAAGCTTCAACTTCCTTCACCTTCCAACACCCGAACACCAAGCCTGCAATCACTAATCCATAGGTTCCTCATTTCAAGTGAATGAGCTAGCTTTTCTTATTAACTAACCCCACAACCAAAACTTTCCTGAATATTACCCTCTAGTTCCTAACATATCAGGGGGAATTACATATGTGTTGATAGGAAAAGTCAAAGAGAAGGAGAAAGTATAGAATGAGAAGCTGATATCCTTAGAGGAGCATCTCAGAGTCAGAGAGGTCTAACTATGCATGGTTCGGGCTTAATGTAATAGCTCTACGCTTAGTGCCTAATGTCATGGTACCTCTAAAATTCAAAATTCAAGAGTTTGAAAAGTATAGTGCCAATGCAGATCCATGAATTCATCTGGCTACTTATATAGCTCAAATGTCAGCAGTAACCGACAATGACAAGTTGCTAATTCATTTCTTCCATGAAAGTCTTTCTAGCCCAGCCTTGCATTGGTATGTTCAGCTAAACAGGAGTAAATTATACTCCTGCAAGGACTTAGCCAATGTTTTCCTTAAGCAATACAAGTTTAATAGTGATGTGGCTCCAACCAGGAGGGTTCTCCAGAATTTGGTGCAAAAAGAAGGATAAAGTTTCAAAGAATACACTCAGAGGTGGAGCAAAAAAGCTACAAAAGTATATCCACCATTAACAGATAATGAGCTTTGTTCCATGTTTATTGAAACATTAAAAGCTCCTTATTTCAACTTGATGATAAAAAACACTTCCAACAGTTTTGCAAATATTATACAGACTGGGAAGAGAATTGAAGCGAATTTGAGGTTGGGAAGGCTTTAGGAAACCATGGGAGAATGTTCTATGAAAAGAAATATAAATTCTATAAAGAAAAGAGAAAGGGAGGTGCATACAATAAAGAAATTAGCCTATCACTCTCGTCCCTCATAAAACACCTGCCATCCTCAGTTTCTTTCTCAAAATCCGATGGTAGCCAATGTTCCCCCATAATTCCCACACTATCCCTGCCCATAATTTCCATAACAAACTACCTATACTCCTAGACTGCTAATCCAACCAACTCCTTCCATCTGACCTCAGACTCCCCAAACCAACCTTAGACCACTCAGGAATCTAGACCCACCACTTCCAATGCCTTTAAGCGAAATTTATCGTTACCTTTTGAGCATTAACCAAATCATCCTCATACCACTGGACCCTTTGCAACCACCCTGCCCTAGATGGTATGATCCTATTACTCGATGCGAGTACCACGGTGGGGTAGTTGGTCACTTAATCGACAACTGTGGGGCATTAAAAGGCAGGTTACAATCCCTTATTAGGAATGGGTGGTTGAAGATAGAGAGTAGTGGTGTAAATCTAAATTTACAAACGAATCCCTTGCCCAACCATGATGCAGGGAGAGGTGGTAATGTGAACATGATAAAAGTCATAGATGATGCCTAAACCTAAAGTTGAACAGTTAGTTTTATTCTTTGAACAAATTTTCAAATTTGCTATACAGGAGGGATATCTGGACCCTAGGATTGTGAAATCTAGAAACAACCAATCAGGGTCAAGGTGTGCCTATCATGGGGGTACATCGGATCATGTAATCACAGAATGCTAAGAGTTTAAAGATGAAGTGGCAAAATTAATAATGTTTAAGGTCTTGAAGTGCCAAAACAAGCTGAAAGTAAAGGAAGAAGGGGAAATAAATACAACTAAAGAAGATTAGGGAAGTCAAAAGCCCAAATTATGTTTTCTTTTCCCCCAATGCTAACCCCATCAACTCCCCCAAGAGTTATCATCAGGACACCTTCACAACTCCTGGTGACTAATACTCATAGTGTGCCATGGAATTATGATTTTTAAGTCTTCACACAGGAAGCTCTAAGCAATTCCTCCATTCCTGCCCTTAACCACACCTCTACCCAAGCAATCACCTCACCCAAACTGACCTCTACATCCTTTTCCCATTTTAGACTCACTTTTACAGGACCATCCTTTCCTACAGGTAACACAATTCTGAATCAGCCTATGAGCAAACTTAAGCTTAGCCTTATCTCCTAGCTTATGAAGCCTACTATTAGCCCACTTGTATTAGATGGAGAGATAGAGCATATTACTAGGAGTGGGAGGTGTTACGACCCAAATGAGTTAAAAAAGAAGAAAGGGAAGGGAAAGGTGGAAGAAATAATGAGGAACGATGATGAGGGTGTTAAGGAAGCAGATAAAGGAGAATCTGGTGAAGAAAAGGATGAAGATGAGTCGTTTCAAGATAATAAGGTAAAGTAAGTATGATGTAATTAAGCAATTAAAGAAAACACTGCTAGGATTTTATTATCACACTAATCTTGAGCTCAAACGCATCGCTAAGCATTACAGATGGTTTTAAATCAAGCCTTTGTGACTCTTGACATCATGCTGGGACAATTTGAGAAGATTATTGGACAAATTCAGGCATCATATTTTATCACCTTTTCATATGATGAAATCGACCTTGTTGGCTTGATGCATACCAAGGCTCGCATGTGACAATGAAGTGTAAGGGCGTATGGTAGCAAAAGTCTTGATTGATAATGGATCCGCACTCAATGCATTGCCAAGTGCCACTCGCTAGGCTCCTAGTGGAACCATCATTGATGCGTGGTATGCGTGTGGTATGGTATTGGATATGGACAGGACGGGTAGAGATGGCTTGAGAGACACTCGCTGGGACCTGGTCCTTTGTGGTAGACACGACTTAAAAGACACTCGCTGGGACCCCGCATTTGATTTATTAAGCGAAAGTTCGGCTTGAGAGATACTCGCTGGCAGAGGTTGGATTAAGAGGGTTGTATAAGGATCACCATATATATGTATTGCTTGACAGTGTTGGGTGTGTGAGTGCTCCAAATTGCCTTTTTGCTGTTATGATATGAAAATTATGATGATGTTGCATTTTACTCCACAGGGTGCATTAGCTTTAGATAGTTATAGAGATTATGATTAAAATTGGTATTTTACTCTCTGAGTTGAACACTCACTCCTGTTCATATATTTTTTCAGGCTATAGAAGGATTATTTGTTGTGGCTAACCTACTCTTCTTCTTTGCAGGTCCATTAATAGTATTTAATATATTTTATACAATTGAGTTAAATTTTAGACTCCGTATGTGTTAGAAGCACTTATTTTTATTTTGGGCCTGTATTATAAAAGTTATTTTGGACCTGTAAAATTATTAATTATATGCATGATGGGATTGGATGAGGGAGCTGAGCTCCCATTTGAGTTATGACATTTTGATTATGTGGAGGGTGAGCTGAGTTCCCTAATTTATTATATATTGTATTTACAGGTTAGACGAGTCAAAAACTCCTGTCGTGACAATGGACACCATAATTCACCATTTAAGTCATGAAATTACATATTTCTATGCTCTCAAGGTCGCTAAATTGGGCAAGATCCTTAATTACTCACAATTGTTCAAAGCCCTAAGATAAAGTATCCAAATCAACACTTATACATGCAATTTGATTCTTATACTCTTAGTCACCTTAATCAACATTGTAATTCATCAATTATGTGTCTAATTTAATCAATAATCAAGCTAAATAAGGCTACCAAATTGGACAGTTTCAAGCCTAAAGAAAATCTCCAAATTTTTAGGGTTACAAACCTTAATTCACAATTAACTTCAAACACCCACATATAACCCTATCCTAATTCATTTACTTAGCTTAATTAACATTTCTAAACATCAATTTCATGAAAAATTTAAACAATTTCCCCCTAGTTCCATGGTTGCCAAATTAAGGTTTCCCAATTACCCATCAATTCCTAAAATTTTCCTAACACACTAACTCAATTAGCCTTAAAATTAAGAAATTAAGAGAGGGAAGCAAGGAATTATGCACTAACCTTGGATGGCAGCCCCTTGAATGGCCAAATTTCAACTTTTACCTCCTCAAATTAGTATTAATGGCTTCCTCTTGATGTAGGGAACAACTTTGGTGAAGGGAATTTGTGAAGATTGTGGCTAGAATTTAACATGCAAATGAAAGAAGCAATGGGGGAATGAGGGTTAGGGTGGCGGCAAGTGAGAAATGACGGAGAGAGATGGGTTTCCTTTCTTCATTAATCCTTTTGATATAAGGGAATATTTGATTTTTCACTAATTCGGATTACCCAGATACGCAAGTAAATGAGACGACCTTAGTGAATTGATGGCGCGTAGCGGTTTTTCATTTATGGGATTATTTTGCGTATTTGTTAAAATTCGATTTGAGAATCGGATAAGAACTCTCTTCCGATCTCTTTTTAGATTAAAATTTCGATTGGAGATCGGATAAGAAGTCTCCTCCAATCTCTTTCAGATATTCATTAAAAATTTTGATTGAGAATCGGATAAGAACTCTCCTCCGATCTCTTTTAGATATTCATTAAAAATTTTGATTGAGAATCGGATAAGAACTCTCCTCTGATCTCTTTTAGATATTTACTAAGATTTTTGATTGAGAATCGGATAAGAACTCTCCTCCGATCTCTTTTAGATATTTATTAAGATTTTTGATTGAGAATCATATAAGAACTCTCCTCCGATCTTTTTTAGATATTTATTAAGATTTTTGATTGAGAATCGGATAAGAACTCTCCTCTGATCTCTTTTAGATATTTACTAAGATTTTTGATTGAGAATCGGATAAGAACTCTCCTCCGATCTCTTTTAGATATTTACTAAGATTTTTGATTGAGAATCGGATAAGAACTCTCCTCCGATCTCTTTTAGATATTTATTAAGATTTTTTATTGAGAATCGGATAAGAACTCTCATCCGATCTCTTTTAAATATTTATTAAGATTTTTTATTGAGAATCGGATAAGAATTCTCATCCGATCTCTTTTACTTGAATGAGAGTCGAATAAGGACTTTTTCGACCTCTTGAAATTTGATTACAGCTACATATCATAAGAGCCTAAGACTAAGGGTTTTGGCATTTGAAGATGCCGGGGACCCGAATAAGGCTTCTTTTAATTCATTGGTACCTCGTGACTAGATAGGGGATACCAGACTGAATTTTACCGACCTCCTATGTGATCGCCTTACCAATACCTTTGGGCAGGCAACATTTGCTCTATTTCATTTGCTAGTCTGAAATTCAATTTTACTCTAACCCCCCACCTTTACCCAGTCATCTTCTCGAGCTAGTCTGGTGGTTCGACTTCGTAATTCTCTGATTTATTATCCGAACATTTATTTAAAAAACTCTTATGTTAAGATACTGCTACCAACATTTTATCAAACTAACTATACGTTACCAGTAACCAGAACACCTACATTAGGAGATAATAAAAGACCAAGAACAAATAAATAACATGAACTGATATCAAAGATAAACTCAAGAGTAACCACCCACGTGGGACCTTCTAACATAAGACAAACTTTAACGAAAATTACGAGCTTAAAAAGAAAATAAATACGAACACTGGATAAGGCAATGGTTCAAACACTCACCTACAGGAAGTTGAACCTATTGAACTAACTATGGAGTCACGAATGTTGTACAGTTTCGGCTAATAGTCTGGGGACTAATGCTTGCTTTGAAATGACGAATGCCTAGTTAGCATGTAATCAAACCGGAATGATAATGAATGAGATTGAGCTCAGAAAATAAAAGTGGATATAAAGGTGGTGAAAACAGAACTGAAACTTAAGAAAGGGTATCGCAGAGCAATGAACAAACTGAAAATCAAGAGCTCCGGTGTCCAACACTTCTTCAAAGAAAATACTTTAGAAAACTGGTTTCTAAAGTCTTTCTAGCTTAAAAATAGTAGAGTAGCAGAACTGAATCAATTTTCAGAGCCTTTTCACTATAATCACCACCCTTTTTCTTCGTCCTCCCAATGAAGGGTCAGGATTCCCCTTGAAGGAGATGGAAGGTTTGGATCTTAAAGGACATGATCTGATGTTTGAGAATCAAAGAGAATCAAAATGAATGGCTGAGATCCTTTTCAGAATATTTGTCCTCTCTCTCTTCTAATTTGACGGCCCAAAATTTTCTTGTCAAGGGCGATCCGAGGGCTAGGAATAAAAGGCGCCGGTCATGTCGTCTTCTTCTTTGATCCAAGGGCTTCGAACTTGTCCTTACAAATAAGATCAACGGTAGATATTGAGATGTACAGATCACATGACATACACCGCACCTATCAAGAATGTGGGCGATTCTCGCAAATGAGGCGTATGGAGGAGATTTGATCTCGTCTGCAATGCTTTAACTACCTTGGCTCTGATTATGACGACATGAGAAGTTGTCTTATTCTCTTTGCATTCTGATCTCCCCCTTCCGATCTTTCCAATATGCTCTTTTTCCGAACTCTCATGCCGGCCCCTCTCCGATCTCTCTCATTCCAAAGTCTTCTCCTTTGTCCGGCTCTGCCTACCAAGGCATTTATTCTTTCGATTTCCGAGGCGCTCGCTTTCTCGCTAGCCATAAATGCTCAGACTCTCCTCTATATATATACCCTCACAAGAAATCCTCCCGCATTTCATTTTCTCCTCTTTCTCACTTTTCTTGTTCTAACTACTCCCAGAATAATCCCGCCATGATAGTCGCTTGATCTTTTCCTACTGCTCACCTTGTTCATCGATCGACAATTTTCGACCGTGATCGTAAAATCATTATGGCCATATTTGATGACAGTGAGAGAACCGGACTAATTCACCGATCCAGATCGAGAATATCGATTGCGACCCCGAATCAATCGACCGATGTAATCAGCGAACCGATTTCGGGCGAGAAGACTGCTAATTTCACTCCAATAGTTGGTGACTGCCCTTCAAAGTTCATTTGGCTTCTCACCACATTGGGTGTCCCGACAGCGACTCGATTCCGAGCGATAATATTGATGGTGATCTCTCTTATCCTCATAAGAGTCATAGTTACCCCATCTAAGCTGTACATCTATCCGATGTCGAAGGCCGGTCTCCTAATCAAACACATCTTTTGATTCAGCCACGAGACTAGGCTTTGACATAGGCCTTCGCTAGATAGGATGTACTGCCGATCTCTAGAGATCGACCAAATGATGTAATTTCTCCTTTAATGTAATCCGATCTCTAGAGATCGCCCAAATGATGTATTCTCCCTTTTAATGTAATCCGATCTAGAGATTGCCCAAATGATGTATTCTCCCTTTTAGAAATGAAATACAATTATCATTTTATTATTATTGCATTGGTTATTTTTCGATCTCTGATGTGTTCATCCGATCCTATTCTTAACTGAATAGCCCTTAGCCGATCTGTCATTCCAAACAACCACCTTAATCTGTCGGTCCTTTAACCAGCCGATCTCTCCTTATTCAATTATGGAATTTCTGGAATATTCGTGAGACGTGTCGTAAAAGTCGCGTAATCCCGCTAACCGATGCGCCGCTTAGACACCATGAGCATTAAATGCTCGACGGTATAAATAGGCGATGGGTCCGCCATTGCTCCTTTATGTTATTTTCAGCCTTCTCGCGAGTGATTCCAAAATCCTCTAGTTTTTTCAAGTTCTTCCGACACCGATCACACTCCGGTAAGGGTTTTGATCTTTCTTTCAGTTTAAATTTTCTCTTTTCTTTGAAAATGAGCGGTGCCGAGGGTCAAAGAGAGGCGAGCCCCCCTTCTGTTCATGGCTCGTGGTCGTCAGATGAAGTTGAGGTGGTCGACCAAGCGGCGATCCAACCTCCTACATCCTCTGCTCCACCGTGGTTGCTGACCTCAAGACGAACGCATTCTTCAGGGAGAGAAAACCTCCCCATGGACGAGCTGCCATCAATCCTTCATGAAACCGACCTGCAGTCGTTCAGCCAAGAGTATAACATTTAGCCCGATTCATACAAACTCATTAAGTATCACTACGATCTTTGAGCCGATCACTTCTTCGAAGAGAATGATATGATCATGGTATACGAGGAGAAATTAAAAGCCGGGCTTCGGTTCCCTCTTGACGAATTCTTCAAGGAAGTTCTAAAATTTCACTAAGTGTGCATAGCCAAAGTTTACCAGAACTATTTGCGCATCCTAGTATCATTCAGAGGACTCTGCCGAGCTAAGGGGCTCAGACCAACGGCGAAGGTATTCGCCGAGCTACACAGGCTAACTCATCGAAAGGACGACGAGTATTGGTTCTTTCAGCGGCCACATTGTGGGCTTTTACCGACCGCCTCCTCCTTAAAGAATTGGAAGAATCGCTTTTTCATTCTGAGGAGCAAGATTCTGAGCGGTTTTGAGGGTTTTCCGCGTAGCTGGCTGCATCAGGGCCCATTAATTCCGAAGTGCATCACCCTGAATAGGGAAGAAGGCATAATGGTGATGGAGTTGAAAGATCAGCACCACTCGTAAGTTCTCCGCTTAGATGCGGTGACGGCCGAATCGCATCATTGACAATGCAACTAATTACGGCAAAGAACGCTGGCTTCACTCTCCGACTCGGCCTGATTTCTATATCTCTCGATCTTTGGGCCTTAGCGATCTCACCGACCTTTTCTTTGTGCAGGTATGGCGAGCGGCGAGGCTTCCAAGGAAAGCCGAAAGCGCAAGAGAGAGGTCTCCAGAAAAGTGCGGGAGATGAAGTACGCCGAGGCCTCTCAAATGCCGAGGCATGATCCGAGTGAGATACAGGGAGGTTCGTCCCGACCTTCAGGACTGCCGGTTCCTGAAATAGAAGTGGTTTAGTCTCCTCCTCTGCATGAAGAGTCGCCACCACCTCCTCGGTTGCTTTGCGCGGAAGGGGGTCCTTCCCAACCACCTGTGAGGACCCTTTCCCGCGGCGCTCAAATCCTGATCCACTTGCTGGAGAAGAACCGGATGGTTCGAGAGAATCCAGACTTTGCTAAGGTCTTGGGGTCCTCCATCTGCCTTCGGGAGGATCAGGATAGGCTAACCCTGAATGATCTCGATGATATCCTGACCCAGACTATGAGCCTGAGTGTGGAGAGTTTGGTGAACCAACATATTGTCTGGGAGAAGGCTCACCGTATGAGGCAAGAGATCAAGAAGGTGGGTCATGAAGCAACTTCCCTCCGATCCCAACTTTCATCCGCCTAAAACTATATAGCTAAAATTGAGGGGCGGATGAAGTTCTACGAGGATAAGTTGACCAAGCAAGCCCATGTTTTTGAAGAGGTTTGGGCGCTCCGAGCCGCCGATGTTGCTCGCCTCACTGACGAACTCAAAGCAAAAGAAGAAGAGGCAGTGACAAGGGAGGCCGGTGCTTATGTGAACGCCCATGGGGATCTCTTGGCCGAGCTCAAGAAGCGTTATCCCGAAGAGGACTTTTCCTGGATGATAGACCTGGCTCCACAAGACAAAGAGGATAGCGAGGAGGAGGCCGAAGGTGATAGAGGGGGTGAACAAAATGTATAACAGGCTGGGGGTGATCCTCCAACCGAATGACTTGTATAAATTTTTAATTTGAAATGAAATGAAGTTCTCCTTTTTTTTTAAATGACTGAATGAGATCGGAAAGTATCTAAGTTGCATGAGTGCCTGATTGTCTGAACATATTAGAACAACTTGAAAGCAATTATTAACCTATGTTTGAGAGATCGATAAAACTTTGTAGACATGAGATCGGCCTAAACCGAGAACAAACAATGAACGGAACTTAAGATTATTAAACCGAAACCCGATTCAACACTTAAGATCGGAAGCACCGTTAAGCTGGATTAAAACTTTAACTTTATTGAACAGCTATCCACAATATTTATGAATGGGGAATCGGATGGCATGAAGAGTTAATGTTGGTCCAATTTCGTTTGACAAGAGAGATCGGAAATGTGATTGACCGACCGAAAAACTTGGTAATTGATTCGAGAGATCGGATAGGATTTAAATGATATGGAGACTGAGTACTAATTTGATTCCTTTTGAAGAGAGATCGAAAATGTGATTAACTGGCAAGAGAGGCTTGGTGCTGGGAATCGATTTCAAAGTTTATTGATTCCGGGGATCGGCCAAAATATGGTGTCGACAGCTGCCCCTCTTTACATAATTCCTACTGAAGGGAAAAATTTTCTCGTGTAGGTATTATGTAAAGATTCAGACCCATATTTTGGGCGATTGGGTATTGAAATGTTGAGGTTAGTAACAGGAATTTAAATGCTGAAAAATTAAAGTCAACTTAGATCAAGGAACCAGAGGTTGATTAACAAGAAATTTAAATGCTGAAAATTAAAATCAACTTAGATCAAGGAACCAGATGTTGATTAACAAGAAATTTAAATGCTGTAAATTAAAATCAACTTAGATCAAGGAACCAGAGGTTGATTAACAGGAAATTTAAATGCTGAAAATTAAAATCAACTTAGATCAAGGAACCAGAGGTTGATTGATTAACAGGAAATTTAAATGCTGGAAATTAAAATCAACTTAGATCAAGGAACCAGAGGTTGATTAACAGGAAATTTAAATGCTGGAAATTAAAATCAACTTAGATCAAGGAACCAGAGGTTGATTAACAGGAAATTTAAATGCTGAAAATTAAAATCAACTTAGATCAAGGAACCAGAGGTTGATTAACAAGAAATTTAAATGCTGAAAATTAAAATCAACTTACAAAGCAAGTCTAACTCGACACGAGAAGTTCCTCCGCGACGAAGTGTACTTAACAGGATTGCGAAGATAGACGATTATTGGAGGACGAGTTGCAAGACTTAACCCATTGTCTTTGGTTACTTACTTACTTCCCACAGTTCCCCTTCTGCCCTTGACTTCTTTATTTTGCGAAAAGTGCCCTTGCAAGTTTTCACTTTCCCTTTTGCCCATCTGACTAGAAGCGCCCTTCCAGGTTTTCACTTCTAGCTTTTTATTTATTTTTTTTTTTAGGGCCATTCCCTGCAAATCTCATAGCAAAGTACATGAGGTTATCAATATTCAAATCCTAATCTTATGACAAAATTTTAACAGATTAATAGCGCAGAGAAAACAGCATTAGAGTGTGAGTATATGAGAAAGATAAAGCAAAAAGACAAATTAAAATGTGAAGAAGATAGATTGAAGTGAAAAGATGACTTTATTATGGCTTTAAGAAACAAAGGTACAGTTTCAAAGAAAAAAGGTACAAGGATAGATCTCACATATTCCTTGTAGTTAGCTTTGAAGTCTCTTAACTGCCATTATTTCAAGTACTCTGTTAACGGAGATTCATGCCGTGACGGTTTATTTTTCCTTCCCTGGTCCCATATCTTCTCCCTTATTTCTCTATTTTCTGGTTCTAAAGGCGCCCTTTCGGGTTTTCACCCTTAGATTTTTTTTTTTTTTTTTTTAGGCTCGCTCTTTCAGGATGCCCTTTCTTGTTTTCATCCCTCACTCATTTTACAGAAAGCGCCTTCCGGGTTTTCGCTTTCTTTCACAAATTTTGCTAGAGCGCCTTTCGGGTTTTCACCCTACTCTCCTTTTTGTTTTTTTTTTTAGGCATAGTATCTTTTGACGGTCGGCATTCATGTGTCTTGGAAATTCTTCACCGCCCATGTGGGTCAAGATCAAGGCCCCACCGTAAAATGCCCTTTGACCACGTAGGGTCCCTCATAAGTTGGTGACCATTTGCCCTGGGTATCATTTTGATTCGGAAGCACCTTCTTCAGGACTAGGTCCCCTGGTTGAAATTCACGTGGGCGAACACCTTTCTTAAATGCCCTGGCCATTCTTCTTTGTTATAAATGCCCATGACATGCCCGCCGCTAGCCTTTTCTCATCTAGCAAATTTAATTGGTCCAACCTTGACTGGATCCATTCCGACTCATCAATCCTCGATTCTTTCGTAATTTTAGGAAGGAATTTCTACTTTAATAGGTAGTACAGCTTCCATCCTGTACACCAGTGAGTATAGGGCTGCCCCAGTTGATATCCTTACAAAAGTCCAATATGCGTGAAGGGTGTAGGGAAGCATATCATGCCAATCTTTATAAGTGACTGTCATTTTCCGGATTATTCTCTTGAGATTTTTATTTGCAGCTTCCATCGCCCATTCATCCGGGACGGACGGAGGAATTGAGATGTCGGATTTTGTATTGATCACGTAATCTCCGAATCTTTGGACCATTCAAATTCTTGGCGTTGTCGCGATTTATTTCATTGGGGAGGCCATGCCGCAGATGATATTATTTCGAGGAATTTTAGGAACGTGTTCTCGTAATGTGAGCATATGATGTCGTCACCCATTTAGAAAAATAATCGATAGCCACCAGGATAAATCTATGCCCATTGGATGCCTTAGGGTTGATGGGACCAATCACATCGATGCCCCACATTGCGAAAGGCCATGGTGAGACGAGGTTGAACAATTGGTGAGGCAGAACATTTATCGATTCGCAGAGATTTGACACTTATGGCATTTTTGGAAGTACTCGACGCAATCTTTTTCCATAGTAGTCCAAAAATATCTCCGTCTCATGATTTGCTTAGCCATCATATGCCCATTGGCATGGGTTGCACAATTTCCCTCATGAGTCTCGAAAAGGATCCTCTTCGCTTCTTTTGCATCCACACATCTCAACAATTCGCCATTGGAGCTCCTTTTGTATAGAATTTCTCCACTGGGGAAGTATCCCAATGCTAATCTCCGAATCATCCTCCTTTCGTTTTTGCTCGCCCCTGAGGGGAATTCTCTGGTTCTGATATAAAGCAGGATGTCATGATACCAAGGTTTACCATCAAGTTCTTCCTCGATTATGAAGCAGTACGCTGGCTCACTCCTTGCTTTGATCTGCAATTCCTGAATCATCTACCCTTCTTCTATTTGAGCCTTAACAGCCAGGGTGGCTAAGGCATCCGCTAATTGATTTTTGTCCCGACTGAGGTGAGTGAAAGAAATTTCTTCGAATTTCTTGATCAATTCCAGTAGGTACTTCTGATGTGGGATTAACTTCGGATCCTTGGTTTGCCATTCTCCCTTGACTTGATAAATGATCAAGGCTGAATCTCCATATACCTCCAACTTCCTGACTTTCATTTCGATGGCGGCCTATAAACCCATCACACAAACTTCGTATTCTATGACATTATTGGTACATTCAAACCTTAACTTGATGGCTATTAGGAAGTGTTTCCCATCGGGTGATACCAGTACTGCTCCAATTCCATTACCGGACAAATTGACAGCTCCGTCAAAATACATTTCCCATACATCAGCAGATTCTTTTTCCTCGTTTTCCACTTCGTTAACATGCTCATCAGGGAATTCAAAATCCAAGGCTTCATAATCTTGGATGGGGTTTTCTGCTAGGAGATCAGCGATTATGCTACCTTTTACCGCCTTTCGGTCATATAGACAATGTCATACTGAGAGAGTATGACCTGCCATTTGGCTATCCTTCCCGGCACAAATGGGCTTTCGAACACGTACTTAATAGGATCCATCCTAGAGATGAGCCATGTCTTATAATTCAGCATGTAGTGTTTAAGCCGATTTGCCGTCCAGGCCAACGAGCAACAAGTTTTCTCCAAGAAAGAGTACCTCGACTCGCAATCATTGAACTTCTTACTCAAGTAGTAGATGGCTCTTTCCTTTCGACCAGTATCATCATGCTGTCCCAAAACACATCCCATTGAGCTCTGTTGGACTGCCATATACAGAATCAGAGGCCTTCCCGCGATCGGCGGAACCAATACTGGTGGGTTTGACAGGTTGTGCTTAATTTTCTCGAAAGCCTCTTGACAAATGGAATCCCATTGAGTAGTGTTGTTCTTTCGGAGTAGTCTAAAAATAGGCTCAGCTTTGGCAGTGAGATTGAAAATAAATCTCGAGATGTAGTTCAATTTCCCCAGGAAACTGCACACCTCCCTTTCTATTTTTGGGGATGACATCTCTTGAATAGCTCGAACTTTATCTGCATCTACTTCTATTCCCTTCTCACTCACTATGAATCCCAACAACTTCCCAGATCTAGCTCCGAATATGCATTTGGCGGGTTCAGCAGCTTGATATTTCGAGTTTCTCGAATACTTTCTCAAAGACTTGCACATGGCTTTCTCCTCCTCGGACTTGATGATCATATCATCCACGATACCTCCACTTCTTTATGCATCATATCGTGGAATAATGTGACCATAGCACGCTGGTAGGTGGTGCCAGCATTCTTTAATCCAAAAGGCATGACTCGGTAACAAAATACCCCCCATTGAGTGATAAAAGTAGTTTTTTCCTTATCTTCCTCATCTATTGGGATTTGGTTGTATCCAGATGCCCCATCGATACACGAACATCTGCCCAATCCTACAGCATTGTCTACTAACACATCTATGTGTGGGAGAGGGAAATCATCTTTCAAGCTTGCTTTATCAAGATCCCTATAATCAACACACACCCTGACTCTCCCGTCCTTCTTCATCACCGGGACAACGTTAGCTATCCATTGGGGATATTTAACCACTTCCAGAAACCCAGCATCATATTGCTTCTTGACTTCATCCCTAACTTTGAGCAGCGTGTCAGGGTTCATTCTTCTTAATTTTTGTTTTACCAGGATTGTCCCCGAAATTAGGGGAATTTTGTGCGCATTATATGAGGGTCCAAACCAGTCATAGCGTCATAGCTCCATGAAAACACGTCCAAGAATTCTTTGAGCAAACTGACCATATCTTCTAATTCTTGACTCTCCATAACCTTAAGTTCCCTTTTTTACTTCTTCCGTGCCTAAGTTTACGGTGTGCGTTTTGTCCCCACAAGGCACTAGGGAAGGTTCATCCCTTTCATCCCTGTTTTTTGTGAGCTCTACCTCAGAATCACTTGAAGTAATGGCAGTTATGGGGATTTCAAAATTAACCAGAGGAATTTCTGAGTCTACTGATTTATTAGGTGTTAATTGATGAATGGTCCTGAAGAAACAAAAATGGAATATATTATAAGAATTGATTTCAAAAAGGAAAGAAGAAGAGAATTGGATATAACATGCGCTATTAATTCATTAATATTTATGACATAAGAAAAAGGGTCCATTTACAGTATTACACTTGTCATTATGGACAAAATGATCAAGTGTTGATAACCAAAAGTACTTTACTCGAAATTGAGTACAGGGATGTCCTCTGTCGTCCAGTTGTCCAGTTCTTGTCCTTTAGCTATTGGCGAGACTAGAGCCTCATACAAGGAATCAAGATGGATGACATCGACGGATGGTTCATCGGGTGATTCTTCAATTTCTGCCGGATTTTCAATGACCGACTTGGTGAAGACCTCTGTGATCAATGTTTATTTTCTCGATTTTCTGATCAAATCTTTGATCCCGAAGCATATTTCTCATCCAGAATCGTCCATCCATAAGGGCGTCTTCCTCATAACCCAAATCAGAATGGCCAACCTTCTGGATAGCCGGTATAGGCTCGACAATTCTCTGCAATGTGGCGCCTAACCCCTTGCCCTTTTCATAACCGCTCTTGAGCATCACCTTGGCGACCATAGCCGTAGCCCCTTCATTTCTTGAAATGGTTTCTTGTAATTCAAGAGCCTGGAAAGAGCTTTCCAACGACTCCTAAACTGATTCTACATAAGGAAGTGATTGCGGCTTGGTGACCAGCATGGCTTCCTCCCCTCTCACAGTGATGATTTTGCCGTCCATAATTTATTTAATCTTCTGGTGCAAAGTTGAAGGAACGACATTTGCTAAGTGGATCCAAGGCCTCCCCAGCAACATAGTGTATGCGGGCTCAATGTTCATCACTTGGAACGTGACGTTGAAAGTGCATGCGCCGATTTGGAGTGGCAAATCTATGTCTCCCAGCACCTCCCTCCTTGTACCATCAAAAGCTCTTACCACCATAGCACTTTGGCGTATGTTTGACCGGTCAACTAGTAGCCTAGCCAAGGTGGCATTAGGTAGTACGTTGAGCACGGATCCATTATCAATAAGGACCTTGGCCACTATGCAACCTTTACATTTCACCGTCACATACAGAGCCTTAGTGTGCATTAAGCCTGCAGGGTCTATTCTCAGCCTGCAGGGTCTATCTCTTTTTCTGAGAAAGTGACAAAACTAGACACCTGAATTTGTCCTACTATCTTCTCGAACTGCCCCGGTGTGATGTCGGGGTTCACAAAGGTCTGATCCAAAATTTTCTGCAGGGCTTGACGGTGCACCTCAGAGCTCAGAATTAGGGACAATAGTGAAATTCGAGTAGGTGTCTTTCTTAACTGTTCCACCACATCATACTCGCTTTGCTTCATTATTTGAAGCAACAGTTCCTCCTCTCCTTTTGGTCCGACAGGTTCTTCTTTCTCTGCTTTCTCAGCCTCCTCTTCCGTATTTTCTCGTGGCTCTCCCATTTTTACTTTCCCTCTCTTCTTTTCCTTTTCCTCATTCCCGTAACACCTCCCACTTCGGGTTATAAACTCAACTTCTTGCTCATGTGGGGAGAACTTTATGGTAGTGACTGGCTGAGGGTTAGATTGGGGAGTAGCACCGCTAGAAGGTCCAGCGTAAATCATCTTGAAGTGCTCGTGAGGAGCGAAGCACGGTTTTGGAGGTACTGAAGGTGAGGCAAGGCTAGGAGCCGGTGTACTGCTTGATGCTCCTTGGATGAAGACTTGGAAATTATAGTTCCAAGGTACGGTATGGGTGTTTGTGACGGGGAGTTGAGGCGGGGTTCACTGATTAGCTACCCTCCCATGATAGGGGCATCCCGCCTTATCTTCAGTTTCTGGTGCTTGAAGATAGAGGTAACTTTCCTTCACTGCCATTCTAAAAATTTCCTCAAAGTGAGGAATCAGTTCATCCACCTCTGCTGTCGACCCTTCTCCTTCCGACTCTATCATGTTCACGCTATTGCCCGTATTATGATTGGGCAATGGGTTTGAGGTAAGATTGGGGAGGGAACCATTCCCTTCAATCTTCAACCACCCATTCCTTATTAGGGCGTGTACTCTTCCTCTGAGTGCCCCGCAATTGTCGGTCGAATGCCCCTGCACCCCTCCATGATACTCACACCGGGCACTGGCATCATACCACCTAGGGTATAGCGGCTGAATTAGGTCAAGGGGAATCGGCACTATTTGGTTTATACCGACAAGGTATCAGTATATTTCGCTAAGTGGCAGGGGAAGAGGTGGATCAGGATTTCTTGGTGGTCTAGGATTATTTTGAGGTGGTCTGGGTTGAGAAGGTGGAGGAGGTGGTCTGGGCTGGTAGTTTGTCGGTGGTGGATACTATGGGCGTGGGTGAGGATAATTTGGGAAAGGGGGTGGAATGTTTGCAACGGTTTGGCCATGAGAAGGTGGATATGGCCAGTAGTTGTTCTGAGGAAGTGGGGAGTGATTGTTCTGCCGGGTGATGGAATGCACATCAACCTCCTTTTTCTTGCCAAGACTGGCAGTCTTCTTTATAGGATTCTCAGTCAACTCCTGTAGTCATCCCATCCTTAAGTTGGCTTCTATCCTCTCACCATCTTGGATGATGTCCGAGAAACTATTGGAAGTGTTTCCAATCATCATATTGAAGTAGGGAGCCTTTAATGTCTCAATGAATAAGGAGCATAGTTCATTGTCAGTTACTGGAGGATACTCTTCTGCGGCCTTCTCTCTCCATCTCTGGGCATATTCTTTAAAACTTTCCCTATCTCTCTGCACCAAGTTTTGGAGGTCTCTCCTTGTGGGGGCCACATCGCAGTTGAACTTGTATTGTTTTAGGAAAGCATCAGCCAAATCCTTCCAAGAGCGCAATTTGCTCCTGTCCAACTGAATGCACCATCTCAAGGCTGCCCCAGAGAGACTCTCGTGGAAGAAGTGGACTAGGAGTCGATCGTCCTTTGTTAGGGCAGACATTTTGGCAATGTAGGTGGCTAGGTGAATGCGGGGGTCTAAGTTCCTGGTGTATTTGTCGAAGTCCGGGATTTTGAACTTGGGCGGCACCACCACATTTGGCACCAATCTCAGTGACGCCACATCGATTGAACCATACATGTTTAGCCCCTCTATTGCTCTTAATCTCTCTTCCAGAGCAGACAGTTTCTCGTTTTCTCTCGTCTTATTCTCTCCTCCTACTGCATGAAATATTTCCCCAGTTGGGAGATGAGGGGTGGAATGAACCGGAGGGATTAGGACTGAAGGGTATGGTTCGGCATTCGAAATAGCCAGATAATAGGAGAAAGGTGGGTCATTATTCAGTGGGGCCGGATTGACGGTGATTGTTGGATTCGGGATCAATGGCTGGAAGGTAAAAGAGGTTGGAGGACGTTGGGAATCAACCGTTGTAGGAGGTGGGGAAGGCAGTGGTAAGTTAATTTCTAAAGCAGGCTTATTTTGGGACATCTCCCTCATTAGTCTCATGAGCTCTGAGACCTGGTCTTTCAACTCGGACACTTGCCCTTGTAGGTTCTGGACTTGTTCCTAGTCTTCCATTAGCCTTCTTGTTCGTGATCTTGTTAAGTACACTACCGGTTGAATCAAGGTGTCTAGTCAGGCTTGCTTTGTTTGAAGCAATATTGATTTTCTGCAGGAAAATAAAAAATTTAATGAATTTCGAATTTTGAAAAAGAGTAATTAAAGGTCCTGGTTTGGACAAAGGATATGGTGGCATCTGAAAGCCAAGAGTGAAATCTGCAGAAGAATAATTGCATCAGTTTTATCATGGCATCATTCGATAGTCCGACGGTGAATGACTGAATTGAACACGCCTCTATGGAACTTGTCCATATGGCGCTTCCAACTTTTCGCATAACCCTAACGAGGGGTACTCACTGAGTCATACTACTCAGTCACAATTTTGCTAAACAGTAGCCCAAAGTTATTCCATTAATTGAATAGTTCATACATGGCATTCTTTACATTGGCCTAAGCTCAGGAAGGTTCTTTATAATATAATGACACTTCCAGAGATATTCATAGAGCCAGTCATCAAGTATGGCGCGGTTGAACATTTTCAGGGCATATTCGGATACAGGAAAGAGTTCTTGATTCCCTTGTGCTATCATTCTCTCCAGCTAGTTAACATTCTCTTTTAGCTCTTGATAGAGAGCGGCTTGTCTTTCTTTTTCCTTTCTTTCTTTAGCACATTCTTTCAGAATATCTTTGATAAGCTATGCCTGCTCCTTCAGTTTAAGCTTCTTCTTTTTGCTATCTTGTTTATACTCTTCCATGAGTATCTCCTGATATTTCATTTTCTCCTGAAGCTTGCTATTCTGCATTCTCGCTTCTTTCATCAGAGTCTGAGAGAGCTCTTTTCCCTTTCCCATCGTATTTCTTGCTCTTCAAACCCTATCTTTTCGGTCTTTGCCTCTTCCTTGAGCCTTCTCACTTTTCTTTTGAGGATCTGCTGTTGGTCCTCTAACTGTTTTATTTGCTCTTGTAATTGCGAGTTTTTGGTGTTTGCCTTTTGTAGGGAGTCGGCCAAACGAGTGCTAGCTTCTTTTGAAAAGATGTCTTGACGGAGGTCGCTGCCTTCAAATTTGGTTGGATCCGCAGTTAGGTGTCCTTGATCCCTGCCAGCCCTCCATTTAAGATAATCGCTCGTGACACTTGGACCTTTAGGTGACCTTTCCACCATAGTGATACTTTCCCAGGATCTGTGAGCTATTTTTAATTCTTCCTCATTATCGAGTTCATGGTAGAAATGACCTTGGTGGTATTCTCCTATGTTGACTCCGGACTGGGTTGAGCCAAACTGCCTCATTATTAATGTTGAAGTGTAACTTGTGTACCCAGTCACTCCAATTAGGGATACTGATTGATTGCCCCCCGTGCTGACCAAAATGGGTTGACCCGATGTCCATAATTTCCTCCAACAGTAGTCGTACGCTGAAGCTCAAGATCCGTTCTTGCCACTGCAACTCATCCTTTGGGTTGATTACTAGTCTGGTCATCTTCTCGATGAGAGGCTGGTTAAGGTACCAAGTCAATCCCTTTGTCTCTACAAGACATATGTGACTGATGATCCAGAGGTACAATAATTGAGAACAGCACTTAATGGATCCCTTGCCTTGTCGTCTGCAATAGGTAAGAGTCAACAAAGTCTCTACAAGAATTGTCGGTACCGGGTTGACTTTCTGTTTTTCTACTGCCCAGAATATCTCTGCAACGCCGTAGGTTATGATTCCCGAAGGTCCAGGGAACAAGATCAGGCCGTATATCCCTAAAGCAAGTGCCAAGGAAGCCTGCTCCCATTGTTCCTCCTGGATGTATTGATCCAACCACTTCTTAAGGTAAGTCCAATACCAACTATGAGTGTTTCCTTTGACAGTTTCCCTCGTCTTTGCTTCTTCTGGGGGGATCCTCAACATATGTGCGAATTGTTTCCAGGTCTGTCTATGCTCCAGGTGTAGGTAAATCCGATTCTGCATCGCATAAGGAATTTCTAGCAATGCCTGATATTCTTCCATAGTGGGAGTAGTATCGATATCGTTGAAAGAGAACACCCCATATTTAGGATTCCAAACTGACAGCATGGCCTTTAATGCCGGGACTTGGACTTTGACTCGTATCAAGGTTGCAATCCTCCCATATTTCTTCTCAAATCGTGCCTTGACCTGATTGGGAAATGACTTCCAACCATTAGCCAGACCCTCGAGACTGTTCATTCTGACCTCAACTTTGCTCAGGTCCAATGGAGGTAATAAGCCAGTATATCCTCTGGTGACATTGCTTCGTGGGGGCACTGAACTATGAGGTGGTTCAGGCCACGGTTTAGTATTTTGTTCTGGTATAAGAACTTCTTCTGCCGACTGACTCGAGGATGCCATGTTAAAAATGATGCTTATCCTTTTACAGACCTTAATTCGGTGATGCCTGCAGGAAAAACTTGTTAGCAGGGTAAATTTAGGTAATTTTAAATTATACTGTTGGTAGAGCAACACCTACACATTTATCAAAGTAGGAAAGTGTGTAGGTTTTCTTAACAGTATGATTCAAGATTATCCTCAAAAATGAAAATAAAACATAAGCAGAATAGGGTAAGAGTAAGTATGCCCCTTTTGTCCTAAAATAGGGAGTCCTGGTACCGGATGGGTGCTGCCTAATTGGATAGTTGTATCTTATAAGGTAGCTTGCTACGACTTCCAGCTATCGTGATAGTTTAGCTCAAGGTCTAATTTTCTAAAAGCCACAGGTTCCCAAATTGCCCCTACCATAAACAGTAGAGCCCCATTTTATCCCCATGATACTATCAGGAAAGTTCCACGGGTATCACAGCAAATAGAACGAGTTTCAATCTGAGCAGAAGCCTTTACGGATACTAACGGGGTAAAACCCACGGGTACCGCTACATGACTCCCTCCTATCCTCCTATTTTCCTAAAAGGGATAAGAGAGCCCGGGTATAGACCTGAAGTGTGTGAGGACATCGTGTGAGTGTTCAGTGTGTGAAGGGACACCTTTACCTCTTTCCAATATGGGGGATTTTTCTTGTTTTTTTTTTTTTTAGACGAAGAGTGTTGTAGTAAGACAATCAAGACAAGCAAAACAGTTAGCAAAAATAACAATAATTAACACGAGGAATTTTGTAAACTAAGCCCACCTAACTATGGTTGGATCGCAAAATTAAATCTGTTTTTGGACCTCTGGGCCGGGGTTAAAGGAAAAATGATGTCCCCAGCGGAGTCGTCAAGCTGTCGCAAGGGTTTTGCGATCGCCTGGACGAACCCTCACCGAAGTGGGAAGGAATGACGAGTCGCCACTTTAATTTTGAGGGAAATTAAAGAAAACCATTTGTGAAATGTAACTTAAAATGATACCACTTCATATACAGAGATTCTAGGTTCAGGGTCCGTAAACGGGTGGAGAAGGTGAGCAGATTTAACCTTACGTTCTTTATAAATTAAAATTGATAGTTAGGGGGGTTCGAATGGAAATGTTAATCCTTTTGATAAAAGGGAATATTTGATTTTTCACTAATTCAGATTACCAAGATACGCAAGTAAATGAGACAACCTTAGTGAATTGATGGCGCGTAGCGGTTTTTCATTTATGGGATTATTTTGCGTATTTGTTAAAATTTGATTTGAGAATCGGATAAGAACTCTCCTCCGATCTCTTTTTAGATTAAAATTTCGATTGGAGATCGGATAAGAACTCTTCTCCGATCTCTTTCAGATATTCATTAAAAATTTTGATTGAGAATCAGATAAGAACTCTCCTCCAATCTCTTTTAGATATTTATTAGAATTTTTTATTAAGAATCGGATAAGAACTCTCCTCCGATCTCTTTTAGATATTTACTAAGATTTTTGATTGAGAATCGGATAAGAACTCTCCTCCGATCTCTTTTAGATATTTATTAGAATTTTTGATTGAGAATCGGATAAGAACTCTCTTCTGATCTCTTTTAGATATTTATTAAAGTTTTGGTCGAGAATTGGATAAGAACTCTCCTCCGATCTCTTTTAAATATTTATTAAAGTTTTGGTTGAGAATCGAATAAGAACTCTCCTCTGATCTCTTTTAGATATTTATTAGAATTTTTGATTGAGAATCGAATAAGAACTCTCCTCCGATCTCTTTTAAATATTTATTAAAGCTTTGATTGAGAATCGGATAAGAACTCTCCTCCGATCTCTTTTAAATATTTATTAAAGTTTTGGTTGAGAATCGGATAAGAACTCTCCTCCGATCTCTTTTACTTGAATGAGAGTCGGATAAGGACTTTTCCAACCTCTTAAAATTTGATTACAGCTACACATCATAAGAGCCTAAGACTAAGGGTTCTGGCATTTGAAGATGTCGGGGACCCGAATAAGGCTTCTTTTAACTCATTGGTACCTTGTAACTAGATAGGGGATATCAGACTGAATTTTACCTACCTCCTATGTGATCGCCTTACCAATATCTTTCGGCAGGCAACATTTGCTCTATTTCATTTGCTAGTCTGAAATTCAATTTTACTCCGAATCCCACCTTACCTACCATCTTCTCGAGCTAGTCTAGTGGTTCGACTTTGTAATTCTCTGATTTATTATCCGAACGTTTATTAAAAAAAACTCTTATGTTAAGATACTGCTACCAACATTTTATCAAACTACCTATACGTTACCCGTAACCAGAACACCTACATTAGGAGATAATAAAAGACCAAGAACAAATAAATAACATGAACTGATATCAAAGATAAACTCAAAAGTAACCACCCACGTGGGACCTTTTAACATAAGACAAACTTTAATGAAAATTACAAGCATAAAAAGAAAATAAAGACGAACACAGGATAAGGCAATGGTTCAGACACTCACCTGCAGGAAGTTGAACCTATTGAACTAACTATGGAGTCATGAAAGTTGCAGAGTTTCGGGCTAATAGTCTGGGGACTAATGCTTGCTTTGAAATGACGAATGCCTAGTTAGCATGTAATCGAACCGGAATGATAATGAATGAGATTGAGCTTAGAAAATAAAAGTGGATATAAAGGTTGTGAAAACAGAACTGAAACTTAAGAAAGGGTATCATAGAGCAATGAACAAACTGAAAATCAAGAGTTCCAGTGTCCAACACTTCTTCAAAGAAAATACTTTAGAAAACTGGTTTCTAAAGTCTTTCTAGCTTAAAAATAGCAGAGTAACAAAACTGAATCAATTTTCAGAGCCTTTCCACTATAATCACCACCCTTTTTCTTCATCCTCCCCATCAACAGTTTTCATGCAAGTATTTATAGGGAACGTGTGCTCCCAATGAAGGGTCAAGATTCCCCTTGAACGAGATGGAAGGTTTGGATGTTAAAGGACATGATCTGATGTTTGAGAATCAAAGAGAATCAAAATGAACGACTGAGATCCTTTTCAGAATATTTGTCCTTTCTCTCTTCTAATCTGACGGCCTAAAATTTTCTTGTCAAGGGCAATCCGAGGGCTGGGAATAAAAGGCGCCGGTTTTGTCGTCTTCTTCTTTGATCCAAGGGCTCTGGACTTGTCCTTACAAGTAAGATCAACGGTAGATATTGAGATGTATAGGACTATCATGACAAGCTCTGGCACCTGTCAGCAATGTGGGCGATTCTGCAAATGAGGCGTGCGGAGGAGAGTTGATCTCGTCTGCAACGCTTTAACTACCTCGGCTCTGATTATGATGATAGTCATGAGAAGTTGTCTTATTCTCTTTACATTCCGATCTCCCCTCCCTTCCGATCTTTCCAATATGCTCTTTTTCCGAACTCTCATGCCAGGCCCCTCTCTCGATCTCTCTCATTCCAAAGTCTTCTCCTTTGTCCGAGTCGGTTCAGTCAAGGCATTTATTCTTTCGATTTCCGAGGCGTCCGCTTTATTTTCTGCTAGCCATAAATGCTCAGACCTCCTCTATATATATACCCTCGTCAGGAAATCCTCCCGCATTTCATTTTCTCCTCTTTCTCACTTTTCTTGTTCTAATCGCCCAGAATAATCTCGCCATGATAGTCGCTTGATCTTTTCCCGGCTGTTCACCTTGTTCACCGACTGACAATTTTTGACCCTGGTGATCAGAAAATCATTATGGCCATATTTGATGATAGTGAGAGAACCATACTAATTCACCGATCCAGATCGAGAATATCGATTGCGTTGACCCCGAATCGATCGACCGATGTAATCGGTGAACCGATTTCGGGTGAGAAGACTGCTAATTTCCCTCCGATCTTTGGTGACTGCCCTTCGAAGTTCATTTGGCTTCTCAACACATTGGGTGTCCCGACAATGCCTTGCCTCGAGCGATAATATTGATGGTGATCTCTCTTATCCTCATGAGAGTCATAGTCACCCCATCTGAGCTGTACATCTATCCGATGTCGATGGCTGGTTTCCTGATCAAACACATCTTTTGATTCAGCCACGAGACTAGGCTTTGACATAGGCCTTCGCTAGATAGGATGTACTGCCGATCTCTAGAGATCGCCCAAATGATGTAATTTCTCCTTTAATGTAATCCGATCTCTAGAGATCACCCAAATGATGTATTCTCCCTTTTAATGTAATCCGATCTAGAGATCGCCCAAATGATGTATTCTCCCTTTTAGAAATGAAATACAATTATCATTTTATTATTATTGCATTGGTTATTTTCCGATCTCTGATGTGTTCATCCGATCCTATTCTTAACTGAATAGCCCTTAGCTGATCTGTCATTCCAAACAATCACCTTAATCTGCCAGTCCTTTAACCAGCCGATCTCTCCTTATTCAATTATGGAATTTCCAAAATATTCGTGAGATGTGTCAGAAAAAGCTGGCAAATCTTGCTAACCGATGCGCCGCTTAGGACACCGTGAGCATTAAATGCTCAGACAGATATAAATAGGGGATGGGTCCGCCAGTTGCTCTCTTATGTTATTTTCAGCCTCTCGCGAGCGATTTCAAAATCCTCTCGTTTTTTCAAGTTTTTCCGACACCGATCACACTTCGATAAGGGTTTTGATCTTTCTTTCAGTTTAAATTTTCTCTTTTCTTTGAAAATGAGCGGCGTTGATGGTTAGAGAGCGGCAAGCCCCCCTTCCGTTCATATCTCGTGGTCGTCAGATGAAGTTGAGGTGGTCGGACTGAGCGGGCGATCTGAACCTCCTACATCCTCTGTTCCAGCCCGTGGTCAAGCGAGACCCTCAAGACGAACGCATTCTTCAGGGAGAGAAAACCTCCCCATGGACGAGCTGCCATCAATCCTTTAAGAAACCGACCTGCAGTCGTTCAGCCAAGAGTATAACATTCAGCCCGATTCATACGAACTCATTAAGTGTCACGACGATCTTCAAGCTGATCACTTCTTCGAAGAGAATGATATGATCATGGTATACGAAGAGCAATTAAAAGCCGGGCTGCGGTTCCCTCTTGATGACTTCTTCAAGGAAGTTCTAAAATTTCACCAAGTGTGCATAGCCCAAGTTTGCCCGAACTCATGGCGGATCCTAGTAGCCTTTAGAGGCCTCTGCCGAGCTAAGGGGCTCAGACCAACGGCGAAGGTATTCGCCAAGCTACACAGGCTAACTCGTGGAAAGGACGACGAGTATTGGTTCTTTCAGGCGAAGCCACATTGTGGGCTTTTTACCAACCTGCCCTCCTCCCTGAAGAATTGGAAGAATCGCTTTTTCATTCTGAGGAGCAAGGTTCCGAGTGGTTTTGAGTGTTTTCCGCGTAGCTGGCTGCATCAGGGCCCATTAATTCCGAAGCGCATCACCCTGAATAGGGAAGAAGGCATAATGGTGATGGAGTTGAAAGATCAGGCGGCCACTCAGAAGTTCTCCTGTTTAGATGCGGTGACGGCCGAACTGCATCATTGGACAATGCAGCTGATTACCGGCAAAAAACGTGGGCTTCAGCTCTCTGACCTCGGCCTTGGTACTTTCTATATCTCTGATCTTTGGGCTTTAGTGATCTCACTGACCTTTTCTTTGTGCAGGTATGGCGAGCAGCGAGGCTTCCAAGGAAAGCCGAAAGCGCAAGAGAGAGATCTCCAGAAAAGTGCGGGAGATGAAGTACACCGAGGCCTCTCAGACGCCGAGGCACGATCCAAGTGAGATACAGGGAGGTTCGTCCCGACCTTCAAGACCACCAGTTCCTGAAATAGAAGTGGTTTGGTCTCCTCCTCGGCATGAAGAGCGGCCACCACCTCCTCCAGTTACTTCAAGTGCAGAAGGGGGTCCTTCCCAACCACCTGTGAGGACCCTTTCCCACGGCGCTCAAATCCTGATCCACTCGCTGGAGAAGAACCGGACGGTTCGAGAGAATCTGGGCTTTGCTAAGGTCTTGGGGTCCTCCATCTGCCTTCGGGAGGATCGGGATAGGCTAACCCTGAACAATCTCGATGATATCCTGACCCAGACTATGAGCCTGAGTGTGGAGAGTTTGGTGAACCAACATATTATCTGGGAGAAGGCTCACCGTATGAGGCAAGAGATCGAGAAGGTTGGTCATGAAGCAGCTTCCCTCCGATCCCAACTTTCATCCGCCTAAAACTATATAGCTGAAATTGAGGGGCGGATGAAGTTCTACGAGGATAAGTTGACCGAGCAAGCCCATGTTCTTGAAGAGGTTCCGGCGCTCCGAGCCGCTGATGTTGCTTGCCTCAGTGACAAACTCAAGGCAAAAGAAGAAGAGGCGGTGACAAGGGAGGCCAGTGCTTATGTGAATGCCCATGGGGATCTCTTGGCCGAGCTCAAGAAGCGTTATCCTGAAGAGGACTTTTCCTGAATGATAGACCTGGCTCTGCAAGATGAAGAGGATAGCAAGGAGGAGGCCGAAGGTGATAGAAGGGGTGAACAAAATGTAGAACAGGCTGGGGGTGATCCTCCAGCCGAATGACTTGTATAAATTTTTAATTTGAAATGCAATGAAGTTCCCTTTTTTTTTTTTAATGACTGAATGAGATCAGAATGTATCTAAGTTGCATGAGCGCCTGATTGTCTGAACATATTAGAACAACTTGGAAGCAATTATTAACCTATGTATGAGAGATCGGTAAAACTTTGTAGACATGAGATCGGCCTAAACCGAGAACAAACACTGAACGGAACTTAAGATTATTAAAACTGGAAACCTGATCTGAACACTTAAGATCGGAAGCACCGTTAAGCCGGATTAAAACTTTAACTTTATTGAATAGCTATCCACAATATTTATGAATGGGGAATCGGATGGCATGAAGAGTTAATGTTGGTCCAATTTCGTTTGACAAGAGAGATCGAAAATGTGATTGACCGGCCGAAAAACTTGGTAATTGATTCGAGAGATCGGATAGGATTTAAATGATATGGAGACTTAGTACTAATTTGATTCCTTTTGAAGAGAGATCGGAAATGTGATTAACTGGCAAAGAGAGGCTTGGTGCTGGGAATCGTTTTCAAAGTTTATTGATTCTAGGGATCGGCCAAAATATGGTGTCGACACCAAGGCTTCATTCTCCTTCGCTTTTATCTCCTTAGCAAACTTAGCCAGGTTGAAAGCTTGACTGGCTTGGGCATATTCGAGCTCCTTCTGTAGCTGAGCTATTAGCTCTTTAGAAGACTTTGCCTATTCCTCTAATTCTACAATTCGAGCATTCGCAGTTGAGAGTTGGCTCTTAGAAACCACAGCCTCCTGAACCACCTTAGAGATCTCCCTTCTCAAAAAGTTAACCATTTGACCAACCATGTGCTGGGTAGCGACTGCTTCTAAGCTCAAACTCATTAACTAGTTGAGGAGTTCATCGATGCTCTCCGGAGACATTCGAGCTCGGTCTTCAGGGAGGCAAATTGAAGCCCTTCATCGATGCTCTCTGGAGCCATTCGAGCTTGGTCTTTAGGGAGGCAAATTGAAGCCCCAGTGACCTAGGCCAGGTTTATGTTGCCTCAAACGATGCGATTCCTCTCCAACAAGCTAATTAGTATCGAAACACCCATAGAGAGTGATCGCTCGGATGGGATCGCTTGCCCTGAGGACCCGCTTTTCGAAGTAGCAGAGATCAAAGGTTGAGTATTAGGTTGTTTTGGGGCAGGGGCTAGCCCCTCAATAGTAGGTTCTTCTTAAGCTCAGGCTAGGGAGCTCGTCTCTTCCACTCAAGCTTGTTTTTGGGCCTTAAGCTCAGCCCAGGCGGCAGCAGCAGCAGCCTTCTTTTTCTCTAGAACTTTTCTAGCGAGCTCTCTTTTTCTCTTCCGAGCTGCCTTGTCAACGTCACCTCTCGCCATATCTACACATAAAAAGAAGTTAGTGAGTTCGTAATGGTCATAAGACTTGAGATGAGAAGCTTTACACTTCCCGGGCCTAAAGTCAGAAAGCTGAAGCTGGACATCTTCTTGGATGATCACGTTCATCATCCAACATTTAAGTTCAACCCCAATGATGTCTGAGCACAGGAATCTGTGAGAGTTCGCCTAGCTCTTAAGCTCCTTTACCATAGCCTTTTCGACCTCGTTCAAATCGATCTTCTTTTCTAGCCTTTCGGCTAAATAATTCCAGCTCCATGACACGCCTTTGAAGCCACGGGGATCTCGGCTCCGCAGCATAAAGAACCACTCTTTGCAGTTCTTCAGTGAAGAGGGGAGATCAGCAAAGAGCCCACAGTTCGGCTTCACCTGAAAGAACCAATATTCATCATTCTTTCATTAGGAGAGCCGATGTAGTTTGGTAAAGACTTTCACTATGGGTTCCAGACCTTTAGCCCGACATAAATCTCAGAAGGGCACTAGCTTTTGCCATGAGTTCGAATGCAGTTGAGCCATGCAAACTGAATTGTATCTCAAGACATCCTTATAAAATGGATCCAAGGGAAATCGCAGCCTGGCTTCGAACTGCTCTTCGTAAACCATAATCTGATCTCCCTCTTCTAAAAAGTGATAAGCTCGGAGATTGCCGTGACATCTAATGAGCTTGAAAGCTTTGGCCGGAAGGTTGTACCTTGACCTATCTGTGCCAGTTCACAGAGATTAAGAATTGATGCCGCCTCATCCACAAGGAGAGCTTCTTTTCTTGGGTTCAAAGCTTGTCCTTTGACTCGGTCCAGCAAGCTGATTAGAAATCGGATGGATCACTATTCCAAGTCGCCTATTTGGTCAGACCTTTTCACCCTCTTCAGAGGTTCATGAAACATGTACTGATGGCGGGCTCTCTGCTCTCTGACTATCGGTGCCACTCATTTTCAGTTGAAGAATGAAAATATGCGATGGAAAAAGATCAAACATTATACCTTTGAAGAAAATGTCATCAGAGATCAAGAACTTGGAGGAAAACTCACTAGAGATTTGAGAGAGAAAAGAGAGAGCAGAAATGTAGAATGTGAGAATGACAGCTTCCTTTCCCCTATATATATATCCCTAGGCATTTAATGCTCATGAGACCAGAAGTGATACCTCAGTTAACGAAATATTTAATGTTTTCCCAATAGTCAATGCACTCTGGAAAAGACTAGATAAGGATAGTTCGAATAAAAGGGGATCAAATGGAGGGCTTTTGAGTAGCTACAAAAATCAGATTGAAAGAGTTCAAATAAAGGTTAAGTGGAGAGACCGCAGGTTTTTAAGAGATCAGATAAAGTGAAAGGGGATAAGATAGATCTAGAGAGATCGGATGAGGATGCTTCAGATCACTGAAGATCAGTTTAGATAGAGGGACCTGACAAAGAGATCGAAAACTACCAGATCAGAAGGATGTCAAATTAAGGTCGGGGTTGTGTGAGAATTTTGGAGACATCACTTTGAATGTTAGCCTTTGATTTATAAGATTAAATTTTCACCATCAAATTTGAGTTAGTTAAAGCGATTGAGGAACAATTCAATCTTCACCATTAATCCTACTTGTAAGGATGAATTCGGGCCATTGATTCAAGGCACTTAAAACATTTTGGTATGCTCTAGTCTTCACCGTTGATTTAATTTGTAAGGACAAATCTCAGGCCCTCTGATTAATGTGATCAATACAAATTTGGTACCTCCCAATCCCAACCCTTAATCTGATTTGTAAAGCATGACTCCCAACTGTTGGATCAAAGAAAGAAAGGGCAGAGAAGTCATGGATTGACCGCTGCCCTTAAATCCTTGGTCACTTTAATCCTTCTCGGATGTTGTCCTTTTAAATCAAGGCCCTTCTTCTTTTCATCTTGAATCTTGGCCCTTCATTTTAAGGCCCATTCCCTATAAATAACCAAAATTTCCACTGTGGAGGGCATCTTTTTCCCCAAAAGAGTTGAAAGAATATAAGAAGGAGGCTTTAAAAATGTTAGTTTTCTAAAGAATCCTCATTGTAGCATAAAGCATCAGATAGCTTACTGTCACAAAAGTACCTTAATCTGTCACTTCTAAATCAACTTGATAGTCTTTTGGTTCCATCTTTCTGGGTTTCATATGCCAGAACTCACTCACCCCATCATTACGCGAGCCCTTTTGCAAGTAAAACTTTTGACGTCTACGTGTTTCTTTTTAAGGAGATAAATTCACATCTGCAATGTTATGTAAGCTAGAATCTGAGTTCTATAGGTATTTGGCCGTGCCGAACTCTTAGGGGAATAATGTTACCATTGATCGATGCCTGTTTTGTAAATATTACTGATATGTCGTTGTTATATTATAAAATATCAATCTCATCATTTTATCTTATATTAAAAGCATGCTTCTCATTTCAAAATAGTTTAGGAATATTAGTTTAAGTTCAGATGAAATAATAGGTAGTAGTTAGAGTTCGGAAGTAATAAAGAGAGTGAAGAAGAGTTCAGATGTGTCTGTAGGGGATCGACCATAATAAAAGTGGGGTGAATTAGAATGAGTTCGGACATTGCATGGTCAATGTCACACCTTACCCCTCTGTAAGGCATAAAATGATCCCATAGAATACCTAATAAACTACCGAACTTCACCTACCGATAACTCATTAAGTACCCTACAAGGGATTTTAAAACAATTTTCTTATTTTTAACAAGTGGTGAGCATTTTTTAATAGGTATTTAAAACATTTAATTAGAATTAAAACTAGTTAATATTGTTGGCCCATTTTATTTTTCCGCAAATTTTATAAAAATTTTGACAGAGTTCCATTTATATTTTGAGAAAACAGTTCTTCAAATACCCGAAAAAAGCACTTCCAAAAATTTTCTCAACCACTACTTTCAATTTCACAATCAATCTCAACAATTTCTCAATTTTCAAAATTCAATCATCAGTAAAATAATATCTATCAATCTCATTCAAATTAAAATAAAACATTTCCATTCATTAAAGACAACAAACTATATATGTACATCATACCAAAATCTATAGTATGAAAATTCAAACTAAATTTTATTACAACTTTATACAAACTTTGTACAAACTGCTCAAGACCAAATTTACATGTCGATACATTTATGTGCAATACATACATCAAAAGAAATATTTACAGTCAGGGTATAAATTATATCGGATAACTTCAAGCTGATAGATCCTTAATCCTCAGCAGCTCAGTCTGCTGCTCCTCTAGTCTCTATATTTGCGACAGCAATAAAAGCTATCGTTGAGTACTAGGACTCAATGGTGCACAACATACTAAAATAATCTTTATGCAGAAATAAAATCACATTTATTCAAAATTTGAACTGAGCATGCGAGTTAAACACAAAACATAATTTATGAGATTTTATTCCAAACGATTTCATTTCGAAGTATCAAACATATTTCATAAAACTCACAGTTAGATCATGCCATTCAAAACAAATAGAATCTCAATAGCCAGAGGCTAAAGAGAAATCACATCACAAGGCTAGCTAGCTCAATATATATGGATATCCATTCACATCCTCTTCTACTGGCACACCTCAACACTTCTCCAGAGAAGGAATCAAAATTCGAAACTAATTACCCCCACTAGTCATGCTAGTGAAGTGTTCAAATATATGGTCATAACACTGTGGTTTCAAAACTTAGCTTAAAAATTTGCTAAACATTGTCATTTCAAATATACATAACAACTTTCACAATTTAAATCAAAACATCATAAATAAGGTCACAATAAATTTTCAACAATTCAAAGCAAAAGTAAAATGCATATTTCATTCATTTTATCATTGAATTTTAAAGTATAGTGATGTTGTGCACAAACCTCAAGTGAGTCGCCTCTTGGCCTTGACTAGGTTCCTCGGGTTCTTTCCCGGTATTCTTTTCAACTGAAACGCACAATTTTACAGTGTTTCAGTACCATAACTTAGCATAAATCTAAAAATAAATTTAACTTCACTTTTACCTAGCTCTAACGTGCTAAACTCGACGTTCTTGAAATTTTGTGTTTCGGGTTATTATTCACTACACTATTCGAGTCAAATTGTTGACTTTCTAAGGCTTAATAGGTATGGGAATTCCAACTTCACCTACATACCACATTTTGGTCACTAAATTTGTTGGTTTTGGTTGTTTATTCAAATTCTAGGTCTTTTAAACAAAATTGATAATTTTCAGTTTTGGAGTCTAAGGTTGCACTGTTCTATTGGTCACTTTTCTGTTGGAATTTGATAAAACTTCCTTCATAAAAAATGTTCCCTAATGTCTTAAGTTTATTCTCCTTTTTGAATCACTCCAATTGGAGTTTTGTAGCTCAAGTTATAGCCATTTGAACCATGGCTGCCGGATTGGACACAACCCAAAATTCTGGGTAATTTTTGGTGCTGGCAGTTTTGGGTCACCAACTTGGGGTGGCCAAATTACTTGGTTAATAGCATAATTTGGATTTGTGTTCTTCATAAAAGTTTTATGTCTATATCTCATCTAATCACTGGTAAACTTTTAGGCCATTTAGACCTGCCTAGCTCGAGTTATAGCCAAATGAACAAACACTGTTCATTTGGTCAGTTTGTACAGAGGCAGACTGTGATTTTTCAACTTTGGTCAATTTGTTCACTAGGTTTTGGTCACTTTTTGGGCATGCTTCCTAAATGAAAATTGTGTCATTTAGTGTCTATTTTCATCCCCAATTGGTCCCATACTAATTGGACTTGTAAAATTTCATTTTTGGTCCCTCAAAGGAAATTTGTTCATGCTGCTAGCAGCATGACCATACTCCATCCGAATTTGGCTTTGATTCAAACACTTCTAACACACTTAATTAGGTCACAAATGACCATTTCTCACTTCACATTAGGTCAAAGACATCATTTACTACTTCTCCCATTTTTGTCTCTAAACCCTAAGTCCAAAACCCTAGTTCACAATTTCTTTGCATTTAACTAAATCTAAACATTTCAATCTCACTACCACATTCACATAAGCTTGCCTAACATATTAAATTCAATCAAAACACATGCTTTTCATCACAAACCCTAGTTGCCAGAATTTCCATCTAGTCCTCCAATAATTAATTTCTTTTCATTTTAAGCATATTTCCATGTTCTTCATGCTATAAATACTTAAATTAAACTATAATTTCCAAGTTTAGCTACTAACCTTGAATGCAAAATTTTCAATCTCCCTTTTCTTAATTTTCTCCTTCTTTCTTTCCCTTGAATCTTCTTTTCTAGTTGCCCAAACAAACTTTAACCATGGTAAGACAATTTTCTATGGTGGGATTTTGTAGTCTTCAAGCTCAAAGATGAGCTTTAATGGTGATTTTTAGTGAGGAAGGGAGGAAAGAGATAGGTCACGTTTTTTTTGAAGAAGAAGATGACTTTATTTATTTTTTTCTTTTCTTTTATGTCTTAGGAAGACCAAAAATTCCAATTAATTAAATATATTAATTATTATTTTTATGGCATCATGCATGATATCATGCATGATGTCATCACTTTTTTAACTTTTTCATTTTCTTCTTTTTTTTCTATTTATTTTTCTATTAGTTCTTTAATTTAATTCTCGATTCCAAAAATTTTTTTTCTCCGATTTTATTTGTGATTAGGTCGAGTCACTCGTGGTCAATTGACCAAATTGCCCCTCGCCGGTTCAACCCGATTTGCAAATAATTTAATATTTCTTCCGGCTCCCTGACCTAATTATTTGACTGACTTAACAGTACTTTTTTGTGATTTTCTCTTTTCCACTGTGTTTATAATGGTCCTAAGGGCCGCAGCATCACTTTTTACGGTTCGAAATTTGAGTTTAAAATGACTTCGCAGTCCTTCCCGAGAAGGTCACCCATTGCTGTGACTCTCGGCTCGTTTAACTTCTTATGTTCTGTTTTTCTTGTTTATACTTAACTAATTGGACATTACTAATTATTTGGGTTTAAGGCTTATCTAGTTGTCTTAAGTGTGGTTCTAATCCCCTTAATTGTCCGGACTGACATCGGTCACCGGAATAGTGAAATATACCAAGCTATACAAATGAGGGTGTTACAATTCTCCCCCCCTTAAATAAATTTCGTCTCGAAATTTTACCCGGTATTAATCTCTGAACAGCTGTGGGTGTTGTCTCCTCATGTCCTCCTCTCATTCCCAAGTAGCCTCCTGGCCTGAATGATGGTTCCACAGCACTTTTACCAACGGTATCTGCTTGTTCCATAGCTGCTTCACCTTATAAGCCAGAATCACTATGGGTTCTTCTTCATATGTGAGGTCTGGATTTACTTCAATTTCCTCTACTGGTAGTAAATGAGATAGGTCTGATCGATACCTCCTCAACATAGACACATGGACAACATTATGTATCTTCTCCAACTCTGGAGGTAGTGCCAAACGATATGCCAAAGGACCCACTCTTTCCAGAACCTCATATGGCCCAATGAAACGAGGACTCAATTTCCCCTTTCTGCCGAATCTCATAATTCTTTTCCAAGGAGAAACCTTGAGGAAAACTTTCTCACCTACTGCATACTCAATATCCCTTCTTTTCAGATCAATGTAGGACTTCTGATGGTCTGATGCAGTCTTAAGTAGATCTCGGATCACCCTAATTTTCTCCTCAGTTTGCTACACAATTTCGGGTCTAATCATCTTTCTTTCACCCACGTCATCCCAACACAATGGGGTTCTACATTTTTTGCCATACAAAGCTTCATATGGAGGCATTCCAATGCTTAATTGGTAGCTGTTGTTGTAAGCAAACTCAATCAAAGGCAAGTGTGTATCCCAACTGCCCTCAAACTCGATTACACAAGCCTGTAGCATGTCCTCCAAGATCTGAATTACCATCTCAGACTAGCCATCTGTCTGTGGGTGGAATGCAGTACTGAAGTTCAATCTAGTTCCTAGAGCTCTCTGAAGACTACCCCAGAATCTAGAAGTGAACCTAGGATCCCTGTCTGATACGATGGATACTAGCACTCCATGCAGTATCACAATTTCATCAATGTACAACTTGGCCAATCTTTCTAAACTGTAGTCCATCCGAACTGGCAGAAAATGAGTAGACTTGGTTAGTCTGTCAACAATGACCCATACTGCATCATGACTCTTTCGTGTCTTCAGAAGTCCCATCACAAAGTCCATTGTTATTCTTTCCCATTTCCATTCTGGTACTGGTAGTGGATGTAACAACCCAGCGGGTACTTGATGTTCTGCCTTCACTTGCTGACAAGTTAGGCATTTAGAAACAAATTCTACCACATCTCTTTTCATACCCATCCACCAGTAATGCTCCTTTATCCCTCTATATATTTTTGTGCCACCAGGGTGCATGGTAAAAGGAAACTCATGTGCTTCCTTCAAAATGATCTGCCTCAAATCCACATTATTAGGAACACATATTCTGCCCTGGTGTAGCAGTAGACCATCATCTCTGATTGAAAACTCTGGTTTCTTGCCCTGCCTGACTTCTTCCAGCATCTTCTGATACCTTTCATCATTCTGAGTAGCCATATTGATCTGATCAATTAACACTGGCTGTACATGCCATGCAACTGCTGTCTGCCCATCATCATTAATCT
The DNA here is from genome assembly GCF_030052815.1 of Hevea brasiliensis. NCBI lineage: Eukaryota > Viridiplantae > Streptophyta > Magnoliopsida > Malpighiales > Euphorbiaceae > Hevea > Hevea brasiliensis. The sequence continues at coordinate 101,645,392 of NC_079494.1, forward strand.
CTAAGCTGGCATGCAATGATCTTAACTCATGTACTAAAGATAAAGGAGTAACTCGTAGACTTGCTATAGTCTTGCGACTTAAGGCGTCAGCCACAACATTAGCTTTTCCTGGCTGATAGTCTATCAGACAATCATAGTCTTTTATCAACTCTAACCATCTCCTCTGTCTCAAATTCAGCTCTTTCTGGGTGCCCAAATACTTCAAACTCTTATGGTCTGTGTAGATGTAACATTTCTCCCCATACAAATATTGTCTCCAGATCTTAAGAGCAAACACAATAGCTGCAAGCTCCAAGTCATGTGTTGGATAATTTCTCTCATGCGGTTTCAGCTGGCGTGATGCATAGGCAATTACATTTCTTCAATTGTGAGAAGTATCACTGTAAACGTTGTATTCTTTACCCGGTGTAGGTAAAGTCAGGACTGGAGCTTCAGTCAAATATTTCTTCAATTCATCAAAACTCTGTTGGCATTTATCTGTCTACTGAAATTTTACATCTTTCCTAAGCAGCTTGGTCAGTGGAGATGCCAACATGGAGAATCCCTTCACAAATCTACGGTAGTATCCAGCTAAACCCAGAAAACTGCAAATCTCCGTGACATTTCTAGGTGGCCTCCAGTTAAGGACAGCTTCTATCTTACTTGGATCTACCTTGATGCCCTCTTCTAATACTACATGCCCCAAGAAAGATATTTCCTTCAGCCAAAATTCACATTTTGACAATTTGGCGTATAGCTGTTTCTTCCTCAAAGCCTGCAGTACAATCCACAGATGTCTATCATGCTCTTCTGCACTTCTCGAGTAAACCAATATATCATCTATAAACACATCCACAAACTGGTTGAGGTATGGTCTAAAGATAGTGTTCATCAGATCCATAAAAGCAGCCGGAGCATTAGTTAATCCGAATGGCATAACCAAGAACTCATAATGGCCATAGCGGGTTCTGAAGGCAGTTTTAGGAATACTCTGCTCTTGTACTTTCAGCTGATAATAACCTGATCTCAGGTTAATTTTGGAGAACACAGCTGCACCTCTCAACTAATAAAACAAGTCATCAATGTGTGGCAATGAATATCTGTTCTTTATAGTCACTTATTCAACTGCCGATAGTCAATACACAAGCGGAGAGTGCCATCTTTCTTCTTTACAAATAACACTGGCCCTCCCCAAGGTGACACACTAGGGCGGATAAAGCCCTTGTCAAGTAATTCTTGCAACTGCACTTTCAACTCTTTCAATTTTGCAGGTGCCATTCTATATGGTGTTAGAGAGATTGGGTCCACACCAGGCATAACATCAATCTCAAATTGCACCTCTGTTTCTGGAGGTAATCCTAGCAATTCATCAGGAAACACATCCGAAAAGTCACATACAGTAGGGATGTCCCTCAGTGCTGGACTCCCCACTTGGGTGTCTATCACATGTGCCAAGTATGCTTCACATCCCTTTCTAATCATTCTTCTGGCTAGTGCAGCCGAAATGATGTTTGATGGCAGTAAATGCCTCTCCCCATGCATTACCACATCACCGAACAAAGGGAGACCAAAAGTGACTATCTTCAATCTACAATCAATCATGGCGTGATGCCTGGCTAACCAATCCATTCCCAAGATAATATCATACTCTCTGAAGGGCATTTCAATTAAATTTGACAGGAAAACATGTCCTTGGATCACCAAAGGACAGTCCCTATAGATTCTGTTGACCCGGACCTCTTGTCCTAACGGACTAGTTACTAGCACTTCAAAACTCATTTGGACACATGGAACAGCAAGTGAACTGACTATGCTAGCACTAACATATGAATGGGTTGAACCCGGATCAAACAATACAAATACTTCTTGATCAGAGATAGAGAATGTACCAGCTACCACATCAGAAGTCTCAGCCTCTTCTCGCTGTCTCATCGTGTAGACTCTGGCTGAAGCACTTCCTTGTACTGACTGACCAACTGTGCCCTGACTACCAGAAATAGTGCCTCTACCTCTGCCTCTTCCTCTGCCAACTGATTGTGAACCTCTGGGAGCAGGACTCTGAATAGATCCCTCGGCAGTAGTAGGAGTTGGACCATATCTCAGAGCACTAGTGCAGTCTTTAGCTATATGGCCCTTGCCTCCACAGTTAAAGCAGGCTCCAGTGGCCCAATAACATTCTCCCCCATGAATCTTGCCACATGTCTCACAGGGGCGGGCAGAATGTGAACCCCTGCTTAACTGCTGACCAGACCTAGGGGGTCTCTGTCTAGAAAATCAGCCCCTACCAAATCTTCCACCTCGACCGCTGTTGGGTCTACTAAATTTCTTCTTCTTCCCAGAAGTCCCACCAGAACTCTATTCTACTGACTTTTCCACCTTGTCTTTTTCTGATTTCTCAGCTTTCTCTGATTTTTCTTTCACTGGGGTTGCTTCTGATTCTATTCTTTCCAACTCAAGTGCTTAAGACATGAGCTCTGAAAAGTTGTTGTGTCGAAATCCCACAACTTGCATCCTTATGCTGGGCTTCAAACCCATCTCAAATCTCTTGCATCTTACCTTGCTGGTGGTAAGGAGACTCCCCACATAATGACTTAAGCAGGAGAACTCCCTCTCACACTCTACCACTGATCGGTTCCCTTGTTTCAAACTCAAAAATTCTTGCAGTTTCTGATCAACATATGCATGTGGGATGTATTTCTATCTGAATTCTCTGATGAAGTCATCCCAAGTCAGCACTAGTGGTTCAGCCAAGCTGTGGGGGATGGTCTTCCACCAATTATATGCATCCCCTTGTAGTAGCAACACAGAATATTCAAACTTCAGTTCATCTTGGCAGTGCAGCTTCTTAAACACTCTGTCCATTCTTTCAAGCCATTGCTCTTCCTCTAAAGGGTCCACTGTACCCTTAAATTCTGCAGCCCCATACTTTAGTAATTTATCATACTGTCTAGCCGGAGGCAGTGGTTGTGCCACAGGTGTCTTAGGTGGAGCTTGAGCAGGCATACCCCCAGCCATTTGTTGAAACATCGCAGCCATCTGCTATGCGAACTGTGCAGGAAACTGCAGCATTTGTGGGGCTGGTGCTACAGATCCACTAACATTATGCAAAGCTGGGGCTTCCCCTTATGCCTCAGCTTCAACAGACTGCTCAACTGAGCAATCCCCTTCTTCCATTTCAGACTGAAGTTAGGGTATCTCCTGAACAAGTAACATAAGGAGATTTCCCTCCGTTAGTTCATATTCATGATGTAATGCACTGTATGTAACAATAATGGACATTGAGCAGTTGTACTTAACAAGAAAGACACAAATTCTCAAGTTAAAACATACTTCAAAAAATTTTGCTCTGATACTACTACAACATGTCACACCTTACCCCTCTGTACGCCATAACATGATCCTGTAAAATACCTAATGAACTACTGAACTTCACCTACCGATAACTCATTAAGTACCCTACAAGGGATTTTAAAATAATTTTCTTATTTTTAACAAGTTGTGAGCATTTTCTAATAGGTATTTACAACATTTAATTAGAATTAAAACTAGTTCATATTTTTGGCCCATTTTATTTTTCTGTCAAAATTTTTATAAAATTTGCGGAAAGATAAAATGGGCCAAAAATATTAACTAGTTTTAATTCTAATTAAATGTTTTAAATACCTATTAGAAAATGCACACCACTTGTTAAAAATAAGAAAATTGTTTTAAAATCCCTTGTAGGGTACTTAATGAGTTATCAGTAGGTGAAGTTCGGTAGTTCATTAGGTATTCTACGGGATCATGTTATGCCTTATAGAGGGGTAAGGTGTGACATGTTTTAGGTTGTGCACAAACCTCAAGTGAGTCGCCTCTTGGCCTTGACTCGGTTCCTCGGGTTCTTTCCCGGTATTCTTTTCAACTGAAACACACAATTTTACAGTGTTTCAGTACCATAACTTAGCGTAAATCTAAAAATAAATTTAACTTCACTTTTACCTAGCTCTAACGTGCTAAACTTGACGTTCTTGAAATTTTGTGTTTCGAGTTACTATTCACTATACTATTCAAATCAAATTATTGACTTTCTAAGGCTTAATAGGTATGGGAATTCCAACTTCACCCACATACCACATTTTGGTCACTAAATTTGTTGGTTTTGGTTGTTTATTCAAATTCTAGGTCTTTTAAACAAAATTGATAATTTTCAGTTTTGGAGTCTAAGGTTGCACTGTTCCATTGGTCATTTTTTCCATTAGTCATTTTTTTGTTAGAATTTGACAAAAGTTCCTTCATAGAAAATGTTCCCTAATGTCTTAAGTTTATTCTCCTTTTTGAATCACTCCAATTGGAGTTTTGTAGCTCAAGTTATAGCCATTTGAACCATAGCTGCCGGATTGGACACAACCCAGAATTTTGGGTAATTTTTAGTGCTGGTAGTTTTGGGTCACCAACTTGGGGTGGCCAAATTACTTAGTTACTGCCATAATTTGGGTTTGTGTTCTTCATGAAAGTTTTAGATCTATATCTCATCTAACCACTGGTAAAATTTCAAGTCATTTAGACCTTCCTAGCTCGAGTTATAGCCAAATGAACAAATATTATTCATTTAGTCAGTTTGTACAGAGGCAGACTGTGATTTTTTAATTTTGGTCAATTTGTTCACTAGGTTTTGGTCACTTTTTGGGCATGCTTCCTAAATGAAAATTGTGTCATTTAGTGTCTATTTTCATCCCCAATTGGTCTCATACTAATTGGACTTGTAAAATTTCATTTTTGGTCCCTCAAAGGAAATTTGGTCATGCTACTCCATCCGAATTTGGCTTTGATTCAAACACTTCTAACACACTTAATTAGGTCACAAATGACCATTTCTCACTTCACATTAGGTCAAAGACATCATTTACTACTTCTTCCATTTTTGTCTCTAAGCCTTAAGTCCAAAACCCTAGTTCACAATTTCTTTGCATTTAACCAAATCTAAACATTTCAATCTCACTACTACATTCACATAAGCTTGCCTAACATATTAAATTCAATCAAAACACATGCTTTTCATTACAAACCCTAGCTGCCAGAATTTCCATCTAGTCCTCCAACAATTAATTTCTTTTCATTTTAAGCATATTTCCTTGTTCTTCATGCTATAAATACTTAAATTAAACTATAATTTCCAAGTTTAGCTACTAACCTTGATTGCAGAATTTTCAATCTCCCTTTTCTCAATTTTCTCCTTCTTTCTTTCCCTTGAATCTTCTTTTCTAGTTGCCCAAACAAACTTTAACCATGGTAAGACAATTTTCTATGGTGGGATTTTGTAGTCTTCAAGCTCAAAGATGAGCTTCAATGGTGGTTTTTGGTGAGGAAGGGAAGAAAGAGATGAGTCACGTTTTTTTGAAGAAGAAGATGACTTTATTTTTTTTTTTCTTTTCTTTTATGTCTTAGGAAGACGAAAAATTTCAATTAATTAAATATATTAATTATTATTTTTATGGCATCATGCATGATGTCATGCATGATGTCATCACCTTTTTAACTTTTTCATTTTCTTCTTTTTTTTATTTATTTTTCTATTAATTCTTTAATTTAATTCTCGATTCCGAAATTTTTTTTCTCAGATTTTATTTGACAGTTAGGTCAGGAGTCAGCTCTCGGGGTCAAGTGACCAAATTGCCCCTCGCCGGTTCAACCCGGTTTGCAAATAATTTAATATTTCTTCCGGCTCCCTGGCCTAATTATTTGACTGGCTTAACAGTTCTTTTTCGTGGTTTTCTCTTTTCCACTGTGTTTATAATGGTCCTAAGGACCGGAGCGTCACTTTTTATGGTTTGAAATTTGAGTTTAAAATGACTTCGCAGTCCTTCCCGATAAGGTCACCCATTGCTGTGACTCTCGGCTCGTTTAACTTTTTTTGTTCTATTTTTCTTGTTTATACTTAACTAATTGGACATTACTAATTATTTGGGTTTGAGGCTTATCTAGTTATCTTAAGTGTGGTTCTAATCCCCTTAATTGTCCAGACCGACACCGATCACCGGAATAGTGAAATATACCAGGCTATACAAATGAGGGTGTTACAATCAACAAATCTGGGAGATCAGAAATAATATGTATAGCTGTCATAAACAATATAGATTTAAGAAATAGCACGTCTTTATTTTATAACGTTTCATTTTATAGATCAGGAAATAATAAAAGTCCGAGAGAAACCTCGCATAGTCAATAATATTGGGAGTTTGGGAGAGAGTCCTTTCCTGGAATCCCCTTTTCATATCTGTGAAAAGTATTTTCTCTTTTAAAAGTTTTCTTCTTAAAATTTTGGGAGTTCGGGAGAGAGTCCTTTCCTTGGACCCCCTTTCACATATATGAAAAGCATTTTTTTTATGCTATTTTGAAGCCCAAGGGAGAGTCCTTCCTGTAAATATTTTCTTGTTGAGCAAGAGTCCTTCCTCTAATTTGATAATCTAGGCTTGTACAATTTGACTTCATCTCTAAGTTGTGAATTCGTCTATACCCATACGGGTTCAATTGTAAAAATTCACTTCACACACCGCACCCTCAATTGTTTGGATGCCAATAATGAGATGAATGATGAACAAAACGAGAGTCCTCCTTACTCATCATGAATCTCTAGGAACCAAATAATGCCTCTCCAGAACTAGAGTCCTAATGTTGCAGAGAGAAGAATTTAATGAAAATCATAATGAAAGTCAATCAGAAGTCACCCTAGGGTCATTCTATCTACTTATGTTTTTAGGACGACCCCGAATGGCGAAACATCAATCGTTCCTATAGTAAATTTGGAACTAACATCGTCATTTAAACTCCAAAATTATCGATTTTAAGTTACAAAAAGCACATCCTTAAATCTATTTATACTTGTTAGGGGATGATGTGGGGTGCCTAACACATTCCCCACATGTACACAAATCTCAAACCCAGAATCTCTATCTTAGAAGTAGTAAATTTTTTTAACAATAAATGGTTTTCTTTAATTTCCTCTCAAAATTAAAGTGGTGACTCCTTACTTCCTATTTTGGTGAGAATCATCCGGCAATCGTAAAACACGTTGCGATAATAAATACAGAGACAAACAAATACAAACACAAGCATAGACAAATAGACAACATTATAACTATTGTAAATATTCATAGTTTTAATTATAAAAGAAAAAAAAAAAGATATATGCAGTAATAGATATAAAAGGGCATTTTAAAAAAAAAAAAATTTTAAATTGAATTTTTCATCCATACCAAATACAGAATTCATTTTATTTGAAATGAACAAAAGAATTTATTTATAAATTAATTCGACCATGGAATTCATTTAATAAATGAAATGAATTTTATCATAAAATTAAAAAAAAAAAACATAATATTTATTTCTTATTAAAAATTTATCACAACACTATAAAGCATTTGGACCAAATTTAGTGTCTGCGTTGATCTTTAAAGGAGAAAAAATATATATTTAGGCAATAGACATTTCCTTAATTTTGTTCCCTGTCGTTGACCTGTTGCCATCACCTTCTTAATAATACAACAATTTTCGTCAAACTTGAATTGCTAGTAGGAATACAATTTGTATTTTTCTTTCTTTTTGACTTATATGATCAATATATATTTTAAAATTTTTGACCTGTTGAATAATTTTCTTAAAATTAGATATGTTCTGATTTAATGACCACAATGAAAACCATTAAATAAAAATATTTTAATTATCTTTAATTTTAATATATTTAAGGAAAGAGGAAATCAATATAATAATATAAACATTGAAAATTAACATAATTAGAAAAATAAATAATTAACACAAGTATAGGAAATTAATATAATTGAAAAAAATGTTATTAATATGATTGAAAAAATTAGAGAAAATTGATATAAATTGAATACATAATTAAATTAGTTAAATAATTTGACCAAAGTAATTTTAAATCAAATATTTTTTTAAAAAAAGAGAATTTTTTAATAACATCAAATTAGGTGGGAACCAGACTGAAATAGACTTGAAATTAGATTTATCTTGGCCAAAATCGAATTAAATTGAAACTAATTGAAACTGGGGGGATTTCGTCTAATATCCGTTTCATCAGACCACTAAACTAAAACTGTTGGTTCCAACTCTTGTGGCCAAGCCTAGGTTGATGCACACTAAATGGGAAGTTGGTATTAGAGATTTAAGATAGTTGATCGGGATTTTATACCCAACAACTACTCTGAACCTGTTTGGTAAAAGTACTGAACAACTACAATCGAAACAGACTTGAAATTATATTTAAATTGAAACCAATTGAAATTGGCAGCAGTTTGATCATACCACTAAACTAAAATAATTGGTTCCAACTCTCATGGCCAAGCCTAGGTTGATGCACACTTAGGGTAAGTTTGGATTAGGCTTGGGATAGGTGATGGAGGTTTCACACCCAACGGCTATTCCAAACCTATTTGATAAAAGTAAGCAGTTGTTGTTCAATTGATACACCCATAAACTACCGTCGTTCAAAAAATTATGAAATTAGAGTTATTTTCAATTAGTTATTACTGTTTTAAGATAAGAAAACCACCTTATCATTTTTCAATATGTATATATTTCTATATTACGTAAGGAACGTATAAATATTACATTGTTACTCATATTTTCTTATATTAATTAATTTTTATTTATTTATTTCAATAATAAAATAAATATGATGTAATAAACAATAAATTATATATTTATTTATTAATAAAATAATTATTATATATTTATTTTAATAATAAAATAAATTATATAATATAATAAATTAATAATTATATACTTATTTAATAAAATAAATATAATAAATTAATAATTATATAAATTAATAATTATATACTTATTTAATAAAATAAATATATGATTTATACTCTTATTAATTATTTTACGTACTAGTAGTAATAGCTGAATAAAATTAGTAGCTAGATAAAATTTTATCATAGTTAACATAATTGAGTTATCATCAGTTATCAACTATTAGCTATCAACTAATAAAAATAACTATCAATTATAAGTTAGTTATATTAAATTAAACAGATACTTAGGCATATAGACAGACCCTTAGGCATATGGATTATAAGAAATTTTCTCCTTTTCACATATAAGAGGAAGAAGGCATTATTTATCTATCTTTTTTATAATAAAACAAAAAATTTGAAATTTCATAAGTAATTGTGGTAATTGCAAAATGGTTGGCATTCGAATTATGTAGTTTGCTTAATGCTTTTTTCGATTCCTTAAAACTCTACTGTCTCTCTTCAATTCCCTTATCACTTTAGTTGTAAATAACGGATCAACCCAATCATATTACTCATAATTTTCTCTCAATTATATGTGATCTATTATAAATTCTTTCAAATAAAAATAAATAAAATAACAATGAAACACTTACAAAATAATTTTCTTTACTAAAGAATTGCCACATCGAGAGAGGCTTTGCCTTCTCTCTAGAAATTCTTCCCCATTTCTATTTTTATTCATCATTTTTCTTCTCTTTCTTCATTTTTTCCTTTAGATCTCCTCTTTGGGTGGCCACCGATGAGTTTTCTCACCAGTGGCTACCCCATGATTGGGTTCTTTTTGGTAATCCCTAATAGACTCCTAAATCTATGTTCGTTTAAAATAAATGTAGATTTATCTTCTCATGTCTTTGTCTATTAGGAATGGATCTAAGGTTCTTTCCCAAATATTGGGATCTTGCTCTCTCATTACTGAGAGTCTTGTCTCCCCTTAGTGGGTTTTTGTTTTATTTTTGTTTTATTTTTGTTTCTTTTTCTCGCAATTTTGATAGGTTTTGGCAATTTAAAATACAGCATGGATTGTTGATTCCTTTTGGTTGGAGCTTTGGAACTTTAAGTACAAGTAATAATCTTCTATCAATGAAGCATAGCGGTTTAATGTTTTCTATAGGCCACAAAGGTAGCAAGTTCTGCAAGGGCAGTGTTGTAGAAATTTTTTTTTATTGTCCAAAATGAAAAAGAACCAGTTACTACCTAAAAAATTATTCTCTTCTACTCGTATCATCTCTAAACAGAAGTTCTTAATTGTCTATGTTTGTCTTTTCTTTTTCCCTCTTATGAGAATATTATGTTGTACTTAGATTATCATTTTTATATAGAATAAATTTTAACAATTGTTCCTGAACTTATATAGTTATAACACTACAGTCTTTTAACTTTAAAATGTAATATAAAACCCCTTCAACTTTTAAATTTTATACAGTAAAATCTCTCTGACTTTCAATTACTGATTTTTCTCAATTACTAATTTTTTAGTTAGAAACTGATGTGAATAACTCCTGCATTGCGCTAAGTTAATATTTCTCTCTCATCTCTTATGCAAAGTGTAAAATTATTCTCTTTATGCAAAAAAAAAAAATTATTTTGTCTATAGAGAAAAAAAAGATTCAATTTATACATGGCTTGAAAAAGAAAAAAGAAATACTGATTAAGCTCCATGCTGAAATTGTCCAGGTCAGCGTCTAACTGAAAAACTGGTAATTTGAGGTTAGAGGAATTTTACTATGTAAAATTTAAAAGTTGATGAGATTTTATGTTATATTTTTAAGTTGAGGGACTGTAATATTACAATTAGATAAGTTCAGGAACAGTTGTCAAAATTTATCCTTTTTTATATATGAATGAATTGCCAAATCTTCTTAAAAAAGAATGGTCTCCTTGGGTTAGAATCGCAGTTGATTCACGCTCAAGAGCTTTAGCCCTTTTTTTTTTTTTTTTTGAAAAATTGGAGTTTTTTTTTAAGAAGATTTGAAAAAAACAGAAAAATAGAGTTTCATGTCATACAATAGCTTTCTAAATGAAGAACTAGAAAAATCAGTTTTTCAATTTTCTAAAATTTAACCAAGATTTTAAGAAATAACTTCAAGTTTTTTCAAATTTTTTTTAATACAACAGAAGTTCTATTTTTCAACTGCAATGACTTTTTTTATAACTAATTGAATAATTATTTTAAAAATATTTATTTACAATGATAAAAAAAAAAATTGATCATATTATTGCAAAATAAATGAATGACACTTATTAAAAAATTTTTAAAATAAAATAAGTTTTGAAATATATTCTATAATGATTTATTTTTTTAATTATAAAAGATATGAATAACGTTTTTAGTGTTTGGATTAAAAAAGTTATTTTCTATCATTTGCAACTGAATACATTTTCTATATTTCTCCTTTTTTTCCATAAAAAATGAAAATTGAAATTTTCTAAGAAAATTAAAAAAAAAAAAGAAAATAAAACATTATTTTCCATAACTAAATAGGGTCTTAAATTTCTCTAGGATTCATTCAACTCAGTTAGACATTGTTTGGAATAAATTATTTGTAATAAAAGAATTTAAATGAATTCTCACACAATCATACTTGATTTTTATTTTTTTAAAATGATTTTTTTTAAGTTAAAAAAAAATTTGAATTCTTTCATTACTAAAGATGAGATTGACAAAAAAAGAAATCAATTGAATTAAATTTTTATAAAATTCTAAATTCCAAATAGGGGTAAATGTTTAGTAGGAAACGTCCATTAGCATCACATGAGTTCAATTTGGGAGTTTGGATTTAATCAACAAAATATATGGGAGATAAAAGATTAAATTTAACAACACCACATTCTTCTTGTAATTCAAAAGCTCTATTTAACTTTGATCTCCATTATTACACTGTTGATTTTATTATATAATTGATTATATTATACTATAAAACGCCTTTCTCTCATTTGACTTCAAAAAAAAGCTCTTGTTTTGTTTTTTTTTTCCTTTTTTTTTTTTATTTCTATTCTGCCCTCCAAGAGTTTGGTTGTAGCCCTTAATGACTTTACTCTGCCCCTTCTAGGTAAAGGAGAGTGTCACAAACTGATTTCTGAGCTGAACCAGTACTAGAACTTGGGTTAGCATAAGACTTTCGAAACCTGTAGTAAGCCTAACTATCTCTAACCTGACCATAAAAGCCCAATAAGATAGCCCAATTTCAAGAAAACAAACAAACAGAGTCTGACCATAAATTGGACTATCCAATTGGGAGCATTAATTCACCCGATTTGTAAACAAATAAAATCAGTAATATGAAGAGCTCAGCTCACTCAAATAATACTCAAATCACATATCCAAAATTGGGAGCTCAGCTCCCTCCATCATTAATCATAATTACATTTCAAACATCCAAGCAATTTCAGATAATTAATTTTATAACTCAGAATTACGTTATTACAACCCAAATAAAATAAAATACAACTACTAGTCCATACAAAATTTTAAATTTAAATAGAAGATAATAAAGGTCAAATAAAATATTTTCTGCTTAAACCTACATGGAAAGAAAGCAGGTTAATTTCAATAAAGCCACCTATCACCTAAGGAAAAAAAAAATAGTTAAACAGGGTTGAGCGTTCGACTTAGAGAATAAAATATTGATTTTAAATATAATTTCGATAACTATCTAAGACTAGTGCATTCCTATATATAAAATGCATCATGGTCACATAGTTCAAAACAATTTAACTAATATTTGTATAAAAGATAATATGGAGCACGCACACACCCATGTGTCACATTAATGCATATATATATATATATATATATATATATATATATATATATATATATATATGAAAGTTAATCCCCTATACAACTCTTTCAATCTAATCCCTGCTAGCGAGGTCAACTCAAGTTGGACTTTCGCTTAATGATCCAAATGCGAGGGCAAGTGAGATCAACTCAAAGCCGTACTCACCCCGACTTATCTATATATAAGGATCGGGTCCCAGCAAGATAAGCTCTAGTCGTGACAACCTATCCTACCCATATCCATATTCACATCATACTTAAGCTAACACACACACAGCTTCAAGTTATTTTAAGGCGACATTCACAAACAAATTCAATAACATATGTAGTAAAGGAGTGTGCCTAGCATTTAACTAATTATATACATACATATAAGTGAATGCATAAGCATACATTGAATATAAATTAATAATATTGAAATACAAATAAAATCAATTTCAAACTCACAGATTATTCAAATAGCACTGGGGCGGTTGAGAAGAAGAGAAAGATTTACTTGGATCATCTAAACAATTATATTCAAGAAATTTATCAATATTAACTCCAATCAAAGAACTAAAGAGCCTAAGACATCCTGGGTTTATGCTGAAAATTCGACAGAGTTTTCCATATACCTAGGACCTATCCAATCTATAGAACAACTCAACTAGCACTTCTATATCCAAGGCCTTAGGCATACAATACAAAAACAACACAATGCCCCTCCTGGGCCTGCCAAATAAGCCAATTCTCACATAATTACATAATTCAGTTATTAAGTTTAAAACTAACATTTTGCAAAAATTATTCAAATTAACCCCAAAAATTTTATAATTATTCCTTGCAATCCTTAATAATGTCATTCTACTATTGTAATTGGAATTACAATTTTCTAACTACCCACGAATATTTTATGGATTTTTATTATAAACTCAACATTAGGTAAAAAGAGGAATTTGGAATTCGAGTTTACTTACGTCAATTCTAACACTTGACACACGTTATAGGCTTTTGAAAATAGTAGAAAGCACTATAACATTAACCTACTTCCACAGTGAATTTGACAGCCTGTGTGTCTGGCCCGTAATTGCAATCTCGATCACCAATGAAATTTCTTCGAAATGAAAATGCCTACTCGAAGCTCACAATATTAGGAGTTATAATATAATTTTTATTTAATTAAATAGGCTTATTAAAGACCTGAAAAATTAATGGCAAGTTTGTGAAACTCACAAAATTTTCAGTGTCAGAAAAATTTCAAATTGGTGTCATTCAAAGTTCTAGACGTGTAGGACGCGTTGGTGATCTCAGATTTTGGGTGGAATTTACTGTTTGGGAGAAATCTAGCATGGAAGTCGAAAAGGGCTAAAACTTTTTGTGTTCAATTTGTTCAAACTGCCTAACGAAAATTTATGAAATTGGTGTCTATGGAAAGCTTATGAGATATTGAACAAAAAAGGGGTAAAAGCCGGTTCGATTGGTGGCTAGATTGAATCGATACTCTTGGTGGCTAGATTGAATCGATACTCTTGGTGGCTAGCCAGCTATTCCTCTCTTCTATGAGGTGGCTGATATCTTTATTTACTTTGGGCATGGCTTCCATCAGCATTATCTTGAGGAGTTTATGGTTGAAGCTGCTCCTCAAATTCCTAGCACTCCCAGACACCGTATTAGACTCCTCTGACCTAAAGATTTAGCTATCCTAAAGAATTAGCTATCAAAAATTACTAGAATTGATAAATTGTGTTATTCAAAGAGAATATACATAAATTTTTTCATGATATTTCAAAAAGTAAAAAAACTTAATTTCAACTATTTCTGAGAGTTAAATAATTTAATTAATTTACTAATAATACAAAACTTTAAATTATCAATTTGCCACAAAATAAATCTCGTAGTGAATTATGGCATGTGGTATTTTTTTATAATTTCCACTTTCTTTCTTATTTCATATTAGTATACTTTCTTTCGCACACGGAGAAGGCAAAAAGTCGTTTGCTAGTGGCGTGGAACCTTGGTTAATATTTTATCACAAGTAAACAAAAAAATCAACTGTGAAAAATAGAATTATAGGATATTCTTCTGTAATTTCCTCTATTTTTAATTTCAAATTAAAAAAAAAATTCAAATCAGCTATAACAGTGTCTAGTCAACTCTCATCCCCAACAAAATCATAGCTGGTCTAGATTCCTCCTTTTCCGTTGCATATCTCAGTTTCTCTCGCTTCTGTCTGTCAATGCTAAATTACAAGTAATAAAGCTGGACCGAGAAGACTTTTGGTCTCCTCCTGTTCCTACTCTTTCCTGCCAAGTCGGCTGTTTTGCCCATGCCTTGATGGGCCTTCTTTCCATTCTCTGCTCTTGCCTCCAGAGAAAACTCAAATCCACTGCTTCCGATGTCGCCGATCACGACTTTGAAACTCATGACCTCTTCTTCGATCTCCGTACGCTTCAAATCGCTACCAATTTTTTCTCCGACTTGAACCAGCTTGGTCATGGTGGATTCGGTCCCGTTTACAGGGTACGTATTCCTATATTCTTTGCTCTGTTAGCTCAAATTATGGAACAAAAGTAAATTAGATTCGTATCTCGCGTTTTCCGTGTATGGCTCGAAGGCTTCTTCTTCTTCTTCTTCTGGTTTTCTGGGTAGAGGAAGAATTAGATGGAACGGTGGGACTTGAGAGTAGCTGAGTAAACTAATTTACGGAATTAGCCCTGTAGTGTGTGAATTAGTCACAGGAGTGGTTGCACCTTCTGCATTTAATGCCATTAGTCAGTCGTATAGAGTAATAACGGTAAAATTCTTCTGTTTATTAGTGGTCCACCACTTTATGGAATTCATATAGACTATTTGGGATTGCTTTGGAATTGTTGTTCTAATGTAAAAATTTTTCAAATTTAATTTAAAATTAAATTTTAATAGACGATACTTTTCTTAAGAGCAACTCAAACAGCAATACCGGACTCATAACATATACTCTAGTCTTGAGCTTTGCGCGGGATGGGAATTCGTTTTCCTTTTCATGATTTTTTAAAATTGTTTTGGACCCTGTTTGGTATGGATTTGTTTTTAGTTATTTGGTTTTTGTTTTCTAATTGTCAAATATAATTACATTATTACGACATATTTGTTTTTTAGTTAGTTCTTAAAAGAGAAAAATGGGTTCCTACAGAAAACCCCAAAATTTGGTTGTTTCCAAAATACAAATTTTCAGCTGGGCACAAAAATGGCTCAAATTAGAAAACGGAATTGATAAAAATTGCTTTGGCACGCACTGGTGTTGCTTTCAGTTCAGAGTTGGCAACTTGGAATGGGTCTTTGTGAATTTTGTGTTGGAGTTGTATCAGCTATATCATTTATACTTCAATACATTTAGGGGAGTGTCTTAAGACAAATTTGACAGTACTCTTTAGTTTGTATTTTCACTTTGAGGTAAACGTAAATCACATAATATTACTATTACACAACAATTTGTGGCTATAGTGCACATGATGAATGAGATCTTTACATTAATGGGTTCAAAAAAATCAATGGCTGGATAAACAATGTTTTCTTTATCATCCAGGTGTCATTGTCTGGTATGGTTATAATTATTTCCTTGAATTTATTTATTTATTTTATTTTTTTGGGTAAATGACAACTCGTTTCAAACTTGTTAGAATGTGTGCTATACCAAAAAGAATAGGCTATTAGGTCGAGAGGACCTTCAAAGTAAAATGTTTTAAGTCTTTAACAAAAGCAGAACTGACTATAAATATTTCAAGTCAAGAGATTGTATGTAAAGAATAGACAGATACTTATCATATATTTATTCTCTGTTCCAAAGAATTGCCTGAATGTTGATAAGTTTAATGATGTAAATGTATTGATAAATAGAACTGATCTTTATCAAATGTCTTTTTTTTTTTTTTTTTTTTAATCTTTCAAATTCCCCTTGCTATTTTCTTGTTGAATATATGCCTTTGTTTTATGATACAGCAAGCCAATGCATTTGCAGTGAGATGAGTAACATTTTACATTAATCCTTCTACTGTGGTAGGATGTTTTTATGCCATTTTTTCTGCCAGAAACTATAATTGAATATTTGCTTCTTGTTCAAAGGGATTGATACCAAATGGTCAAGAAGTTGCAGTGAAGAAGCTTTCACTAAATTCAAGACAGGGACTGCGAGAATTCACTAATGAGGTGAAACTCTTGTTAAAACTTCAGCACAAGAACTTGGTCACTTTGTTGGGATGTTGTGTAGAGGGAACTGAGAAGATGCTTGTTTATGAATATCTGCCAAACAAAAGCCTTGATTATTTTCTTTTCGGTAAAAGATCCCTCTTACTTCAAATTTTTCGATAAGATAATTGAAATTTTAGTGGAAAATCAGCTTGAGCTTGGTAAAATTAGGACTAACCAATAAAGAGTTGAAATTTCAGATAAACAGAAATCTTCATCCCTTGATTGGACAACACGGTTTAGAATAGTTACAGGAGTGGCAAGAGGTCTTCTATACCTGCATGAAGAAGCCCCTGAAAGGATCATTCATAGAGACATCAAAGCTAGCAATGTTTTGTTGGATGAACATTTGAATCCAAAAATTTCAGATTTTGGCTTGGCAAGGCTCTTTCCTGGTGAAGACACGCATTTGAATACATTTAGGATTTCTGGTACTCAGTGAGTAAATTCATTTCTTCTTAAAACTTTCAAGTGATAATAGTCTTATTCTCACATATCTATATAATTTTTTAGGGGTAATTTTCCTATGGAAATTTTCTTAAAGAGCTAAGCACGACAAATTAACAAAATTTTTTGTTGAATGCAGTGGTTACATGGCCCCTGAATACGCAATGCATGGATATTTGTCTGTGAAGAGTGATGTTTTTAGCTATGGAGTTTTGCTGTTGGAGATTGTAAGTGGGAGAAAAAATCACGACAGCCACCTTGGTGGTGAAAAGGCCGACATCTTGAGCTATGTAAGTTTGCCAATTTAGACGTTGTTTTTATTATTTATTTTGGTATTGTGGTCAGGTGATATCATGAGTTGGCTTTCACATGCCAAACTAAGTCCACCTCCTTGGTTCAGTTAAAGGCAAACTATCCAAGTTGGGACTATGGATTCATAAGTTGGGAAAATATCTCCCTAAAATAATCTACACTTATGCCTTTCTTCACATAACTGCAGTTATTCAATTAAAATACAAATTTAAACAATCTATTGAGCGAAATGATATCTTGAAAGAAAAATATCGTTGTTCCTTTTCCTAAACTTTCATCAATCAAACAAGTAATATTTATTCATAGATATAAAATTTTAACATTTCTTACCATTAGTCAAAGTAACATGTACACTAACAGCACTAGTTTCCTCTGATTTTATAATTTATATTGTATTATTATATTACAGAAAGTAAGGGAGTGTCTTTTTTTTTTTTTCTTCAATTGTTTGGTTTATAATTATATTGTGTGTTTTTTTTTTTTATATGGTCAATACTCTTCAATCATAATAAAATTTAATTAGAATTTAGTTTAGATTAGATTAGCATCAAGTTATGATATCCTAAACTTGAGAAAAATGGATCTAAAGTTGATGTTGTTGTCAAAATACATCATATGTTTTATTTTATTTGTTTACTGTGCTACTTATTATTTTTATGCAATTTTTCATATTTGATTCATGATTCCCAAATCACAAAATAAGGATTTCATTCTTGATTCCAATATTGATTTGACAATTATGCTGCATAAGTGTGAGACAAATGAAATGACAAATCGGAGATGGCTGAGAACAGCAGTGTGTCCCTTCGTCAGTAGAAGATTTAGGATTTGGACATACATCAGAACTCAAGTCTGCATATAAAGTAAAGTTTCATCAAATTTTAGAATGTCATCAGGAAGCTTTGAATTGCTACCCTGTAATTCAAGTGTTGCTTTTCAACGCCCGTCACTCTTCATTGGAAGCTGTGTAGAAGTCCATTGGTTTAATTGTCTTTGTTTATTTATTTATTTGCTTTTTTGAAGCAGACGTGGATGCTCTATCAAGGAGGAAAGACATTGGATTTAGTTGATCCAACCCTTGATAAGTTCAATCGAGACGAGGCAGCAATGTGCATTCAACTTGGATTGTTATGCTGTCAACAAACCGTGGCAGATAGGCCTGATATGAACTCAGTTCATCTCATGCTTTTGAGCGACTCATTTACTTTGCCTAAACCTGGTAAACCTGGAACTCAAGGTCGTCGAGGACGTTGGACAACTAGTTCCACTTCTGCTTTCACTAAAACTAATACTAACACTAATGCTAATACTAATACTAATGTTAGCAGCACAAGCACTGGCATTGCCAGAGTTTCTGGGGGCAATAGTTTTGTTGAGGAATATTCTAGAAATTCAATGTCTATTTCTTCTATTGATGAAGGTAGGTAACCATCACTTAATTGAAAAGGGTAATTAGGTGCTTTTTCTTCTTTTTTCTCCCAGGGCGTTGGCCATCTCCAGTTGGTGGCTTTATCAGCTTTATATAAATAAATTATTCTTTATTTTATTGAGTGTAAATATTATGCTGTGCTAGTTAACATGTTGCCCAGACGGCAACTTCTTGATGCAAATAGTCCAGACGGCTATTTTTGGATGTAATGGTTTCAAATAATGGATTCGGATATGATTTTAGTTGTGAAATTCCTTGGAATGAAGATTAGTTGATTCTTTAGTTAATTAAATTTATGAAACAAATTAGATTCATTTATTTGAAGTGGATGAATATGCCTAAGAGGTCATTGAAAAAAAACGTTACTTGATCTTGTAACTGCTCATGATATCCTTTCAATCTGTTTAATATTTTAACTTTTAATTTTACAATTTTTTTTGAAATAAACTTTTATTTTTACTATTAGATGAAAGTATGAAACAGCTTTTATATGTTTTATTAGGTTCGATTAACAAAAAAAAAAGCTTTATAGTTACTTTTATTTTATTGTTTCTATTTCATCTATTTTATTATTAAATTAGTGTTTAATTATATATTTAATGATTATTAATAAAGTAAGATTTATTTTATAAAAAAAATTATTATAAAATAATTTAAGTATATATATATATATATATATATATATATAAATATAAAGCAGAGTAGTATTTATAAGGAAATTTTATATAATATTTTTATCGAAAAGTTTGTCATGTTATTTTTTATTAATAATTTTTTTATACTCTTTTATAATAATTATTTAATTTTTTTAATTTTTTTTAATTATTAATATTATTTATAATTTTATTTTAATATTTATGATTTAAATTATTATTTTTTTAAAAATTTATTTATATAAAAATATTATTTATCACGTATTATACTTTTTAATAATAATAATAATAATAATAATATTAATAATAACATTATAAATAAAAAATAATTTAATAATAATAATAATAATAATAATAATAATAATAATAAAAAGATCAAAGATGGTTATTAATTTAAAAAAAATTTATCATTAATTATTTATTATTAATTGTAATTTTTAATTAATAATCATATAATTTAATTAATTTTAAATTATTTTATATTTTTAATAAATATTTTTATTTTATTGTTATATTTTCTATTATTTTTATTATGAAATTTTTGTTAGAAAATTTAATAGACAAAAAGTATAGTCTATATAAAAAAATTATATAAATAAAATATAGAAATTTAACTTATTTATAATTAGTATATATTAATTTTTATATTAACAATTTAATATTCTTTTTATTTTACTTTTTTAAGATTAATTAATACTTATTATTGTTATCATTATTATTATTATTAACTTATGGTCATTGAATTGAAATAACCAAAATTTAAATATTTTTGTTACCATTTTTCAATTAAATAATATTTAATTATAACATTAAACTTTTATTTTAGTTGGTTTCTATTTGTTTATCCATAGATAGTATGACATATGAAATATTTAATTTATATTAACTACTCTTCTCTCACCAAATATTTGAATTTTATCTAGTGCGCTCAAATTTTTTTTTAATTTATTTTTTTTATTATTTATTTTAAAAATTATTAATTATCATTCTCAAAATTTATTTTATTTAAATATATTTAATTAATAATTATTTAATTAATAATTTTTTTATAAATTTCTTATTTAATATTTCTTAAACTGTTTAATATTTTATTTCATTATAACTATATATCGAATGTAATTATAACTAATATTTTAATTATTATTATTAATTTTTAACAGAAATATTTTAAAATTTTAATTAAATATATAAAATTTTATGCATAAATTATCTCTAAACTATATTTTTATGTCGAAATAGAATTTCAAAAATAAAATGCTAATATAATTGCATCGAAAATTTAACTACGGACAAAGATGATTAAAAAAAAAATAAAGTTACAATATTAAAATTATGAAATTTATCTTTTGAAAAATATTATATATTTTTAATATTTATTATATTAATAAAAAAATAATATTTTAAAATTTTAATTTTTATAAAATATTTTTATTTTGTATCATAAATTTAATTAAAATGATAACTATTTTTATGAAAGAATTATTTTATAAAAAATATATTAGATTAATAAAAAAATTTACACTATATAAAAATTTAAAAATATAATATTTCTATAAAATAATATAATAAAATGTTATTTTTAATTAATAATAATATTATATATTTTTATTATTATTAAAATTAAATAATTTAATTCATTATTAGTAATTTAATATATTTTTTTATTATATTAATAATAAAAAATTATATTTATATATTTTTAAATAATATTATTTTTTTATTAATTTAATATATTTTTTGTAATAAAAAAATTAAATTACATAAATTATGAGATAAAATATAAAAATTTTATGAAATTTAAATGATTTTTTGAATAAAATAATTTTATTACATTTTAAATTAAGTAATTATAAAAATTACTATTAATATATATAAAAAAATTAAATAAGTATTTTAGTTAATTACATTATAAATTAATTAAAAATTTATTATTATAATAAATAAAAATTTAGTTCAATTAAATTAAATAAAAAAAATTTAACTAAAAATTAATTTAATAATAATAATAATAATTTATATTATTTAAGATATAATTAAAAATTAAATTAAAAAATAAAAATTATAAATTATTTATGTATAATATGAGCGTCATGCTAGTTGTTAGTATAATAAATTCCCCGTTCATTTGGAAATTTAATTTCGGGGTCACAAGTCACAAACAGTCAACGGAAGGGAAAAAGAAAAACGAAAATAACTAGCTTTTGTGCTTCTCCAGCAGTCAATCAGTTCACGCGCTCTTGACCAAACCTCCATCCCTTCCTTTACGGAGAGGAGCAAATGGACAAAAGTCGCGCTCTCTTTTGTGTGTGTGTGTGTGTATATATATATATATATGTCCCAAGCACCAAGAAGAGATCAAGTAAAGGTTCAGGCATTTGTGGGATAACAGAACTTAAAAGACACAGCGGAGAGGGATGAGGCCAAATTGGGAGTTGAAGAATTGCTGCAACCATGAGCAAGTAGTGTTTCTTGTTACTGTCTCTGTCTGTACTGTTGTCATTTTTGCGGTATCTCTCTCTCTCTGTTTTTTCCCCCCTTACTTTTGTGGTTTCATTTTGATAAGCTAGTGAAACCTATTTGATTTATATGCAAAGAAGTGAATGTGAATGTTGCTGTTAGTTCTTCTCCTTTTCATGGTTATGGTCAAGAAGTGGAAATGTCAGTTTGATCTGGGTATGATCGTCTTTTCGGAGTTGGGTGGTCCCTCATTTATCTAAAATCTCTGCTACGGTTTCACTTTCTTAGGTTGCAATGTACTTGGTACTGAAAAAAAAAAATCTTTTATACATTGGCATTGGTAGCATTTTATTCGCTAAAATACAAATGGGTTTCTGTTAATGCATTCAGTTTCTGTGAGTTCCATTGTTCTTCTTCCTTCCCAACTGGAATTGTTTCAATGAAGATTATGGAGGTCTGAATCTCTGAACCAGAACATCTATCTTCAAATACTAGTCACTTTAATGGCATGTTTCTAATAGATAGTTATAATTTCTTCTAATTAGAAGTAGATTGTCATTTATGCTCCTGGATTATTATATAATTAATACCAACAAAATTATATTTTAAATCTATGTAGTTATGGAGAACAGTACTTCTGAGACCATTCAAGCTTGTGACAGTATTCCTTCACGAGGCAAGCCATGCTATTGCTTGTAAATTAACATGTGGCCATGTAAGAAGCTGTTTTATCTCATTGTACTTTCTACCAAAATTTTTTAGTGCTCGTTGCTGATGCATTGCATACCTATATATGCTTGTTTCTAAGACTCTTGAAATACCATGCTTATCAATGTTCTTCTGATAATCACAAGTCTCTCTTATAAAATTATCAGCATTTCCTAAATTAAATAACAGATGGGTAATCTGTATGTAGCATGGTGGAAGGAGTGAAAAGGGAAAGAAGGAGACCTAAAAGAAAATAGAGAGAAGTAGTATCAAGAGATATATAATTTTTGGATATTGATGCGGAATTGGCTTCAAATGGAGTTCAATGATGAAAAATAATCCATATAGCCAACACCAACTAGTTTGGGATTAAGGTATAGTACTTGTAAGGCAAGGCAACACAGTGCCTTCATTCCCTGTATAGTCTTAAATTAGTTAAGTGGAAGACTTGTGCGAGATTTTGTAATGAGTCGATGGCCTTACAACCAGAAGTAAGAACAGGGACTCAAGGATGGCATTCTGCCATGTATTAGTTTTCAAAGTGGGTATAAGATATCTTTCTTAGAAGTTGTTGTGGCGATATAGTCTGGTGTGGAATCAGTGGTACAAAATGGTATTCGTGACAGATTGATCTCAGACTTAGTAGAATCTTACTTGTCTTAAAGTCATGATCATATTTCCTACAGAATATGTTTCTAACTTTCTTATGCATCTTCCACTTAAGATTTTCAGTCCTTTCCACTTTTTAGTAATTATAAAGCACCATCTTGAACCAAAATATTGATCTCTAACTAAGTGGAAGCTTACTTGTTCAAAAGGCATGTTTTGATCATAGAAACTGCAAAACAGTTAAAACACAACTTCAAACTGCATTTTGTAGTATTATCTAAAATTGTGCCTTTTTTCAAAAAAGCAGATTCAGATTCAACCTAAGGGCTAAATAGGCACCAAGTTAAGAGAAACAGCAACTAGCGTCATGGCTAGTAAAATTTGATAAGTGTGGTTGCACTGAACTGTTAACAGGAGAGAATCTTCTCCCTTTTTTTGGTAGACCTTTGCTTATTTCGATATCTATTTTTTCCATATGTTGTAATGAACATGTTTAGGATTATAAATTGTTTGATATATCAAATTCACATCAATTTGCCCAGAATACTTGTATCTGCAAGTTCTTCATTTCACAGCACTCTCTTGCAGTAAAGACAAGTCCACCAGTGCATTCAGCAAAAGTTAAATATTAAAATGATTATGTGATTATCTAACTTTGAAAATACCGTGTTCAATTTAATACATGTAAAATGCCTGATGAATGGAGGAAGAGTATTTTAGTACCTATTTTTAAAAATAAGGGAGATATACAGAGTTGCTCAAATTATAGGGGAATTAAACTCATGAGCCATACTATGAAGTTGTGGGAAAGAGTGGTGGAGCATCGACTACATCATGATACTTCTATCTCTCTCAATCAATTTGGTTTCATGCCCGGTCGTTCAACTATGGAAGCGATCTTTCTCATTAGAAGCTTGATGGAGAAATATAGAGATGGGAAGAAAGATCTACACATGTTTTTTATTGATTTGGAGAAGGCTTATGATAGTGTTCAAAGAGAGGTCTTATGGAATGCGTTAGAACAAAAGAGGGTATCTATTAGGTACATACAAGTATTGAAAGATATGTATGAAGGAGCAACTACTATTGTGCGCACAGTGGGAGGGGACACAAGAGATTTTCCGATCTCAATTGGATTACACCAAGGATCAGCCATAAGCCCTTACCTTTTTACATTAGTTTTAGATGAACTGACGAAACATATACAAGAGAGTATTCCTTGGTGCATGATGTTTGCGGATGATATTGTTCTGATAGACGAGACACGAGAAGGAGTCAATAGGAAGCTAGAACTTTGGAGAAGTACTCTAGAGTCAAAGGGTTTTAAGTTAAGTAGAACGAAGACAGAATACATGCATTGCAAGTTCAGTAAAGGCCAAACTGGTGATAGGGAAGGAGTTAGTTTGAATAGAGTGGCACTGTTACAAAGTAATCACTTTAAATATCTAGGCTCAGTCCTTCAAGTAGATGGGGGATGTGAGGAGGATGTTAGTCATAGGATTAAAGCCGGATGGTTGAAGTGGAGACGTGCCACGGGAGTTTTATGTGATCGTAAGATTCCCAATAAATTAAAAGGAAAATTTTACCGTACAGCCATACGACCGGCTATGCTATATGGTAGTGAGTGTTAGGCACTGAAAGAGTCGTATGCATCTAAGATAAGAGTTGTAGAGATGAGAATGTTAAGGTGGATGAGTGGCCATACTAGATTAGATAAAGTCCGTAACGAAAGTATTAGAGAAAAGGTAGGAGTGGTGCCAATTGAAGATAAGTTGAGAGAAGGGAGATTGAGGTGGTTTGGTCATGTGAAGCGTAGACATACGGAGGCTCCAGTTAGACAAGTAGAGCACATTAGGCTAGAGGATAGAAAGAAAAAAAGGGGTAGACCTAAATTGACTTGGAGGAGAGTAGTACAGCATGACTTAGAAGCATTACACATTTCTGAGGATTTAACCCAAAATCGTTCAGAGTGGAAAAAACGAATCCATATAGCCGACCCCAAATTTTTGGGATAAAGGCTTAGTTGAGTTGAGTTGTATATGTTTCTCTGTTCTAGGTGGAAGGGATTCAGGTTCACGCAGATGAAGGTGGAACCACTCAAACGCGTGGTGGTGTGTACTGGTTGATCTTGCCAGCTGGATGTAACTTCTTTTTTCCTTTCTTCTTCATCTTCCTTTTTTCTTTTCCCTTTGTCTTTTTAGGATGGGAGAGTCTGTAGTTAACTACATTTATGACTTCTCTCTGAGATGAGCAATTTCATATATAAGATTTAGAAATTATAGGTTCTTATTGAGTTATATCTGCTTGAACTATTGTTTATTGTTGGTATTTAATGCCCAGTTTTTCCACTCCAGATCTCGGTTCCTCCTTTTGGGGAATGGTTTTAATACTTGCATCCACAAATCTTCTTACAGCAAGAATTGCAGCAGGATGTTTTGTTGTTGCTCTACTTGTTGTACTGTTGGTGGCTAAAAATGTAAGTGGTTACAGGCATCTAGAATATCTCATTTGTGAATGCTTTAGTCACTTCTAAGTGTATGGAAAAGATCTATATCACACTTAATTTTTATGGTAATTGAATTCACAAGTTCCTCAGACACAAAAATCCTGAAATGAACCAAATACATCGGTAGAAAACAAATAATCTGTTATAACAAGCACGCAAATCTAAGGCACATACACAAATCGCTCAATCACACAGCATTGAAAAGAGAAGAAGAATAACACAGGATTTAACGTGTTTCAACCGTAAGGTCTACGTTCATGGGCAAGACAAGAGAAAAAAGTTCTACTATAATGAAAAGAGTAAGATACAATTAATCAGAACTCTCAAACCCTAATCCCAGTGTGTTTCCCGAATATCTCACAACTCTACCGCAAAGAATAGAATATTATAATATTTATATTGGTCCATCGGCCTGTGCCCTCCGCTACCACCACAGATCTCACTTTTTATCCCAATCGGGTCGTAGCGCGAAACTTTCGGATCGGATCACAATTCGAGTCTATGAAAAAAACATATCCCAAAATTCAAAGCTACAAAAATAATAATTCTTCCCCTTTGCTTGAATTTCTTCTATCATCAATAAATTAAATAACCTCGCAAGGGCATTACTGAGCACTACAAACACTAACCAAGTCTAGGTAATGCCTAAACTTGCTGACTGGAACTCCCTTGGTCATCATATCTGCTGCATTATCATGTGTAGAGATCTTTTGCACAACAACAGTCTCCTGAGATACAATGTCCCGAATGAAGTGATATCTGACATCAATGTGCTTAGTTCGCTCATGGTACATCTGATTTTTTGTGAGATATATTGCACTCTGGCTGTCACAAAACTCTGTTGCCTTGTTCTGTATCAATCCAAGATCACCCACCAAACCTTGTAACCATAAAACTTCCTTTACTGCCTCTGCTAAGGCCATATATTCAGCCTCTGTGGTAGACAAAACAATTGTAGCTTGCAATGTTGCCTTCCAACTGATGGCACTTCAAGAAAGAGTAAACAAATAACCTGTCAAAGATCTCCTCTTGTCTAAGTCCCCTGCAAAATCTGAATCGACATAGCTAACAACTGAATCACTCATCTTGGCCTTGTCAAATGTTAGACCAACATCTGTAGTACCCTTCAAATATCTCAAAATCCATTTCACTGCCTGCCAATGCTCTTTCCCAGGACACGCCATGTATCTACTCACAACACTAACTGCATGTGAAATGTCAGGTCGGGTGCATACCATAGCATACATGATGCTACCAATAGCATTCGAATAGGGAACACTAGACATGTGCTCAATCTCTTTATCTGTTTTTGGTGACATATCTGCAGATAACTTGAAATGGGCAGCAAACGGAATAGTCGCAGGCTTAGCATTATACATGTTGAAACGCTTCAGCACTTTCTAAACATAGGTCTGTTGAGATAAGAAAAGCTTCCCAACACTTCTATCCCTGGTAATTTCCATTCCCAATATCTTCTTTGCAACACCCAAATCCTTCATCTCAAACTCATCACTCAACTGCTTTTTCATAATGTTAATTTGTGACATGCTTTTAGCAGCAATAAGCATGTCATCCACATACAGCAGTAAATAAACAAAAGAATCATCTGAAAGCTTCTTATGATACACACAACTGTCATATGAACTACGATTAAAGCCATTACGAACCATAAATGTATCAAATCTTTTGTACCACTGCCTAGGAGACTGTTTATACCATAAAAAGATTTCTTAAGCAAGCAAACACGGTTTTTCATACTTGGAATGACAAATCCCTCAGGCTGACTCATATAAATTTGCTCCTTCAACTCACCATGCAAAAATGCTGTCTTCACATCTAGTTGCTCAAGCTCTAGATCATGAAGAGCAACCATATTAAGTAAGACTCTGATAGAACTGTGCTTCACAACTGGAGAAAACACTTCATTAAAGTCAATACCCTCCCTCTGAGTAAAGCCTTTTGCTACCAATCGTGCCTAATATCGAGGTGCTTCAACCCCTGGAGTGCCTTCCTTTTTCTTGAACACCCATTTGCAACCTACCACTTTTTGTCCCTTAGGCAATGTTACAAGCTCCCAAGTCTGATTCTTGTGAAGAGATTTAATTTCTTCACTCATAGCACTGACCCAGTGATCTGCATCTGAATAAGAAATAGCTTCTCTATAATTGCTGAGTTCATGCACATCAACTGTTTCAGCAACTGACAAGGCAAACACAACTAGATCTGCATATGCATATCTCTGCGGTGGTCTAATCTATCTTCTCTCTCTACCAGTTGCAATGCTATATGGTTCCTGTTGCTATTGCTCAGGTGCATCCTCTTGTTGATTAGGATCTTGCACCTCATCCTCTGAATCACTGGACTGAAGTACTGAAGTATCAATATCAAGCTCCACCTGTTCTCTAACACCATAATTTGATTCTGCTATTGACTTCTCCCTCTGACTATCCAATGAAGCAGACTCATTACATGTCACATCCCTGTTGATAATTAATCCTGGAGACTTTGGATCATTGCACCACAACCTGTAGCCTTTCACTCCAGATGCATACCCTAGAAATATGCATTTCCTTGCCCTCGGCTCAAGCTTACCATCTCTCACATGAGTACAAGCAGGGCAACCAAATACTCTCAGCGGAGAGTAATCAACAGGTGAACCGGACTAGATCTCAAAAGGAGTTTTGCACTCAATAGTTGTAGATGGAGATCTTTTAACCAAGAAACAGGCTGTATTAATTGCTTCAGCCCAGAAATCCTTTCCTAATCCTGAACGTGAGAGCATGCTTCGTGCTTTATCACAAAGCGTTCTGTTCATGCGTTCTGCAATACCATTATGTTGTGGTCTCCTTGTACAAGTGCGATGTCTCACTATACCTTCATTGCTGCAGAATGCATCGAACTCACGATTGCAAAATTTCAACCTGTTATCAGTTCTAAGATGCTTGATCTTCTTTTTTGTCTGTTTCTCAATCATCGCTACTTTACAAAGGTTGAAAATGCCTTATCTTTTGTTTTCAGAAAATACACCCACACCATCCGAGAGTAATCATCAATCAAAGTCATGAAGTACCTGGCACCGCTCTTGGAAGGGATTCTGTTAGGACCCCATTGATCTGAGTGGATATAATCCACTGTTTCTCTGGTCTTGCGCACTGCTTTTTTATTGAACTTCACCCTGGTCTGTTTGCCAAACACATAGTGTTCACAAAAGTCCATAGATTCTGTTTTCTGCCCATCCAATAAATCATGTTTGCTTAACACAGATAATCCTCTTTCACTCATATGACCAAGACGCATGTGCCACAATTGAGTCTGATTCTGATTATTGTTTCCTAATGCTACTGTAACTTCCCCTGAAACTGTAGTGCCCTGAAGAAAATACAATCCTGAAACCAAACTGCTTTTCATGAGTATCATAGAGCCCTTGCACACTTTGAGAACTCCATTTTCTGCATGGTATCTGAATCCATGAGAGTCAAGTGTCCCAAGAGAAATCAGGTTCCTCTTTAGTCCTGGAACATGCCAACACTCTATAGTTCTGACAACCCTATCAAATATCCTCAATCTGATGTTACCAATTCTTTCAACAGATAAGTGACAAATCAGTTTCTGTATGGACACATATTATAAGTAGCACCAGTATCAAGAATCCAGGAATTTTGTCCATGATCTGAACTCACGGATAAAATTTCTCCAGCACTGTCATCACCATCAGAATCAATAAAATTATCAACCACTTTCACAGAACTTTCTGGTTGCTTTCCCTTTTTATTTTTCAACTCGGGACAGTCTCTCCTGTGGTGACCTTGCTCCCCGCACTCAAAACAGTTGGCCTTTTTCATTCTTGACTTAGATCTGGCTTTAGATTTCTTTCTGCTAGAAGAACCCTCCCTTGAATGTGTTCTTTCGCTGCTTACCAAACCTTCCCCCTCAAATCTTTCTCTATTATCTGGAAATTTCTTTTTCAACTCCTTCGATTTTAGAGAATTACTAATATCGTCTAGTGAAATACTGTCTTTCCCATACAATAGAGTATCAACAAAAGTTTCATAGGAGGGTGGCAAAGAACATAGCACAATAAGGGCCTGATCCTCACTATCAATCTCAATATCAATATTCTTTAGGTCCATATGATTAAATTGAATTCATCCAAATGTTCTTTAATGGGCGTACCTTTGCTCATTCTCATATTGTAAAGCCTTTTCTTTAGATACAGGCGGTTGGTCAGTGATTTGGCAGAGTACAACTCCTCTAATTTCTTCCATGCCGCAGATGCTGAGCTTTCACCAACAATCTCGCTTAGGAAATTATCAGTTACGCTCATGAAAATCGCACTCAATGCTCTCCCCTTTAGATCAAGCTTCTCCGCCTCTTTCATAACTTCTGGAAAGTTATCATCGATTGCCTTCTGATGGCTGTCGAATCCACCAGAAATTAAATTAACTGAAATTTCCAGTTATGAAATATTTTCTGCAGTAAGTGGTAAATCCAGTTCAAATCCTAGAGACTGAATTATTAAATTTTGTGCACTTGTGTAATGGAAAAAGAAACAAAGTTTGGGAGGGTAATTCGCAGTCCAAATCAGAAATCAGAAATCAGAAATTAAGAACTAAAATTAAATATGAAACTCTCAAATTAAACAAACTTCAGTCCAAGGTAATTCGAATTCCAATGCATTGATTCGATCATAGACAAAAGAAATACAATTATCTCTTATTGAATATTTAACGTAGATTTACCAAACAACGAAGTAAAACCCCTAACTTCCCTATACTCATCAACTCGAGCCCAATACTCTTATTGACTCTAATTATTAACTAAATTGGTATTAAGCAATCCTCATCAAATTAATAATTGCTTTAAGAAAATGAAGTAATTAAGCTGAACAACAATTTATGAAGTATAAATCATTTAATTCATCCTATTGCTTCCTTAGGTTATTATCGAAAACTTGGATCATAATCGATAAAACCTAATTGCTACTCGCGTTCAATCTTACATAACAATTACGGATTATGAAGACGAACTAGCAATTGATCTCATCAAACAATTAACTAATAGGCGTTTTTAGCAAATCATTCAATAGATCAAAAACAATGAAATCAGAAAACAATAGATATTAAAAAAGACATAAATTGAATTAAGAATCTGGTCTCATAAATTACGTATATGAACTAGAAACCCTTGAACTGAATTAAGAACTTATCCACTCATGTTCATGGCCTACAGAAAATGGAAGAAAAATAAAGAAGAAAACTAAAAATAGAATGGAGAATGAATGTCTTCTATGGTGTTCGAAGTTGCTAAATGATGTGTTTTTCGGCTGCTGCCCAAAGATGGTCTTTATAATAAAAAACTTAATCCCAAATATAGGAACCAAACTTGGAAAAGTTTTGAAATTCAAAAGACAGATTTTCAGCCTGCACTCACGTCTCTGCAATCAAGGCCATTTTTCAGCCACTTCCCTTTCGAATCTGTCTTTGCCGTCTTCATGAAAGTTGTAGCCCTATTTCTTAGCTTTCCAACGGGTACTCATTTGCCCAAATCCAAGGTCTACAGCCCAAGTTATGACAAAAAAACCGAGACTGGTTCTGACAAAGTATCCAGCCCATAATGACGACTTCATTACCTTTTTTGACAATTAAAACGGCCTCATCTCGCTTCTAGCCCTTCATACAAGTTGTAGAGGTGGCTCTTAAGGTTCAATTGGGCTTGGGCTTGCTTCATTTGGACGTCTGTAACTCCAGATACAAAATAAATACTGAAACTGATCGTGACACATCAAGTCTGGGCTTTTGCAATAGATTCATACCTCATTTTGTCAACCTTGGAGACTGATTTGAGCTTTGGTTCCTCTTTATTATTTGTAGTGCTCTATCTTAACTTTTCAATGGATTAAACAACACTCAATTTGGAGATCCACAACTTTAAAAACACCTGAAAAATACAGCAAATGTCAAATGCTGAAAATTTCTCCATTTAACACAATTATTCCAACAACTATCTAAAAATATGCCTAAATGATAATTATACTTTAATCAACTGAATTATGCATAAAAACACACTAGAAACACTAAATGTGATGAGAGTAAAATTAATAAATTATGCACTTATCACCTTCCATAAACTTTGTAAGATCAAGTAAGATTTAATTTTAATCTTTCACAAACTAAAACTCGATCCACCATCAAACTTCTCTATCTTATACTTAGTTGAAGACGACGCCATCTGTAAACCCTAGGTTTTGTGCACAAAGCTCTGATACCTGTTTGTTATAATAAGCACGCAAATCTAAGGCATACACACAAATCGCACAATCACACAGTATTGAAAAGAGAAGAAGAATAACACAGGATTTAACGTGGTTCAACCATAAGGTCTACGTCCATGGGCAAGACAAGAGAAAAAAGTTTCACTATGATGAAAAGAGCAAGATACAATCAATCAGAACTCTCAAACCCTAACCCCAGTGTGTTTCCCGAATATCTCACAACTCTACCGCAAAGGGTAGAATATTACAATATTTATACTGGTCCATACCGCAAAGGCGTTGCCCCCTCACTCCCAAGGAGATCAGTGGTGTGCTTCGGGCCTGGACCTATGGGCCCGTGCCCTCCACTACCACCACATATCTCACCTTTTATCCCAATCGGATCGCAGCGCGAAATTTTTGGGTCGGGTCACAATTCGGGTCCATGAAAAAACATATCCCAAAATTCAAAGCCACAAAAATAACATAATCAAATATAATAAAGTGATTCTTTGTGCTCCCTTATATTTTAATCCATCTATGGGATCAAGTCAGTTAGATAAGGTTCTTGATTTTATATAGATGTTTACTTATTTCTATTGTTTATACAGTGGACTCTTCGGGGACTTTGTATTGGTATGTGTTTCAGTAACCTGAATAAATCTGGCTGCTATGATATGCACAAGGTGCAATATGCATTGTGTTATCTTAATGGTATTTACATGTTGAGCCATCAGGGTTTGTTGTTTTCCTTGGAGTGATTTGGGTCCTGCAAGAAACAACAAAAGTTCGTATTCTTCGGTATACTATTCTATTCATTGGTAAATGCAATTCTGTAATCTTTGTTTTCATGTTGTCCCTTGAAATTCACTTTAATGCCTCCAAAATGACTCTTGTTATGTGATCACTGCTTATCATTGCAGGTGTAATGAACAGCTTGTTTTCAGTTTACGGTATCTAGAACAACCTATAAAATTTGATTGTCAGCTTATTTTTTCTGGAATTATGGAGCTTGCTAATATGACTTTGATTGTGCAGATATCTATGATGATCTGATATCCCGTAGAGTTAATTCTAGTGATGCTGAAAAATTTGCAGAAGTTTGCCCTTGCCCATGCAATGGCATGGGCTGGGGCATCATTTGGTGAGCATTTATCACCATGATAGGTTCAAATATTTGATTTCTGCCTGAAGTTCTTCCTTTTTAATGAAAAAAAAAATCTGAAATTTTAGTTTTAATTGTTCAAATCTGGTTATGAACTCACCTTGCAGGGGTTTAATATCATTCTTGTTTCTTTGTGGGGCCGTGTACCTCGGTATCGTGATATTGTCTTGAGGTTCATTCTAATCCTTTTTCTGCCATTTTCAACTTACTTTTCTTGGTCAATTAGTTATATGTAAGCACTGTAGTTGGAGCATATGATATATGTCCAAAAACACATTCCATTTTTGTCACCAGCGTTAGGTTTAGGGTAGAATGAAATCACATAAAGATCCATGCCTTACTGTTTAAATGGAAATGCTTCATTAACTGATAAGATAATTAATGGAATTTAGGGTATAATGTAGTTTTTTCCCCCTCTGAACAGGATTAGGAATTCTGCTTCAAGTTGTATGATCACTTGGAGCCTAGACAAGGCATCAACTTAATTGCAACTTCCAGCTCTTATCAAATGGCATCTCATTTTATAGAGATGCTTTGACAATGGCTTCAGCTGAAGGCAAATGGAATTGGTTAGTACCTGTAATCCTTGTCTACTTCATTGCATTTACATCAAACAAGTTATTCTTGATTTGTATTTTGTTGTGGTGGCTGAGCAAAAATTTGTTGAAACCCCATAAGCAAAACTAATCCAATATTCAGATACATCCCATTCAAATGGGAAAAATTAAATTTGATTTTTAAATTGTTCAGATGAAAGTTAGATTACTTCGATTCACGAGTTAATATTAAAAGCATGAATTTAGAGAGCTCATTTGATTGTGAGTTAATGAAATCAATGCAAAAAAACTCATTTAGGCCTCTTAAACTACGCATAAAAGTCGATTAAATCCTTATAAACTTTATAATTTCTAAAATAAAATAATAGTTTTTTAGAGGTCGTGCGCCTAAATATTATGCAACACCTCCAGTTTCACGTAAAAAAAAACCCTTGGATTTCTATATAAATGTCATCGTAAACTACTACTAACACCTTGTATTAGAGGT
Source organism: Hevea brasiliensis (assembly GCF_030052815.1). Classification (NCBI taxonomy): domain Eukaryota; kingdom Viridiplantae; phylum Streptophyta; class Magnoliopsida; order Malpighiales; family Euphorbiaceae; genus Hevea; species Hevea brasiliensis. Next base: position 101,679,730 of record NC_079494.1, read on the forward strand.
GGTCAGAGTATGGTTTGGAACTAAAATTGAAACTGGACTGGTACAACTTGGAATGGAAATTAATTAAATGTGAACTGAACAAATTTGGCTTCAATCCAATGGAATCGTCCAGTCTGATTTCAAGCCATAAAAAAAATTTTTTCCTTTTAAAAAAAGAAAAAAATAATAAAAAATTTTAAAAGTTGAATTTAATCAAAACTGAATCAAATCAAAAGGCTAGATTCCAATCTCCTTGCCCTTGAATCAAAATGGGATAAATTACCCAAAAAGTATTATGTGATTTCACTCATTTTTCACTTCAAAGTCTGTGACTTATTTTGCGACAAAGTGATATTTAAGGTTTTGCACCGTTAGCAAACGGCGATTTTCCATCTTTTCTCCATCAAATGTTGCTGACATACATGAAAAAGGGCTGACGTAGAGTAGAACAAATTAACATGGACAAAATTTGACTCAAATAAAAAACCTAAAGTTATGCAATATAAAATAGACTAGTGACAAATTTTTCCCTCTGCGAATTTTTTATATTGTGACTTAAGCTTATAAGTTTCTTGATTTGTTCCTCGCTTGTTGTATACATAGATATCCCCTTCAAAAATTGCTGTACACAGAGAATATACCCAAAGCTTGCAACATGAATATCCCGAACAACATACTATACTAAACACAGACAATGTAACCATCTTTTTTCCATTTTCAAATATGATCATTATTAGCACGAACAATTATAAGACTAATGTAGTTCGTCCTGGAGGGGGCACAAGGAGAAAAAGATGATCTAGGTGTCACCAAATCAACTAATCAAATAATATAAGCACCTTTCAACTATTTAATTAATAAGGCATGATTAACACTAATTTTGTGAAGTCTACTAGCAAGATAGAACAAAACACATGGCACTTTAATCAATGAGAAGCATAGAAAATTTTTAATGCACCCATAAGTTCAAAATAGAAATAAACTGTGAAGAATAAGAGAAAGAAGAAAGAAGAAAGGAAGAAGGAAAAGAAGTTGCACCGCAGATTTATTAGTTTCTTGTACAAGTTGCTTTAAGGTCCAATTTGGTTGTCTTTTCAAACAGCTTGAACGTGATATTCTCCAATTCCCCATGATCCCTCCTGGTTCTCTTCATGTCTGACTGTTTAACTGGTGATGTTTTCCTCTTATCCTGCTAATAGAAAACTGACAATAAGAAACAAAAATTAAAATTTCACCTATTGACTACAAAATGCATAATTAATGAAAACAATTAATGTTTCATATATACAAACAGTTAAAATCATTGTATGTGGTTTTTAAATTCTGTTCTATTCTGTTTTTCTCATCAAAAATAGAGGAGTCCATTGGTGACATCTAAAATGATGCTCAGGTTAGTCCATTACTCTCATGTATGGATATACTATGGTTCTATTTGTACTCCTATTTAGTTTCAGGCTAGCATTATAGCTCTTCTTGGGAATTATTGTTTGCATGATGTCACTACACATGTATTTTGCACCCCTAGGAGTGTGCTTGTGGATCTCCCTTCCGTGGGGAAGGCTAACCGAGAGAGTTTCATAAATGTTTCTATTGAAAGAAGAACAAACTCTTGAGTCATGATGTATCATTTTAGTTGAAAGCTAACAATTCTTTGGTTAGTTTTTGATTAAAATTATTGTTTTTCCTTAGTGATTTGCTAAAAAAAAGAGCATTGATCATTTTTTTTTATAGTGGACCTACTTCGATAAACTAATTTAATTCCACAAAAAAATTGCTCTGGAAAAATTGGGTTGGAGCAATCCCACTTGCAACTTGAAGATGAAGAGCAATCCCAATTGTAGCTCGAAGATGAAGTAATCCCATTTTACATATTTTTAATTTTGTCAAATTATTAAAAAATAATTTTTTATTTCTGATAAGTTTTTTTTTTCCATGATAGCACTTTTTTTATTTCAACACTTTTTAATAGAAAAAAAAAAGGAAAATCATTTGCTAACGATGCGAAATCTTAAGTACTCTTTTGTCACAAAGTGAACTGCAGAACTTAAAATGAAAATGAACATATTATATATATATATAATTTTTTTTTTAATTTTTCCAATCAAAATTGTCGATCCAATTCTAATTCCAACCCAAAAATGGAAAAAAAAAAAAAAAAACATTACATAGTTAAATTGCTCCAAAGGATTGCAAGCAAAAGAGTCCCTATAGAGTATATTTTGAGCAATAGAAAGGGCTGCCCTATTACATTCCATATGCACAAAAATGAAACTCATATACATTAAGATCATGAGCAAAGACAGAAATATCATTAAAGATACCCATAAAATTGAGTGGATGCTTCCTTAGCCATGGATATGAGCATTTGAGAACCTCCTTCCAAAAGAACTGAATGAAACCCTTATTCTTAGTAAACAACATAGCTTCTCTATAAGCTAAAGATTTCAAAGTTGAAGGATCTGTGATACCATCCAAGAGTACGTCTCATTGAATTTCGAGCAATGGCAACAATGGATTCCATATTCTTTCTCTTACTGACTGCAGCATCAAAATTAATTTTGATGGTGTGGATGTGGAGGAGTCCAGGAAGCATTCCTTGGAGCATGAGTCATTGCTCCAATTAAGTGGAAGCAAACTCTTCAGTTGCATTAATGACCTTAGAAATAATATCTTGAAAAGACCAAAGTTCATCGTCAAAGGTAATGGCATTTCTGCCTTTCCAAATATACCAGAGAAGGAATATAAGTAATTGAGACAAAGACTTATAATCCTCATGTTGGGAGAAAACAATTAATAACTCGGTCAAATAATCAGTTATATTGGTATTAGTAAGAAGTAAGGATCTCACTCTAAAAGGTGAATGAAGCCTTCCATAGCTTTAAGGCAATGGAATAAGAGATTTGAAATGATTCACAAGTTCCACAAAACTGTATAGTTCAGATTTGTCGTAGTTATTATGCTAATAATCCACGCAAACTCAGTTCATGACAATGATATATGATGTGATCCAACCACAAGTGTACGGGTCGTTCGAGTAGTATAAAAAAGGCATCGTCCCTTGAAGAGTTAAATTGAATTTTTGATATAAAAATATACTAACTTAAACAAAATTTAGACTAACAATTAATTAAATAAAGAAATTGAGGATTAAAATGTATATTTGCAAATTTAATAAATAGATTGCTTGAGTAGAAAATTTCACTAAAGTTAAGAGAAATAACTTGAACTAAATGAAATATGGCAAGACTAAAGATATTAAGCACTTAAAAATAATTAACAATCAATAATGGTAGAAGGTGATTCCGGAGTTAAGGAGTTCATTTTTAAGCTATTTTGAGATTTTTTTTTGTTAGCCAAGCATATGAAAATTATGTGTTTTAAGGAGATCAATTCTTAAATTATTTGGAAACTCTTTCGAGTGAGACAAAAAGTGTCTTGATTAATTAAATCCTACTTTTATGGAATTTAAAATTAACCAATATCCATTAGGGTCGTTAATCAATCTATTAGTCCTCTTAATCCTTAGTCTATTTCCAGATTTCAGTTAATTAAGTTTCATTTCTTGATTATCTATTACTGGATTTTCTCCTTTAGGTGCTTCAACCAAGGATTAAGAACATAACTTAATGGGATCCTATACTAAGCATGTCATTAGGCACACGAGAAATCGATAAAACTTCATAATAACCATAAAATTTAGACAAACCAGTTAAAATCTATAAAATATCTTAAATATTACATACCGAGCTCCAAAATCTTAAAACAGCTATTCACCACTCATGTTTAATACAAATATTCTAGCAAAACAAGATGTAAAAGATGAAAAGAAAATTAAAACTGAAGAAACCCAATGAAAGAAGTGCAGAAAATGGTGGAGATGAATAAGAATCCAAGCTCCAGCAAAAAATGAATGAAGTTACAGCTCCCCTTTCTCCCTTTTTTAATTCTTTCTTCTTATAGCAAAAAATGATGTAATAATGTTTTTATACCCTCTGACATAAACCTTATAATGGACTAAAAATGGTATGCGGTGAGGTCATGCACGTATGACAAGATTTGCTCTTTCAGCCAATTACTGAGGAAGTGCATAGCTGGAACTGTGCTCATGCAATATCTTATGCAGAGTTAGAACTGGAGAAAATAAGTGAAGATAGGTTTATATGGCCATGCAAGTTCTTACGCACGTTTTGGTAAGCTTCAGAGAATTTCCATTAAGGTGCATAAGCAGGTGCATAGGCTGCGCAGAAGGTTATGCACATGTTGGCAATCCTGAGAGATTTTCTACTTTTCTGCATAAGCGAATGCATAGCTTATGCATGAGGCTATACAAGTTTTGGCAAAATTAAGTTCATCTTCCTTGAAGATACACAGGTCACGTAAGAAGCTATGCACATTGTGCAGGCTTGCAATGTCTTTCCTGTCTTTCGCATAAGATGGTGCATAGCCTATGCACTAGGCTATGCAATTTTCGACTACTTAAAATTTTTTTTCATTTTCTAGACACAAGCTGCATAGGCTATACGGCTCCTTATACAACTTTCGACAGCCTTCCAAATCTTTAATTTTTAAGCTTCATTTTTAGCACTTTTAAACTTAGAATATACCATTCACTTGCATAATTGCTTTTTAGTTCTTCAAAAATATCATTTTATCTACAAACAAAAATAAAATTACAAATTAACCCTAAATTAACAATTATAAAAAATTAACTAAAAAACTAATGAAATCAATTAAAAATAACTAAAAAATGAATAAAATGATTGTAAAATTTAACCTAAATAACTACATAAAATGCATGTATTAATATAAAAGTCAAGTTACTTCTTGAGTACATAAATTTCACTATAATCTAAAAATTTAAGCATAATTGTTTTCAAATTCAATTTGGCCCACTCTTTATCCAATCAATTTTTCATGATCCTATCCGATTCCAATATTGTATAAGGTGAGTATGGGGAGAAAGTTTTTACGTCTCGAATTCCTATAATTTTCTTTAATAATAATATATTATTATTTTTTATTAATAATTTAATTTATTTTTATATATTTAAGTATTTAAACATTATAGTTTTAACAAAAAAAAATATGTATATATATGTATTGTACAATGATTAATTAAAAAAAAAAAAAAAAAGAGAAATCTTCGTGGGAAAGCTCACTTCTCTGTACTCCGATAGAATTTTTCTCTTGAATCTCAATCTTTTGTAAGGCAGGGACGGAGATCACTCTCCCATCCTCGACTCGCCTTGATGTCATTTTTAGAAAATTATTATATGTGCTAGAAAATTTTAAAAATATTTTTAGAGATCTTAATATTATTATTCAATTATTTAATTCATTTTATTTTATTACACTTAACAAGTGAGTTTCAGTTTGAACGTGGTTACGTCGATCCTGCTATATGAAACACATTAAAATCATTCATAAATATTGGGAACAACGATAATAGTGACTATTTTTTGGGCTGTTTGTGGGTACCCTGACACAGTCTGAGCGTCGGTGGAATTTTGCTGACTGGAGGGTACTTCTTGAATGCCTGAACGCCATTGGTCATGAAAAATTCCTTTCTGGTCATCAGAAATTGGCCAAATCAGTGTGATGGCCGACTACTATTTGGCCGGAGAACTTTTCCAAAGCTGCAAAAGGGTGGAGGAATAGTTTTTTTTTAACAAAAATTAGATATTTAATTATTATATATTTAAAATCTTCTAAATTTCACTTTTAATTTTTAAAATTCTTTTAATATTTATTTAGTTGCAATATAATATATTGTAAATTTATTTAAAAATTAAAATTAAAATTGTATATAAATCGTACAGCCTACGGATATTTACCTAACTAAATTAGATGTCGGCACATTGGCAGTGTGTTCATATACTATTTTTATATATAATAATTACCAATTGAAGGGAGAGCAGGTCGGGGTCCTCCAACAATACGTGTCATTAACCCAAAAACAGGTGTCAGAATATTGAAATAAATTTAAATTAATATATAAATTGTGGATTGTTTCGAAAAAAAAAATAATTTTTTTATAAAAATTAATTTTTATTAATTAAAATTTTTATATTGGATTGATAAATCAAATGATGAATAATTTATTAATTATAAATTCAAATGAAAATTAATAAGCCAAAATCATATAATCTTACTATAAATAAAAGTAATTATACCATATAACAGTGATTATATACAGAATATCCTACATAAAATAACAACCCAATAAGGATTAAACATATATATAGGTATGCTTTTAAAAATTATAACCATTAAGTAGTTACTCAGTAATTTTTTTATTTTAAAAAATTAATAACTACTTTTGCTTACTTATAATTCATTTACTTGTTTATCATTCCAAGTGAATTTGCCTAGATGAAGTCAATGTGTTAGGATATAATTTTTATACCATTGTGATTTTATGTAGGTAAATCCAGTTAGAATGACGAACAAGTAAATGAATTATAAACAAAAGTAATTACTAAATTTTGAAAATAAAAAAACTGTTGAGTAATTACTTGATGGTTATAATTTTTAAAAGCCTACTTATATAAATATGTTTAATCATTATTGAATTTTCATTCTATATAGAATATCTTATATGAAATTACCATTATACAGTATAATTATTTTAGAAATGGAGATGGAAGAGAAAGTTCAATTATGTAAAGAGTCCAAAGACAGCAAATCCTCGAAAAACAAGTGGAATGAACCTAGAAACAACGTGTAGAGTTCTGTTCTGTGATTAAAATGAGGTTACCATGGAAGGCGACGACTATCATGGTCATGGAGGAGACTTTGAGACTTGTGAGTGCGATCCTTCACATTCACATGGGAAAGGCATCTCATCATCGGACAAACGTGAAACTGTCTCGATGCAGGAGAGAGAGAGAGAGAGAGAGAGAGAGTTCCCTCCCTTTACGCATCAACATGACAATGACATTACAAATCCATGACATCAGTTTCTCTTCCTTAAACCCCTTCGAGCTGTCTTTAAGTTGTAATCCACCAAACTACCTTTTATCAATTATTCTCATCCCTCCTTCCTTTTAGCGTATAACAATTTTGTTATAGTTATTAATTATTGTAAATTTTATGTAAATTTTATTATAATTAATTACTAAATTAATTCCTTGTGTTTACAATGATTGCATATAATAATCAACTCATTATACATATAATAATGCAGTATTATTATAATCATTAATTTAATATATTTTATAAAAAGTTATTAAAATAAAGTTAGATGCGTTTTAAAATTAATTTTTTAAAAATAATTTAACTTTTTATTTAAAATTTTAAATTTAAATAATAATAATAATATTTTATGATAAATATATTTAAAACAAAATTTTCAAAATAATGAAATTATTCATATCAATAAACAAAAATTGATATGTAAAATTTTACAATAAATAAAGAAAATTCAATCAATTAGAGTACACAAAAAAATATAAAAAATAAAAATAAATGTGTCAAACATCTTACCAATCAAAAGTAAATAAGAGATTTCAAAAAATGATGAGATAAACGAATATGGGTAAGAAAATGCAACAACTCGAAACTTTGATGGAGAGAAATAAGGATTTGAGTGAGGGGTGACACGAGAGAGGCAAGGAGCGACTTGAGGAATGAAAGAAGAGTGGAATTTAAGAAATAAGAGTTTTTTGCCAAAAAACGACACAGTTTTAAATGAAATATGTTAGAGAGAACCCAAAAAACAAAAAAAATTACAACCCACAAAATCCGTTTTATCCAAACCCGAGTCCTTCTTATGGCTAATTACCTAGTCGAACCATTAAATTTTTTATAATTTTTATACAAAGAAGGCTTTTAAGTTAAACTAAACTAATCAAGCGATCAATTTATAATTTTTCTAGTTCGATCAACCAAATCGACCCGAGTCTAACAATCATGATCAAATACCAAATTGTGTTAATCTTTGAATTGATTCAGTAGTGGCAGAAAAATCATCATACCCATGATTTCATATTTCCAAAAATTTCCAAGTTAATGAATAGAATGGTCAAATTCTTTCTAGAGAATTTTCATTTATAGCAATGGTAGGAGTTCATTTATTAATATTTAAATGGTGGTGGGTTTTTTTTTTGTCTAAGTTAAATGGTGGTGATGAGTTCCGTGACCAGTCAACTTATAATTAGAATAATTCTAGGTGTAGTCTTTTTCCAAATCCTTAAAGAAGTTTCTGTAGCAAAATTGGATTTTTGCAATGCATTCATTTATTAAAACAGAATTTGTCAATTCATCAGCGGTGGCTGCCAATATTGCAATGGCTTTAATTTTCTAGTCAAATTATTAGTTAACCGACTTTATTCTGTTTTTATGCCCTAATATTTCAACATGTGTTATAATAAGCTTGCATCCATTCAATTCAACAATTCTCTCTCTCTCTCTCTCTCTCTAAATAACATCGACGTAGATAACTTGTTATTGTGTATTATGCAAAAAAAATAATTTTAAATGTTGTTTAAAATTAATTTAAAAATTTATTTCAATAATAATTTAAAGACAATTTTAACAGTAATATCAAATAAATTTTTAATTTATTTATTAATTTATTTATTTATACCATATTAAATCTGTATTTTTTTATTGACTATCTATTTCATCAGGATCAATTATTCATATTCCAACTAAAAAATAATTTATATTAAAATTTCTCTCATGAATGCCCTTAATATATTAATTAAGAAATAATTATTTAGAGTAAAATTATAATTTTCTTTCATAAATAATCATTCAATATTTATAATAAAATTGATGTCTTAAACTTAAAATGTAAGCAATTAGATCAATGTTGGGAGTTAATTCCTAAACGGACATTACTTGTAAAGTTAAAAATCTAAGTTCTTACTCGTTTTTATTGTGAAAATTTTACTTGAATATCACAATTTACTATACAAGTAGAAATACCACGTGGTTAATAATTTTGTTTTTTTTTTTTTTTACTCACCATAATAAGATCTTATCATGATTGAAGGCGTATTATGATTAAATATGAATAATTTGTAATAAAATGGGTTACGTTATTAAAAAAAAAATAAAAAACCTTTATGATAAGGATAAGAGTTTGCGCAAGGTGACGCCACCTCAAAAATCATGCCTCAAGTGGTGGAGAGTAATTACAAGCTCTCATATCATAAGATATGGGTTGGCGACTGTAGGATGGATAGTTAAGTGGCTAATTCAAGATGTTTTAAGAGTGTTCAAATTTCAACAAGAGGAATCACTTAAATTAGAAGATAATGGCAAAGAATTTCCCATGCATTAATCACAATGAAAGTCATCCTTTGATAGTTATAATGGTAGGTGGATTCCTTTCATACCAAAAAGTCTTGACTGAAGCATAATATGTGAGAAATTTTGTTTCCTAGAATTGGCTCAACTTTCTTTTTATTCAATAGAAGCACAACGAGTAAGATAGTAATTAATAAGTTATCCATGTAAGATAATTAATTCATTTTCTTATCATAAAAGTGAAAGTGAAAGGTGAAAAATTTTAAAATAAATAAGTGAGATATTTTAAGGTGAAAGTAAACCGATCAAGCGACCTCTAATTGAAGAATTGACTCATCTTTATTTATGGATATCCTGTAAATTTTTTTTTTCAAAACTTCAATAAGGGTTAGTATTCTATACTAGTGGCTTTGAAAATTGAACAAAAATGGAAAATCTAGAGCAGAACAAGAGCATAGTTCTTCTTTGTCTGTGTTTAATAATCAAATGATCTATATCAAAACAATGTTCAATAATCAAATGATTTATGGCCCAAAACTTCTCCGCCATCCCACTTCTTTGACAATGTCAAAGAAAGAGAAAAGGAAACATAATTAAGAAAATTATCCTAAATACTATAAAATTATTTTTTATTACACTCTGTTCTGTTCTGTGTCTTAAGTGACAATGATTTTGGAAAGATACTAATAGGTCCAATTTAGCTACTGTACAAGGGTTGATTTCAAGCAAGAAACTTATATATAAACCTGAAATTCACAGTTGTTGTATATTTTTGGGTACAAAAATTAACAATTACTTGTCACACAAACACACAATTAATCCTAAAATTAACAACATGAGATACTTGACCACTAAGTAATTTTGTTGGATCATCCCCAAAAAACGAGACCCTAAAATCTCCAAATTCTAGTGAGTTCCTAAATTGCCATTAATTCATCCATGCTCCATATGTTATCTCCGAAATCATACCCAACCCAATTGCTTTCCGCCACGTTCTGAAATACTCCTGCAGGCACTGACAGAGTTGCCGGGGTCATGGATTCCATGTTATAGCAACCACTATCAACATAGTAACAATCTTTCTGAAAGGTGCTGATGGGATGAAAAGGACTAGTTGGGTATTCTGATAATTGAGATATTTGTGAGATATTCATTGATTCCGTGGAAGAAATGCAAGAATTTGAGCCATGCTCTGAGTCTGAGTTATGGTCAAGATTTCCCTGAAGATTACCAGAAACTTCCTGTGGCAGCTGTGGTGGTGGTATTGGGAATGGTAAATCATGAGCAGAATAATTCACAGGCTGATCAGAAACTACTGTTGGGTTCTGGGATAAAATGGTAGATGATGATGATGTTGATGTCGATGAACATGAAGTACTTGATCCTTCTATTTTCTGAAGCAATCTTGGTATCCAGAAACACTTGATTATATCTTGGAAAGCTGTGCTATTGGCATCTACTTTCAGATGCCTTGCTTGTTTCTGCACTCGAGTTCTCCAATAGTTCTTGATTTCATTGTCCGTTCTTCCTGGTAAATGTTGTGCAATTTTCGACCACCTGTTCTTGATATGTCAGTGCACAGAACTTCAACAACAAAAGATTTAAAAATAATCATTAATTATAAGACAATCTATAATTAATTACCTGTTACCCCACTTTGAATGGAGATCAAGAATCAAGAGCTGTTCTTGAGGTGTAAGATTTCCACGCTTAACATCTGGTTTTAGATAATTCAGCCATCTGAGTCTGCAACTCTTGCCTGTTCTTCTCAATCCTTTAACCCCAAAAAAGGGGAAAAAAAGTATAAAAAATTGGTAAAAAAATAATTGTAAGTGTTACTATCTTGTAACATTAAATAATAATTCTTGATTACCTAATAATTCTTGATTACCTGCACATTTTGCAAGCAAATTCCATCGACCCTCGCCATGACGAGCAATGTAATGAACGAGGAGATTGTCTTCTTCGAGCGTCCATGGGCCTCTCCTAAGCTTATCAGAAGAATCATCATCACTAGAGCTGCTTAAGCTCTTCTTGCTTAAAGAAGATGATGACACAGAAGACATAGCCTCCACTCTTATGGAGCAGGTTCAAGGTTTAAAAAAGAAAAAGGGGAATCAATAAGCGAGTGCAGTGCAGGGCAGCAGTCCAAAATGAAATATATATATATATATATATGGCAGAGTTCAAAAGGGTTTTAGCTACAATACTGTATTATGACAGTAGTTACTTTTCAAAACAAGTAGCTTGTAGAAGTAAACAGAAAGGAGTTTCCATTGAACTTCCTTAAAGTCTATTTCTCCTTAATAAACAAATACAAACAATGGAAATCTTGTAGAATTGGTGATGAGATCATCTCTCTCTCTTGATCTCTTGACCTATTTGTAGACAAAAATTAGCCCACCTCTTTATTCTGCATGCTTATTTAATTTTCCCTTGATCAATTACATTGGTCTAACAAATTAACATACTTCAAAATTCTTGCAATTTCTTAAAATATTTTTACTTATTAGATTAAAACACTCACTATAAAATTAAATTTTCTTTTAAAAATGAGTAGACTCATTTCGAAGAAATAAAGGGACATAAAACAGTAAGATATAGAATCATTTAAAAAATAACCTTTTAAAGGGTTTTTTTTTTATTAAATTTTAATCACTATTCGAATTTGTAATTTTATAATTTTAAAAGTAAGATCAATATCATTATAGTAAAATCAATCTATTATATATAAATATATAAATGATATTTTAATATTATCATTATATAATGATGTCTAACTGATAAAACAACAAATGATTATTTTGTGAGCATTTGAATCATAAATTTCATAATTATTTTGGTTCTTAAAAAAAAAATCTGACATCCCTAATTTTTAAATAATTATTATATATATATATATTATTCTAATCCTGGTATTGTGGACTTCGCGTATGTACTTTCATTTCGTGGAAATTCGATCGTCGCCCGGATCTGCAATTTCGGGCCGAGCAGATAAGCTACTGGAACTATTTTAGAACTGGGTCAAGATTATAGGCTACCCCACCGTTTTCAGGCGTTCTAGTTGTCAGATTTGGCATAGGTAAACTCGAACTTTACATTACTCAATTTTTGCCTTGTACTGGGTTAGAATAAAATTTATAAAATATTCGTGGATAATAAAAAATTATGATTCCTATTGCAATAGCCTTATAATATTGTTAAGGACCGCGAGGCAAGTTTATAGAATTTTTAAATTTAGTTTGGATAGTTTTTGAAAAATATTAGTTTTGAAGTCTTACAATTGAGTTGTCTGATGTTATGATTATTGCTTGGTTTGGAGGGCCCAGAAGGGGCCATATAATGATGATGAGATATGGGTTGAGCTTAGAAGTGTTATTGGAATCATTTTGCATGTTGGGTAGGTCATAGGTATAGGGGAGACTCTGTCGGATTTTCAGCACAACTTAGGGTGTCTTTGGTCTTTTCTAAACTTGTATTGAGTCAAACATATTAAATAATTGCAATGAAATTGTCAGGTGAGCCAGATGACCTTCCTACTCGGCCACCACATGATGACCTCGATTCAAGTTTGTGAGTAAAATATTAATTTTAATTGTAATTTCGATATTATTATATGTTCAAGTATGCCCATGTATCACTTATAAATATGTATCTATGTAGTTAAACACTAGGCATGCTTTATATTGCATTCATAATTGTTGAAGTGCAATGGATGTTGTTTGTGGTAATTTGGAGCAGTGTGTGTGCGCGGTGTGCGTGTGGTATGGTATTGGATATGAACAAGATGGGTAAACACAGCTTGAGAGACACTCGCTGGGACCCGATCATTCGGGGTAGACACGGCTTGAGAGACACTCGCTGGCAGAGGTTGGATTAAGAGAGTTGTATAGGGGATCAGCTCCCATATATGTATTGCTTGATAGTGTTGGGTGTGTGAGTGCTCCAAATTATCTTTTTGCTGTTATGATATAAAAATTATGACGATGTTGCATTTCATTCCACAGGGTGCATTAGTTTTAGATAGTTATAGAGATTATGATTAAAATTGGTATTTTACTCTCTGAGTTGAACGCTCACTCCTGTTCATCTATTTTTCCAGGCTACAGGAAGATTATTTATTGTGGCTAACCTGCTCTTCTTCTTCGCAAGTCCATTAATAGTATTTAATATATTTTGTACAATTGAGTTAAATTTTAGACTCCGCATGTGTTAGAAGCTCTTATTTTTATTTTGGGCCTGTATTATAAAAGTTATGTTGGACCTGTAAAATTATTAACTGTATGCATGATGGGATTGGATGAGAGAGCTGAGCTCTTATTTGAGTTATGACATTTTAATTATGTGGAGGGTGAGCCGAGCTCCCCAATTTATTATATATTGTGTTTACAGGTCCGGCGAATAAAAAACTCTCCGCTGAATGGTTCATTTTATGGTCGGACTCTATCCGGTTAAATTCTTAAAATTGGGCCCAAATGGGCCTTAGAGTTGGGTTGAGGAATATTTAGGCTTACTATGGGCCTCGGGGGCTTTAGGCTTGCCCAGGTCCTAGTGCCGGTCCAGCCTATAAGTTGGGTCCTGACAAAAGTGGTATCAGAGCTTAGGCTTTAGATTCATGGGTAAGTGTGCACCTAGAGTTGTCACATGCCAAGTATAGGATTCTGTTTCATCTTTTTTTCTATAATTATTCGTTTCTAGATTCTGCGTTATTTCTCGATTAATATAAGAGTGCTTCAGTTTAGCACCTCAGTATTGTGAAGTACATAAAAGTGTGAAATAGAGTTAGCAGACATATTGAGGTTTGCCATGAAAATACGTTCTCCAAGAAACACTATATTTCTATCAGTATGGTCTAAGTGTTGTGCCTATGTGGTGCTAGGCATGAGTACATAAAGGTGAGTTTTGATAATATAATTGCACTAGATAAGGGTGAGGATACCACTGCTGGCAGTTGTCAGTGGATGACCCAATCAGAGTAAGTTTATGATAATAGTAAATTTAAGAGAGATAAGAGATTAGGAGACCTAGTCTGTCAGGACGTATCGTAGTAACTATACAATGTTCTCGATGTCTGCTCTGTAAGTTGTAGATTACAGTACCGATATGAGATTATTATGTAGAGCTGCGAGCATCCCCATGGTGCTCCATAATGAGGGTGTTTCGGATGGCCTCTGTTTTGGTACAATTATGCTAGAACAAAGTTCTATATCTATAGAGGAGTTGGAAACTCCTGGTTAGGGAACTAGAGCTAGAATATCGAAAGGTCGCAGTTGGGTGGTAACTAGAGTCAGTAACTCGATTACCCTAGCATGAGCTCGAGTTACATCAAGAGTTGCCATCAGACCAGAGGTTGTGGATTAGTTGCAAAGTAAAGGTGACATCTATAGAGTGAGACCATCTAGTCTTTTATATGGAATTTTGGACGATTTTTGCAGTACGACAAACGTTTTGCTTAGAGCTTAGTGAGAATAGTATATCTTATGTGTATCAACAAGGTGTAAAGTACAACCCTACTACCTAGGGAAGGTCAGAACTATGAATTGATGATTTACAGAGCTATGCTATGATAAGAGAGTCATTAATTTGATATGGTTTTGGCAAGGTGGTAAATGTAGTACCTTTGTTGCAGTAAGTTAGGATATAGTCCTATCTTTTCAGAAGGGATCGAAGATTATTACTAATAATGATGACTTATGGAGTAGTGCCCCAAATGGGATTGTAGCGTGAGATAGAGAGTTGTTAGCTTAGGTGTTCTGGAGAGGGTACAAGTTCCATGTAGGAATTATAAGATGTAAGATCAAGATGTATGTAAGCCTTTAAATTGAATGACGAGTTTAGATACTAGTATTTTAAGTTTCGACTAATTAAATGGATATGAAAAATTAGAGTTGCTACAGATCCCCTCCCTAAGGTAGTAGGGGGTAGTATGTAGTCCAAAAGGGTAAGAATAGAGATCACGCAGGAGAAGTATGACTGCTATTCCCTAAGTTCATCCTTAGCTTCTTAATGCTTAAGACTAAAGTATACTCCAAATAAAGAAAAAGGAAAAGGACAAAAGTTAGCATCGATAAATCATAGAATATATATATATATATATATATATATATATATATATATATATATATATATATATAGAGAGAGAGAGAGAGAGAGAGAGAGAGAGAGAGAGAGAGAGAGAAATGGAGTGCGGTTCAAATGCAGTAAGAGAGATAGCTTGAATGCCAGCAGAAGTCTAGCTAGGGTAGTTAGAGGATCAATTCCGAGTAACATTGAGGTATAGATGACGTGGTAGGGATAGTGGAAAGGTATAAGTTTCTGATATGACAATCAGGTTCAAAATGAAAATAGAGCTAAAGGATGGAAGAGTGAAAGTTCAGATTTGGGTAAGATAAAAAGAGTTGGCTAAAGAATAAACTGGAAAAACAGATTAGGATAAGATTAGGAAGAATAGAGCCAAAATACCGAGGAGGTAAATGTGGTTCTAGGAAGGATAAACGAGATTAAAAAAAAAAAAGGGATAGAGAGCGTAGAAAAGGATGGCATTAGGAAGAACATTTTTAAGTTATGAAACCCAGAAGTACAAGACTTAGAGCAGGTCATAATTGATGTAGTGTTAGGAGCCTGAGCCTAGAGCTTAGAGTTACAAGATCTGGATTAGACCTTATCTATTTTCTACCCCCAAGGTAGGATAATGGGGCAATGACATAAGAACCCTTTTGGTTGTTGACAGTATAATGAAAATTAGGTGAGGTGGGCGACCAAAGTAGGTAGTAACTGTTGAGCGTGCTGTGGTAACTTGAATTATATTATTAGATAAAGAAGCAAGATCAGTAGGAGTAAGTTGGATAAAAGTCAACATAAGGGATATAAATATGCAAGATGAGGGATAATGTTACAGAGGCTTGATATTAAAATTTAGAGTGGTGAGACCTAGAGTAAAAAATTGGAGTTAGATATATATTTTCAACGTGATCGATAGAATAATTATGTAAAAAAAAGAGAGAATAATAAATAAATAATAGTATGATAATATGTAGCAGAACGCTAATAACGGTCAGAATAGGACAAGATAGGTATAGGTGTAATTATAAGATATTGAGAAGTACATGGATTAGAGGAGTGATTATTGGTAAGATTGGAGTAAATCTAAAAGAATCTGTGAGTGCTTTTATCTTCAAGAATATAACTAAGTATAAGGAGCATTGGACAAATAATTATAAGTATGGAAGATAAATGGAGAGTAAAAAGGCAATAGTAAATTCTAAGATGATATGTCAGGCAGGACAACAATATAACAAATGGTAGATACAACTGATATCTTGTAATAACGCACAATAATTGCAAAGAAAAAATGAAACTAAAAAGGGAGACTAAGGGGTATGAGCTAAATCTTGTTTATTAAACAATGGTATCCCATAAATGGTGGGAGAACATTTCTCCTCCTTTTCAAATTGGCTCGTTTTTCGATTCTATGAGATTATGTTAAGAAGAGAGGTCATGTCAAAGCGACCCAATTAATTGAAAATTTGATGGGCATTAGTACATATCTAATCTTTTGAGGCGAAAATGACAATAATAGTGTACCTAATGTTAAGTATGAAAGAATGATCATAAAGGTGACAGGAGTTAAATCAAGCTAGTTACTAAGGCTTACAACCCTTTTGAACTATAAGCTGGAGGAAGTGCTATTTGCTAATGAGTTACAGCGAATGAAATTATTGCTAATGGGAAAAGTTGAGGCTGAAGTTTGGAAAGCTATGGGCAGTATATGTGATTATATTAAGGAGAATGAATACGTGAAGTATCTTGTTCAGAATTAAGGCATGGCACATATTTCCCACAGCCGTTTAGTTCAGATGGAACTTATAATTTCTAGGGCTCCTATCCATCCAGGATAAGCAATTTCCTACTAAGGCTGGTAGGGAATGATAATGTTCTGATAGGTAAGTTAGGAAAGGGGATACAAAAAGAATTTTCTATGGTTAATTACAAGTATTACGTAATGTGAAGAATGTGCTGGTAGGAGTCAATCGTAAAGTTAGAATTCTCGAAGTAATGGAACTAATAATCAAGATAAGACTAAGAAATAAAATAAAATAAAAAAAAGAAAGTTAAAGTTAATGATGGGATGGACATCCTTGAAGGAAAAGGTGTAAGGGTGAGATAGGACTAAGATTAAGGAATAAGTACAGCATGTTGAAAAGATATCAACGATAGCAGAAATAGGAAAAGAAAGTGGATAAGATCCAAAGGATAGGAAGAAAGCTCGATAGCGCTAGTTATAATGAGGAGGATAAGAAGGAATAAGTATGCTATGAATACACTAAGAGATGTTTGAAACAAGTTATCATGAGATGATAGATTAAAGGAGTAGTAGAGCCTCGATCTGAGTGCCAATGTGTCAGAAGTAAGCCACATACCAAGAAGCTTTAGGAAGAAGTCTAGATATTTCCATTCCAGAGAAGGAGTGGGAAATGATAAAGTTGCATTAACTGGGTTGTCAGGGAATACAAATACATTTGTCCTGTAAGAGAAGAGACCCAGTTCACTGTCCAATATTGATAAGTGGTGTAGGGTACGCTTGACACCTGGATGGAGCTCTACATAACTAGTTACATAAGATGGACAAGAGCTAGTCTAAGGACCTTAGTAATGACACAAAAGAGATTGAAAATTTGAAGTATCATGGGAGTGAGAAGATTTATAGGTATTGACCATTTAGGTCATAGGACAAGTAAAGGTTTCAAACGAGATGTATATGATAGGTGCTACAGGAAAGCATTTCATAGGATACTATAGGGTAAGGAACATAAGTCATGTTTTTGGGAAACAGAGATTATTGAAACAAAGGAATGAGGACTGAAGTCACCAAGAGACACGTTAGGATGTAATAAAAGTGAGGTAAGCGCCAAAGTTAATTAAAGTTATCAGATATCAAGTCGAGAGTAGTGGAGTTATAATGAGTACTAGAGATGACAAAAAAAAAAGGAGGGGTAAACGTGTAGTCAGATGTGATGGTTTAGACTCAGAAGGAGATGGTAGCTGGCATACTACGACAGGGGCAGATAGACATAAAAATTTTTAACCATCCATGCAGATCCAAGGCGGAAAGATGTAAAATTTGCAATGGGTAACCGTGTTCTTGAAGGTTTCTCCTATGAAAAGGGTTATGAGATTTGGAAAGAAAAGGCAAATTGGCACTTCGTTATATAGGACCTTTTAAGATCATAGACAAAGTGGGAGCAGTAGCCTATCAGTTAGAGTTGCCACCAAACCTTTCTCATGTCCACCCAGTATTCCACATTTTCATGCTTAGAAAGTATGTTCCTGATCCTTCTCATGTGCTATGACCAGACACAGTGGAGTTAAATGAGAATTTGATCTTTAAGGAGCAACTAGTAGCCATAGTAGACTATCAGATGAGATAACTTTGGTCAAGGCAAATCCCTATGGTTAGTCCTGTGGAGGAGTTAATCTATGGAGGAATGCACTTGGAAGTTAGAGCGGGATATGCGCAGCAAGTACTCATAAGTTTGATATGCAACTATGTGTCATTGTTCTGCCTTGTGTAAAATTCGAGAATAAATTTTCTATAAGGGGGGAAGAATGTAACATCCCTAATTTTCAAATAATTTTATATATATATATATATATATATATATATATATATATATATTATTCTAACCCTGGTATTGTGGACTTCGCGTATGTACTTTCATTTCATGGAAATTCGATCCTCACCCGGATCTGCAATTTCAGGCCGAGCAGATAAGCTGCTGGAACCATTTCAGAACCGGGTTAAGATTATAGGCTACCCCATTGTTTTCAGACGTTCTGGACGCGTTCTAGTTATCATATTTGGCATAGGTAAATTCGAACTCTACATTACTCAATTTTTGCCTTATACTGGGTTAGAATAAAATTTATAAAATATTTGTGGATGATAAAAAAAATTATGATTCTTACTGCAATAGCCTTATAATACTGTTAAAGACCGTGGGGCAGGTTTATAGAATTTTTAAAGTTAGTTTGGATAGTTTTTGAAAAATATTAGTTTTGAAGTCTTATAATTGAGTTGTCTGATGTTGTAATTATTGGTTGGTTTGGAGGGCCCAGGAGGGGCTATATAATGATGATGAGATATGGGTTGAGTTTAGAAGTGTTATTTGAATCATTTTGCAGGTTGGGTAGGTCATAGGTATAGGGGAGACTCTGCCGGATTTTCAGCACAACTTAGGGTATCTTTGGTCTCTTCTAAACTTGTATTGAGTCAAATATATTAAATAATTACAATGAAATTGTCAGGTGAGTCGGGATAGCCTTCCTCCTCCGCCCAGCCGCAGCAGTGACCTCGGTTCAAGTTTGTGAGTAAAATATTAATTTTAATTGTAATTTCGATATTATTATATGTTCAAGCATGCCCATGCATCACTTATAAATATGTATCTATATAGTTAAACACTAGGCACGTTTTATATTATATTCATAATTGTTGATGTGCCATGGATGTTATTTGTGGTAATTTGGAGCGGTGTGTGTGCATGGCGTGCGTGTGGTATGGTATAGGATATGGACAGGACGGGTAGACGCGGCTTGAGAGACACTCGCTGGAACCCCGTATTTGGTTTATTAAGCGAAAGTTCGGCTTGAGAGACACTCGCTGATAGAGATTAGATTAAGAGGGCTGTATAGGGGATCAGCTCTCATATATGTATTGCTTGACAGTATTGAGTGTGTGAGTGCTCCAAATTGCCTTTTTGCTGTTATGATATAAAAATTATGACAACGTTGTATTTCACTCTACAGGGTATATTAGTTTTAGATAGTTATAGAGATTATGATTAAAATTGATATTTTACTCTCTGAGTTGAATACTCACTCCTGTTTATATATTTTTCTAGGTTATAGGAGGATTATTTATTATGGCTAACCTGCTCTTCTTTTTTGTAGGTCCATTAATAGTATTTAATATATTTTGTATAATTTAGTTAAATTTTAGACTCCGCATGTATTAGAAGCACTTATTTTTATTTTGGGCCTGTATTATAAAAGTTATATTGGACCTGTAAAATTATTAACTGTATGCATGATGGGATTGAATGAGGGAGCTGAGCTCCTATTTGAGTTATGACATTTTGATTATGTGGAGGGTGAGCTGAGCTCTCCAATTTATTATATATTATGTTTACAGGTCCGGCGAGTAAAAAACTCCCCGTTGAATGTCCATTTTATGGTCGGACTCTGTCCAGTTGAATTCTTGAAATTGGGCCCAAATGGGCCTTAGAGTTGGGTTGAGAAATAGTTAGGCTTACTACGGGTCTCGAGGGCTTTAGGCTGGCCCAAGTTTTAGTGTCGGTCCGGCCTATAGGTTGAGTCGTGACAAAATCTTTTTGGATGTAAGAGGAAATAAGCTTTTGAAGAAATCTTTTTAAAAAATCTATATTTGATAGTGGTATCATGTCACATTGGTTTGATTTGGATAAAACTTTTTAATATTAAAATAAAAAAATTATCAAAATTTGAAATTATAATATTTTATATCATAAAATATAAATTCGATCACTAGATTATTTGCCCAATCACCTTTATAGTTGGCGACACCGTTAAGGTGATCTCCTCGATTTTGATTGAGAATATATGAAACTTGTCCTTCAGGCTCCCCTTGTGGCTAAGAAGGTGACTAATAAGCTAAAACATCCTATAAAAGTAGAAGCCCTGCTTGCTCTATTCTACACCACTTTTGGAAATATCATGGGGCCTGATATAGTGCAATTAGTTCTTGGTTTTTTGAACTCAAGAGTGATGCCCCCATGCAGTGATGGAGTCAGAAATTTTGTTTAGGGGGTCCATTTTATATAATTATATGAAAATAAATACATATATTTCTTCTTATGAAAATTAAAATTATAATCTTTTTAAAAAATTGATAAAATTTTTTATTTTTTATATTGATAGATTTGTTATTAGCTTAAAAAATTTTGAGCATTAACTATTTCTTTCAATTACCTCAACTTTGATATTAGGAAAAAAAATTAAGAAATTATAGAAAATTTTGTATAAAACTAAATATTCATATCTCTAAATTTTTTACTATATCTCTAAATTTTTTACTAACTAATTAAATTTTATTATTAAAGAAAATTTACTAAACTCAATAGAATGTTATAATGATTAAACGAGAGAAATAGAAAGGATGTACTAAAATTGATCTTTCGTTATTGATTTATCAAAAAATCCAAGCATTAAATTGAAATTTTTAACTTTGTTATTTTAGAACATATTTAATATTATAACAACTGTAAAAATCCGCGACATCAGAAATTCTCATTATTTTTAGTATAGATTTTTTAAAAAAAATTTTTAGCTAAAACTCTAAGCACATCGTTTACCTAAAGAGAAATTGGTTGAATTTTCTTCTATTGGAGAAATTATTAAATTTGTTAATAATTAATAAAATTCACACTTATATACTCAGTTTTTAAGAATTGAAATAAATTATTCTTATTCTTAAAAAAATATAAAAAATTTAATCTTTTTATTGCATTTTAATCCTCGCTTATGTTAAATAACTTTTATTGTCAATTTTTTAGATAAAATAACATTTTAGTCTCTTATCTTTGATTTTCCTAGAAATTAAAAATTAATTTTGCCTAAAAATTCAAGGACTAAAATGTTATTTAAAGCAAATTCATAAAGATTAATTATATAATATTTTAATTGTATAAGTAGATTGTTATAAAATTAAAAAAATTAAGTACTACATTTTTAAAAAAAAAAAGATATAAATGTTAATTTTATTAAAAGTAAGAGAGTTTAAGGTAATTTAACTTTTATTTTTATTCAAAGGACTATTATACCCCTAATATTTTCTAAAAGCCCAGGGGGGTCCAATTCCCCCCTTGGCCCCTTAATGCCTCCGTTAGTACCCCCATGTATTAATGATATATATAATTTGATTCTCATTTTTAAAGAGAAAAATTCAGAGACAATGAAAGATCTTTGGCCCATCAATTTATGTAATTTCACTTATAAGCTAATATGTAAGGTGTTGGCAAATCATCTAAAATGTGTTTTGCCCTCTATTATCAATGAAGCTCAAAATGTTTTTGTATTAAGTCATTTGATTGTAGATAATGCCCTAGCCGCCTTTGAAGTCTTCCATTCAATGAAGCATAGATTTGAGGGGAAGTGAGGATTTTTCTCTTTAAAACTTGATATGAGCAAAACTTATATATGATAGAGCATAGTTGGATTACTTAGAAAGAGTTTTGTTAAAATGGGTCTTATTGCACATTTTACACACTTGGTGATGACCTTTCTATCTACTGCATCCTTTTCATTTCTATTGAAAGGGTAGTTAATAGGTTTTTGAAACCACCATATGTCTGTGTCAGGTGACTCTCTCTGGCCTTTTTTTTTTATCTGAGCAAAAGGCTTTTCCACTTTGATTAGGGCAAGCTGTTAAACGAAAGGATATTCATGGTGTCAAGGTGTATAGGACTAGCCCTAAAGTTTCTCATTTATTCTTTATTGACAATAATGTTTTGTTTTCACAAGCTAATGGGAAGAGTGTTAGAAGTTGAAAAAAGTCTTGGCTTAGTATGAGAGATTTTCAGGTCAGTTGATTAACTTTAAAAAATTTGAGATCTCATTTAGTAAAAATGTTCCTAAGCAAATTCGAAGTGATATCCATGCTTTACTTAGTGTTCAAGCTAGATCGTTACACTCTATATTTGGGTTTACCAGCCTTGATTGGCAAGTGAAAACATTTTCTCCTATGTGAAGGAATGAATTTAAAAGAAATTGAAAGGATGGAAGCAGCAATACCTATCAACTATTGGTAAGGAAGTTTTAATTAAATCCATTGCTTAGTATATCCCCACCTATATAATGAGATGTTTTGCTATTCCATCTACTCTATGTGATGAGAATTAGCGTATTATTTGCAATTTCTGGTATGATAATATGGGCAATGGCAAAAAGGTTTACTAATTATCATGGGAGGAACAGTGTTCTTTAAAACAAGATGGGGGCTTTAGCTTTCATAATTTGCATGGCTTTAATTTAGCATTACTTATGAAATAGAGTTGGAGGTTAATCATGCACCCAGATTCACTTTGTGCAAAGAATTTATAGGCTAAGTATTATGCAGTCTTTTTTTTATGGAGGCTTGGATGAGGTATAAGCCTAGTTATATCTAGCAAAACATTTTACAAGGTAAAAAAGAACTAAAGAAGGAGATTTGTTGGAAAGTGGGGAATGGGTTGTCTATCTAGGTATGGAATGACAATTGGCTATTGAAGCTTCTAAATTAGAACCACTTGTCTCTTGGGTTCTCTTAATTGATGCTAGGGTGAGTGTTCTTATTGATTACATTAATTTATAATGGAATGTTAGTTGATTCGTAATGTTTTTATCCTTTCTAAACAAGAGTGTAATATACATATTCCTTTGAGTGTTCACATACCTTTAAATTCATCATTCTTCTCATACACCAAGAATGGGGTTTATACAGTTAGATCTAGTTACTATATGGCTCAATCACTCATATTAGTTCAACAACTTTTAATTCCAATGGGTGATGGCCCCTTTATTCTATGATTGGTGTGGCTTCCTTGATGACACTCTCATTCATATTTTTAAAGATTATACCTAGGTTAGAGGAGTCTGGCTCTGAGTTACTTTTGGGTCTAAGGTGGTTTTTATGCACTGTTCATCTATTAGGGATTAGACTCCCTAAATTGAAAGTATTTTGTCTATTGAGGCCTTTGAATTATTAGTCTTTTTATTGTGGGCAATGGAGGTGAGAGGAATCAATTGGTTTTTAGCAAGTTAACTCGCAATTCAATAGAGACTATCTAACAAGGGTATCAATTATTTGAGGAGTAACATCATGTCACCTTAAGCTTAAATGTCTTCAAATAGCCATTAATGGCACAAATGAGGTTAACTTTGTGGGATTTAGTCAATGTTTGGGGCAATAGACCACTGGGTTTTTGGCAGGTTTAGATTTGACCTTGCAGCATTGCTAGGTGTCACGTCATTTTAAAGGAAGTGCCATAATGTCTTGATTAATTATATTTGGCGCATTTAATAAGGATAATTTATTAACTTAGGAGCAGTAGCCTCTAATTCCATCCTATAACACATATAGGAAGCAAGTTGTCTGCTAATATTCTCCTCTTGCTGAATGGATTACACCTTTATTTCCATTTTTTAAGTCTAATGTAAATGCTGCTCTCGTTAAGTTAATTGGTTATATTGAAATGAATGCAATTTTATGAAATGAAAATGAGGAGGAGATCATACTCATTTCATATAAGCATTTTAGGGTAGTTTTATATCCATTTCACTCTTACAATTGAGTACTTTTTATGTTTTTAGCTTTATTTTAGCTTAATTGTTAATTTTAGTTACTTGATACTTGATTTTTGTAATTTTGGTGTTTTTAATAGGTTTTATGATGAATTGAAGGTCAATGATGCATTGAAGAGATTTGAAGTACTAAAGAATGGAAAAAAAGTTAAAGAAATCAAGTTTTGGAAAATAAACTTGCAGATTTGCTTAAGATATTGCTTGAGATGTTGCTTATGGCATGTCACATTGCTTAGCCTATGACACAGGGCAAGTTGCAAGTCAAGTGTAGCTAAATTTCAGCATCTTTAGAATTTTCAACATTAAACTTGTTGAGATTTACTTAAGAAGTTGTTTAAGATATTGCTTATGGTATGTCACGGTGCTTAAGATGTGGCTCGGGTTAAGCTAGAAGTCAAGCGCAGTGAAAAATTCAGTGCAACAAAAAACCTAATGAGATTTACTGAAGAACTTGCTTACCCTGTACCGATAGGCAGTGTAGTGCCTGGAACCTTACTTAAGATTTTGCTTAAGGTTAAGCAACTCTGTCAGCGGACACCTCAGAAACGTGAAAATATATGCTGACCTGAAAATTTCTACACCCCATCTCCTATCCATTCATTTGTCTTTATCCACTGTTAAACCTACTTTAGGACAACTTTTAAGACCACATAAAAGCATCTTTTTCTAGTTTTTGCCCTAAAAAGAAAGAAAGAGAAAAATTACAAGAAAAGGAAAGGAAAGGATGCCATTGATTTTCTGGGCAAGTGTGGCTGCTGAAGACGTCTAGAAGCCACAAAGTTCAGAGATTTTGGATTCTTCCATGGTTTTTCTATTTTTAGCTTATTATCATGTTTCTCTCTTCTTCATCATCATTTTCTCTTGTAAATATTAACATGAGTGAGTAGAATCTTTAGATTTTAGAGTTGAAAACTATGTTTTAGATTAATTTGTGGATGTAGACTAATTTATTCTAAATTTTATACAAATATGAGTTTTGATTCTTCTCCTTATGTGCCTATTTTACTTGCCTAATGTTGGTACCCATTAGGTATTATTTTAATCTTTGATTGAAGGATTGAAAGGTGAAAATCAATGATAGATAATCAAGGATTAGAACTTAAAGCCCCTAGATATAGAAATAAATTAGGGATTTAAGAGGATCCATTGATTGGTTACAAAACTTAATGAGTTTTAAGTGAATCAAATATCGTACGAAAGTAGGTTTAGTTTTCTTAAAATACTCTTTCGTTTGCTTGAAAAAGATATCAAAGGATTTTAGAATTAATCACCTTTAAACTATATTTTCTCTTAAAATTAGATGAACTAAGATAAATCTCAATTAATTTATATATAAACCCCAACTCTGAAATCAATTTCACCATTAATTAGTCTTTGATTTTAATTACCATTGTTAATTTAGTTTAATTGAATATGTTTAAGAATTTATTTGCTTTTATCTGTTTAAGATTTTATTTGCTTTTCTATTTACTTATTTTGTTTAGATTTATTAATTTTATCAAGTTTATTTACATTGGCACTTTCTTGCATTATCATCAGCCCAAATAATCTCTTCATTCATAGTTTAGTATTTAAACGCAAATCCTCATGGGAATGATACTTGACTTATCACTTTATTACTTGATACGAGCTGTATACTTGCAGATACCTCACATTAGGTGATGTTTTTTTGCTTTTAATAATGTTTCTAGCCTTTATGAGGTTGTGATTACTAAAAGCATGACATATTTTATACCCTTGGTATTGCATTATTGCTTTAGACTATGGCTTTTTGAACATTCTTATAGATTCTAATTCCAATATCTTAATAAAAACACTTACTTGATAGGTTTAGTTCTTAAGACCTATTCAACTTGTGGTGGATGACATCCTTGATATGACCTACATTTTCCATACAATTTCTTTTCAATTTGCAAAGCGAGCTTATAATGTTGTTGTCCACTAGTTAGTTAATAATTGGCACTCATCAATGTCTCTGAGTGTAACAACCCAAATTTGAATCATTACCGGCGCTAAATAAATGGGTAGGCAAGAAGTCACCAGAACCCATAACAACCCTGTATAATACTTTCATAACAATTGGTAGTAATTCATAAAACACTTTTAAATATATAAAACATTTGATTACAAGCACAGTAAACATTTATACAATTACATGTCTTAGGAGAGTTCCACAAACTTTACATATACTTTTTAAAATAAAATGAGGTAATAGCCTCTAGAACTCATAGATTGAATATACTGACTATATTTTCAACTCTAAGGGAGTGAGCTTAGAGCTTAGTGAGTAAAGCTTACTTTAAGAAGAAAACTCATTGTCGACACCATATTTTGGCCGATCCCTAGAATCAATAAAAATTCTTCTTTGAACAGCTAATCTCGTTTCCGATCCCTCTTTAGGCGGTCACATTTCCGATCTCTCCTCACAAAAATTGAATTAATGCTGAGTCCTCATATTCATTAAGCCTCGCCGATCTCTCAAATCATTTACCGACCTCTCAAACCCGTTGTCGAATTTCCGGACCTGTCAAGTATATTCCTGATCTCTGTTGATAAATAAAATGAACTGGCACTAGATCTTTTCCTACCAGTTTTATTGCCGACCTCCTTTTCGGAAGATTAAGAGCTAAAGTTTGGGTTCGGTTTAACGAGGGTTCCGATCTTAAGTGTTCAAGTTAAATTTTCAATTTTAACCAAGTCCCGTTCAGCATTTCTCCCCCACCGATCTCATGCTTATTGTGCTTTCCGATCTTTTATACTTAGATTAATAATGGCATTTAGTTCATGTTTCGCTATGCTCATACAATCAAATACTTAGGCAAATTCGAAGATTTTCCAATCACATCCATTCATTGAACAAAAGAGATATTCCATTTCATTTCATAATTTGTACAAGTTATTCGGCTGGGGGTGATCCCCCAGCCTGATTTACATTCTGCTCACTCTCTCTCTCTTCCTCGCCCTCCTCCTCACTATCTTCACCATCGCCCCCGGGAGCCAGGTCGTCCATCCAAGAAAAGTCCTCTTCAGGATAGCGCTTTTGAAGTTCGGCCAAGAGATCCTTATGAGCATTCACATAGGCTCCGGCTATTCCCGACACCATCTCTTCATCCTTTTCCTTGAGCTCTTTTTCTTTCTCCGAAAGCTCCTTATCCTTCGCGTTAAGCTCCTCTACAAGTTGAGCGACCTGAGCGGCTTCGTTGGCCTGAAGTGCCCGGATTTCTCTGAGAGCCCGTTCACTTTCAGCCAAGTCACGAGACCTTTCGGCCAGCTGGTCTTCATGGTACTTCGCCCGTCCCTCGACTTGAGATATATAATCCCGAGCGGATGAGAGTTGGGATCGGAGGGAAGTCAATTCCTGATTTTTCTTCCCGACCTCCTTACCTGCACGCCGAATCTTTTCTCGAATCATGGTCCGGTTCACGGACACTCCACGCTTAGGCTCATGGTTCGAGTCAAGATATCATCGAGACCATTCTCGGGATAGCTGTCCGATCCTCTTGAAAGAAGATGGTAGATCCGTGACTTTGGCAAAATCGGAGTTCTCCCTAACGATCGGTTATTCTTCAAGCAATGATCAAGATGTCGAGCGCCACGAGAAGAGGTCCTCCCAGAAGATTGAGAAGGCTCCATTTCCGTGCTTGGAATAACTGAGAGGCGGGGGCTGCTCTTCCGATCTAGGAGGAGATCTGACAGCTTCAATGGTCGGCGGACCGAAGGTTGAGGCGGGTCTCTTTGTATCTCCCGTGTTCGTGATCGGTGTTTGAAGACGTTCAACGCTTCATCTCCTTTACCTTCCGGAGATCTCTCTTTCCTTCTTCCGCTTCCTAGAACCCTCACCACCCGCCATACCGCACGTAAAAGAGGTTAGTGAGATCGCTAAGGTCCCGAATCGAGATATAGAAAATACCAATGCCGAGGTCGAGAGCGAAGTTCGCGATCTCGGCCGGTGATCGATTGCATGGTCCAATGGTGCGCCGCGATCACCGCATTTGGACAGAATATTTTAGAGTGGTGGCCCGACTTTTCAGCTCCATCACTATCAAGCTTTCCTCTTGACTCAGGTAAAGTGCTTGGAAGTAGGGGCCCTGGTACCACCAGCTACGAGGAAAGTCCTCAAAGCGGCTCGGATCTTTACTCCTCGAATGAAGAACCTGGTTCTTCCAATTCTTAAGGGATGAGGCAGATCGGAAAAGAGTCCGCAACGAGGCTTCACTGAAAGAACCGGTTCGTCATCCTTTGGCGAAGTTAGTGCATGCAGCTCGGCGAACACCTTAGCCGTAGGACAGATTCCCTTCGCTCGGCATAGACCTCGGACAGCTACCAAGATCCGCCACGAGTTGGGGTAGATTTGAACAATGGATGCTCGGTGAAGTTTTAGGACCTCCTTATAGAAATCGGCTAGAGGGAACCTCAGACCGGCCTTTAACTGTTCCTCGTACACCATGACCATGTCATTCTCTTCAAAAGAGTGATCGACACGAAGATCGCCATGGCACTTGATCAGCTCATATGAATCAGGACAAATATTGTATTCTTGAACAAACGATTGCAGATCGGATTCCCGAAGAACCGACGGAAGCTCGTCTATAGGAAGGGTCTCTCTCCTTGAAGGTGGTGCAAGCCTTGATGGTATGACCCGACCACGACTGGAGCAGACCCTAGGGGTTTAGGTTGCACGCTGGCCCGATCGCTTCTTCTTCATCAGACGATGACCATGAGAACTGAATGGAAGGAGGGCTCGCCGCTCTCTGACCTTCGGCACCGCTCATTTTCAAAAGAAACAAAGAACTTAAACTAAAAAGAGGATTAAAGCCCTTACCGGAGTCTGATCGGCGTCGGAAGAGCTGGAGAAAAGGAGAGAACTTTGAAGTTGTGAGCAGAGGATTGAAAATGGAATGAGAGAACAACTGGCTAACCCTCCCACCCCTATTTATACTAGTCCGAGCATTTAATGCTCGCGAGGTTCTAGGCAGCGCATCGATTGGTGGGACTCGACAGCTGTTCTGACACTTCTCTCAAATATCCGAATGTTCTGAGATCGGTTAATTGGAGATCGGCATAATAAGTTAAATATTTTGAATAAAGGATCAGTTAAGTGTCATTCAGGTAAAGAACCAGATCGGATGACCACATTAGAGATCGGAAAAATAATCAATGCAAAAATAATAAGATGATAACCGACAAAATAAAGTCTTTATTTTCAAAAGATCGGATTACATCATTTGGGCGATCTCTAGGGATCGGATTACACTAACATTGGATCACATCATTTCGTGATCTCTAGGATCGGATTGCATTGAAAATAAAATACATCATTTGGGCGATCTCTAGGATCGGACTACAATAAAGGTCTAACTACATCATTTGGGCAATCTCTAGAGATCTGATTACATTTCAGATTACATCATTTGGGCGATCTCTAGAGACCTGGAACATCCTATCTAAAGGCCTATGTCAAAGCCTAGTCTTGTGGCTGAATCAAAAGATGTGTTCGATCAGAGACCGCTATTGACATCGGACGGATGTACATTTCGAGATGGGGTGATTATGACTCCCATGAAGATGAGAGACATCGTCACCGATGTTACCACTCGAAACCGACTACCGTCGAACACCCAATGTGGAGGAAAGACGCCGGAACACCCAATGCGGTGAGAAGCCGAATGAACTCGGTTGAGCGACTCGAGATCGGTACAACCGAGGTCCGCAATACAGACGGTCAAATCCAGTTCTCTCACCATCGTAGTTAAGGTCATGCGATCACCGGATCATAAATTTTCATCGGTAAGTAAAGAAGTTCATCGGAAAAGATCAAAGCCACGATTATAGCGTAACTTCCACCGAGCAAATGAACAGGAAAGTAAGAAAAGAAGAGAGGAAAGTCGATGAAGAAAATGTCTCCGTCGATGTGGGTATATATAGGGGAAATGGGCATTTAATGTCGAAGGAAAACGGCGGACGCCGAGAATCGAGATGTAATTAATGCTTGGACCGAATCGGCATCGATCAAGGGATAAAAGAGATCGGAGATAGGAGATCGGCATGAGAGATCGGAATAGGAGCTAGGGGAGGATCGGAAGACAAAAAGAATAAGACAAATTCCAATAACCGCCGTCGTAATCGAGCCGAGGTAGTTAAAGCGTGGCGACGAGATCTCCACCGCACGCCTAAGAATCGCCCGCAATGCCGACAGTGCCGTGGTATGTCATGACACCTGTACATCCCAATCTCCACCGTTGATCTCACTTGTAAGGATGAATCCGAACCCTTGGATCAAAAGAGAAGACGACAATACCAGCGTTTTCACTCTTAGCCCTCGATCGTTCGACAAGAGGATTCAAGACCGTCGATTAAAAGAGGAAAAGGACAAATATTCCGAGAAGCGATCTCACCATTCGTTTTGATTCTCTTTAATTCTGAACATCCGATCATGTACTTCAAAATCTTGACCCTCCATCTCCTCAAAATAAATCGTGACCCTTCATGGGGAGCACCCGATTCCTATAAATACCGCATGAAAAACTGTTCAAGGATGGACAAAAATATAGACAAGAGGTCGCTATTATCGTGGAGGAACTCTGAAACTTCATTCATTTGTTACTCATTGCTTTGTAGTGATCAAAAAGACTTTTGAAACTAGTTTTCAGGAGTGTTTTCTTGGAAAAGATTTTGAATACTGGAACTCTACATTTCCAGTTTGTTCATTATCTGGTCATACTCTTGTCATCTCTGCTTTCTTTTCCTCTGTTCAAGCTCAACTTCCTTCCACCTGGTTCTTACCCGGTTACCTTTTAGCTAAAGCATCTCTCGGTTTCACGACAGACATCAACTCTCAGGCTGGTTAATCCGCCATCTTTATCACTATTTACCACCTCATAGTTATTTCAATACATTTGGCTCCTCACAGACATCAACTCTCAGGCTGATCAATCCACCATCTTCATCACTATTTACCACCTCACGGTTATTTCAATATATTTGGCTCCTCACAGGTAAGAGTTCATATTACTGTCTTATTAAGTATTTGCGTTTACTTTTCGCACTTTCTTTGTTCTCTTTACGTACGCGGTTTTCTCTGAGTTTATTCTAAGCAAAAAAAATCTCAAAGAACGTTACTCTCGAATTCTCTTTAGTGATCGGTCCATCATTTCATCAATTTTCGTCATTTCTGAATACGAGCTTTTAGCTCCTAGTAGCGTGTAAGTGGTCAGGCAAAATATAAGTATCTCAGAACTTAAGGGTCTCTTTTAAAAGAGAAAGCTTGAATAACACGTCAGAAAATAGCCAAACTATTAGGTTGACGTGAACTTGATTTCTGCAAGATACCATGAATTGGAATAAAACCTAAATAAACTAGACAGTAATGCATCGGACATTAATAGGTATGCGTGAAATGACTACATGGAAGGTCGGTAAATCAAGTTTAGTATTACCCATTTAGTCATAGGGTATCAAGAAACCTTATCTCCAGCATTTTGAATGCCAGAAACCTTAGTTTTAGGTTCTTGTGATATGTAGCTAAAATTGAAATTCGGGAGATCGGCAAAGCCCCTTCCAGGCTCCTGCTAACCCGAAAGAGATCGGAGGAGAGTTCTTATCCGGTCTCAGCTTAAACTTTTAATAAATATCTAAAAGAGATCGGAGGAGAGTTCTTATCCGGTCTCAGCTTAAAATTTTAATAAATACTTAATAGAGATTGGAGGAGAGTTCTTATCCGACCTCAATTCAAAACTTTTAATAAATATTTAAAAGAGATCGGAGGAGAGTTCTTATCTGGTCTCAGCTTAAAATTTTAATAAATACTTAAAAGAGGTCGGAGGAGAGTTCTTATCCGATCTCAAATTAAAATCTCTAATAAATATTTATTAGGGATCGGAAGAGAGTCCTTATCCGATCCCCAACCAAAATTTTAATGAATATCCAAAAGAGGTCGGAGGAGAGTTCTTATCCGATCTTCTAAATTAAATTTTAAATAAAACATTCCTTTTCAAGTAAAATTAACATACAAAAGTAATTCACTAAGGCTGTCTCATTTACTTATGTATCTGGGTGATCCTAATCAGTGAAAAATCAAACATTCCTTTTACCAAAAGGACTAACATTCCCGTTCAAGCTCTTCTAACTAATTTATAAAGGACGCAAAATTAAATCTACCTACCCTCATTAAGGGACGAGGTGGGGTGCCTAACACCTTCCCCACCCGTTTACGGACCCCGAACCTAGAATCTCTGCCTTGAAGTGGTGTCATTTTTTTTCTCAAATGGTTTTCTTTAGTTTTCCTCAAAACTAAGGTGGCGACTCCTCACTTTTTTCCACTTCGGTGAGTGATCGTCCGGGCAACCGCAAAATCCCATTGCGACAGCTTGGCGACTCCACTGGGGACATACCGACTTAACCCCGGTCTAGTGGTCCAAAATTAGGTTTAATTTTTGTCCGATCAAATTATAGTTAGATGGGCTCACTCGGCGATGTCTTATATGTTAATTATTATTGCTGCTAACTATTTTGTTTTGCCTGTTCTATCTCCTACAGTGCTCTTCATTTCAAAGAAAAAGAAAAAAAAGAAAAAATGGAAAAATAAAATCCCCCTGAATTGGGAAGAGGTAAAAGTGTCCCTTCACACACTGAACACTTACACAATGTCCTCACACACTATGGTCCTAACCCGGGCTTTCTTACCCTTTTAGGAAAGTAGGAGGGGGTCATGTAGCGGTACCCGTGGGTTTTACCCCGTTAGTATCCGTGAAGGCTTCTGCTCAAATTGAAACTCGTTCTATTTACCGTGATACCCGTGGAATTTTCCCGATAATATCATGGGGGTAGGATGGGGCTCTACTGTTTACAGTAGGGGCAATTTGGGAACCTGTGGCTATTAGAAAATTAGATCCTGAGCTAAACCGTCACGATAGCTGAAAGCCATAGTAAACTGCCTCATAAGATAGAACTATCCAGATAGGTAGCGCTTACCTGGTGTTAGGAGTCTCCCTACTATAGGACAAAAAGGGGCATACTTACTCTTACCCTATTCTGCTTTAATTTCCTTTTGTTCATTTCTTTTGAGGGCAATCTTGAATCCTACTAAAACGCCTACACATTTTCCTACTTTGATAAATGTGTACGTGTATGATTCAAAATTACCCTAATTTGTCTTACTAACAAATTTTCCCGCAGGCGTTACCAAACCAAGAGTCTGTATAAGG
The DNA here is from genome assembly GCF_030052815.1 of Hevea brasiliensis. NCBI lineage: Eukaryota > Viridiplantae > Streptophyta > Magnoliopsida > Malpighiales > Euphorbiaceae > Hevea > Hevea brasiliensis. The sequence continues at coordinate 101,713,542 of NC_079494.1, forward strand.
ATAGGCATCATTTTTATCATGGCATCCTCGAGTCAGTCGGCAGGAGAGGCTCAGCATGCTAAACTTTGGTCCAAATCAGCTCATTGGTCGGTACCCTCGCAAAATGATGTTTCCAAGGCACACATTAGCTCAATACCTTCACTGGATCTGGACAAAATAGAGGTCAAAATGAACAACCTCGAGGGTCTGTCTAATAGATGGAGGTTGCTTCCCGACCAGGTCAAGGTACAGTTTGAAGAGAAGTACGGAAGGATTGCAACCTTAATGCAAGTCAAGGTCCAAATCCCTGCATTAAAAGCCATGTTGACGGTTTGGAATCCTAAGTACGGAGTGTTCTCTTTCAATGACATTGATACGGCCCCCACTATGGAGGAATATCGTGCATTGCCGGGGTCCCATATTCATTGCGTAACCGGATCTACTTACACCTCGAGCATAGGCGCACTGAAACGGTTGGCACATATGTTGGGTTCTCCCCCAGAAGAAGTAAAGTCCAGAGAAACAGTCAAAGGGAACACGCATGGATGGCATTGGACGTACCTTGAGAAGCGGTTAGATCATCACCTCCAAGAGAAACAGTGGGATCAAGCTTCCGTAGCACTCGCCTTGGGAATCTATGGTCTGATCCTGTTCCCGGGGCCATTGGGGATCATCACTTGCAGTGCAGTGGAGGTATTTTGGACAGTAGGAAGGCAGGGGATCAATCCGATACCGGCAATTCTTGCCGAAACCTTGTTAACCCTAACTTACTACGGACATAACAGGAAAGGATCCATTAAGTGTTGCTCTCGGTTATTATACCTGACTATCAGTCACATGTGTCCTGTGGAGACAAAAGGATTGACTTGGTACCTTGACCAGCCTCCCATTGAGAAGATGATCCGGTTAGTGATCAGCTCGAAGAATGAAAAACAGTGGCGGGAACGGATTTTGAGTTTCAATAGCCATGATTACTGTTGGAGGAAGCTGTGGACGTCAAGCCAACCCGTCTTGATTGGTACAGGAGGTATTCAGTCGGTGTCCCTGATTGGAATAACCGGGTATACAAGTTACACTCCAAAGACCGTAATGAGGCAGTTTGGCTCAACACAGTCCATGATCAACATTAAAGAATACCACCAAGGTCACTTCTACCATGAGCTCAAGGAAGAAGAAGGGTTGAAAAGGGCTCGCAAGTCCTGGGAAAACATCACTCTAATGGAGAGATCACCCAAAGGCCCAAGTGCCTCGGGCGATTACCTTAAATGGAGAGCTGATAGGGACCAAGAACGCTCTACCATAGAATTCAAGGACGACAACCCTCGCCAAGACGCCCTATTAGAGGAAGCTGATAATCGCCTGGTTGACTCGCTACAAAAGGCAAATACCGAGAACTCACAGCTGCAAGAACGAATGAAACAATTGGAGGACCAACAGCAGAAACTTAAGAGAAGGGTAAGAAAGCTCAAGGAAGAGGCAAGGGCCGAAAGGATAGGGTTCGAAGAGCAAGAGGTACAGTGGGAAAAAGAAAGAAACTCTCTCCAAGCTGAGGTCAAAGAGATGAAAGGGCAGAATAGTAAGCTTCAGGAAAGGATGAAGTACCAAGAGGTACTCGTTGAAGAGTATAAACAGGAAAACAAGAAGAAGAAGCTTGAATTAAAAGAACAGGCACTCCTCATCAACGACATCTTGAAAGAGTGTGCTAAAGAAAGGAAAGAGAAAGAGAAACAAGCTGCCCTCTATCAAGGACTGAAAGAAAATGTGGACCAGTTGGAGAAAATGATAGCACAGGGAAAAAAGGAACTATTACCTGAATCCGAGTATGCTCTGAAAGTGTTCGATCCTGCCAAACAAGAGGAAAGGTTATATGAGTATCTCAGAAAATGTCATCTCATTATAAAGAACCTCCCAGAACCTAGGCCGATGTAAAGAATATGCTGTACAAATTATTCAGTTAATGAAATGATTTTGGACCATTGTCTAAGCATTTGTGAATGAATAATATGACTCAGTAGGAACTCCTCGCTAGGGTTATGTGAAAAATTGAAATGCGCTATATGGACAGTATCATAAATGCGCATTCAATCCGTCATTCACTGGCCGACTATCGAACGATGCCATGACAAAGCCGAGGCGATTATCCTTTGCAGATTCCAACACGGCTCTCAAATGCCATCAGTATCCTTCGTCTGCATCAGGGACTTTTAGTTTCTTTGCAAAACTCAAATTCATTTAAATTTTTTTTATCCTCACAGGAAATCAATATTGATTCAAACAAGGCAAGTCTGACCAAGCACACGATCCAACCCAAGCGAGTGTACTTAACAAGATCTCGAACGAGGAAGATAATGAAAAATCAGAGCAAGTACAGAACCTACAGGTGGACAGTCTCCGAGTTGAAGGATCAGCTTTCTGAAATTATGAGACTAATGAAGGAAATGTCTCAGAGCAAACCTGCTTCAGAACCTAGCCCACCATTACCTCCTCCGCCTCCTACAACAAATGATCCTCAGCAAGCTTCAACCTCTTTTACCTTTCGCCTCCCATTCGGACCGACAATCATCTGTCAACTGTGACCATAAATAATGACCCACCTTTTTCCTATTACCCGTCTCAAATGCCGAGCCTCACCATTCAATCCCGATCCTCCAGTTTACTCCACCCCTCGGCTCCGGTTGGAGGAGTGTATCATGCGGTGGAAGGAGAACATAGGGCGAGAGAAAACGAGAAACTATCTGCCCTAGAAGAAAGATTGAGAGCAATAGAAGGGTTGAACATGTATGGCTCAGTCGATGTGTCGTCACTGAGATTGGTGCCAGATGTGGTGGTACCACCCAAATTCAAGGTTCCTGATTTCGACAAATACAATGAAACTCGGACTTCGCATCCACCGGCAACCTACATTGCCAAAATGTCCGCCTTTAACAGAAGACGATAGACTTCTCATTCACTTCTTTCACGAGAGCCTCTCCGGAGCAGCTCTGAGATGGTGCATACAATTGGACAGGAGCAAGCTGCACTCCTGGAAGGACTTAGCCGATATCTTTCTAAAGCAGTACAAATTCAATTGTGATGCGGCACCCACGAGGAGGGACCTCCAGAACTGCATGCAAAGACCGGAAGGTTTCAAGCGGTATGCCCAACGATGGAGGGAGAAGGCCGCAGTATATCCTCCAGTGACCGATAATGAACTCTGCTCCCTATTCATCGAAACATTGAAGGCTCCCTACTTCAACCTGATGATCGGAAATACCTCCAACAGCTTCTCAGATATCATCCAAGCCGGTGAGAGAATTGAAGCTAATCTGAGAATAGGAAGACTACAGGAGTTGGCTGAGAATCCTGTGAAAAAGACTGCCAATTTTGGCAAGAAAAAGGAGAGTGATGTGCATTCCATCACTCGACAGAATAATTTTCCCCAATTCCCCCAAAATAACTACCGCCATATCCTCCTCTCATGGCCCAACTATCGCAAACATCCCACCCCCTTTCCCTAATTATTCACAACCACGCCCACAATACGCCCCACCTGCAAATTTCCAACCAAGACCACCTCCTCCTCCAGCTCAACCACGACCACCACAAAATAACCCAAGACCTCCAAGGAATCCTGATCCACCCCTTCCCCTCCCTCTCAGTGAAATATACCGATACCTTGTCGGTATAAACCAAATCGTGCAGTCCTTTAGACCCAATCCAGCCGCCATATCCTGGGTGGTATGATGCCACCGCCTGTGAGTATCATGGAGGAGCACAAGGGCATTCAATCGACAATCGCGGGGCACTCGGAGGAGAGTGCACGCTCTAATCCGGAACGGGTGGTTGAAGATCGAGGGAAATGGTTCCCTCCCCAATGTCACCTCAAACCCACTACCTAACCATAATGCGGGTAGTGGTGTGAATATGATAGAGTCTGAGGGAGAGGGATCAACACCAGAAGTGGATGAGCTGGTTCCATACTTTAAGGAGATTTTTACTATAGCAATGAGGGAAGGCTACCTTTGCCCTCAGGTAGCGGGATTCGAAGAGAGTGCGAGGTGTCCTTACCATGGAGGGGCAGCTGACCATGAGCTGCGAGATTGTGAGGGGTTCAGGCAAGAAGTCCAGAACTTATTGTCTCTCAGGGTTACGAGATGCCGACAAAGGCGGAAAAAGGAGTGAACACCACCGGATACTGCCGACGCCTCCACCTCCAAACCTAATCACCTTCTCACCCCCGGTAGCCTCTCCGCAGGTAACAGTTATCCAAACTCCACCTCAGCTCCCCATCACCAATACTCACGCTGTCCCTTGGAATTATAACTTCCAAGTTTTCACTCAGGGAGCGTCAAGCAGTACATCCGCTCCTAGTCTTGCCTCACCTCCGGCACCACCAAAACCATGTTTCGCTCCTCACGAGCACTTCAGAATGACTTATGCTGGACCTGCTAGCAACACTACTCCCCAAGCCAGTTCTAGACCCGTTATTGCAACAAAATCCTCTCCACCTGAGCAAGAAGTCGAGTTTATAACTCGAAGTGGGAGGTGTTACGGGAACGAAGAAAGAGAGAAGAGAAAAGGGAAAGTAAAAATGGGAGAGTCATCCAGAAACACGGAAGAGGAGGTTGAGAAAGCAGGGGAAGCAGAGCCTATTGAGCACAAGGAAGATGAAGAACTGCTGCTCCAAATAATGAAACAGAGCGAGTATGACGTGGTGGAGCAATTGAGAAAAACCCCCGCCCGAATTTCACTGTTATCACTGATCCTGAGCTCGGAAGTCCACCGACAAGCCCTACAAAGAATCCTGGATCAGGCCTTTGTGAAACACGACATTACTCATTTGCTGTTTGAGAAAATAGTAGGACATTTCCTGGCTTCCAGCTCTGTAGCCTTTTCTGAAGAGGAGGTAGACCCTGCGGGCTTAGGGCACAATAAAGCTCTACATGTAACTGTGAAGTGTAAGGGTTGTATAGTGGCCAAGGTTCTCATCGATAACGGATCGGCCCTCAATGTATTGCCTAGTGCGACCTTAGCCAGGCTACCGGTTGACCAATCGCATATACGTCAAAGTGCAATGGTGGTAAGAGCCTTTGACGGTACCAGGAGAGAGGTGCTGGGAGACATTGACTTGCCAATCCAAGTCGGGGCATGTACTTTCAACGTCACGTTTCAAGTGATGAACATTGAGCCGGCTTACACTATGTTATTAGGGAGGCCGTGGATCCACTCTGCGAACGCTGTTCCTTCAACCTTACACCAGAAGATCAAATACATTAAGGACGGCAAAATCATCACGGTAAGGGGCGAAGAGGCCATACTGGTCACCAAGCCGCAATCACTTCCTTATGTGGAAGCGGCCGAGGAATCATTGGAGAGTTCTTTCCAGGCCCTTGAATTGCAAGATACTGGGAAGGAAGGGGCTATGGCTATGGTGGCCAAAGTAATGTCAAGAAACGGGTATCAAGAGGGGAAAGGCTTGGGCACTGCCTTGCAAGGAATCGTCGAGCCTATACCGGCTATTCAGAAGATAGGCCGTTGTGGTTTGGGGTATGAGGAGGATGCCCTCGTGGATGGGCGATTCTGGATGAGGAGGATGCTTCGGGATCAGAGGTTCGACCAGGAGACGAAAAAAATGAAAATAGTCCCGAGAATTACGGAGATCTTCACCAAACCGGTCATCCAACATCCGGCAAGTACAGAAGGATCGCCAGATGATCCATCCATAGATGTCATCCAACTGGATTCCTTGTATGAGGCCCTAGTTTCACCCATGGCTGAGGAGCAGGAGCTTGACAACTGGACAACGGAGGATATCCCTGTACTCAATTTCGAGTAAAGTACCTCTGGTTATCTACACTTGATCATTTTGTCCATGGTGACAAGTGTAATACTGTAAATGGACCTTTTCTTATGGCATTAATATTAATGAATTGATAGCGCATTTTAAATCCAATACTCTCTTTCCTTTTTAATTCCATCCTTATAACATGTTCTATTCTTTATTCATTCAGGACCATTCATCAATTAACACCTAATAATCCAATAGACTCAGAAATTCCTCTGGTTAATTTTGAAATCCCCATAACTGCCATTACTTCAAGTAATTCTGAGGAAGACCTTACAGAAGAAAGCAATGAAAAAGATGAACCCTCCCTCGTGCCTTGTGAAGATGAAACGCGCACAATAAACTTAGGTTCGGAAGAAGTAAAAAGGGAACTTAAGATAGTGGAGAGTGAGGAATTGGGAGATATGATCGGTCTGCTTAAGGAATTTCTCGACGTATTTTCATGGAGCTATGATGATATGGTCGGTTTGGACCCTCAGATAGTGACGCACAAGATTCCCTTAATTCCAGGAACGATCCCGGTAAAGCAGAAACTGAGGAGAATGAATCCCGATACACTGCTCAAGGTTCGGGATGAAGTCAAGAAACAGTATGACGCCGGATTCTTGGAAGTAGTCAAATATCCCCAATGGGTGGCTAATGTCGTCGAAGAATGAAGAAAGACGGGAGAGTCAGGGTGTGTGTTGACTACAGGGACCTTAATAAAGCAAGTTTGAAAGATGATTTCCCTCTCCCTCACATTGATGTGTTAGTTGACAATGCTGCGGGATTGGGTAGGTGTTCGTGTATTGATGGGGCATCGTGGTACAATCGATTCCGATGGACAAGGAAGACAAGGATAAAGCGCTTTCATCACCCAATGGGGGTATTTTGCTATCGGGTCATGCCCTTCGGGTTGAAGAATGCCGGGCTACTTACGGTAGCGCAATGGTCACATTATTCCACGATATGATGCATAAAGAAGTGGAGGTATATGTGGATGATATGATCATTAAATTCGGGGAGAAGAGAGCCACGTTCAGTGATGAGGAGGGTGCTCGAAAGGCTCAGAAATACAAGTTGAAGCTGAACCTGCTAAATGCATCTTGGAGCTAGATCGGAAAAGCTGTTGGGATTCATAGTAAGCGAGAAAGGGATAGAAGTGGATCGGACAAAGTTCGAGCTATTCAAGAAATGCCGTCCCCAAAACAGAAAGGAGGTGCGATTTTCTAGGAAAGTTGAACTACATTTCAAGATTTATTTCTAATCTCACGCCAAAGTGAGCCTATTTTGACTACTCGGAAGAACAATCCTACCCAATGGGATTCGGATTGTCAAAAGGCTTTCGAGACAATCAAACAAGATTTGTCAAACCCACGGTATTGGTCACTTTGTGGCGGCGGTGCCTCGATCCTGTACATGGCAGTCCAACAGAGTTCTATGGGATGTGTTTTGGGACAACATGATGATACCCCTAAAAGAGAGGGCCATTTACTACGAGCAAGAAGTTCAATGATTGTGAGTCAAGGTACTCTTTCTTAGAAAAGACTTGCTGCGCGTTAGCACAGACGAATCGCCTCAAGCACTACATGTTGAATCACAAGACATGGCTTATCTCGGATGGATCCTATCGAACGTATTCGAAAGCCCATTCGTGCGGGAAGGATAGCCAAGTGGCGAGTTATACTCTCGAAGTATGATATAGTCTACATGACCGGAAGCGGTGAAAGGTAGCGTAATTCTGACCTCCTAGCGGAAAACCCTATCCCAGATTATGAAGCTCGATTTTGAGTTCCACGACGAACATATTAATGAAGTAGACTACGAAGAAGAGGGTCGATCGATGTGTGGAAATGTATTTTGACTGGAGCGATCAATTTATCCGAATGGAATTGAGTGTACTAGTATCCCTGGAAGAAAGCACTTCCCAATAGCTGCTAAGTTGGGATTTGTTGTACCAACAATGTCGCGAATATGAAGCTTGTGTAATGGGTCTACATCTTGCTATGGAGATGAAAATCGAAAGTTGGAGGTGTATGGAGACTCGGCTCGATAATTTATCAGTCAAGGGAGAATGGCAAACCAAGGATCCCAAGCTAATCCCCTACCGAAATACTTCTCATCGAGATGATCGGGAATTCGAAGAAATCTCTTTCACTCATCCGAGTAGAGACAAGAATCAATTTGTCGACGCCTTAGCTACTCTAGCTGTTATGGCTCAAATCGAAGAAGGCGACGTTTCAGACGTTGAAGATTAAAGTAAGGGATGAGCCAGCCTATTGCTTCATGATTGAAGAAGAGCTCGATGGAAAGCCTTGGTATCACGACATCCTGGTCTACTGTAGAACCGGAGAATTCCCTTCAGGGGCAAGCAAAAATGAAAAGAAGATGATTCGGAGGTTAGCATTGGGGTATTTTCCCAGTGGGGAAACCCTATACAAAAGAAGCTCCAACGGTGAATTATTGAGATGTGTGGATGCAAAGGAGGCAAAGAGAATCCTTTTTGAAACTCATGAGGGAAATTGTGCAACTCACGCCAATGGACACATGATGGCCAAGCAAATCATGCGACGTGGGTATTTTTGGACCACAATGGAAAAGGATTGCATCGAGTATTTCCGGAAGTGCCACAAGTGTCTGATTCTGAGATCCGATAAATGTGCCACCTCACAAGCTGTTCAATCTCGTCTCACCGTGGCCTTTTGCAATGTGGGGCATAGATGTGATTGGTCCCATCAATCCCAAGGCATCCAATGGGCACAGATTCATCCTTGTAGCCATCGACTATTTCTCCAAGTGGGTCGGCGACATCATATGCTCACATCACGCAGAACACGTTTCTCAAATTCTTGAAACAATATCATATGCCGCATGGTCTCCGAATGAAATTGTCACCGATAACGCCAAGAACACAGGCGGTCAGAAGATTCGTTTGTGTGATCAATACAGAATCCGACATCTCAATTCCTCCCCATACCGTCCCCAGATGAATGGAGCGGTGGAAGCCGCGAACAAAAATCTAAAGAGGATAATCCGGAAAATGACGGTCACATATAGGGATTGGCATGACATGCTCCCCTACGCTCTTCATGCATACCGGACTTCCATAAGAACCTCAATTGGGGCAACTCCATACTCACTGGTCTACGGGATGGAAGCAGTATTACCTGTTGAGGTTGAAATTCCTTCCCTAAGGATTCTGAAGGAATCAGGGATTGGTGAGTCAGAATGGATCCAGTCAAGGTTGGATCGATTAAACTTCTTTGGATGAGAAAAGGTTAACAATGACATGTCACGGGTAATTATATCAGAGAAGAATGGCCAGAGCATTTGATAAAAACGTACGCCCACGGGAATTCCGACCCGGGGACTTAGTTCTAAAGAAAGTACTACCAAACCAAAACGATCCCCGGGGCAAATGGTCACCAACCTACGAGGGACCCTATGTGGTTAAAAAGGCGTTTACTGGAGGAGCCTTGATCTTGACCCACATGGACGGTGAAGAATTCCGAGACACGTGAATGCCGACATCAAGAGATACTATGCATAAAAAGGAGAAGGGATGAAAACCCGAAGCGTCCTAAAAAAAAAAAAAAAAAAAAAAAACATTCTTGGTGTGAAAAACAAAATGGGCGAACCAAAAACAAAAATGGAGGAATAAGGAAGGGGGCATGAAACCGCGGATAGAGAGGCAACCGTCACGGCAAGGGACTTCAGAGAACTTGGAATATGGCAGTTAAAAGACTTCAAAACCAACTAAAAGGAATATATGAGATCTATCCTTGTACCTTTCCTTTTCCTTTGAAAGTCTATTTTTCCTAAAGCCATGATAAAGTTATACTCCATTCCTTCTGCTTTTGTTTTCCTGCTTGCTCACTTTTTAATACTATCCTTTCTCTTTGACTAATGCGCTATTGATTAGTTAAATTTCTGCCATAAGATTTGAATTTAAAAATTGATAACCTCGCGTACTTTACTATGAGATTTGCAGGGAATAGCCGCCAAAAAAAAAAAAAAAAAAAAAAAAAAACTAGAGGTGAAAACCCGAAAGGGCGCTTATGGTCGAATGGACGAAAAGAAAGTGAAAACCCACAAGGGCGCTTTCCGAAGAATAAGGAGAAAGTCGGGAACGGAAAAGGGACATCCGAAAGAACGAGGTCATAGGTCAGGCCTTACAACTCCTCCTCCATTAATCGTCCGCCTTCATTATCTTGTTAAGTACACTTTGTCAAGGAATAACTTCATGTGCCAAAGTCAGACTTGTTTTGTAAGTTGATTTTAATTTCATGCAATTTACATTTCATGCTATCAACCTCTGGTTCCTTGATCTAAGTTGATTTTAATTTCCTGCAATTCCACCATCAACCTCTGGTTCCTTGATCTAAGTTGATTTTAATTTCCTGCAATTCCACCATCAACCTCTGGTTCCTTGATCTAAGTTGATTTTAATTTCATGCAATTTTAATTCCTGTTATCAACCTCTGGTTCCTTTATCTAAGTTGATTTTAATTTCATGCAATTTACATTTCTGTTATCAACCTCTGGTTCCTTGATCTAAGTTGATTTTAATTTCATGCAATTTACATTTCTGTTATCAACCTCTGGTTCCTTGATCTAAGTTGATTTTAATTTCATGCAATTTACATTACTGTTATCAACCTCTGGTTCCTTGATCTAAGTTGATTTTAATTTCCTGCAATTCCACCATCAACCTCTGGTTCCTTGATCTAAGTTGATTTTAATTTCCTGCAATTCCACCATCAACCTCTGGTTCCTTGATCTAAGTTGATTTTAATTTCCTGCAATTCCACCATCAACCTCTGGTTCCTTGATCTAAGTTGATTTTAATTTCATGCAATTTTAATTCCTGTTATCAACCTCTGGTTCCTTGATCTAAGTTGATTTTAATTTCATGCAATTTTAATTCCTGTTATCAACCTCTGGTTTCTAGATCCAAGTTGATTTTAATGTTCGAGGTCATTAACTTAGGTGTGCTTTAGTTCCCTAATTTCGAACACCTAATCGTCCAAAATATGAGTCTGAATCTTTACATAATTCCTATATGGAAATTTTTCCTTTAATAGAAATTATGTAAAGAGGGGCAAATTGTCGACACCATATTTTGGCGATCCCTAGAATCAATAAAAATTCTTCTTTGAACAGCTAATCTCGTTTCCGATCCCTCTTTAGGCGGTCACATTTCCGATCTCTCCTCACAAAAATTGAATTAATGCTGAGTCCTCATATTCATTAAGCCTCGCCGATCTCTCAAATCATTTACCGACCTCTCAAACCCGTTGTCGAATTTCCGGACCTGTCAAGTATATTCCTGATCTCTGTTGATAAATAAAATGAACTGGCACTAGATCTTTTCCTACCGCTTTATTGCCGACCTCCTTTCGGAAGATTAAGAGCTAAAGTTTGGGTTCGGTTTAACGAGGGTTCCGATCTTAAGTGTTCAAGTTAAATTTTCAATTTTAACCAAGTCCGTTCAGCATTTCTCCCCACCGATCTCATGCTTATTGTGCTTTCCGATCTTTTATACTTAGATTAATAATGGCATTTAGTTCATGTTTCGCTATGCTCATACAATCAAATACTTAGGCAAATTCGAAGATTTTCCAATCACATCCATTCATTGAACAAAGAGATATTCCATTTCATTTCATAATTTGTACAAGTTATTGGTGGGGTGATCCCCACTGATTTACATCTGCTCACTCTCTCTCTCTTCCTCGCCCTCCTCCTCACTATCTTCACCATCGCCCCCGGGAGCCAGGTCGTCCATCCAAGAAAAGTCCTCTTGAGGATAGCGCTTTTGAAGTTCGGCCAAGAGATCCTTATGAGCATTCACATAGGCTCCGGCTATTCCCGACACCATCTCTTCATCCTTTTCCTTGAGCTCTTTTTCTTTCTCCGAAAGCTCCTTATCCTTCGCGTTAAGCTCCTCTACAAGTTGAGCGACTGGCGGCCGTTGGCACTGAAGTGCGGATTTCTCCGAGAGCCCGTTCACTTTCAGCCAAGTCACGAGACCTTTCGGCCAGCTGGTCTTCATGGTACTTCGCCCGTCCCTCGACTTGAGATATATAATCCCGAGCGGATGAGAGTTGGGATCGGAGGGAAGTCAATTCCTGATTTTTCTTCCCAACCTCCTTACCCAGACGCTGAATCTTTTCTCGAATCATGGTCTGGTTCACGGACACTCCACGTTTAGGCTCATGGTTCGAGTCAAGATATCATCGAGACCATTCAGGATAGCTGTCCCGATCCTCTTGAAAGAAGATGGTAGATCCCGGGACTTTGGCAAAATCGGAGTTCTCCCTAACGATCGGTTATTCTTCAAGCGATCGATCAAGATGTCGAGCGCCACGAGAAGAGGTCCTCGAGAAGATTGAGAAGGCTCCTTTCCGTGCTTGGAATAAGCGAGAGGCGGGGGCTGCTCTTCCGATCTAGGAGAGATCTCGACCTCAATGGTCGGCGGACCGAAGGTTGAGGCGGGTCTCTTTGTATCTCCCCAGGTTCGTGACCGGGTGTTTGAAGACGTTCCAAACGCTTCATCTCCTTTACCTTCCGGGAGATCTCTCTTTCCTTCTTCCGCTTCCTAGAACCCTCACCACCCGCCATACCTGCACGAGAAAGAGGTTAGTGAGATCGCTAAGGTCCCGAAGCGAGATATAGAAAATACCAATGCCGAGTCGAGAGCGGAAGTTCGCGATCTCGGCGGTGATCGATTGCATGGTCCAATGGTGCGATTCGGCGATCCGCATTTGGACAGAATATTTTAGAGTGGTGGCACGACTTTTCGGCTCCATCACTATCAAGCTTTCCTCTTGACTCGGGTAAAGTGCTTGAGCGAGGGCCCTGGTACCACCAGACTACGAGGAAAGTCCTCAGCGGCTCGGATCTTTACTCCTCGGAATGAAGAACCGGTTCTTCCAATTCTTAAGGGATGAGGCAGATCGGAAAAGAGTCATAACGAGGCTTCGCTGAAAGAACCGGTGTTCGTCATCCTTTCGTGAGTTAGTGCATGCGGCTCGGCGAACACCTTAGCCGTAGGTCTGATTCCCTTAGCTCGGCATAGACCTCGAAAGCTACCAAGATCCGCCACGAGTTGGGGTGGATTTGAACAATGGATGCTCGGTGAAGTTTTAGGACCTCCTTATAGAAATCGGCTAGAGGAACCTCGGACCGGCCTTTAATCGTTCCTCGTACACCATGACCATGTCATTCTCTTCAAAAGAGTGATCGACACGAAAATCGCCATGGCACTTGATCACTCATATGAATCGGGACAAATATTGTATTCTTGAACAAGCGATTGCAGATCGGATTCAGAAGAACAGCGGAAGCTCGTCTATAGGAAGGGTCTCTCTCCTTGAAGGAGGTGCAAGCCTTGATGGTATGACCCGACCCAGGCACGGAGCAGAGACCTAGGGGTTTAGGTTGCACTGGGCCCGATCGCTTCTTCTTCATCGACGATGACCATGAGAACTGAATGGAAGGAGGGCTCGCCGCTCTCGACCTTCGGCACCGCTCATTTTCAAAAGAAACAAAGAACTTAAACTAAAGAGGATTAAAGCCCTTACGGAGTCGATCGTCGGAAGAGCTGGAGAAAAGGAGAGAACTTTGAAGTTGTGAGCAGAGGATTGAAAATGGAATGAGAGAACAACTGGCTAACCCTCCCACCCTTATTTATACTAGTCCGAGCATTTAATGCTCGCGAGGTTCTAGGCAGCGCATCGATTGGTGGGACTCGACAGATGTTCTGACACTTCTCTCAAATATCCGAATGTTCTGAGATCGGTTAATTGGAGATCGGCATAATAAGTTAAATATTTTGAATAAAGGATCAGTTAAGTGTCATTCAGGTAAAGAACCAGATCGGATAACCACATTAGAGATCGGAAAAATAATCAATGCAAAAATAATAAGATGATAACCGACAAAATAAAGTCTTTATTTTCAAAAGATCGGATTACATCATTTGGGCGATCTCTAGGGATCGGATTACACTAACATTGGATCACATCATTTCTGTGATCTCTAGGGATCGGATTGCATTGAAAATAAAATACATCATTTGGGCGATCTCTAGGGATCGGACTACAATAAAGGTCTAACTACATCATTTGGGCAATCTCTAGAGATCTGATTACATTTCAGGATTACATCATTTGGGCGATCTCTAGAGACCAGGTGGAACATCCTATCTAAAGGCCTATGTCAAAGCCTAGTCTTGTGGTGAATCAAAAGATGTGTTCGATCAGAGACCGGCTATTGACATCGGACAGATGTACAGCTCGAGATGGGGTGATTATGACTCCCATGAAGATGAGAGACATCGTCACCGATGTTACCACTCGAAACCGACCAGCCGGAACACCCAATGTGGAGGAAAGACGCCGGAACACCCAATGCGGTGAGAAGCGAATGAACTTCGGTTGAGCGACTCGAGATCGGTACAACCGAGTGCGCAATCTGGTCGGTCAAATCGGTTCTCTCACCATCGTAAGTTAAGGTCATGCGATCACCGGATCATAAATTTTGATCGGTAAGTAAAGAAGTTCATCGGAAAAGATCAAAGCCACGATTATAGCGAACTTCCACCGCGGCTAGAAACGAGGAAAGTAAGAAAAGAAGAGAGGAAAGTCGGATGAAGAAAATGTCTCCGTCGACAGGTATATATAGGGGAAATGGGCATTTAATGTCGAGCGGAAAGCAGCGGACGCCGAGAATCGAGATGTAATTAATGATTGGACCGAATCGGTGATCAAGGGATAAAAGAGATCGGAGATAGGAGATCGGCATGAGAGATCGGAATAGGAGCTAGGGAGGATCGGAAGACAAAAAGAATAAGACAAATTCCAATAACCGTCGTCGAGAATCGGAGCCGAGGTAGTTAAAGCGTGGCGACGAGATCTCCACCGCACGCCTAAGAATCGCCCGCAATCTTGACAGTGCGAGGGTATGTCATGACGATCCTGTACATCCCAATCTCCACCGTTGATCTCACTTGTAAGGATGAATCGGAACCCTTGGATCAAAAGAGAAGACGACAATACCAGCGTTTTCACTCTTAGCCCTCGGATCGTTCGGACAAGAGGATTCAAGACCGTCCAGTTAAAGAGGAAAAGGACAAATATTACGAAGCGATCTCGACCATTCGTTTTGATTCTCTTTAATTCCTGAACATCCGATCATGTACTTCAAAATCTTGACCCTCCATCTCCTCAAAATAAATCACGACCCTTCATGGGGAGCACGATTCCTATAAATACTGCATGAAAAAGCGTTCAGGGCGGACAAAAATATAGACAAGAGGCTGCTATTATCGTGGAGGAACTCGAAACTTCATTCGGTTTGTTACTCTGTTTGTTTGTAGTGATCAAAAGACTTTTGAAACTAGTTTTCAGGAGTGTTTTCTTGGAAAAGATTTTGAATCTTTGGAACTCTACATTTCCAGTTTGTTCATAATCTGGTCATACTCTCGTCATAACTGCATTCTTTACATCTGATCAAGCTAAACTTCCTTCCACAGTTCTTACGGTTACCTTTTAGCTAAAGCATCTCTCGGTTTCACGACAGACATCAACTCTCAGGCTGGTTAATCCGCCATCTTTATCACTATTTACCACCTCATAGTTATTTCAATACATTTGGCTCCTCACAGACATCAACTCTCAGGCTGATCAATCCACCATCTTCATCACTATTTACCACCTCACGGTTATTTCAATATATTTGGCTCCTCACAGGTAAGAGTTCATATTACTGTCTTATTAAGTATTTGCGTTTACTTTTCGCACTTTCTTTGTTCTCTTTACGTACGCGGTTTTCTCTGAGTTTATTCTAAGCAAAAAAAATCTCAAAGAACGTTACTCTCGAATTCTCTTTAGTGATCGGTCCATCATTTCATCAATTTTCGTCATTTCTGAATACGAGCTTTTAGCTCCTAGTAGCGTGTAAGTGGTCAGGCAAAATATAGGTATCTGCAACTTAAGGGTCTCTTTTAAAAAGAGAAAGCTTGAATAACACGTCAGGAAAATAGCCAAACTATTAGGCTGACGTGAACGGGAATTCGGCAAGATACCATGAAGAGGAATAAAACCAAAATAAACTAGACAGAACAGATCGGACATTAATAGGTATGCGTGAAATGACTACATGGAAGGTCGGTAAATCAAGTTTAGTATTACCCATTTAGTCATAGGGTATCAAGAAACCTTATCTCCAACATTTTGAATGCCAGAAACCTTAGTTTTAGGTTCTTGTGATATGTAGCTAAAATTGAAATTCGGGAGATCGGCAAAGCCCCTTCCAGGCTCCTGCTAACCCGAAAGAGATCGGAGGAGAGTTCTTATCCGGTCTCAGCTTAAACTTTTAATAAATATCTAAAAGAGATCGGAGGAGAGTTCTTATCTGGTCTCAGCTTAAAATTTTAATAAATACTTAATAGAGATTGGAGGAGAGTTCTTATCCGACCTCAATTCAAAACTTTTAATAAATATTTAAAAGAGATCGGAGGAGAGTTCTTATCTGGTCTCAGCTTAAAATTTTAATAAATACTTAAAAGAGGTCGGAGGAGAGTTCTTATCCGATCTCAAATTAAAATCTCTAATAAATATTTATTAGGGATCGGAAGAGAGTCCTTATCCGATCCCCAACCAAAATTTTAATGAATATCTAAAAGAGGTTCGGAAGAGAGTTCTTATCCGATCTTCTAAATTAAATTTTAAATAAAACATTCCTTTTCAAGTAAAATTAACATACAAAAGTAATTCACTAAGGCTGTCTCATTTACTCATGTATCTGGGTGATCCTAATCAGTGAAAAATCAAACATTCCTTTTACCAAAAGGACTAACATTCCCGTTCAAGCCCTTCTAACTAATTTATAAAGGACGCAAAATTAAATCTACCTACCCTCATTAAGGGACGAGGTGGGGTGCCTAACACCTTCCCCACCCGTTTACGGACCCCGAACCTAGAATCTCTGCCTTGAAGTGGTGTCATTTTTTTTCTCAAATGGTTTTCTTTAGTTTTCCTCAATACTAAGGTGGCGACTCCTCACTTTTTCCCACTTCGGTGAGTGATCGTCCGGGCAACCGCAAAATCCCATTGCGACACTCATAATTAAATAAAATAACAAGCCTATGAAAAGATACAATAGTCATATGAGTTTTCACGACACAAACAAATTACATCAAGATAATTTATGTCATTAATGGTTCCTCAGCCATGTTAAAATCATAATCATATATGCAATGTGCCTAGCCCCTTATAGGAGATTCTCAAGACTTTCTCTTATTATATCATATTAAATAATTGGAGCCGGAGACACAGAATTGCCTTATCCGGACATCCCATAATATAGTGAGCTCATTATGCATGCATGCCATTCCTTTCCTTTATCATATCATTACTAATTGGGAACCAGTAGGTTGTCCATGAATTAATGGCACATTACAAGTAATTGTGAAGCATAATCGTGAGCCTACAATATACATTTATATAAATTACCATAAAATACAATAATAAAGTATATTATGATGCATGAATGCACATGTACGCATTAAGAAAAAATTTATTTAAAAGAGTTTAGCAAGTTATACTCATCTGGAGTTGCTGGACTCCATTATCTCACTTACTAATAAATGGTCCTTAGATTAGTTGACTTTAGGCCCCCTATGCCTTATCTTTAAGTCTATAGGAGAAAGGATTTAGAGGTTCTTAGTTTAGGACTTTAACAGATTTAATTAGATTTGAGATTCTTAATCAGGGCATGTTCGATGAATGAAATATGCTATGCACTATTCATGTGAATGTTCACATGTACTGGCTGCCAAACATTCATGGTTCGATCACTGAACTTGTGATTTCTCAGAATTTTTCTACAGTGTAAAAGTTAAGTTTAAACCCTTAAATCCCGACATCAAATCCTAAAGTTCTCATTTTAGACTTAAAACAACTAGAAATACTTTTTATTTACTTGAATCTCTATCATTTAAACTTAAATATCATAATTTTATATTAAACCCTAAAACAACCTTAAACAATTCTAAACCAACTCTTTTATAAAATACTATCCTAAAACCCTTAAACAAACTAAGAAGAAGGAGAATGATGTTTATCTCTCTTTGCTATAGCCTTCAAGGGAGGAATCTCTTCCATTTCTTCTTCAACTCACTTGGGAGGGGAGAAAAAATATCTATTTCCCCTTTTTGAGAGGTTTAGAGTCGTTCTCTTTCATATAGGGCTAGGGTAGAGAGTTTTAGGGTTGCGGGAAAGAGGAAACAAAGGGAGGGGAAGAAAATGGGAGAGAGGTAGAGAGAGTGAAGGAGAGAGCTGGTGAAAGCTCCAATCCTTTAGATTTTATATTTTTTCCAGGGCAACTTCAATGACCGAACTTATAACCTTCAACGGTCAAGCTTGCTAGACAGGCTTGTTATAATTTTATCCCTCTTTTCTTGTTCTCTCTCTAAACAATCCACTTCTTTTGAGCTTTATTTCCATCAGGACTTCATGGGACATTCCTTTTTCAGATACGGATTCCGATTACCCTAAATGAGGGTATTATACTAAGTCTATCATCTTAGAAGGTTTTTTTTT
Source organism: Hevea brasiliensis (assembly GCF_030052815.1). NCBI lineage: Eukaryota > Viridiplantae > Streptophyta > Magnoliopsida > Malpighiales > Euphorbiaceae > Hevea > Hevea brasiliensis. The sequence goes on from NC_079494.1 coordinate 101,731,932, forward strand.
TTTTATTCAACCTTTTATTTAAAGGGATGTTTTATCACTAACTTCTTAATCCAAGCTATATTCCTATAATATATATGAAAGTGTAACGGGGCTACTAGATTAAAAAAAATGATTATTTTCTATTATGATAATAAATTACTAAATTTAACTATATTTATTAAAAATTAATATATTTTAAATAAAAAAAAATTATTGATTCTATAGTTCTTATTGAATTAAGATAATAATTGTATAGTAGTATTTACATTATATTGGAGCTATAATCAAGAAAAAGTTAGATATATTAATTAAAAAATATTAAATGCGCGTTATTTGTAATGTCAATATAATTAAATATTTTCATAATATTTTTTATGATTTTACATATTTCTCATTTCCTTTTCTTTTATCCTTCAATATTTTCAATATCTCTTCCTTTTCCCTCATAGACAAATCCACCATTAATCATTATGACACTTCCTTCTGTTTTTTTTTTTAATATATATATTTTTGTTGAAAATTTAAATGAAAAGTACCATGACCAAAGAACCTTATTCTAGGCTGTTTGATTATCAAAATTTAATATTTACAATCAAAACCACTTTTTTATTAATGTGGAAATTTAAAAATTAGTTGAAATTAATTATTTAAAAAATTAAGTTATTATTTTTTTAAAAAAAAATATTTAAAATAAAAATTTTAAATTTTTTGTAATTAATATACTTGATATAAGAGCTTGCAATCATCTTGTACTGATTTACAGTATTTTTTAAATAATGTAAAAATAATAATTATTCTTGTTATTATTTTGAGATAAAAGTTGGAAGACTTTAGCTAAAAATGATTTTTTAAGTTTAGAATTTCATAATATTTAAATACTATAGTTTTAGTTGTTTTCAAAAAAAAAAACTATAATTTTAGTAATTTTCATATTTAACATACTCTTTATTTATTAATTAAATAATAATCTGACATGACAAAATGAGTACTAAATAATTAAGACGCCACTTGTTAATAAAATAACCATAACACATGATAAATTGTAATTTAATATATATACATAAATAAAACAATATATGCAGAATTTTAATATACACCAATAATGGAGTAGAAGAAAAAAAATAATTTCATAAAATAATACATTTTTATTATAATATTAAATTTATAATTATATTTGATAAGTTTGTATTTTTTGAAAATATTATACAAGTGTTTCTTTATTAATGCTATCCAAGCCATTTTTTCTAATATATGCAATAAAAAATATTAAACAACTGATCTCCTTTTTAATTCCACAATCAAATCTTCACAAAATGTCCTTTCAATAGAATAATAGAATATAATTTATAAGATAAAAAAAAATAAAATTTATCTTATGAAATTAAATTTATCCGCTAGTTTTATTGACATAAAATGAAAAGAAAAAAAAAAGGTAAAGTGAATTGTTAGATAATAAAAGAAAATAATAATAATAAAAAAAAGAAATGGGTGAGGGAAAATTGTGATTTTATGAATATGATATGAGAAAAGAAAAGATAAAATTAAAAAAAAAAAGAGTTAGAGAGGAAAAATTACATTTTTTTAGAGCTTTTAGTAAATTGATTTTAACTTTTTTAGATTTGTTATTTATTTTAAAATATTAAAATAATAAATGTCCAAGATAAAGTGTTGAATATGTTTAAATTTATTAAATATAAATATTTTAAAACGTTTTACCCACCATCCAACACATGGCTCCATCCATGCCCTCTTTTTTTTTTTTCTAATAATTTTAAGATTCTTATTCGTTTGAAACAAATTTTAGATATATATTCTCAAATCTACCATTATTAATAGATTTTAAGTGAATAAATTCTTAAATATATCTTAAATTTTTGTGATATTTTCTCTCCTTAGTGGAGTTTTTATGTATTTTTGTCATTGCGATATTTTTTTTAGAGAAGAGTATTTTCTACAAGGTGCAGATTTTTCATTGAATGGAAGATCTAAATTTTAAGATTATCTAATGGGACTCCAAAAAATACTATGAAGTTGAAAAATGAAGTGCACAACCCGCCTATTGGGTAATCTACATGTTCTATCAATATTATCGGATCTTCTAAATTTTTTTTTGTATTATTATTTTATATAAGTGGTTAGTTTTATTTATGCAAAAATATAATATGTAACGATCCAAATCGGAGCTGTTACCGGCGCTAGGGATCAAGTCTACTGGAACTCATAACAAGCCTAAAAACCTATTAAATATAAACATATCCATGTATCTCACATTCCAAGCATACTCTAAACTATTACACTTTAGTTTTATCATTCATAATGAACATAAAATTGGCTTAGAATTTGAACCTCTACATACATAAATCACCAAAATACAATTAGTTCATACATACATTTTCACACAAAGAGTTAACTTAGATTTCAACCTTTCATAATTACATCACTCATACTTAAGATACAACATCTATCATAACTTGAATACCAACATAGTAACTATTTCTTTACATATCACATGTCCCCCAAACATATAATATAAATGTAAACACTCTACAGCTACTCCTACTGCTCAAACTCCTAAGACTCTTCTGCTCCTGCACACCTGCATCTTGAGTTAGGGGAAAGGGGTGAGCTCACACAAGCTCAGTGAATAAACTAACAAACATAATTTTATTGTATCATTCATTTTATACATATGCAATGCATCATCCAAATGAATTTTTACATAAAAAATATTCCACATAAAATGGACTTATCAACAGTGATTCACCAAATCCAATGTACCTGAATCATACAGAGGTTTCTTAGGACTTTCGCTTAATGTATCTAATGTGTCCAGCTCATACAAAGGCTACTCAGGACTTTTGCTTAAAAGCAGTATGCCAAGGGCTTATTAGGTTTCACCTGGTCTTACCCCCATAGATCATGCATGATGACATCATAAACATAACATATATATAATATAGGGAGAACCAGTGGGTCATCTAAAATCCATCATGCATCAATAATGATTATGCAAAAATGCAACATATTCGTGCTCTAGATACATACACCCTAGTAAACAATGAAATGATGTATGTGGATAATCATAAATTCATTTTAAGATTTTACATTTATTAAGGTTAGAGTACTCACCTTTGGTAGCTATCAACCACCTAACTTCAACTGAAGCTCTCCTTGGATCCTTAACTTTCCGAGTTCCTCAAGTCCGATCCTATAATATCAGACCTTGAAGGGTTATACTAGATTCTAAAACTCTATATACATATTAAACATCTTATTCTAAGCCCTTGGGAACTACAAAATAATGTTTTTGAACCTTAGAAGACAAGGGAGAATAAGCCTGGCAGAACCAACTTCAGCTGTTGAATCAAGAAATTTTTTAAATTCCCTGAGAAACTACATCCTTCGGCTGTCGAACCTGAGCATTTCTAAAATTCTCAAATTGAAAACCTACAGAACCCTTCTCCCAAAAACCTCAAAACTCATCCCAAAGTTTCAAAACACAACCCAAACATATAAATATGTCTCTAGGGCCTAAAACAACTTGAAATTATGCTCAATTTTAACATATATTATCCATGCAAACACAACCTAGGCTTTCCCCAAAACTAACATAACATAAATAAGGATTCCCTCAAATCCATTAAGGGAAACTAGCCATTTAAGGCCCATAATATTTGAACATAACTAAACTAACAATAAAGCATGTAATTTCAACATAAAATCATAAAACCCTAACCTTAACATGCATAAATTTCCCAAAATCATCTTAGCCACAACTTCACATAAAATTGAAGTTATAAAAACCAAATTCCTCATCAACATGCTTGGATCTTCCTATTAGATCAAGAAGAAAAGAAAGTTACTTCTTTTCTTGGAGCTTGGAAGTGAGAGAACCAAAGACCTAAAGCTTGAATCCGTTCCCCCAACTTCTAAATGGAAGAATCCACCTTCAAATCCTTGAAAAGTCAAGGAAATCTCCTCAAAGACCTCCTTGCATACTGTAGTAGTTGAGAGAAAAGGGGAAAAGGAAGAAACAAGTTTCTTTTGACAAAAAATAAACCTTGGTCCCTTTTTATACCCTCATTGTCAAGGGATTTTTGGTTGCCGGAAGTCTTAGTTATGACTGTTAGAGTCCATTCTACTCAAAAGGGATTTGAACAATAAAAAGGACTTTGGTTGCTGAAAATCTATCCTTCGGTTGTCGAAGTTCTTTCTGCCCAAAACACACTTAAAACTTTTTTTTGATCAAAACTATTAAAACATTTTAATTTTGAATACATTTGGAACACATCACACACACACACACACACACACACACACACACACACACGCATATATATATACATACATATACACTTTTACCACTATTTCCTTATCAGTGGAATCTTCAAATTCGCTAGAATATTCCATTTACTATAGAAATTTAGACGTCAAGAAATAGTGTATGTTACATAATATGTTGATTTTTCCTTCTCTGTTATACTTTTTTTCTAATCATTGGAATATTTTTCTATATCTATAAAAAAGAAATTCTAAAAATAAAATAAAGAAACCCTAAATTAATACATGCATTGTCAATACTATTTATAAAGCAATATAATATGCGCATTGCTAATAATAAACAAAAAAATAGAGTAAATTATGCAGGTACCTAAATTTAGGATACCTCAATTTAGGGTTATGTAATAATAAGATATATAAACTTCAATATGTTCAAATCCATCTTATCTTTAATTTAAATAACGTAAAACTCCATGTAACTCTATGTGACTTTTAGTAGCCAATTTTTAGATTATCAAAATAAAAATTATTTTCATGGATTAGTAGTTTTGAGTAAACAAATTTTGGGTTACTGAAGTGTCATTTGTGCAAATTGGATCGAGGCTATGGGTACAAAAAGAGAGAGAAACTAGAGAAAAAATAATCATAAAATATTATTTTTAATTAATTATTTTTTTTCATATAAGTGTCAAATTAATGGAGAGAAAATATAATTTTTTCTTTTTAATTTGATAAGTGTCACATTAGCAAAAACAATCTTGTAACCGATTATTGAAAGTTATAAAGGTTTCATTTTACTTAAGTTAAAAATTAAGAAATTTTGTGTTAAAATTAAAGTTTGGGTATCTTACTATTATTTATCCCTAAATTAAGGTTTCGTGACCATCTATATAATTTACCAAAATGATGGTTTAACCCTAAGCTATAAATAATAGAATTAAAGAAACCCTAAACTATATAAATAATAGAACCAAAGAGGATGGTAATCTGATTTTATTTTAAACTAACAAACTAAACTTATAAAACAATTAAAATGTACAAACCAACTTTAATTAGTAGTAAAATAGAGTTATGATAATTTGATATTATAAGATTAAATTTAATTACTTAGCAAAATGATTTGAATATTTCCAAATTTTAAAAAATAAAAAATTAGTTTAAATAAAATGAATAATTGATGAGTTAGCAACTCTTTTTATAACAATTTTTATTATAAAACTAATAAATTTCACACAAATTAAAAAATTTAAATCGAAATACTCTCTCAACTTATTGTATCTTATAAGTTGGGATATATTTTATAAGTTTAAATATATTTTAGTTAAATAATTTATTTAAAAAAAATTATCAAATATTATTTTGAATTAATACAAATGCTTTATAAAACATGTATCCTAAATTTAACATTAGAAAAAAACTTTGAAAATGTATCTCTCTGGCATTTTTTTTTTCTTTAAAAACAAAAAGGGATGTTAGAATTTAGAAGACTATAACCCACCACTATTTTTTTTTTAAGCTACTAATGTGTTAATTGATAAAAGTGAATAGACTAAACAAATATTTAAATAATGAGCTTAATGAAAGTGAAAAAGAACAAGAAAAATAGATGCCACATTTTCCACTTTTTTTTTCAATATTTGAGTCACTTTTTTTTTTTTAAAAGAAAAGTCAATAGAAAACTTTTTTTTTTCTACTCAAATGATAATATTTCTTATTTTTAAAGAAAATGACTTTCAATTTTATGAATTATAAAAAAATTAAAATAGTTTAAGAACATAATGTTTCTTAGATTTTACAAATTTACAAAATGGAAAGGGATATATTAAGAGAACTATAATTATATACCTATTGGTTTTCTTATTGTTGGTAATTATATGAGAAATTTTTAGGTAGATTTAGTCTAACATTGTTGTTAATTACACTGACCCATCATCTCTTGTATCACTTTGTAGAGATTTTGTGAGTTTAAGAAGTCTGGAGAGAATTTTTTTTATGAGCTTTGTGAAATAATATATTTATAAATTTAACATTATATTTAACCTAAAACCTTAAGAAAATAAGTGAATGCGTCATTCTCACTTATATATTTTTTACTCATCCCATATCTTTTCGATGTGAAAATTCTAACATTTGAATATTCTCAACACATATATTTACATAATTATAAATAAATATAAATGATGTATAGTGATTTGATTGGTTTAACCTACAAATACATAATAAATTGAGTCTATCTAAAATTCTTTCTGATTGCATATTTATTTATATTTTATAATAATTTTTCATACTCAATTATAAAAAGAAAATTATGATATTCAAATTTGCAATCTAATAAGGAAAAATAGTTTTCATAAGAAACATATTTTGTTGGAAAATTTTATTTTCTGCAAAATAAATGACTTAGTTAATGACTTCCATGAAAATCACAAATCACATAGTTTATGATAACGACTACCCTATAAGACAGAACCACATTGGGGGGACCCTATTAGTTAATTAATTAATTAATCAATTATCGGTTACAAAGCATGAATGGGATATTAAGTTTACGTCAATGGATTGGGATAAATATTATAATTAAGACCTACTTACCATTATGATTTTAGGCCCTAGAATTCAACTTACTCACTCAAAGGATCTCGTCGACTGATGGAGACCGAGAAATATATATATATATATATATATATATTTGGCAAAATAACATTATATTAACAAATGATTGGATAAACGATGTGAAATTGATTTTTTGGTAAATTTTATTTATAAGATTAGAAATTTAAATTTTAAATTATTATTATTAAAATAATTTTATGTAAATATTATTTTCAATTTAAATATAAAAAATCATATATTTAAAATAAAAAAATTATCCAGATTTGAAATTTGTAGAAAAAAAAGGGAAAAGTTCTCATTTTCTATAGTCTAATTTTAGAATTCCAAAAAAATGTAGAAAAGCAAATTAATTTGCTAATTAATGAATAATTTTTATTTAATTTTTCCATTATGCATAATATGGCTTAATTGGCTCCCATTGAGATTGACATTGAGACACGAAACGTGCTTGACTGAACAAAATATTTTCATCATAAAAAACGCTATACTCTCTTTAAAACGTGTTATTGTCGTTGGTGTTCACCTAATGTGGCGGCATTTTCACCTCTTGCTTGGAATCTCAAAGCATGACTTTTTTTGTCTTCTTTTTTTTTTTTTAAATAATAAATAAAAAATAAATAGAGCCAAATTTTATGAATGATAAAATATTAATATTAATTATACATATATTATCTTATTATTTTCTATTTTTTAGACTGAAAATCTCTTACTGAATTATTCTTCTAAATTTTTTTTATTGTTTGCTATAATTATGAAAAAAAAACACATGAATTTTTTTTTTTACATTTGATTCATTATAAATATAATATATTAATATATAGGACTCATATATTTAATAAATAAAATTTTATTTTATATCTTAAATATTTTAAATTTATAAAAGATCAGATATAAATAAAAAAAATAATTCATTTCTCCCGAAAATCCCATTTTTTTTTAATGATAATTGAAATGCAATTAAAAATGACATTTTCCTATATGTGGCTGGTGTTGTTACAAGTTACTTCATGAACTGCAGAGTTCAAAACAAAGACAGAAAGCAGCAGTAGAAAAGTCTCTGCTAAGAATTTGTCAATTTGCTTGCTAGTTGCTGCTATATTTGACACTTCCTCTACTGTTCGTTTCATTTTTTATTTGGTTGACACTATACTATATGCATGCCACGAGTAATGCGTTGATAGGAATTGGTCCTATTTTCCTTTCTTTTTTTTTTTTTTATTGTAAGTAGCCACACAATTCTTGACCTAATTAATTAGTTAGCCATTGGAAGCTAACAGACAATAAATTATGTTATATTAGATACTAGATAGGCTTTAGGTCGGCCGGAGAAGTTCAGCACATCGATAATCAATTTTAGCTAGAATTATAAAGCCGTCATCTAGCCAGTAACTTCGAGCTATTTATGCATTAGCATCATGATTTAAATTCTCCTATCAATAAAAATAAATAAATAAAACCTTATCACATTTTAATAATTTTATTAAATCCTTTTAATCTAATAAAATTAGTTAAATTTCTAAAAATTATTAAAATCTTATTTAATTTTCTTTAATCAAATTTTAAACTATATTTTTTGACTTGATTATAGTTATAATTGAAAATTTAACATTAATAAATTTATCAAGTCTTTCATAATTTCATTTTGATAATTATTGAATATTAAATAGTAATAAAATTTGGTGACATTGAGAAGAGAGAACGTATAATTAAAATCATACTATTTAATTAAATGACTAAAAATTTTGATGTATATTAAAATAAAGTTTGAAAGTAGTTAATGGTATTAGGAAAGTTAAATTAGTCAAAAAAAATTTATGAAGTAAAAGAATATGTCAAAAAAAAAAAAATTGCAATAAATTCTTTAAAATTTGAAAATTTTGGATAAAATTTTTGTATATCATAAAGTTTTGATCGATGCTGTTAAAATTGAAAAAATTAGATAAAATTATCAAAGATAAGATTTTACTTTTTTATAGGTAATCGGCCTATTTAAATTTTATTAATAAAAAAATAAAAAAACCATCCTTTTAGCTGGAATTTTAATTGTGAAAATAAATAAATAAACTTAAAATTTTTAAAAATTTTGAGTATTTTGATAAAAAAAATAACCCATAAATTAGTTATTCCAGAAGAGATAATCCATAAGTAACCCATAAATAAGAAGAGATAATTAAGAAAAAGAAATGAGAAAAAATGATTTCGCTAGAGAACAAAAAAATGGGGACGTATGAGGACAATTGGCTAGATTTTAGATGATCTTGGTTAAGTAGAGTCCAAGTTGACTAGAATTTGGCAAAATCAACACATGGCTACGCGTGGATTGCTCTATGCAAATTATTAGAACTTAGAAAGTAGAAACCATGAATTTTAGTCCTGGAAGCTCAGTACTCGGTAGGCCATGGACTGTGTGCCCACAAGCATCATTATATGTTGAAGTTGCTTATGAATTAATTAATTTATTTTGATTGGTTAATTACCCATCCTCAATAATTTGTGTTGAGAAAATAATGCGGTCATTAGCTTAGTGGTTAGTTACCATACAAGTCTTTGAATAATTTCAGATCAAATTTTCAAGCTACCAATTCTTTTCCAATTATGAATAATTATTATTCCAAATATGTTCTTATCAAACATTAAATAAAATAAAAAAAAATATTTGTGTTGTTTTCACCTGTTGAGTTTGATGGCAGCGTACCTAAGAAGGAATAACTTATTACATCGTTTGAAATGATTTTTTATGTAAAAATTTCATTCAATTTTATTGAAAAATTTTAATTCAAATGATTTGGTAATAAAATTTACATATTTAGAATAAATTTAAAATAATAGAATTTTGAATTTTGCCATTTGCACTAGTGGAATGAAGGTTTAATTTTATTTGTAATATTTTCATCTATCAATTTTAATTTATATCACAAAACTCTCAAATATCAATTTAATGAATATTAAAATCACTTTTACCTTATTCCAGTGAAAAATCTGGCAAAATACTTGTGGCGATGCCCAATTAGATTTTTATTAATTCAAAGTTTTATATTTCATCTAAAGTAAAATTTTTAAATATTTTGCTTCGTTTATTTCTTGATAAATAACTTATATATGAAAAATATTTTTTACTAAAATTATTTTTTAAGAAAATATTTTTCATTAAAATATTTTTTATTATTTAATTATAATATTAAAGTAATTGAATATATATTTATATCATGCATTTATAAGTATTTTTATATTTTAATCGAATTATTAAAATTTAAAAAATAATTTAATTTCCCTTTGATCAGGAAAGTATTTTTTACTAACTCATTTTCTTAAATATTTTAAAAACTAAAAAATATAAGAAAAATATTTTACAAAAGAATATTTTATATGAAGTAAATGGAGTCTTATAATAAAAAATTTCCCATCAGAAAATTTTCTCTCTCTTCTCCCTATCATTCCCTCCCCTTCTTCCTCTCATTCTTGTCTCCTACTCTCCCTTCCATGGTTAATTTCTTTCTATGACTAAAACTTTCCCTTCCCCTCTTTTGTATCTAACTTTTTTTTTTTTTTTCCTTTCTATGACTTATAAAAATAGATTTAGAAAGAGAAAGAAAAAAAAAAGAAAGTGAAATAAGAGAAATTAAGTAGAAAGAAACAAGTTGAATCTATTGATTTCGATAATACCTAAGAAAAAGGCAATCCTTAATCTCATTACAACCTCAAGATCAACTAGCTATCATTGATGTCAGGTAACTCAAAGACGAAGATCATAGATGGTAACTAAATCTTTGTGTCACAATCTATTTCTAAAGTTAGACTAGTACTAAGATTTTGGTAGGTTTAAGGCCACTAACATCTGTGTTAAGCCTTTAATAGCTTAATCCAATACCACATATTGAATAATACCGTTAAATATTATCAAAACATAATCTAATCAAATAAATGTTAAAAGTAAATATTTCAACTTAAAAAAAAAAGGGGAAATTATTAGGAAAAAGTATCTTGTGATTTCACTCATTTTTTATTTCAAGGTTTGTAATTTACTTTGTAATAAAATGGTACTATGAGATTCACATCATTAGCAAAGGACAACTTTCCGTCCTCTCTCCATTAAAAGATGCTGACATAGAATAGAAAGATGATAAAGTGAAAAAGAAATATGCTAATGTGGAATTAAAAAAAGTGAAAATTATAAAAAAGTACCATATGGTTTCGCTTATTTCCACTTTAGGGTTTGGGATTTACTTTGTAACAAATTAGTACTCAGTAGTAACACTTTACTAGCAAATATAACATTTTGTCTAACACTATCAATTTTCGTTGCCTTGGCATTAAAATAGTATTTTTAATTATTTTTAATAAAAAAAATAATTCACACACTGCTAAGATATTTCATGCAAGAAATAGATTTTATTCACTTTAAACATAGTAATTTCGTAAGTGAGGTATGTTGATGTGGAATTTTGCATGAAAACTCTGATTTTCGAAATCACTATCAATAAATTTTTGAACATGGAGTTTTCATCTTCACTTTTAGAATCACAATCAAGGATGATTGATATAGCATAAACTCTTGGTTGAGTTATTAGATTAGTATTACTGAGAATTTAGATAGGAGCAATAGTTTTGTCATTAGATAAGCTAGATTGAATTGGTGCTTTTGGCTGGCTAGCCACTTATTCCTCCCTTTTATGAGGCGGCCGATACCTTTCTTCACTCTGGGTACAAACTTCCATTAACACTACCTTAAAGAGTTTGTGGCTGAAGTTGCCATTGAACTTTATAGCACTTTTAGACGTCGTGTCAAATTCTTTGGGCCTAGAGACTTACGCATCATAGAATACTTAAACTAGAAAATTGAGCTTTTCAAAAAAAAACATGCATAAATTTTTTCACGGTATTCCAAAAGTGAAATATATTAAGTTTTGATTATTTTAGGGAATTAAATAATTCACTTGGTTTGCTAATGATGCAAACTTCAATATACCACTTAGTCACAAAATGAACTATAGATCCTAAAGTGAAAATAAGTAGAACCACATGATACTTTTTTTATAATTTTCACTTTTTTTTTTCTAATTTCATGTCAGCAGATTTTTTTTTCCATGTCAGCACGTCTCTGTTCCATGTTAGCATCTTTTAACCGAGAGAATATGAAAAATCATCATTTGCTAATAGTGCGAATCTCAGAGTACCATTTTATCACAAAGTAAACCACAGACTTTGAAATAAAAATGAGTGAAACCACAAGATACTTTTTTATAATTTTTCCTTTAAAAAAATAACCAAATGGGGTGCACAATACAAACCCTAAAATTTTCCAACACATTAGAGTGGAACAGTAAGCCCTTATATGACAATAGTTGTCGCATCACCTTCCACTTTCTTACATAATAAGCGGATATTCTAGTCCATATTCCAAATAAATAGACGAATATAACCTGCCATTTATCCATAATACATTACATATGATTCCCATCCATTTTATTTAAAATAAAAATACATAAACATGATTGAAAGCATTTAGCCGACTATTTGTGGATCTGTCTACGATACAATTTTATTATATTGGTCTTTTTGTAACAGTATTATTAAACCCGACTCGAAAGTTGACCCAATAAAGAAATCGAGTGAATAAGTTAATAGTTCAACAAGTGGATCAATAGTTTAATCAATAGGTTATTACAAATTAATTAAATATATAATTTAATTAAAAATTAATTAAATATATATAATTTAATTAAAAATTAATTAAATATAACAACTATTAATATAAATAAATTAATAAATATAATTAATTAAATTTTAATTATTTAAATGAAATTTTAACATGAAATTTTAACATATACTAAGTTATATTTAATAAATTTTAATAGTGTTTTTAAATTTTATATAAAACTATTCAAGTAATATAATCATAAAAATTTATATAAATATATAATTCTCTTTTTAATATTTATAAAATATTAAGTATATATTAAAAAATAAATGTTTTAAATAAATATCTTGAAATAAAAAATACATAACTATCAAGCTAGCTTAATTAATTTTGATTTTAAAGATTTTTTTATGAGATTTTGAATTCAATTCTGTATAATACTAAAAAAAAAATTATATTAAATAATTAAACCGGTCAGGTTAACTAAGTCAAACCTGTTCACTGGTTTAATCGCTGGATTGACTATATCATACTAAATCGCTTTATTATCTTATTCAATTATAAACTCGAACTAGTTTAAGAGTTGATTCATCAGTTTAATCAGAAAATTCAATCTTAATTTAATAACTATGTCTTGAAAACCCGAGGAAAGAACTTAAATAGAAAATAAATAGAAAAAAAAATTAGAGTTTCTCCCCTTAATAGATATTCAACAATAGTCTAAACATAGAATTAACCATACCGACCTTACCACAATTCCATCTCCCTTAACTACATTAAATGTAGTTTAAAATAATAATTCACAAATAATCATAACATTTTATAGATTGATTTATATTATTCTTGTATACAAGTCATTTTCAATTCAATCCAATCCATTGTCTAAATTGAAAAGTTATTCTTATTGCAAAAAATGAAGATGTACAGAGTTTAGAAGAACAATTATAAATATATTCATAAATACAAGTAAAATAAATAAAATCTCTAAAAAATATTTTCTTCAATAATTGTCAATATCAGAATTTCCTTAAGACCACATACAGATCCCATGATAACAGTGTCAGAGTCATAAAATTTTCTATTATTCAAATTATTATATAGCAAAATCAACACATGGCTTTGAGACACGTGGATTGCTGTATGAAAATGATTAGAATTTAGAAACCAGAAACTTTTGTCCTAGAAGCTCAGTAAGCCATGGACTTAGTCCCAAGAGGCATCATTGCTCTATGTACTTGTAGAAGTTGCTTATGCTTTAAATTTCTGTCCTCTATTAATAATTTGTTTTGGGAATATTATTAATTTGGTCATTTGCTAAATTTTTTCTCGTTTTTATCATATAATTGCTTATTTGAAAATATATATCTAAAAATGTAAAAGAAAATTTCTATTGAACAAAAAATAAATATACAAACTTCTTAAAATTTTTTATTATTATAATAAATAAAATTTAAATTTACTACTATTATTATGAATCATAATTTTTAAATTTTATTTAATAAAGTAAATATACAATGAACCGTTTAAAGAAAATGTTTGAACTCTCCCGCTAACACTAATGATTGATATATGTCTAATATATCTCAGGACTTTCTCTTATTATCACATAACATAAATATAAATGTAGAACATCACACAACATATTTGAGGCAATGGCGCCTCTAGGTTATGGTCGTGCTTCATTTGGGGTTTTGGCTTGTGATCACTGGATGAGATTGCAAGCTAATTGTGGGTAATCTTTAGGATGGTGTTCGTCTTTCAACGAGCTTAGGGGTTGCTCTCGATGACTGCTATGCCTGCGGTTCTCGACTTAGGAATTGTCGTTGGTCTTTTGTCCGTGTGGGCAATGCACCAACTCGTAGTTTGGCTAAAATTATTCAGGTTGAGGAACCCGAGTTAATATATATGGATTGAGAAGTGCCCTCCTTCCTTATTGTGTTTGTTAAACTTAATTGGATGTCAACCTTTTATAATGGTTGAGTGAAATTTGCTCTTAAGTGTTTTTTTTTTCTTTTTTTTTTTAATTCCAACTTATCAACTTTTATAGTGATAGGTAATTAAAGAAACTTGAATTTGAATTTTTTTCATTTCTATGTTTTAAAGGTGAAGGAAGATTAATTAAATTATTTTTTATTAATAATATTTAATTATTTTATAATACCTTTTAAACACATTTAAAGAATAACAAGATTAATGTCATTAATAATTATTTTATTAATTACAAGAGGAGAAAACTTATAAATTCAATTTTCACAGTTATTCAAAATTAGACGAAAAAAGAAAGGGAATATTCGGAATGGCAGACTCTAGCGTTGCAGCCATCAAATTTCATGATTGAAGATAAAGATAAAGAGTCTGCATTCATTTCATGGCCATGAACCAGAATCTTCTATATTAATTTCCACTATGATGACTGGTTGAATTCCTGGCCGGTTCAAACCTCCAGAAACATTTGCAAAACGATGACGATCGATAGATATTTTTGGAGCAGGGTTTCGGCGATGACGACGTGGAAATGAGAACCACATTAGCAGCAAATGGAGACCATGATTGGTCATATCAGGCGTGATTTACGGCGATTAATTATTCACATCATCATGATGATGACGATACGAAGATCATCAAACAGTATATTTCAGTTAGAAGCTGTAGTTTTTGGTTGCTTACTCGTAGATTCCAATGTTGTTTAATTTCTAAATTTTTTGCCAAATTTTCATCTCCTGTGGGCACATAGAATTATTATTATTTTTTTTTTAAATAAGGGGCACATAGGATTTCAGTTCTTGTTTTTCTATAAATTTCAACACATATTTTTAAATTTATGAATTGTAATAAAATAATTTTTTAATAAAAAAATAATATAAATTTTTTTAAACTTTAAAATTTTACACATTTATATAATTTAAAGTGATGATAACGTAAATAATTTTTTTTATGATAATGATAAAATTTATTATAATTTTTTTATAAATTAACAATAAAAATTTTAATTATACGAGTTTTAACACTAAATATATAATAATTAATTAAAAAAATTTATCAAACGAATTCTATGCTTGCTTATAAAATAAATGTATTACTATCACTTTTTTTTTCTATTTTTTAACTTATTTCTACTGTATTTTTTATATTTCTTTCACTTTTAAATGGTAATTTTTCCTATATTATAAGATTGTAAATATTTTTATAATTATTTCCACTTGCTTTAATATGCATGCATTTACTGATAGATTTTGCCCCGTTGATCCACTCATCCTTTATAATTTTTTTAATAAATCTTGAATTATCTCACTCAATTAGCTTAATTACCTCACTAATTGAATTGCCCCACTATGTATATAAAATTTTCATGTATAATTTTATTTTATGAAATTGACCCATTAATTTTTAAGCATGTTTCTATTTGAATAAAGTAATCATAATTTTTTAATGTTTAATATTACCTTAAATTAAATAATTATCACTTTTAAGCATATTAAAATATATTTATTTGTGTTTATTATACCATTCTCTTAATATATAGCTAGTTTTGTATACGGCCCATTGTATTTATATAGGGTTCTAATACTTGTATCACTATTTTATACATAAATATTAAAATATAATGAGAGTGAAAACTCCTCTTATGGGTAGGTATTTTCTATTTACACCCTTTCACATAAAGCCTTACGATCGGTTTAGTTTCGAATTAAATTAATTAAAAAAATAAATTAAAAATAATTTAACTAAATTAAATTAGAGATTGAATCAAATAAAAAAATATTCAATTTGATTTGGTTTATAATTTCTATACTTTTTTTGACCTAATATAAATTATGCATGTTAATATTCCACAAAAGTATAAAAAAAATTAAAAAATATAATTATAAATTAAATGAAACGATTGATTTGGTTTCAGTTTTTAATGAAACTAATAGAAATGAAAACTGAATTTTTTAAAATTGTAATCAAATTAAACCAATCGAAATCAAATCAAAAAATCAAAATAAAATAAAAAAAATTGAAATAAAATGATTCGATCGAATTTTTTGTTTTTATTACAATTGATTTTTGCTCGTCCAATCTAAAACTCTAAAAAAAAAAAAAAATTCCTAGTCCACTCAAACTTTGTTTTAAGTGTGTTTCATTTCCATAATATTTTTGTGTCATATTATTAAGGAAAGATTTGATTCTGTTGGAAGAGAAATAAATGAATGGGTTAAATTGGGGCAAATTCCAAACCAAGAATTGAAGATTGCAGGATTGGTCCATGACTAGCAATTGCACAGAGACATCTTTGGGCTCGTGAGTTGAAATAATTTCGGCCTAGAAAAGATCCAAATTCCAATCCCTTCTTTGGGGGAATTCAAGTCATGGGCTTTTTAAATCTTGTTTATCACCAACGACAAACACAAAGTGACAGAGAGACATTAGGACAATAAGCACCAAATTTTTCTCTTTTCAAAGGAAATGAGATATTAGAATCTAAGTTCTTCACTTATTGTATTATGAAGCATATATTCATCATATTGCAATTGAGCTTTTAAATTTTTTTTTTTTTACTATAATAATTTAGTGATTAAAACTCTATTTATTTTGTAAAAATAATTTGTACATGTAAAATATTTTCTATAAAAAAAATTTCTAAAAAAAATTTTCCATAAAAATATTTTGCGTTGACATTGTTTGTTTATAATGTTAAACTAATAGTATATGCATTAGTAATATAAATTTATATTATATATGTACAAGTATTTTACATTTTAATAAAATTTTTAAAGTTTAGAAAATAAAAAATAACTTCCTTAAAAAGATATTTTTTATTAATCTATTTTCTTAAGTGCTCCAAAAGCAGAAGAAAGAAGAGCAGAAAGAGAGATCAATTTAAGTGTATACCAAATAGATTTTTCAAAATTCTCCACCTCAACAATCCATATGGGATGTTAGAGTTGTCCACCGTTATTAATCTTAAATTTAATTGAAGAATTGTATATTAAATTAAATTTGTTTGGATATTTTGATTTAATTTTATTTTTTTTTATTAAGAATAGAATCGAAATTTTATTAAAATTGAATTAAAATTAAATTTATACATATATTTTATAAGATTTTTTTTAAACGTATTTTATACTTTTAATAAAATTATATTTTTTTAGAAAGAAAATCATTATATATAATATATAATTATGAAATTATATAATTCAATATAATTATATATATTTTTATAAATGTATATAATTATAAATTAAATATAAACTAATATTATATTTCTTTTCTCTATATTTTCTTAATAATTTTAGCTATTAATATATTAAATTTTCTTATAATTTTTAATTATAAATGTATCATTGAATTCATTAATTATATATTTATAATTTATAGTTAAATATTACATAATTAATAAATTATTAAAATGTATATTATAAGATATGTGCCTTATTATATTATATAATATTCTTAATCTTAAATTATGCATGTACTTATAGTTAAAAATCATATAATTTAAAAATAGTTAAAATATATATTATATAATATATTATTTATTAATAACTCACATTAAAATTTAAAGCTAATTTAAGTATATTTTTTAATAAAATAATTGCACAAAATATTTCAAAAATAAAAAACTGAATTAAAATTGAAAAACTGAAAATAGTACAAAATCGAAATCAAAATAATGAAGAATTAAATTAGAACTTGTCAAAATTTCAATTCCATCTCAATTTTTAGATAAATCTTGAATCAAAATTGAAACCCCACACCATATGGAATATATAAATCAAACAATGGTCCATCCAGCTAAATTATTGTTGATCTAAAATACTTTAAAATAACTATGTCTCTCAAATTTTATTTTATTAACAAAACAATTCTTCAATATAAATTTTATATTTAAGTAACAAATTATTTTTAAATATAAAGTCTTAGAATAGTTATAATTAAATAATTATATTAAATATAATTTTTTAATTATTTAAATATAAAACATTAAAAAATAGTTACTTATAAGATAATATGCTTTTCTAATTTTTAAATAATATGTTTAATTTTCTAAATAATTCAAAATAATTAATAAACTAACAATATTTTTTTAAAATTCTAAAGTTTTTATATTGTGGTCTATGCTTTCATAATAATAATAATAATAATAATAATAATAATAATAATAATAATAATAATAATAATAATAATAATTTGGTTTGTAGCTACATTTTTCAATAAATAAATGATTATAAAATTTTTTTAACATTATTTTTCAAGGAAAGCTATATAGGAAAAAATATTTTTATACAATTTAATATAATTTATTTTAAAAATATACATAATCATGCATAAATCATTTAAAAATTATAATTTATTTGCAAGTTTTATAAATATAACTTAATTTATTTATAATAAATAAGTAAATATTTTTAGAAATTATAATTTAATTTATTTTTTCTCGTTTATTTATACAGATATGCAAATTGAAATTAAATTCTTCATTTTATATTTATTAATATTATTAGTAAATAATTATTTTTATTTAAAAAATGATTATTTATATCTATATAAATAATTTTATATTGATAAAGAATGCTTTTTATATATTACAAAATTTTAATTAAATATCTAAATAATATTTTATATTTAGATAATTATATTTTCTTATAAATTATATTTGTAAAAGATACATAATTATTTAAAAATAAAATAAACAAATACTTAAAATAAATTTAAATGATAATCATTTTGTTAACAAAATAAAATTTGAAATACGTAATTGTTTTTAAATTAATTGCAATTTTGATAGATAGATTATTCTATTAATGAAATAAAATCTTAAGAATTAAATTATTTCTTATAAAAAGTAAATACACTGAACACTAATTTTTACGATACTTTAAAGATTAATTTATGTTGGCAATTTAAGTCCCACATCAAGAATAAATAAAAAGTTAAAAAGGTGAATATAAGTGATTGGATTGCAACATTGACTTGACTAGTCATTTTGATGTGTAAAGTAATTTAATTACTTATATAAGCCTAAATTAAAAATGAATTAAAATGTAATTTAACTAACACTTCTTGCAAAATTTAATATAGTATTAAAGCTCATCATGAGTTATGGGTTTTAACCGCCCATAAGACTGTATAATTTGACCCATATTAGGTTAATACTAACTAATTGTCAAGTGATAATTATGTGGTTGCACTTGAGAGAAGGAGTGTTGGGAATTTAAGTCCCACATTGAGAATAAGCAAAAAGTTAAAAGGTAAATATAAATGGTTGCGTTGCAATATTGATTTGACTAATTATTTTAATGTGTAAAATAATTTAATCACTTATATAGGTTCGAATTAAAAATAAATTAAAGTATAATTTAATCAATACTCTCTCCAAAATTTAATAATTTATAAGTCATCTTATATTATCTGATGATATTGATGTGGATGACAAAAGCTGTAACTGTTTAGATAAGTATTGTAGATAGTGAAATGGTGTAAGGTATTAGTGGGAAGGTTGAAGATCATCTCTCCATATGCATTGAGAATATAAAACCACACCACAATTCCTTTGGGTTGATCGTTGAGAACGTTTCTCTGTTTTTTGGTAATAGTTTTTCTTTACAATCCGTCTGTCATATATTTTTGTTTGAAGTTTTTAATTCTAACCCTAATTTAATTTTGGATAACAAAGATATGAAATTATTCTCAAAACTCTCACCTACAAGTTTAAGTTTTTAGGTTAAGATGAGTTTAACCTTTTAAGTTAAGTTATTTCTTGACATGATATTAGAACTTTGTAGACTAAAATGTTCAACGTTCAAATCTTGATCACCCCCATTTATTATAAATATTTCAATATAAGATAAAATAGGCTTGTGTTTGTTTATGCTTTAAGTCAAGTGGTCTTTCGAGTGCGGGGTGTAATAGAGATATAAAACTATTTTTGAAATTCTTATACCTATAAGTTTAGACTATTAGATTGAGCAGTTTCTTGATAGAGGCTACTGCTATAAATTAACTAACTTTTTTGTTGTTTCTTCTCTTTATTTATGTTGAATGAATTCAAAATTTTTCTTTCAATGAAAAAATTATTATTATTTTTATTTGTTTTCTTATATTGAATTATTTTGATTTTCTTATTTCTCTATTTTTATGGCGTTGAATTTTTATGTGATTATTTTTCTTCTTTGTGATTACTGTTTTGATTTTTTTTTTAATTGCGTTTATTGATTCTTTATTATTATTGATCTATTTTGCTGGATAAATACGATCATTTGAAATGTTATGACAATTATGATAGAGAGTTCTTCTCGAAAAGATATTGAAACATTAAAATAATTCGGAGAGTTATGCAAAAAGATCCAAAATAATGTTTTAAGTGATTTTTTTTTTTTAAATAGATTATGATTTTTCATTATTAATATTATTAAGGTCAATTGGTCCAAAAATATCAAACCTTTATGTAAATTTACGATTATATCCTATTCTTTTAATTGTGTGAAAAAAACCAAACCTTTAACATTGGTTATCCAAAAGACTAAATTGAATTAAGAAAAGTTAACGCCAAATTATAATATAATGCTTAAAATTTTATTTAATTAACAAAATAATCTATTATTTTAAACTTTATAATTAAATATTATTTATTTATTATATAAAATATATTTCATATTTAGTTTTAACTGAAATTTTATATTAAAATATATTTTTTATTGATTAAAAGTAACTTAATTATTTTTATAATCAAACCAAACAAATAATGTATCCAAAAATAAAATTTAAAAATACAAATCTCTCTCCAAAACAACTATAAGAGGCTTGGAAGGTAATTATTTCGTTCTTTCCCTTTTTGTTCTCTTACCCTATCAAAACAAGTTGTAAGTGGAGACCTCAAACCTAAAATCTAAATTAGAATAATAGTAATAGAGAAGTGTCAAAACCAAAGCCACATTTGCAATAATTGCTGTGGGAACAAACATCTTCCATATCCATATTTAGAAAAGTAGCTGGCAATACAATAAAATAAGTTAATACCTTATAAATTGCAATGAGTTCAACTAGAGGTGGACTGATTCTTGATCTGAACTACAAAGTCCTTAATTTTTTTAATTTTGATTTGATTCCAATTTTGATAAAATCAATGATTATTTTTTTTTTATTTTTTTTAAAAAATTTGATTTTAAACAAAATTAAATAGACTGATTTAGTTCAATTCAAAATTAATTTTGATTTCAAATTGAATTGATTCGTTAGGTTTTGTTTAAAAAAAAGTTTAATATATACAAATGAAAATTAATTGTGGCAAAAGAAGTTTGTAAAGTATTTATATTTTATTTTTTAATACAGGGATTTATTTCGTTTGATTCAAAATAATTATGTTAATTTCAATCAATAAAAGTATTTTTTTTTATAAAATTTCAATTAAAAATAAATGTAAGATATAGTTTATTTAATAACTATATTTATATAATAAATAAAAAATATTTAAATATAAAATTTAAAATAATATATTATTTTGTTAATCAAATAAACTTCAGGGATTATATCATAATTTATCATTAATTTTTTTGAATTTAATTTAGTCCTTTGAATACAATCTCATACACAATTAAAAGAATTGGATATAAATATAATTGTGAATTTGCATAAAGTTTAGTATTTTTCATGCAATTAGGCTATTATTAATTATAGATATTACAAAACTATTTTGTTAATTGAATGATTTTTTTTTGTTAAATAAAAAAAGTAAAAAGGGAGGTTGAAATTTAGTGTATCTATGTAAATAGAACCATAACTTGATTACCATTATAGTAAGAAATTTGGACTCCCAAATTAAGTGTTATGAATTATTTCTTGTTGAATCAACTTGTTGTTAATTAACAAGATTTTTTTTATCAAGTATGTTTTTGTTATTATTTTTTCCTGATAGCCAAATTTTATACCTAGTTAGGCATGATGTAGTAATCTAAATAATATTTTATAGTTTTCCAAATAAAGTGATGAATGGAAGTAGAAAAGGCTCATAACTTATAATGGTCAAATCCACTAGGAGAATAGGATTTAACCTTTTTGACCAATTGTGTAAACTTTGGCTTTTCTCATGGCATAGGCAAGTTTAGAATAATTATTGTCAATAGCATAGGGTAAAGCAGAGCAATCATTTTTGGTAATTTTGGATGAGTTAGGTCTCACTCACCGTTTGTCAATTATAGCCTTTTATGGGTTTCAAACCCATTGACACAATTGGAAAGTTGAGCATTTTCAAAAGTCAAAATTTTGATTATTTATGGCCATTATATATATATATATATATATATATATAGAGAGAAAAATAAAGTAAATATACAAAATATTAATATTTATGTGATTTAACCTCTTAATATAAATTATATAATAAGTATACCATCTTTCACTATCTTTAATAAATTCAAAACTACTTACTCATCAACCCAATTACACCTAGATAAACTCCTATAAAAATTACTCATAGCATTAGTTAGTCCCTTTTAATGTCCTCTTGCTACTTTAACTGCCACACTACAAAAGTGTTTTTAATTACAATGAATAATATCTCCTTCCCCTTGAACTATGTCCTTTTCCACCTTACACCGAAATCTCTATCTCTAAATGAGACTGCAATAGGCAAGTGTCACTCTTCTTAATGGAAAAAAACCTCTCTCTTGAGCTGAAAGTTATTCCTCAGCAGTTAACAAAGTCAAATAACATTTTCACAATACTACCTATAGTGTTAGTCACTTCAATTTTAATCTAATTAAGAATCGAACTCAATTTAAAAATAACACTATAAAAAAATTTTATTCTATATTAAAAATATTTCTCCTATTCAAATTTTAAAAAAAATTTATTTAAATTTTACTAAAATTTTGAGTCATAATTAATTACGTAATAAATGAACACCCACATCCTGCCTGAAAAAAATGTCGAACCAATTCTTTATTATGAAGGAAAATTTCATTTCATTGGAATCCAAGCATTTTGAGCATGATTAAATGCATTCCCACGTGCCAAACACACATTTCACACAACATTAAATTCCATCCTCTCTTGTTTCTGAGGAATCCAAACTTATCAAGTAACATACAAAAATATATATGGGCAGTCGGCATTAATTTGCTGGCTAACAGTTGCAATTCACTTGGTCCTCGTTTGGCAGTGTACAGTTTTAATGAACTTTAATTTATGATTATATTTACATTTATGAAATTATAAATTCAAACCTCATTCACTATGAATTCTCAAATTGAATATGTTGGCAAAACATTATGCAAAGTTGCAAACATTGTCTTAGATTTGGATCTCTTACATTTATCTAAACGTGAACTATGCATCACATTTATGTAATCCTTAAATTAAAAAAAAAAAGAGTTGAGATTTTTAAAAAATTAAAATTTAATTTTCAATGAATAAGTTGTTGTTATTTGATAATGATAGAAAAGATTAAAATTACATAAATTTAATACCACCTTAATTTTTGAAAATAAAACAATCAATTTCTAAATCAAGAAATTAGAAACTGACATGTATGGTTTCTAAAATGAACTCCAAATTTAATAATATCACCTTAATTTTGAAATCGAAACAATCGATTTCTAAATTAAGAAATTAGAAACTGACTAGCATTAGTTTCTAATATGAACTTCAAATTTAATAATATCACCTTAACTTTTGAAATCAAAATAGTTGATTTTTAAATCATAAATTAGAAACCGACAATCATCTGTTTCTAATATCAACTCTAAATTCAATAATAGTATCTAATTTTTAAAATCGAAACAATCAATTGCTAAATTAAGGAATTAGAAATCAATAAAAATCATTTTCTAATATCAACACTAAATTTAACAATACCAACTTAACTTTTTAAAACTGAAACAACCCATTTTTAATTTCAATTTCAAATCTGTTAATAATCAATTCCTAATACATTTGACATAGCCATTTCAAATTATATAAATCTATTTTTGAATTTAGTTTTTAGTAGAAGCATAATAAATCATGTCTACATAAATATAAAATAATATGAATCCATTAATTTAATATTAAAATTTTAAAAATTTTAAATATAATTTACAGGACCCTTCAAATTGAACTAGTAATTAGTTATGACAAAAATTCGAATTTAAATTTTCATAATTTAAAAAAGAATATATTTCAGTATTACTAAATTAAAATTTATTAATTTCACATGAGTTTTTTTAAGCCTAAAGTGATCAACAACTCAACAATCAATATTAAATTAAATAGACAATTAAGTAGCATTTTTTACTTTAATTACAAACTAATTTTTTTAGCATTAGAGAGGAAATTGTATTTAGTGTTATTTGAAGTCTAAAATATACTCTTAAATAATATTATTTTTACCATTATATTAAAATATCAATGAACCATATTGCTTTTTTAGGATTTGACTTTATTTTTAGAAAGGATTTGACATTAAAATACCAAAGGGTTGGGTTTTGATTCTGTAATGCCCATTCCGGCCCACTGGATAATATTGTCTGCTTTAACCCACTAGACCTTACAGTTTTATCCCTTAGACCCTTCTTTGAGGCCCAAAAGCGCGCTATCCAGATTAAAAGACTTGTCACTTATAAGAACCTTCACTTTCTCCTCCCTTTCTAACGTGGGACTCGGTTCATTCCTGCCCTCTATTTGGATAAGGTCACTAGCAAGCCCCTGGCTCAAATCGAGGTCCTCCGCCTTTCCACACGGGATGGAACTTTGATTCCATGAATAGCCACTGAGAAGGAAAAATGCATCAGAAAGGATATTTTTATTCGAATTTGTTACAAATTCGATTAAAATTTATCTTCAAATCATTCTTCCAAACTCAATTATTATTTTTTAAAAAATATTTGAATTCATTTTATTTTAAAAATTTTTAATTAATAATTTATATATAAAAATTTTTAGTAATAATTTATATTTTAAAATTTAATAATATTATAAAATATTTAAATTTTATTTATTATATAATATGTAAAAATATTTATAAATATTATTATAAAAATATATATTTTATATTTAATTATTTATTTATATAAACAGATTCAAGTAATAAATACTCAACATGTAAAACTTGAATTCGATCTAAATCCGATATAAATATTATTTTTTAAACTTAAATTTACTTCAAACTCGATTATATATTTTCCAAATTCATTCTATTGAAATTCAATTAGATCATGCAGATGCAAACATGGCCATCCTAGTTATATATAGAATATGAATTATCATCCATGAGTATCCGAATTTCCTACATTAACTTTATACCTATATGAAAGGATAAAGGTGCAATGATTTTTTTTTCTTGGTTCTTTCTAGCCTCACTTGTTCTCTTTACCACTTGTTGACTTCAAGTGTAGTGTGCAGCCCTGAAATACCAGACAGTCCACAGTTTTCAAACCAATCTGTTCCAAAAATTGGAGAAGAAAAATGATTAAGGATTTAATATTTAATTGGGATCGAATTATGATTAAATTGGTACATTATTTATTTTGAATATTATTTATTTTGAATATTATTTAATAAATATTAAATTTATATTATATTATTAATATTTTTTAAAATATTAATACATTAATGTTAAATTAAATAATATTATATTAATAAATAATCTTTTATAAATTAATTTTAGTATATTAACTTATATATTAAAATTATATCATTTTAAATTTTTTTATCCGCTTATCTAATTTACTCTTAAATTTTATTTAATATTATTTAATTTTAATAAACAATTAATTTCTAAAATTGATTATCCAAAATATCAATAATAAATTTACATTATCCATAACAATAGTTTAGACTTACCTTTTAAAGAAAAACAAATAACAATATTGTATTTAGAGCAAGAAAAAAAAATAATATATGATGATTTGGTATTTTTAATTATATAAAAAATTATCAAGTGTCACTAACCAATAACTGTTATTAATTTTTATAAAAATTAGGGAAAAAAAAAACTGAAACTCGGTTGATTTATGTCACCCATAATTGGGTCAACCGAGTTTTGATTTATTTTTATGGATTTTAATTGAATTTTATAATTTTCAGATTTTCAAAGTAATTTAGACAGATTATGAGTTTGATTTTTAAATTTCTAGTTGAATTGCCCAAATCATCTGAATTTCAAAACAAAACTTACATCGACTTGACGGCATTTCACGGTAATTTACAGAAATTATTCTAACTGCACTATAAAAAAATTTTGGATTAGCAACTAATCAGATCGGCGGTTACTGGTACATTCATTTTATATAGGCATTTTAGGATAGTTTGTGTCTATTTTATCCTTGTTGTTTAGTGTATTTTATACTTTTAATCTTTATTTTAGTTAATTTGTTAATTTTAGTTATTTTATTTTTAATTTTTAGAATTTTGATATTTCTAATAGGTTTTGAAGTGCTTTAAAGGTCAATGATGCATTAGGAGATGATTTGAGGAGGTTTGGAATCTCGACAAATGAAAAAAGTTGAAGAAATTAAGTTTTGAAATGCAAACTTTTCAAAATTTGCTTAAGAAACTGCTTAGGGTACGCTGGATCCTGCTTATAGCATATCACAGTGCCTAAGAATTGACATGAGGTATGTTGCAAGTCAAACGCAGCAAAAATTAAATGTAATATAAAATCTAATGAGATTTCCTAAAAGACCTTCTTGCCTTATGCTACTAGGCAGTGCAATGCCTGCAACCTTGCTTAAGATGTTGCTTAGGGTAAGCAAATTTAACAGAGGCTACCTCAGTAGCATGAAAAGCATGCTAATCTAGATATTTTTACACATCATCACCTATGCACTAAGCTGTCTTTACCTTTTTTTGACCTATTTTAGGGCATATTTCAGACCATATAAAAAGATCATTTTCAAGTTTTTTTTTCCTAAGGAGAAAGAGAAAGAAACAAAGAAAAGAAAAGGAAGAAGAACGCCATTTTTCTCTACTGCATTTTGGTGGCTGCTAGAGACATCTGGAGCTGCAGAAATCAAAAATCTTGGATTCTTCCATCTAGATTTTTCTATTTTTAGCTTTTTTTCATGTTTCTTTATCTTCTTCATCATTTTCTCTTGTATATATTACTATGAGTGAGTAGAAACTTTAGATTTCAGAGTTGAGAGCTATGTTTTAGATTAATTTATGGATTTGGACTGGTTTATTCAAATTTTATATAAATAAGTTTTGATTCTTTCCCTTACGTGCCTATTTTGCTTACCTAATGTTAGATCCCATTGGGTCTAGATTTAAGAGGATTCATTGATTGATTACAAAACTTAATGGGTTTTAAGTAAATCAAATATCATATGAAAGTAGGTTTGGTTTTTCTTAAAATACTTTTTGGTTTGCTTAAAAAAGATATCAAATGATTTCAGAATTAATGACCTTCAAACTCTATTTTCTCTAAAAACTAGATGAACCGAGATAAATCTCAATTAATTTATGCATAAACCCAAACTCTGGAATTATTTTCACCATTAATTAATCTTTGATTTTAATTACTCATTGTTATTTTAGTTTAATTTCATCTAGTTAAAAAGTTTATTTGTTTACTTTGCTTAGATTTATTAATTTTACCAAGTTTACTTACATTTGCACTTTACTTTCATTATCATTAGCCCAAATAATCTCTTCATTCAGAGTTTGGTATTCAAACACAAATCCTTATGGGAATGATACTTTATTTATCACTTTATATGGTCCATATACTTGCAGAAACCACATCAAGTTTTTGGTGCCATTGTCGGAGATTTGATTTTTATTTGATATTAAACGATTGATTGTTTGGTTAATTTGGGCATTTTATTTTTGATTTTTCTTTACTATTTTACTTTAAGAATTTGTTTGTTTTTTTTTTTGGTACTTTTATTTTATGAGAAGAGCAAGAAGTGAAGAAATCAATTTATTCTTTGATCCAGAGATAGAAAAAATAGCTAAAGCTTTAAGAGCTAAAGCTAAGAGAAGAAAATCTGAATCTATAGCTCAATAACAATAAGAACAAGAGCAAGAGCAACAATAAGAGGAAACAATGGCTAACAATAATAATAATGCCAACAATTGTTCTATGAAGAATTATGCCTATCCTAATATCGGGAATTTTATGCCAAGCATCACAAGGCTAAGAGTAAGAGCTAATAAATTTGAATTGAAGCTTGCACTTTGTCAGATGGTACAACAATCACAATTTGTCGATAGTCCAAGTGAAAGTCTACATGTGATTTTGGCACACTTTCTTGAGATTAGTGATATGTTGAAGATAAATGGAGTTTCTGATAATGCAATTAAACTTAGATTTTTTCCTTTTTCTCTAAGGGATCGAGCTAGAGAGTGGCTACATGCTTTGCCATCGGGTTCTATCACCACATGAAATGAACTTTCTCAAGCCTTCTTAGCTCATTATTTCCCACCAAGCAAGACTGCTAAGCTAAGAAATGAGCAAACTTCCTTCAGACCTAAAGACGATGAGAGCTTGTCTAAAGTATGGGAGAGATACAAGGATTTGCAAAGGAGATGTCCGCACCATGGAATTCTTAAGTGGATGCTTATCTAGCACTTTTATAATGGTCTTTCTCCAACTATCAGGAGTACAATTAATGCATCTTCTGGAGGTGATCTTATGGATAAATCAGAATATAAAGCTTATTCTGCCTTGGATAAGATCGCATGTAACAACTATCAATGGAGCTGTAAAAGAAATGAAGCAAAGAAACTAGCTGGTATGTTTGAGCTAGATGCTATGAATATGTTTACTATTAAATTAGATGCTTTGACAAGGAAGGTGCATAAACTGAGCATGAAAGTGGATGCTTCAGTTAAGGGATCTAATCATTCAACAGATGTTAGTACTAGAAATATTAATTGTGCCAATGACTTTCCTTTTTATGGTCAAGAATTTACAAGAAAGCATGTTGAATATATGGGTAATTATAATCAGAGGGTAGTTGGCAATCCACTTTTTGCCACTTATAATCCTGCAATGAGGAATCATCCTAGCTTCTCATGGGGTGATCAATGTCAACAACAACAAAATTTTTAGCAGAATCAAAGTAATCAGCAACCTCAAGCTTATCATCAACCACAAAATTTTTAACAGAATAAGGGACCTCCTGATTTTCCACCTCCTAGAAGTCAAAATGTACCTGTATAGCAAGCACTTATTACATAGCCATCTACATAGTCTTCAAGTGCAGCAAAAATTAAGTGTAACATAAAACCTAACGAGATTTGCTAAAGAACCTACTTACCCTGTGTTGCTAGGTAATGCAGAGCCTGGAACCTTGCTTGAGATGTTGCTTAGGGTAAGCAAATCTGACAAAGGCTACCTCAGAAGCGTGAAAAGCATGCTGACCTAGATATTTTTACACATCATCACCTGTGCACTCAGCTATCTTTACCTCTTTTTTACTTATTTTAGGGCATATTTCAAACCATATAAAAAGATCATTTTCTAGTCTTTTCCCTAAGGAGAAAGAGAGAGAGAAACAGAAGAAAAGAAAAGGAAGAAGAATGCCATTTTTCTCTACTACGTTTTGGTGGCTGCTAGAGACATCTAAAGTTACAGAATTCAGAAATCTTGGATTTTTCCATCTGAGTTTTACTATTTTTAGCTTATTTTCATGTTTCTTTATCTTCTTAATCATTTTCTCTTGTATATATTACCATGAGTGAGTAGAAACTTTAGATTTCAAAGTTGAGAACTATATTTTAGATTAATTTATGGATTTGGACTAGTTTATTCCAGATTTTATATAAATATGAGTTTTGATTCTTTTCCTTGTGTGCCTATTTTACTTACCTAATGTTGGACCCTATTGGGTCTAGTTTTAATCTTTGATTAAAGGACTGAAAAGTGAAAATTATTGATAGATAATCAAGGATTTGAACTTAAAAATACCTAGATTTAGAAATAAAGTAAGGATTTGAGATGATTCATTGATTGATTACAAAAATTAATGGGTTTTAAGTAAATCAAATATCGTACGAAAGTATGTTTGGTTTTTCTTAAAATACTTTTTGGTTTGATTGAAAAAGATATCAAAGGATTTCAAAGTTTATCACCTTCAAACTCTATTTTCTCTTAAAACTGGATGAACCAAGACAAATTCCAATTAATTTATGCATAAATCCCAATTCTGGAATCAATTTCACTATTAATTAATCTTTGATTTTAATTAACTATTGTTATTTTATTTTAATTTCATCTAGTTTAAAAGTTTATTTGCTTACTTTGTTTAGATTTATTAATTTTACCAAGTTTACTTACATTTGCACTTTACTTTCATTATCAGCTCAAATAATATCTTCATTCATAATTTGGTATTCAAACACAAATACTCATGGAAACGATACTTTACTTATCACTTTATTACTTGATGCGGCCTGTGTACTTGTGAAAACCACATCAATTACTAATCGATTTAGCAACTGATTTAGTCAGTTATAATGAGACTGATTGTAAATAGTAACCAATAACCAAATCAGTTGCTAAATTAATTAAATTAAAAAAAACTTTGACAAAAAAACTATCGGTTAGTATTAGCAATTGATTTAATAACTGAAATATAATCAGCTGTAAAAAATGTAGTGTCTTTAATTTTATAATTTTACAACCCTTTTGTAAATCAGTTGCTATTTGCAATGATTTAGCAACCGAAAAGTCGGTTACTAATTTTTTAAAAATTATGAAAATAATAAATTTTCAAATAACAAATAAAAAATTCAAATAAATAAAATTTTCAAAGAATTACTAAAATAATAAATTTTAATGAAAATTAGCACTAAAAAATTATTATAAAAATATTATCAAAAAAATTACTAATAATAACTATTAACAAAAAAATACTAACAAAAAATTAAATATAAAAAAATATTTATCAGACAAATTACTAAAAAATTACCATATATATATATTATAACAAAAAATTACTAAAAATTAATACTACAAAGAATTTACTAACAAAAAATATATTTATACAAAAATTTTTATTTCATGGAAAAAATAAATTAAATAAAAAAGATGAGAAAGAAAAAGATAATGAAGAAAAAAGACAAGAAAGAAATAGATAATGAGGAAAATAGACGATAAAGGAAAAAATGATGAAAAATAAAATAGACGAGAAAGAAAAATATAACGAAGAAGAAAATGTATAAGAAAGAAAAAGATGATAAAAAAATAGATAAAAAGAAAAATATGATAAAAAAAATAGATGAGAAAAAAAATAATGATGAATAAAATATATAAGAAAGAAAAAGATGATAAAAAAAATAGATGAGAAAAAAATGAATGGGAAAGAATAAGATGAAAAAAATAGATTAGAAAAGACAAGATGATGAATAAAATAGATTTAAATGAAAAAGTTGATAAAGAAAATGAGAAAAATATAGAAGAAAGAAAAAAATAAGTAATGGGGCAAACAAATTAGTAATGATTTATATAAGCGAATTAGCAATCGATTGTCGATTGTTAATTTCTTATAAAAAATTTGGTGGGAATTTTTGTAGGAAAATTTTGCAACCAATTCACAATCGGTTGCTAATAGTAATTGATTTGAATAGGTTGTAAAAATCGGTTGCTATTAGTATCTGATTCGCAAATCGGTTATATATAAAAAAATTAGTTGTAAATTTTTAGGAGAAAAACTTTGTAACTGATTCGCAATTAGTTACAAAATTAATTGCAAAAATTAGTTATTATTAGTAATCAATTCGAGAATCAGTTACAAAAAAAAAAATCAGGCGGGAGTTTTGGAGGAGAAATTTAACAACCGATTTATAAACCGTTAGCAACCGACTTTAGAAACTGATTTCTTAATCGGTTGCTATAATTAGTAGTAATCGACTTAATAATTAATTCTTGAATTGGTTGTTAATTTTTAAAAATTAATTATTTTACTAAAAAATTAAAATCACAAATCGATTGTAAAATCAATTACTAATGACAATAAATTTCAATTAGTTGCAAAACTAATTATTTTTTTTAGTGTTAAGAGAATTAGATTATTTCAAAATTGATTAATTTGTCTCCTTCTTAATTTAGGACTTCTGTGAAATATATTTGTCATATCAACACATCTCATCTATAATAGTTTATTCTCTCAAATTTCTCAAAAATAAAATTAATATTTTTCCTGTCGTTAGCGAAAACAAATTAATGGGTAATGCTCTAATTGAATGAAAAAAAAAATTGCGAGTGAATAGAAAATGTCGGACATTTGCTTGAGAGCTAGCAGACAATGGAATCAGTCGGCCGGAGAGAGATTTTCTAGTGAAATTAGCTTGTCACATGAAATGGGAAATTGTAGTAAAATGTGCAGATTAGGTTGATGTGTATATGCCCATTTTATGTCAAAAAATGCACTTATCAGCCACAATAATGGAGGTTTATGTTTTGATACAATATATTGATGTAGTGTTGTGTAGTGGAGAGGATAACTATTGATTTATTATTATCATTATTATTATTAAAAAAAAAAAGAAAACAAAAAGAAATTAATGAATCACTTTAAGTAAGATATACAAGAAATATCAATATGGGCCATCATCAAATTATATGCATGCAAATAATTGTTTGAGACCCATAATAGCTATTAAAAAAATTAAAAAAAAAGCTAAAATTAATCTATTAATTATATAAAAAGGATAAGCTGCTACTACTAGTCAAGCCTTTCTCCACAAAGCTCATGCCTTTTAAAAAAGAATTTTTATTATTTTTTTTATTTATAAGAAGACCAAATGAATTATGATGGTTTTGGACCAAATGAAATGAATTATATAGTCCCTGAAATTTATAATAGAGAAATATTATTTAATTATCAAATTAATTCCAATGGTAATACATTTATTTTTTTTAATTTATTATCTTAGATCTCATTGTTAGATTCATAAAATAAATTTTAAATATATAAACTGATACTTGATGCGTTAGTCCGCAAGTATATGGGTCGTATTAAGTAATAATGTGATAAATCAAGTATCATTCCCATAAGGATTTGCCGTTTGAATACCAAACTATGAATGAAGCGATTATTTGAGCTAATGATCAATGAAAGTAAGATGTAAATGTAAATGAACAAGGTAAAATTGATAAATCTAAACAAAATAAGTAAAGAGCAAGCAAATAAATTATAAATCTAGATGCAATTAAACTAAATTAATAATGATTAATTGAAATTAATGCTAATTAATAGTAAAATAATTTCAGAGTTGGGGGTTGATACATAAATTAATCAGGATTTGTCTCGATTTTTCCAATTTTAAGGAAAAATTTAGCTTGAAGGTGATTAATTCTAAATTCCTTTGATATCTTTTTCAAAAAAATCAAATTTTATTTTAAGAAAACCAAACCTACTTTCGTACGATATTTGATTAACTTAAAACTTTTTAAGTGTTATGACTAATCAGTAAATCCTCTTAAAACCTTAGTTTATTTCTAAATCTAGGTGATTTTAAGTTTTAATCATTGATTATCTATCAATAATCTTCACCTTCTAATCCTTTAATCAAAGATTAACATAATACCTAATGGGTACCAACATTAGGCAAATAAATTAGGCATATAAGAAAAGAATCAAAACTCATATTTATATAAAATATAGAAATAACC
Source organism: Hevea brasiliensis (assembly GCF_030052815.1). NCBI lineage: Eukaryota > Viridiplantae > Streptophyta > Magnoliopsida > Malpighiales > Euphorbiaceae > Hevea > Hevea brasiliensis. The sequence continues at coordinate 101,766,026 of NC_079494.1, forward strand.
AGTTTTAATCCACAAATTAATCTAAAACATATTTCCCAACTCTGAAATTCAAAGATTCTCCTCACTTATGTTGGTATTTACAAGAGAAATTGATGAAAAAGTAAAGAAAAATATGATAAGGGAACTAAAAATAGAAAAACCCAGGTAGAAGAACCCAAAACTCTGAATCCTGGAGCTTTCAAAAAAGGCGGCAACAACTCCTCTCTTCAGAATTGATGGTGACCTTCCTCCCTTCTATTTTTTATGATTTTCTTTCCTTTCTTTCTTGTTGTTACCTCTCTTCAGAATTGATGGCAACCTTCCTCCCTTCTATTTTTTATGATTTTCTTTCCTTTTCTTTCTTGTTGTTACTTCTTGCAGAAAAAACTAGAAAATGATGCTTTTATATGGTCTCAAAAGTTTCCCTAAAAATGGATAAGAGCCAAAGAGTGGATAGGAAATGAGGTGTAAAAATGTCTGGGTCAGCAGAGTTTTCCACGTTTTGGGTAGTCTGCTTAGGGTATTGCTTACCCTAAGAAACATCTTCAGCAAAATTTGGCCTCTATATGCCCTATCTGCTTAAGGTTAAGCAGACCCTCGGCAAATCTTGGCAGGTTTGTGTTAAAATGAGTTTTTCTACTCATGCTTGACTTCCAACTTGACCTGAGTTGCATCTTAAGCACTGTCGCTTATCCTAAGTAGGATCTCAAGCAAGATCCCAAGCAAATCTCAATGGGTTTGTGTTAAAATGAGTTTTTCTGCTCATGCTTGACTATTTTAAACACTGCCACTTATCCTAAGCAGGATCTCAAGCAAGACCCCAACTAAATCTCGATAGGTTTGAAGAATAAAACTCTAAATATGTTGGAATTAAGCGGCGCTTGACTTGCGACTTGCCCCAGACTTTACCCTAAGCAATATCATAAGCAAGATCTTAAACAAATTTCGGCCAACTTAATTTTTCAAGGCTTGATTTCTTCAACTTTTCTCCATGCTTAAAGGGCTCCAAATTTCTTCAAATCACCTCCTAATGCATTCATTGACCTTTAATTTACCATAAAACCTTTTAAAAATAACAAAATTACAAAAATAAAAAATAAAGTAACTAAAGTCAATAAATAAGTTAAAATAAAGCTAAAAAACATAGAATATACTAAAATATAAGGGCAAAATGGATGCAAAACTACCATAAAATACCTATATGAAATGAGTGTAACAAATTCCCCCAAACTCCAACCTTTGTTTGTCCTCAAGCAAATTAAAAACAATTAATGCAATTGGGGTACCATCCCTTAAATTCATGAAAACTACTTATCCAAGTACTCAAGCTTACCTTTAGCCACTAACAAACCATATACCTTCTTTCAAGGTATAAAGAATTCAATCATTACCAAAGTTATCACCGCTTAGCCTTGGGTCAATTATTCATATTATCAAGCCCAAACCAATCAATTACAAAGAATAATCATGCCTAAATAGACTCTAGAGCAATCCATAAACTAAAGTGTCTCAAATAATGATGAAAATAAATGAATGGATGAATGATATCCCAATCCCATAGGCAATTTTCCTATTCCAATCTTCACTAATGTAGCAAAACACTATTAAAAAATCAAAAGGACTTTCAAGGGTTATAATGGGGCTAAGGGGGTGATAATGTGGCTAACAAGGAAATGATAAAGCTAACAAAGCATGAGAATGATTAAATTATTAAAAAATCAAGACACAATTTTTTTTCTCTTTTTCTCTTTTTTTTTTTTTTAAAAAAAATCAAATGGGAGAAGAAACTTTACAATTATTCACCAATGCTAGTATATAACTTTGAAGCTTTTGGAGAGATTACATAAATAACATTGACTTTGAATTACAATTGTCCCTTTTAATTTACCCGCAAACTCATTTCTTTGTGTATTTTGGTGGTGAATTACTTTACATACCATAATTAAATTTGCTAGCCTTTTTACTTTAGTTACTTCTCCCAATTAATTATTATATATTTTTCTTTTTCTTTTTCTTTTTTTCTTTTATTATTTTTTTATTGTATCTATCACTCAAAGAATTATTCTCATGAAGGGTAGGTAAATATTTGGGTTTATGGCTAAGCAGTAATGTGGGTTCCAAAGAAATAAAAGGGATATATGTAAGCTCAAATTGGTTCCAAAGGGAAATTTTAAAGTGAGATTGGCTAAGGCTAAAATGTGGTTTAAAATCCAAAGAATGCCTAGATCATTTCTTTCTCAAGTGAATACTATGATTCACCTTGAAAGGTTTAGAAGGATTATTCTAGGATTAGTGAGACATCAATTAGCTACTTCTTATCCTAGAGTTTTCTCTAGGCACTCAAGCTCAATGCAATTGATTGGGTGGCCCTTGGCTAAAAAGATATAAACTAAGGCAAGAATCTGATAAATTTGCACCTATCCAGAACTTTGAATATATCAAACCCTTCTAAAAGTAAGCTTAAGTGCTCTTCAAAGCAATTCTCAATCCTCTACGGATAAGGTAAAAATTTATTTTTATGATATGCATGATTCCAAAATGAATGCATAAATCAAATTAAAAGTAAGTGTAATCTATATTAAAACTATATGCGAGTGTATGTATATAAGTATAGATATATGTGTGGTATAAGTATAAGTGTATGCATTAACTATCTATGAATGAATGAAATGCAATAAAGTGTATGAAAATGCTCAAAAATTTTGAAAAAATTTTGCAAAAATTTTACCCTCACCCCCAAACTCAAATGAGACATTGTCCTCAATGTCCAAAATGAATGCAAAGATGGGCAAAATTATGTGAATTAATTAATCATAAGATATATATAATTGGGAATTAAATTAACATAAGCTTAAGGATTCCAAAATTAAGCTCAAAAAGATATTAACAGTGAAGTTTTTGAGGGAAAAATGTGAAAAAGTATCTTAAATGTATGAATTTACATTGCTTAAGAAGTTGCTTAAGATGTTGCTTAACCTGTTACTTAGGGTCAGCAAAAGGATAAGTATTTGCAATATACCATAAGCACAAATAGCAGAAGGGTAAACTGTTACCTCATGATGATGTTAAACATATGCAACTCAAAGTAAACTATGCAACTCATCAATATCAACAAAATTAGGACTAAATAAAGTATAAAGTACAAAAATAATGTGCAAGAAAATTAAAAATGCAATGAAATATAACTAAACAATTAACTCAAAAAGCAAACCAGAAAGCATTAATAAAATGACCATATTCACAACTGCAAAAGCATATCAAAAGATAAAATGCAATAAAATAAGCTAAAGGAAATGTTTAAAATGCAAACACAATCATAAAAGTCAATTACAAAACAAAAAGCAACTATTACCAAAGTTTGAAAATTAAATAAACAGATTACAGAAGCAAATCCTAAAACAGAAATTAAAACTAAAATTAAGAACTAAACTACTACTAAACTAAATAAACTACTGCTACTGCTGCTGTTGTTGTTACTATCAAGGCTTTGCTGCTGCTGATGGGTCTATAGTGGCACAAGGGTTGCTGCATTAGGGTCTGCTTTAGGTTCAGCAGCGGCTTCCTGGTAGTCTAAGGCTTTAGAGGTAGTTTCAAGGTTCTTTGTGAGATCTTTCATCTGCTGGAACATATCTTGGCCCCAATGGTATAGATTGTTGTAGGATTGAGCCAACTTTTTATAAAGCTCCAACATTTGATTTTTTTTGCTTCTTCTGCTATTTTTTGAGAGACAGAAACCTCTTTTTAGGCTTTTTATCCTACTTTTTCTGATGCTTAACCTGTTGCTTACCCAAAACATCAATCTTGGTTTCTAAACCCTTTAAAACAGTAAAGATCTCAGTGGTTTTAGTAGTGGAAACTGAGGGTTGAGTAGTTAAGCTAGCTACTTTAGCTTAAAGGGACTTTAAAATTTACAAAATTTTTAGTGAAAGCTACTGTTTAGCAGCTGCTTGAGGTACTTGCATAGGGTCTACTAGTGCATAAGCACCTGGTGCTGCAGAACCACTAGCTTCACTATGTCACTGCAATAGCATATAAGTGTGCCCTTTCTTCTCACACAAATCCATGTGGAGCAACATTGTGCTATCCAAGTATGATTCACCAGAAACAGGTACAAGCTTGTACAAGTTGGCATCAAAGCTAAATGAATTTGCTATGGAAGTTATATATCCCCAAAAACTATGCTGCCTGTAGTGTGCCTAGTAACTGTTTGGTGCTAGTGAGTAGCTAAAAAGTAAGCTGTGCTAACTGGTTTTCTCTCCTTCATGCACCATAAGAAAAATAAGTCTCCAGCACCTATAATACTATTGTTGTGCCCTTTGCCTAAGACAGTATAAGATATGAATCTATGAAGATATTTCAACACAAGCTCTATAATCCTAGTTGCCTTTGCTATCCTCTGCCTATAATAGCCTCCATAAGGGGCTATTTCTTTCCAAAGCTGTACATGATCATAGATAGTACCTTGCCACTCAATCTGCTTATATCCATCATCCTTAAAACTAAAGATTGCACTCATAAAGCCCATGTCTAGCTCCCTATCCACACCAGCACATCTAAAGTAAATTACATCTTTATGTCGAGGAACATCAGGTTTGAAATTTAGCCTTAGGGAACTCAAAAATTCTAAGGTTAGGTCTTTATACACTGGTTCCTTAATCCTAGCAAACCCAGTCCAATTGACAACATCTAAATTGGTAAATACAGTATCATGTATACCCAATTCTCTTAAAAATTTCTTAACCATATACTTAGTTATAGAAATTGGTTTGGAAACTAAACTCTCATATGTATTTTTCACATCTACATTCTTAAAAGCCCAAGGTAATAGAGAAGTTACCTCCTCTATGTCATCTACAGATACTGATGGTGCTGCTGAAGCACTAGCAGGCTGAGAAGATGTCAATGGTGATTGAAAAATAGGGACTGGAGCTATTGGTGAAGAAAATGATGAAGCTAACCTTATTCTCTTGCTGATTGGCTGAGAACCGAGGTCCATAGGGATTAAGGGATAACCTTTTCCTTTTCACAATAAAGACCATTATGGCCCTACCCGCAGCCATTTTAGTTTTGGTTTTGGTTTATGCTTGAATTAGCACAAGGTCAGGCACAGGTTTTGCGACTCTTGTGCTGGGGTTTCGACAGTAGGTGTTTCCTATTATGGTGTGAGGGGTGTTGGTGGAATGAGGGAAGGTGTTTGGTCTTGGGGTAATGGTGGTGAATGTGATGGTGAAGAGTAAAGCGAAAGTGGGTTTGGGTTAGGGTTGGCAGAGGGTAAGCGAGGTGAAGATGGTTCTACCATTTTTTATTTGGAAAAAATTTTGGATTTTTAGGGTTTATGGGTGGACCATTGTTTGGTTCTTACCATTAAATAGGAGAAATCTTCCCTAAATTTCCTTAAAAACTGCCTAAAGAGATGGTGGACAGAGTGGAAGTCGGGTCTACTTATGCGGGTGAGAAAATGCAGGGTAGAGGGTGTAACACCCCTATATGCATAGCCTGGTATATTTTACTATTCAGGTGATCGGTGTCGGTCCAGACAAATAAAGGGATTAGAACCACATCTAAGACACCTAGATAAGCCCTGAATACAAATAATTAGTAATTATCAAATAGTTAAGTATAAATAAGAAAAACAGAACATAAAAGGTTAAATGAGCCAGGAGTCACAGCGATAGGTGACCTTCCCAGAAAGTGAATGTGAAGGCTATCATAACCCTAATTCTGAACCGAAAAACGTGATGCTGCAGTCCTTAGGACTATTGTGAACATAGTGAAAAAGAGAAAATCACAGAAAAGAATTGTTAAGTAGGTCAAATAATTAGGTAAGGAATCCGGAAGAAATATTGAATTACTTGCAAATCGGATCAGATCGGCGATGGGCAATTTGGTCAATTCACCCCTAGAGGTGACTCCTGACCTAACTGTCCAATAAAATCAAAGAAACGAAAATTTCGAAATTGGGAATTAAATTAAAGAACTATTGAAAAATTTAAGAAAAAGAGAAAGTAAGGAAAAGTTGATTTATTACATAATGTGATGACATCAATAATGATGTCCAAAATTAAAATTAATTTGCCCCCAATAATTGACCAAGTCAAATGCATAAAATGACACATAAAATCTTACAAAATCAAAAGAAAAAAAAATTGCTTCATCTTTTTTTTCCAAGTTGTGCCGTCCTCTTCCCTCTCCAATTCTCTCAAACCTCCATTTTTACACCTTGATTCAAGCTTGATTCAAGCTTGATTCAAGCTTGAAATCCCTTACTAAACCCTAAATTCTCTCATAATTACTTCATAAAACCTTATTTTCTTTCCTTGAGAAGGAGATTGAGTAACAAAGAAAGAAGAAAAGAGAGAAGAAATTGGGTGATTGGACTTCAAAGTTGAGGTAAGTCATTTAAATTGAAAGTTTAGTTTACTACTTATGTTCTTAGTTCAATTAACCTAGAAATTAACTTGAAATCAAAAGAAAATAACTATGAGAGATTAGTTAGGAATTCGGCCAACAATTAAGGGAGTTAGTAGTGCATGATTTTGATGAAAGTGAATGGCTACTTGAGGTGAATTAAGCATGTAGACAATGGATATACACTTCAAGTGCATTAAATCTCATAATTGTGAAATTAGGGTTCTTAACCCTCTTGAAAATTTGGGAAAAATTGAGGAACTAGTCAAATGATGCAAATGACCTTAAGTGAGGTTGAAAATGGTCAATTGGGACCATCTGTGGTGTGTTTGAATTGATAGAATGAAATTACAATTCGGATTGGTTAGGGTCACTATTCCGGCAGCTTGACCTAGGTCTCTTTCAGGGACTAAAACTCAAAATTTACCAAAACAATTGGTGTGAGGCCAATTGGGAATGAAAATAGACACATAATGGCCCATTTTTCATTCAGGAACCATGCCAAGAAAATAATATTAGGATAGTGAACAATTAGGTCAAAACTGGGTGTAGTGCACTGCCACTGTACCAAAATGACCAAATAAATAATGTTTGTTCATTTGGCCATAACTTGGGCTATATAGGTCCAAATGACCTGATTTTTGTGGCATTGGAAAGGTATGACATATAACTACAAATTTTATGAAGAACACCAACCCAAATTCTGCCCATAACTCAGTCATTTTGCCACCTAAATTTAGTAGTCCAAAACTGCCAGAACCAAAGTAGGTGCCCAGAAATCTGGGTTAGACCAATCCGGCCAGCCATGTTCAAATGGCTATATCTGTCACACCTTACCCCTCTGTAAGGCATAACATGATCCCGTAGAATACCTAATGAACTACCGAACTTCACCTACCGATAACTCATTAAGTACCCTACAAGGGATTTTAAAACAATTTCTTATTTTTGTTAAGTGGTGAGCATTTCTAATAAGTATTTTAAACATGTAATTAAGTTGAAAGCTAGTTGGAAATTTTAGCCCATTTTATTTTTTTGCAAATTTTATAAAAATTTTGACAGAGTTCCCTCTGTATTTTGAGAAAACAGTTCTTCAAATACCTGTAAAAAGCACTTCTAAAAATTTTCTCAACAACTGCTTCAATTTCATACGCAATCTCAATCAAGTTCTCAACACATTTATTAACTTTCAATTTCAAATCCACTATCCAATGATCATCAAAATACTAACAATCCATTTCATTCAAATTAAATAAAATAGTTCCATTCATATTTTGTTAGAAACAAAACAATTTAAATAGATCATTACAACATTTACATTAAGAGAATTTCAAACTACAATATATATTACAACTTTATACAAATTTTATACAACTGCTCAAGACCCATTTTTACATGTCCATACATTTATGTGCAAATATACATCAAAAGAAATATTTACAATTAGGGTATAAATTATACCTGAAGACTTTAGGCTGAATGATCCTCAATCTTTAGCAGCTCAGTCTGCTGCTCCTCTAGTCTCTGTATTTGCGACAGCAATAAAAGCTATCGCTGAGTATTAGGACTCAGTGATGCACAACATACTAAAATAATCTTTATGCAAAAATAAAATCACATTTATGCAAAAATTTGACTAAACATGAGCATTAAACACAAAATATGAATTATGAGATTTTAATTCAAACCACGTTCATTTCGAAGTATCAAAACACATTTCATAAAACCCACAGTTAGATCATGCCATTCGAAACAAATAGAATCTCAATAGCCAGAGGCTAAAGATAAATCACATCACAAGGCTAGCTAGCTCAAATATATGGATATCCATTCACATCCTCTTCTACTGGCACACCTCAACACTTCTCCAGAGAAGAAATCAAAATTCGAAACTAATTACCCCCACTAGTCGTGCTAGTGATGTGTTCAAATATATGGTCATGACACTGTGGTTTCAAAACTTATCTTAACGATTTGCTAAACATTGCTATTTCAAATATACACAATAACTTTCACAGTTTAAATAAAAAAATCATAAATAATGTCACAAATAAACTTTCAACAATTCCAAATCACAAGTAAAATACATATTTCGTTCACTTTATCAATGAATTTTAAAGCATGGAGATGTTGTGCACAAACCTCAAGCGAGTCGTCCCTTAGCCTCGACTCGGTTCCTCGGGTTCCTTCCCGATATTCTTTTCAACTGAAACACACAATTTTACAATGTTTCAGTACTAGAACTTAACACAAATCCAAAATAAATTTAGCTAGCTCTAACGTGTTAAATTCGACGTTCTCGAAATTTTGTGTTTCGGGTTACTATTCACTACACTATTCAAGTCAAGTTGTTGACTTTTTAAGGCTTAATAGGTATGGGAACTCCAACTTCACCCACATACCACATTTTGGTCATTAAATTTGTTGGTTTTGGTCATTTTCTCAAAGCTTAGGTCTTTTAGGCAAAATTGCCAATTTTCGATTTTGGGGTCCTAAGTTGCACTGTTCCATTGGCCCTTTTACTGTTGGAATTTGGCAAAACTTCCTTCATAGAAAATTTTCCTTATTGTCTTAAGTGTATTCTCATTTTTGGATCACCCCAATTGGAGTTTTGTAGCTCAAGTTATAGCCAAAATACAATTACTGTTCACGTGTACTATTCATGCTGCAATTTAGGTTATGCAGATTTTTGATCCAACTTCATTCAATAATTTCATCAAGTTAAGTCCATAATTTGGTCTAATTTCCTTCATACAAAATGTTCTACTATATCTTACGTTTCCATCGGTTCAAGAATCGTCTAAATCGGAGTTTTCTAGAGAGAGTTATAGCCATTGGAACTTTATTGTTCAAATGGAAATCTGCAGTTTTGCAGGTTCAGTAACTCAACTTTACTCAATCATTTGATTAGGTTAATGGCATAATTTTGGTTGGTATTCTTCATGAAAGTTTTAGATATATATCTTATCTAATTACTGGTAAAATTTCAGGTCATTTTGACCTTCCTAGCTCGAGTTATGACCAAATGAACAATTACTGTTCATTTGGTTAGTTTGTGCAGTGGCAGCCTGCTCTCATTTCACTTTGGTCATTTGGTTCACTAAGTTTTGGTCAGTTTTTGGCCATGGTTCCTTAATGAAAATTGTGCTATTTTATGTCTATTTTCATCCCCAGTTGGTGGCATATCAATTGGACTTGTAAAATTTCCGTTTTGGTCCTTCAAAGTTGGCTGGCAGCATGACCATTTGCCCTACGAATTTAACTTTCATTCTCACAATTTCCACACATCTCTTTTGGTCACAATTGACCATTTTTCACTTCACAATAGGTCAAACATGCCATTTACTCATTTCTTGCATTTTTGGTTCACAAACCCTAAGTGCAAAACTCTAAGTTCCATGTTTAGTTCATTTGTTGCATTATAAATGCATATTTAGTTCTTATTCACTTATTCTCACTTAACTACTTTCTAATTTGCATCAAATCACCCATTTCAAACATAAACCCTAGCTGGTTGAACTCATATATAGTCCCTCAATAATTGTTTTCTTTCCATTTAAAGTTAATTTCTAACTTACATCAATTACTTAAACAAGAATTCAATAAATAATTTGAAGAATTTGTCACTAACCTCTTGTAGCTTTTCAAATCTTCACTTTTCTACTTCCCTTTTTAATTTCTTCCTTCACCACTCTTCTTACCAAGGTCAAATTTCAAGTTTTAATTAAGAGAACTAAGGGTTTTAGGGCTAGTTTAGGGGGGTTGCTCAAGCTCAAGATTGAGCTTTAATGGAGTATGAGAGGGAAAGAGGAAAGAGATGAAAGAAATAAGAGAAGTGTGTGTGACGACAAGAAGGAAGACCACTTTTTAAATTTCCTTTTTTTTTTAATAATTATCTCCTTTTTTTCTAATTTTAATAATTTGACTTTATTGCATCATCTATGACATCATAATTCCTAGATATATATTTTCTTTTCTTTTCCTTTTTATGCATATTTATCTTATGAAAGACCAAAATATCTAATTAATTGAATTTATTAATTATACTATTTATGGCATCATGCATGATGTCATGCATGATGTCATCTTCCTACACTTTTTTATTTTCCTTTTTATTTATTTATTTTTCTATTAGTTCTTTAATTTAATTCCCGACTCTGAAATTTTCTTTTCTCCGATTTTATTTGACAGTTAGGTCAGGAGTCAGCTCTCGGGGTCAATTGACCAAATTGCCCCTCGCCGATTCATCCCGGTTTGCAAATAATTCCATATTTCTTTTAGTTCCCTGACCTAATTATTTGACTGACTTAATAGTTTTTTTTTCATGATTTTCTCTTTTCCACTGTGTCCATAAGGGTCCTAAGGACCGCAGCGTCACTTTTTATAGTTCGAAATTTGAGTTTAAAATGACTTCGCAGTGGTTCCCGAGGAGGTCACCCATCGCTGTGACTCTCGGCTCGTTTAACTTCTTATGTTCTGTTTTTCTTGTTTATACTTAACTACTTGAACATTACTAATTATTTGTGTTTATGGCTTATCTAGTTGTCTTAAGGGTGGTTCTAATCCCCTTAATTGTCCGGACCGACACCGATCACTGGAACAGTGAAATCTACCAGGCTATGCAAACGGGGTGTTACACTTCTCCCCCCCTTAAAATAAATTTCGTCTCGAAATTTTACCTGGTATCAATCTTTGAACAGCTGTGGGTGCTGTCTCCTCATGTCCTCCTCTCATTCCAAAGTAGCCTCCTGGCCCTAATGATGGTTCCACAGCACTTTTACTAACGGTATCTGCTTGTTTCGTAGCTGCTTCACCTCATAAGCCAGAATCTCTATGGGTTCTTCTTCATATGTGAGGTCTGGATTTACTTCAATTTCCTCTACTGGTAGTACATGAGATGGGTCTGATCGATACCTCCTCAACATAGACACATGGAAGACATTATGTATCTTTTCCAACTCTGGAGGTAGTGCCAACCGATATGCCAAAGGACCTACTCTTTCCAGAACCTCATATGGCCCAATGAAACGAGGACTCAGTTTCCCCTTTCTGCCGAATCTCATAATTCTCTTCCAAGGAGAAACCTTGAGGAAAACTTTCTCACCCACTGCATACTGAATATCCCTTCTTTTCAAATCAATGTAGGACTTGACGGTCGATGCGGTCTTAAGTCGACCTCTAATCACCCCGATTTTCTCTTGATTCTTTGAACGATTTCAGGTCCAATCATCTTTCTTTCACCCACGTCATCCCAACACAACGGGGTTCTACATTTCCTGCCATACAAAGCTTCATATGGAGGCATCCCAATGCTTGATTGATAGCTGTTGTTGTAAGAAAACTCAATCAAAGGCAAGTGTATATCCCAACTACCCTCAAACTCAATCACACAAGCCCGTAGCATGTCCTCCATGATCTGAATTACCCTCTCGATCGGCCATGCATGCGTGGGTAGAATGCGATCTTGAAGTTCAATCTAGTTCCTAGGGCTCTCTGAAGACTACCCCAGAATCTAGAAGTGAACCTAGGATCTCTGTCTGACACGATGGATACTGGCACTCCATGCAGTCTTACAATCTCATTGATGTATAACTTGGCCAATCTTTCTAAACTGTAGTCCATCCGAATCGCGTAAAATGAGCGATTTAGTCGATCACAACAATGACCCAAACTGCATCATGACTCTTCTGTGTCCCCGGAAGTCCCATCACAAAATCCATCGTTATTCTCTCCCATTTCCACTCTGGCACTGGTAGTGGATGTAACAACCCAGTGGGTACTTGATGCTCTGCCTTTACTTGCTGACAAGTTAGGCATTTGGATACAAACTCTGCCACATCTCTTTTCATACCCATCCACCAGTAATGCTCCTTTAGCCCTCTATACATTTTTGTGCCACCAGGGTGCATGGCAAAAGGAGACTCATGTGCTTCCTTCAAAATGATTTGCCTCAAATCAACATCATTAGGAACACACATTCTGCCCTGGTGTAGCAATAGACCATCATCTCTGATTGAGAATTCTGGTTTCTTGCCCTGTCAGACTTCTTCCATCAACTTCTGATACTTCTGATCATTCTGAGCAGCCATTCTAATCTGATCAATCAACACTGGCTGTACATGCCATGCAACTGCTGTCTGCCCATCATCATTAATCTCTAAACTGGCATGTAATGATCTCAACTCATGTACCAAAGACAAAGGAGTAACTTGTAGACTTGCTATAGTCTTGCGACTTAGGGCGTCAGCCATAACATTAGCTTTCCCTGGCTGATAGTCTATCAGACAATCATAGTCTTTTATCAACTCTAACCATCTCCTCTGTCTCAAATTCAGCTCTTTCTGGGTGCCCAAATACTTCAAACTCTTATGATCTGTATAGATGTAGCACTTCTCCCCATACAAATAATGTCTCCAGATCTTAAGAGCGAACACAATGGCTGCAAGCTCCAAGTCATGTGTCGGATAATTCCTCTCATGCGGTTTTAGCTGGCGTGATGCATCGGCAATGACATTTCGATCTTGCATCAATACACAGCCTCACCCATTGTGAGAAGCATCACTATAAACGGTATATTCTTTACCCGGGGTAGGTAAAGTTAGGACTGGAGCTTCAGTCAAACATCTCTTCAATTCATCAAAACTTTGCTGGCATTTGTCCGTCCACTGAAATTTCACATCCTTTCTAAGCAACTTGGTCAATGGAGATGCCAACATGGAGAATCCTTTCACAAACCGACGGTAGTATCCAGCTAAACCCAGAAAACTGCGAATCTCTGTGACATTTCTGGGTGGCCTCCAATTAAGGACAGCTTCAATCTTACTTGGATCTACCTTAATGCCTTCTTCTAATACTACATGCCCCAAAAAGGATACCTCCTTCAGCCAAAATTCACACTTCGACAATTTGGCGTATAACTGTTTCTCTCTCAAAGTCTGTAGTACAATCCGTAGATGTCTATCATGCTCTTCTGCATTCCTCGAATAGACCAATATATCATCAATAAATACCACAACAAACTGATCGAGGTATGGTTTGAAGATAGTGTTCATCAGATCCATAAAAGCAGCCGGAGCATTAGTTAACCCGAAGGGCATGACCAAGAACTCATAATGGCCATAACGGGTTCTGAAGGCAGTTTTAGGAATACTCTGCTCTTGTACTTTCAGCTGATAATAACCTGATCTCAGGTCAATTTTGGAGAACACAGCTGCACCCCTCAACTGATCAAACAAGTCATCAATACGGGGTAATGGATATCTGTTCTTTATTGTCACCTTATTCAACTTCCAATAGTCAATGCATAACCGGAGAGTGCCATCCTTCTTCTTTACAAACAATACTGGTGCTCCCCAAGGTGACACACTAGGGTGGATAAAGCCCTTGTCAAGCAACTCTTGCAATTGTACTTTCAACTCTTTTAATTCTGCAGGTGCCATTCTATATGGCGTTATGGAGATTGGGTCCACACCAGACATAACATCAATCTCAAATTGCACCTCTCTTTCTGGAGGTAATCCTAGCAATTCATCAGGAAACACATCCGGAAAATCACATACAGTAGGGATGTCCCTTAGTGCTGGACTCCCCACTTGGGTGTCTATCACATGTGCCAAGTATGCTTCACACCCCTTTCTGATCATTCTTCTTGCTAATGCAGCTGAAATGATGTTTGATGGCAGTAAATGCCTCTCCCCATGTATTACCACATCACCGTACAAAGGGAGACCAAAAGTGACTGTCTTCAGTTTATAGTCAATCATAGCATGATGCCTGACTAACCAATCCATGCCCAAGATGATATCATACTCTTTAAAGGGCATTTCAATTAAGTCTGACAGGAAAACATGTCCTTGGATCACCAAAGGACAGTCTCTATAAATTCTGTTGGCCCGGACCTCTTGTCCTAACGAACTAGTTACTAGCACTTCAAAATCCATTTGCACACATGGAACAGCAAGTGAACTAACAATGCTAGCACTAACATATGAATAGGTTGAACCCAGATCAAACAACACAAATACTTCTTGATCAGAGATAGAAAATGTACCAGCTACCACATCAGAAGTCTCAGCCTCTTCTCGCTGTCTCATTGTGTAGATTCTGGTTGAAGCACTTCTGTGCCCTGACTGCCTGAAGTAGTGCCTCTACCTCTACCTCTTCCTCTGCCAACTGACTGTGAACCTCTAAGAGCAGGACTCTGAATAGATCCCTCGGCAGTAGTAGGAGCTGGACTACATCTCGGAGCACTAGTACAGTCTTTAGCTATATGGCCCTTGCCACTGCAGTTAAAGCAGGCTCCAGTGGCCCAGTAGCACTCCCCCCCATGAATCTTGCCACAAGTCTCACAGGGGCGGGCAGAATGTGAACTCCTGCTCGACTGCTGACCAGACCTAGGGGGTCTCTGTCCGGAGAATTGGCCCCTACCAAATCTTCCACCTTGACCCCTGCTGGGTCCACTAAACTTCTTCTTTTTCCTAGAAGTCCCACCAGAACTCGGCTCTACAGACTTTTTCCCCTTGTCTTTGTCTGATTTCTCAGCTTTCTCTGATTTTTCTTTCACTGGGGTTGCTTCTGATTCTATTCTTTCCAACTCAAGTGCTTGAGACATGAGCTCTGAAAAGTTGCTGTGTCGGAATCCCACAACTTGCATCCTTATGCTGGGCTTCAAACCCGTCTCAAATCTCTTGCATCTTGCCTTGCTGGTAGTAAGGAGACTCCCTGCATAGTGACTCAGGCGGGAGAACTCCCCTCATACTCTACCACCGATCGGTTCCCTTGTTTCAGACTCAAAAATTCTTGCAATTTCTGGTCAACATATGCATCTGGGATGTATTTACATGCGAATTCTCCGATGAAGTCATCCTGTGTCAACACCGTGGTTCAGCCAAGCTGTGGGGGATGGTCTTCCACCAATCATACGCATCCCCTTGTAGTAGCGACACAGAGTATTCAAACTTCAGTTCATCTTGGCAGTGCAGCTTCTTAAATACTCTGTCCATTCTTTCAAGCCATTGCTCTGCCTCCAAAGGGTCCACTGTACCCTTAAATTCTGCAGCCCCATACTTCAGTAATTTATCATATTGTCTGGCTGGAGGCAGTGGTTGTGCCACAGGTGGTTGGGGTGGAGCTTGAGCAGGCATACCCCCAGCCATTTGTTGAAACATTGCCGCCATCTACTATGCGAACTGTGCAGAAAACTGCAGCATTTGCGGAGCTGGTGCTACTGATCCACTGACATTCGGTAAAGCTGGGGCTTCCCCTTGTGCCTCAGCTTCAACGGACTGCTCAACTGAGCGATCCCCTTCTTCCATTTCAGTCTGAAGTTAGGGTATCTCCTGAACAAGTAACACATGGAGATTTCCCTCCGTTAGTTCATATTTATGATGTAATGCACTGTATGTAACAAATATGGACATTGAGCAATTGTACTTAACAAAGAAAAGACACAAATTTATATGTTAAAACATACTTCAAAAATTTGCTCTGATACCACTCAAACATGTCACACCTTACCCCTCTGTAAGGCATAACATGATCCCGTAGAATACCTAATGAACTACCGAACTTCACCTACCGATAACTCATTAAGTACCTTACAAGGGATTTTAAAACAATTTTCTTATTTTTGTTAAGTGGTGAGCATTTCTAATAAGTATTTTAAACATGTAATTAAGTTGAAAGCTAGTTGGAAATTTTAGCCCATTTTATTTTTCCGCAAATTTTATAAAAATTTTGACAGAGTTCCCTCTGTATTTTGAGAAAACAGTTCTTCAAATACCTGTAAAAAGCACTTCTAAAAATTTTCTCAATAACTGTTTCAATTTCATACGCAATCTCAATCAAGTTCTCAACACATTTATCAACTTTCAATTTCAAATCCACTATCCAATGATCATCAAAATACTAACAATCCATTTTATTCAAATTAAATAAAATAGTTCCATTCATATTTCGTTAGAAACAAAACAATTTAAATAGATCATTACAACATTTACATTAAGAGCATTTCAAACTACAATATATATTACAACTTTATACAAATTTTATACAACTGCTCAAGACCCATTTTTACATGTCCATACATTTATGTGCAATATATACATCAAAAGAAATATTTACAATTAGGGTGTAAATTATATCCGAAGACTTTAGGCTGAATGATCCTCAATCTTTAGCAGCTCAGTCTGCTGCTCCTCTAGTCTCTCAGACTGTGATGACAATAAAGCTATCACGAGTACTAGGACTCAGTGGTGCACAACATACTAAAATAATCTTTATGCAAAAATAAAATCACATTTATGCAAAAATTTGACTAAACATGAGCATTAAACACAAAACATGAATTATGAGATTTTAATGCAAACCACGTTCATTTCGAAGTATCAAAACACATTTCATAAAACCCACAGTTAGATCATGCCATTCGAAACAAATAGAATCTCAATAGCCAGAGGCTAAAGAGAAATCACATCACAAGGCTAGCTAGCTCAAATATATGGATATCCATTCACATCCTCTTCTACTGGCACACCTCAACACTTCTCCAGAGAAGGAATCAAAATTCGAAACTAATTACCCCCACTAGTCGTGCTAGTGATGTGTTCAAATATATGGTCATGACACTGTGGTTTCAAAACTTATCTTAACGATTTGCTAAACATTGCTATTTCAAATATACACAATAACTTTCACAGTTTAAATAAAAAAATCATAAATAATGTCACAAATAAACTTTCAACAATTCCAAATCACAAGTAAAATACATATTTCGTTCACTTTATCAATGAATTTTAAAGCATGGAGATGTTGTGCACAAACCTCAAGCGAGTCGTCCCTTAGCCTCGACTCGGTTCCTCGGGTTCCTTCCCGATATTCTTTTCAACTGAAACACTCAATTTTACAATGTTTCAGTACTAGAACTTAACACAAATCTAAAATAAATTTAGCTAGCTCTAACATGTTAAATTCGACGTTCTCGAAATTTTGTGTTTCGGGTTACTATTCACTACACTATTCAAGTCAAGTTGTTGACTTTTTAAGGCTTAATAGGTATGGGAACTCCAACTTCACCCACATACCACATTTTGGTCATTAAATTTGTTGGTTTTGGTCATTTTCTCAAAGCTTAGGTCTTTTAGGCAAAATTGCCAATTTTCGGTTTTGGGGTCCTAAGTTGCACTGTTCCGTTGGCCCTTTTACTGTTGGAATTTGGCAAAACTTCCTTCATAGAAAATGTTCCTTATTGTCTTAAGTGTATTCTAATTTTTGGATCACCCCAATTGGAGTTTTGTAGCTCAAGTTATAGCCAAAATACAATTCGTTCACGTAATCGCTCATGCTGCAATTTAGGTTCTGGCAGATTTTTGATCCAACTTCATTCAATAATTTCATCAAGTTAAGTCCATAATTTGGTCTAATTTCCTTCATACGAAATGTTCTACTATGTCTTAGGTTTCCATCGGTTCAAGAATCACCTAAATCGGAGTTTTCTAGAGAGAGTTATAGCCATTGGAACTTTATTATTCAAATGGAAATCTGCAGTTTTGCAGGTTCAGTAACTCAACTTTGCTCAATCATTTGATTAGGTTAATGGCATAATTTGGGTTGGTGTTCTTCATGAAAGTTTTATATCTATATCTTATCTAATTGCTGGTAAAATTTCAGGTCATTTTGACCTTCCTAGCTCGAGTTATAACCAAATGAACAATTACTGTTCATTTAGTCAGTTTGTGCAGTGGCAGCCTGCTCTCATTTCACTTTGGTCATTTGGTTCACTAAGTTTTGGTCAGTTTTTGGCCATGGTTCCTTAATGAAAATTGTGCTATTTTATGTCTATTTTCATCCCCAATTGGTGGCATATCAATTGGACTTGTAAAATTTCCGTTTTGGTCCTTCAAAGTTGGCTGGCAGCATGACCATTTACCCTACGAATTTAACTTTCATTCTCATAATTTCCACACATCTCTTTTGGTCACAATTGACCATTTTTCACTTCACAATAGGTCAAACATGCCATTTACTCATTTCTTGCATTTTTGGTTCACAAACCCTAAGTGCAAAACTCTAAGTTCCATGTTTAGTGCATTTGTTGCATTATAAATGCATATTTAGTTCTTATTCACTTATTCTCACTTAACTACTTTCTAATTTGCATCAAATCACCCATTTCAAACATAAACCCTAGCTGGTTGAACTCATATATAGTCCCTCAATAATTGTTTTCTTTCCATTTAAAGTTAATTTCTAACTTACATCAATTACTTAAACAAGAATTCAATAGATAATTTGAAGAATTTGTCACTAACCTCTTGTAGCTTTTCAAATCTTCACTTTTCTACTTCCCTTTTTAATTTCTTCCTTCACCACTCTTCTTACCAAGGTCAAATTTCAAGTTTTAATTAAGAGAACTAAGGGTTTTAGGGCTAGTTTAGGGGGGTTGCTCAAGCTCAAGATTGAGCTTTAATGGAGTATGAGAGGGAAAGAGGAAAGAGATGAAAGAAATAAGAGAAGTGTGTGTGTGTGTGACGGCAAGAAGGAAGACCACTTTTTAAATTTCCTTTTTTTTTTAATAATTATCTCCTTTTTTTCTAATTTTAATAATTTGACTTTATTGCATCATCTATGACATCATAATTCCTATATATATATTTTCTTTTCTTTTCCTTTTTATGCATATTTATCTTATGAAAGACCAAAATATCTAATTAATTGAATTTATTAATTATACTATTTATGGCATCATGCATGATGTCATGCATGATGTCATCTTCCTACACTTTTTCATTTTCCTTTTTTTTTATTTATTTTTCTATTAGTTCTTTAATTTAATTCCCGACTCTGAAATTTTCTTTTCTCCGATTTTATTTGACAGTTAGGTCAGGAGTCAGCTCTCGGGGTCAATTGACCAAATTGCCCCTCGCCGGTTCATCCCGGTTTGCAAATAATTCCATATTTCTTTCGGTTCCCTGACCTAATTATTTGACTGACTTAACAGTTCTTTTTCGTGATTTTCTCTTTTCCACAGTTCTATTTCTTTCTGTTTTTCTTGTTTATACTTAACTACTTGAACATTACTAATTATTTGTGTTTATGGCTTATCTAGTTGTCTTAAGGGTGGTTCTAATCCCCTTAATTATCCGGAACGACACCGATCACCGGAACAGTGAAATCTACCAAGCTATGCAAACGGGGTGTTACAATATCTTGAGCTACAAAACTCTAAATAGAGTGATTCAAAAAGGGAATTAAAGATAAGACAATAAGAAACAAATTTTATGAAGAACACTTTGTCAAATTTCCACAGCAACTTGATTAATAAAACAGTGCAAAACAGGATACCAAATCTAAAAATTTGAAAATGCAATTAGGAGACCTAAAAATTGAAAGGGCAACTAAAACCAACAAATTTGGTAACCAAAATGTGGTATGTGGGTGTAATTGAAATTCTCATACCTATTAAGCATAAGAAAGTCAATAATTTGACCTGAATAGTGTCGTGAATAGTAAACTCGAAATGCAAAATTCAAAGAACGTTAATTTAAGCGTACTAGAGCTAGAAATAAAAAGATGTGAATTTGTTATTGGATTTATTATAAGTTGTGATACTGAAACACTGTGAAATTTTGTGTTTCAGTTGAAAAGAATACCGGAAAAGAACCTGATATATCGAGTCAAGGCCTAGAGGTGACTCGCACAAGGTTTGTGCACAACATAAAATTTTTCTGTAAATTCTCTTTGATAATTTGTTTTGATGAATAAATTATGATTTATCTTTATTGTAAATTTATGACTGAAATGAATATTATGCTTTTGACCTGAATTGTTGGAAATGCAATTGTATATGTTTGAATTGTTAATAAATGTTTAGTAAAATGATAAGATAGTTTTGAAATCACAGTGTCATGACCATATATTTGAATGCCTCACTAGCATGCCTAGTGGGAGGAATTAGTTTTGAATTTTGATTCCCTCTCTGGCTGAAGTGTTGAGGTGTGTACCAGTAGAGGAAGAAATTGAATGGGTACCCATAGTTTAAGCTAGCTAGCCTTGACATTCCTCATAAGCCTCCGGCTATTGAGATGAACATTGTACTGATGGCATGATATAACCGTGTGTTTTTATGAAATTTGTTTTGGGACTTTCGAAATGAGACTATTTTGACTAAAATTATAAATTGTGCTTTGTATTTGTTTTCATTTTCAGTACCATATTGGAATAAAGGTGATTTGATTTATGCATAAGATTTTATTTTAGTATGTTGTGCACCACTGAGTCATAGTACTCAGCGATGACTGTTTATTGCTGTCGTAGATAGAGAGACTAGTAGAGCAGCGAAGTGAGCTGCTGAGGATTTCAGAGCTACTTCTGGACCTTTTGTCGGATATAATTTTATACCCTGATTGTACATATTTATTTTGATGTATGTAACTGTATATACATTTGTAAATTGGTCATGAGCAGTTGTATAGATTTTGTAATAATGTTATTTTAGATTTTCTGATGTAATTTAAACTGATGAATGTAAATTAATGTTTCTTGAATGGAATGTGAATGAAAAATATTTAGTATTATTTCTAAAATATTTGAGTTGGAAATTGATTTAAATTGTGGAGATTGGGAAAAATTATGTTGACTTGAGTTTTAATAGTGGTTAAGATTGGTTGAAGTGTTATATTGGAAGTGTTTTCTATAGGTAAAATTTTTTGTTTTCTCAAATACAACCAATACTCTGCCAAAATTTTTTCAAAATTTGTAGAAAAATAAAAATGGACAAAAATTTTATCAAAACTTTAAACTTCAAGTAAATGTTTTTAATACCTGCTAGAAAAGCTTACCGCTTTCAAAAAATAAGAAAATTATTTTAAAATCCCTTGTAGTGTATTTAATGGGTTATCGGTGGACGGAGTCGATAATTTATTAGGTATACTATGGGATCATGTTATACCTTACAAAGGAATAAGGTGTGACATATTTTAGTGGTATCACAGCAAAATTTTAACGTATGTTTTTACCTGTGAATTGTCTATGTCTTTGATAAGTACAACTGCTCAATGTCCTTATTTGTTACATACAGTGCATTACATTATAAATATGAACTAACAGAGGGGAATCTCCTTGTGTTATTTGTTCAGGAGATATCCTAATCTCAAATTGAAATGGAAGAAGGGGACCGCTTAGTGGAGCAATCTGTAGAGGCTGAGGCACAAGAGGAAGCCCCAGCTCTTCAAAATGTAAGCAGTTCAATGACACCAGCCGTACAAATGCCGCAGTTCCCTGCACAATTTGCCCAGCAGATGGCTACAATGTTCCAACGGATGGCTGTAAGTATGCTTGCTCAAGCTCCACTTCAGACACCAATGGTGCAACCTCAGGCTCCAGCCAGACAATATGACAAGCTATTGAAATATGGGGCTACGAAATTCAAGGGTACAGTAGACCCTCTAGAGGCAGAGCAGTGGCTGGAGAGAATGGACAGAGTATTCAAGAAACTGTACTGCCCGGATGAACTGAAATTTGAGTATTCAGTGTCGTTACTTCAAGGGGATGCATATGATTAGCGGAAGACTATCCCCCACATCTTGGTGGAACCTCCAGTACTGATATGGGACGACTTCATTAGAGAGTTCATACAAAAGTATGTCCTTGATGCCTATGTGGACCAGAAGCTACAAGAATTTTTAAGTCTGAAGCAAGGGAATCGGTCTGTGGCAGAGTATGAAATTGAGTTCTCCCGCTTAAGCACTATGCAGGGAGTCTCCTATCTACTAGTAGAGAAAGATGTAAGAGGTTTGAAACCAGCTTGAAACCCAGTCCAAGGATGCAAGCGGTTGGATTCAGACATAATAACTTCTCTGAGCTCATCTCTTAAGCACTTGAGTTAGAAAGAATTGAGTTAGAAGGGGCACCAGTGAAAGAGAAGACTAAGAAATCCGAAAAAGAGAAAAGTGGGAAGTCAGTGGATCAAAATTCTAATGGCAATACTGGAAAAAGAAAGAAATTGGGGGGATCAGGCAGAGGTGAAAAGTCTGGTAGAGGTAGATTTTCTAGACAGAGACTCTCTTGGTCTAGTCAGCAGACGTCTAGGAGTTCTCACCCTCCCCGCACTTGTGAGACATGTTGTAAGGCCCATGGTGGGATATGTTACTAGGCTACAAGAGCTTGTTTTAACTGTGGAGACACGGGCTATCTTGCTAAAGACTGCACCAGTGCTCGTAGATTTGGGCCAGCTCCTACCATTGCAGAAGAATCCATTCAGAGTTCTGCTACCAGAGGTTCACAACCGATTGGCAGAGGAAGAGGCAGAGGTAGAGGTAATGCTTTTGGCAGTCAGGGTACCGTTAACCAATCAAAACAAGGGATAAACAATGAGACAGCGGAAGAAGTTGAAACTTCTAACATTGTGGTAGGTATATTCTCTATCTCTGATCAAGATGTATTTATACTATTTGATCTATTTGTACTATTTGATCCAGGTTTTATCCACTCATATGTTAATGCTAGCATAGTCAGTTCCCTTGCTGTTCTATGTGTCAAGATGGATTTTGAAGTACTAGTAATAAGTCTGTTAGGACAAGAGGTCAGAGTCAACATAATGTATAGAGATTGTCCTTTGGTGATCCAAGGACATGTTTTTCTATCAGATTTGATTGAAATGCCCTTCAGAGATTATGATATCATATTGGGCGTGGATTGGTTAGCCAGGCATCACGCCATGATTGACTGTAGATTGAAGATAGTCACTTTTGGTCTCTCTCTGTACGGTGATGTGGTAATACACAGGGAGAGGTAGTTATTGCCATCAAACATCAAATCGGCTGCACTAGCTAGGAAGATGATCAAAAAAGGGTGTGAAGCATACTTGGCACATGTGATAGATACCCAAGTGGGGAGTCCAGCACTGAGGGATATCCCTATAGTATGTGACTTTGCGGATGTGTTCCCTGATGAGTTGCCAGGATTACCTCCTGAAAGAGAGGTGCAGTTTGAGATTGATGTTATGCCTGGTGTGGACCCAGTCTCCATAACACCATACAGAATGGCACCAGCAGAACTGAAAGAATTAAAAGTGTAGTTGCAAGAGCTGCTTGATAAGGGCTTTATCCGCCCTATTGTGTCACCTTGGGGAGCGCCAGTGTTGTTTGTTAAGAAGAAAGATGGCACTCTCCGCTTATGTATTGACTATCGGCAGTTGAACAAGGTGAAAATAAAGAATAGATACCCATTGCCCCACATTGATGACTAATTTGATCAGTTGAGGGGTACAGCTGTGTTCTCCAAAATTGACCTGAGATCGGGTTATTATCAACTGAAAGTGCAAGAGCAGAGTATCCCAAAAACTGCCTTTAGAACTCGAAATGGCCATTATGAATTCCTGGTCATGCCATTCGGGTTAACCAATGCACCAACTACTTTTATGGATCTGATGAATACTATTTTCAGACCATACCTCGATCAATTTGTGGTGCTATTCATAGATGACATATTGGTTTATTTGAAGAGCATAGAGGAGCATGATAGACATCTGCCGATTGTACTGCAGACTTTGAGGGAGAAACAACTTTACGCAAAATTATCGAAGTGTGAATTTTGGCTGAAGAAAATATTTTTCTTGGGGCATATAGTATTAGCAGAAGGTATCAAGGTAGATCCCAGCAAGATAGAAGCTGTCCTTAATTAGAAGCCACCTAGGAATGTCACAGAAATTTGCAGTTTTCTAGGTTTAGCTGGATACTATCACCGATTTGTGAAGGGTTTCTCTATGTTAGCTTCTCCACCGACCAAGTTGCTTCGGAAAGATGTGAAATTTCAATGGACGGACAAATGCCAGCAGAGCTTTGATGAGTTGAAGAGATGTTTGACTGAAGCTCCAGTCCTTACTTTACCTATACTGGGTAAAGAATATACAGTTTACAGCGATGCTTCTTACAATGGATTTGGCTGTGTACTGATGCAAGATCGGAATGTCATTGCTTATGCATCACGCCAGTTGAAACCACATAAGAGGAACTATCCAACACATGACTTGGAGCTTGCAGCTATTGTGTTTGCTCTTAAGATCTGGAGACACTACTTATATGGGGAAAAGTGTTACATCTACACATATCATAAGAGTTTGAAGTATTTGGGTACTCAGAATGAGTTGAATTTGAGACAAAGGAGATGGTTAGAGTTGATAAAAAACTATGATTGTCTGATAGACCATCAGCCAGGGAAAGCTAATGTGGTGGCTGATGCCTTAAGTCACAAGACTATGGCAAGTCTACGAGTTTCTCCTTTATCTATGGTACATGAGTTGAGAGTATTGCATGCCAGCTTAGAGATTAATGATGAGGGGTAGACAGCAGTTGCATGGCATGTATAGCCAGTGTTGATTGATCAGATCAGAATGGCTGCTCAGAATGATCCGAAATATCAAAAACTATTAGAAGAAATCAGACAGGGCAAGAAACCAGAATTCTCAGTAAGAGATGATGATCTGCTACTACACCAGGGTAGAATGTGCATTCCTAATGATATTGACTTTAGACAGATCATTATGAAGGAAGCACATGAATCTCCTTTTGCTATGCACCCTGGTGGTACTAAAATGTACAGAGGACTAAAAGAACATTACTGGTGGATGGGTATGAAAAGAGATGTAGCAGAATTTGTTTCCAAATGCCTAACTTGTCAGCAAGTAAAGGCAGAATATCAAGTGCCAGCTGGTTTGTTACATCCATTGCCAGTACCTGAATGGAAATGGGAACAGATAACTATGGATTTTGTTATGGGACTTCCGAGGAAACAGAAGAGTCATGATGCAGTATGGGTCATAGTGGACAGATTGACGAAGTCTGCTCACTTTCTACCAGTTCGGATGGACTATAGCTTGGAGAGATTAGCCAAATTGTATCTAGATGAGATTGTGAGATTGCATAGAGTGCCAGTATTAATTGTGTCGGACAGAGATCCTAGGTTTACTTCTAGATTCTGGGGTAGTCTTCAGAGAGCCCTAGGAACTAGATTGAACTTCAGCACGGCATTCCACCCACAGACAGATGACTAATATGAGAGGGTAATACAGATATTGGATGATATGCTACGGGCTTGTGTGATTGAGTTTGAGGGCAGCTGGGATACACACTTGTCTCTGATTGAGTTTGCTAACAACAATAACTACTAATCAAGCATTGGGATGCCTCCATATGAAGCTGTGTATGGCAGGAAGTGCAAAACTCCCCTGTGTTGGAATGAAGTGGGTGAAAGAAAGATGATTGGGCCTAAAATTGTTCAGCAGACTGAGGAGAAAATTAGATTGATTAGAGATCGACACAAAGCTGCATCAGACCGTCAAAAGTCCTATATTGATATGAAGAGAAGGGATATTGAGTATACAGTGGGTGATAAAGTATTCCTCAAGGTTTCCCCTTGGAAGAAAATTATGAGATTTGGTAGAAAGGGAAAACTGAGTCCTTGTTTCGTTGGACCATATGAAGTTCTGAAAAGAGTGGGTCCTTTGGCATATTGTTTAGCATTACCTCCAGAGTTGGAGAAGATACATAACATCTTTCATGTGTCTATGTTGAGGAGGTACAGATCTGACCCATCTCATGTGTTACCAATGGAAGAAATTGAAGTAAATCCAAACCTCACATATGAAGAAGAACCCATAGAGATTCTGGCTTATGAAGTGAAGTAGCTACGAAACAAGCAGATACCATTAGTAAAAGTGCTGTGGAACCATCATTCGGGCCAAGAATTTACTTGAAAACGTGAGGAGGACATGAGGAGGCAGCACCCACAGCTATTCAGAGACTAATACCAGGTAAAAATTTCGAGACGGAATTTATTTTAAGGGGGGGGGGGGAGGGAATTGTAACACCCCTATATGCATAGCCTGGTATATTTTACTGTTCCAATAATCGGTGTCAGTTTAGACAATTAAAGAGATTAGAATCACATCTAAGACACCTAGATAAGCCCTGAATATAAATAATTAGTAATTGCTAAATAGTTAAGTATAAATAAGAAAAACAGAACATAAAAGGTTAAATGAGCGGGGAGTCACAGCGATGGGTGACCTTCTCGGGAAGTGACTGCGAAGGCCATCGTAACCCTAATTCTGAACCAAAAAATGTGACTCCGCGGTCCTTAAGACTATTACGAACATAGTGAAAAAGAGAAAATCACAGAAAAGAATTGTTAAGCAGGTCAAATAATTAAGTCAGGGATTCAGAAGAAATATTGAATTACTTGCAAACCGGATCAGACCGACGAGGGGCAATTTGGTCAATTCACTCCTAGAGGTGACTCCCGACCTAACTGTCCAATAAAATCAAAGAAACAAAAATTTCAGAATTGGAAATTAAATTAAATAATTATTGAAAAATTTAAGAAAAAGAAAAAGTAATGAAAAGTTGATTTATTACATCATGTGATGACATCAATAATGATGTCAAAAATTAAAATTAATTTGCCCCCAATAATTGGCCAAGTCAAATACATAAAATGACACATAAAATCTTATAAAATTGAAAGAAAAAAAATTTTGCTTCATCTTTTTTTCCAAGTAATGCTGTCCTCTTCCCTCTTCAATTCTCTCAAACCTCCATTTTTACACCTCCATGAAAGCTTGATTCAAGCTTGAAATCCCTCACTAAACCCTAAATTCTCCCATAATTACTTCATAAAACCTTATTTTCTTTCCTTGAGAAGGAGATTGAGTAAGAAAGAAAGAAGAAAAGAGAGAAGAAATTGGGTGATTGAACTTTAAAGTTGAGGTAAGTCATTTAAATTGAAAGTTTAGTTTACTAATTGTGTTCTTAGTTCAATTAACCTAGAAATTAACTTAAAATCAAAAGAAAATAACTATGGGGGATTAGTTAGGAATTCGGCCAGCAATTAACGGAGTTAGTAGTGCATGATTTTGATGAAAGTGAATGGCTACTTGAGGTGAATTAAGCATGTAGACAATGGATATACACTTCAAGTGCATTAAATCTCATAATTGTGAAATTATGGTTCTTAACCCTCTTGAAAATTTGGGAAAAATTGAGGAACTGGTCAAATGATGCAAATGACCTTAAGTGAGGTTGAAAATGGTCACATATATGGTGTGTTTGAATTGGTAGAATGAAATTACAATTCGGATTACTTAGGGTCACTATTCTGGCAGCTTGACCTAGGTCTTTTCAAGGACTAAAACTGAAAATACACATAATAGCCCATTTTGCATTCAGGAACTATGCCAAGAAAATGACATGAGGATAGTGAACAATTATGTTAAACCCAGGTGTAGTACACTACCACTGTACCAAAATGACCAAATGAACAATATTTATTCATTTGGCCATAACTTGGGCTATACAGGTCCAAATGACCTGATTTTTATGGCATTGGAAAGGTATGACATATCATTACAACTTTCATGAAGAATACCAACCCAAATTCTACCCATAACTTAGTTATTTTATCACCTAAAATTAGTGGTCCAAAACTGCCAGAACTAAAGTACGTGCCCAGAAATCTGGGTTAGACCAACCCGGCCAGCCATGTTTAAATGGCCATATCATGGGCTACAAAACTCCAAATGGAGTGATTCAACAATGGAATTAAAGATAAGACAATAAGGAACAACTTTTATGAAGAATACTTTGTCAAATTTCCACAGCAACTTGATTAATAAAATAGTGCAAAATAGGATACCAAATCTAAAAATTTGAAAATGCAATTAGGAGACCTAAAAATTGAAAGGGCAACTAAACCCAACAAATTTGGTAACCAAAATGTGGTATGTGAGTGTAATTGAAATTCCCATACCTATTAAGCATAAGAAAGTCAACAATTTGACTTGAATAGTGTCATGAATAGTAAACCTGAAATGCAAAATTCAAAGAACGTTAATTTAAGCGTATTAGAGCTAGAAATAAAAAGATGTGAATTTGTTATTGGATTTATTATAAGTTGTGATACTGAAACACTGTGAAATTTTGTGTTTCAATTGAAAAGAATACCGGGAAAGAACTCGAGACATCGAGTCAAGGCCTAGAGGCAATTCGCACAGGGTTTGTGACAACATAAAATTTTTCTGTAAATTCTCTTGGACAATTTGTTTTGATGAATAAATTATGATTTGTCTTTATTGTAAATTTGTGACTGAAATGAATATTATGCTTTTGACCTGAATTGTTGGAAATGCAATTGCATGTGTTTGAATTGTTAATAAATGTTTAGTAAAATGTTAAGATGTTTTTGAAACCACAGTATCATGACCATATATCTGAATGCCTCACTAGCATGCCTAGTGGGAGGAATTAATTTTGAATTTTGATTCCCTCTCTGGCTGAAGTGTTGAGGTGTGTGCCAGTAGAAGAAGAAATTGAATAGGTACCCATAGTTTGAGCTAGCTAGCCTTGAGATTCCTCATAAGCCTCCGGCTATTGAGATGAACATTGTACTGATGGCATGATATAACTGTGTATTTTTATGAAATTTGTTTTGGGACTTCCGAAATGAGATTGTTTTGACTAAAATTATAAATTGTGTTTTGTATTTGTTTTCATTTTTAGTATCAAATTGGAATAAACGTGATTTGATTTATGCATAAGATTTTATTTTAGTATGTTGTGAACCACTGAGTCATAGTACTCAGCGATGGCTGTTTATTGCTGTTGCAGATAGACAGACTAGTAGAGCAGCAGAGTGAGCTGCTGAAGATTTCAGAGCTACTTCTGGACCTTTTGTCGGGTATAATTTTATACCCTGATTATACATATTTATTTTGATGTATGTAACTACATGTACATTTGTAAATTGGTGATGAGCAATTGTACAGATTTTGTAATAATGTTATTTTGGATTTTCTGATGTAATTTAGACTGATGAATGTAAATTAATGTTTCTTGAATGGAATGTGAATGAAAACTATTTAGTATTATTTCTGAAATATTTGAGTTGGAAATTGATTTAAATTGTGAAGATTGGGGAAAATTATGTTGACTTGAGTTTTAATGGTGGTTGAGATTGGTTAAAGTGTTATATTGGAAGTGTTTTCTATAGGTAAAATTTTGTTTTAAAATCCGTTGTAGTGTATTTAATGGGTTTTTGGTGGACGGAGTAGGTAATTCATTAGGTATACTATGAGATTATGTTATGCCTTACAGAGGGGTAAGGTGTGACAAAGGGCAAAAACTTTGGATTTTAAGATTAGGGCAAACAACTGATGGCTTAGGGTAATGCTTAGGGTAACCACAAAATTGCTTAAGGTTAAGCATGACTTGCATAGGCTAGCTACTTAGGTTAAGCATGTAACAGTTGTTGAACTAAAGATTCTGGGTAATGGCTTAGGGTGTACACAATTTTGCTTAGAATTAAGCAGGATTTGCATAGGGTACAGCTTAGGGTAAGCAATATCATCAGCAAGTTTTGGCAGGTTTTGGGAAAAATTGTGATTTCACTTATCAAAAATAGTCCAAATGCTATGGAATGCTATCCTGACCCTTAGCCATAACCAATTACACACTAACTCCATAAAAATGAAGAATTTAACATATTACTCTCAAAAATACATTAAGCATCCCACAAACATATAGAAATTGAAGACCAATAAGCTCAAATTTAAACATAAACTTGCAATTACCCTTACAACCTAAGTGAGTGAAGTTAAGCTTAAACTTAAACCCAAAATAATTTTATCAGCAGCATCTAAGACATATGCTAAGCACTCAAAATTTGCATAAAAGACATGAAAATTGACTTCTAAAGCAATATGAATAGTAGCATGAACAGTAATTTGAACAAAAATAAACAAATTCTAACAAGCAATAAAAACCATATATACACTAAAAGATAAACGATAACAAACATAATTTTTGCACTTCAATAAAGCTCACATCAGTCCCAAATATCAAAATTGATCCTCATTCAAGTTACATTTCACAAAATTTCACAAGACACAAAATTAAACATGTGCTATCAAGTAGATTTTCAATATCAGCAATTTAACACAAGTTTAAAAGCGTTACTATTCACAAGAACAATAAAAATACAAAAATTTACTTTATACTTGCTTCCTCTCAATTCTTTCCCTTTTTGCTATAAATCCAAATTTTTTCCAATCTTTATGAAATACCTACAAAAGATAAACAAATGTCATCCTTGAGTTTAATAAGGGTAAAAACTAAAATGAATGAAATAGAAAATTAATAAATTATAAAGGATACACTTGGATTGCTTCCCAAGAAGCACTTGTTTAAGGTCTTAAGCTTGACCTTCCACTGCAAATCACCTAAACATCCCCAGTTGGGAAAATAAGCCATGAAACCTCTACAACCTTTTGTGTGGGCTCTCCAATAATATAGTGTTTTAGTCTTTGCCCATTAACTTTGAAAGTACATGGGATTTCATTCCCTATCTCAACAGCTCCATATGGATATACCTTTGTAACTGTGTAAGGCTTTGACCATCTTCACTTCATTTTTCTAAGAAACAACCTTAACCTGGAATTATACAAGAGAATAACATCTCCCTCTTTAAATTCTCTCCTCCTAATGTGCTTATCATGCCATCTCTTAGTTCTTTCCTTGTAAAGCTTGACATTGCCATAATCATCAAGTCTAAGTTTCTCAAGTTTATTTAATTGCAACATTCTCTTTTCTCCAGCAGCCTTTAAGTCAAAATTTAGTGTCCTTATCGGCCAATATGCTCTATGTTCCAACTCCAAAGGCAAATGACAAGCTTTCCCATAATCCAATCTAAAAGGGGTTGTACCAATGGGAGTTTTAAAAGCTGTCCTATAAGCCTAGAGAGCATTATCCAACTTTAATGACCAATCTTTTCTTGAACTGTTCACTGTTTTCTCAAGAATCCTTTTCAACTCTTTATTTGAAATCTCCACTTGACCACTAGTTTATGGATGGTAGGGTGTTGCAACCTTATACTTAACTCCATATTTTTATAATAGTCTATCAAATTAATGGTTACAAAAGTGAGAACCTCCATCACTTATAATGGCATGTGGAGCTCCAAATCTTGTAAAAATGAATTTTTTTAAGAAATTTGACCCCAACTCTAACATTATTAGTTAGAGGTGGTATAGCTTCAACCCTTTTGCTCACATAATCTACTCCAACTAAGATGACCTTATTCCCAAATAATGATGGAAAAGGTCCCATAAAGTCAATACCCCACACATCAAATAGTTTCACTTTCAATATATTTAGGAGGGGCATCTCATCTCTTTTTGAGATATTTCCTATCCTTTGACACCTATCACATGAATTTAAAAAATTCCTCACATCTCTAAAAATATGTGGCTAAAAGAATGCAATCTTTGTAACACTCATATGACCCCATAAGGTGAAGAATGGCAATCTCTAATGACATCTTGTGACACCCCTTACCCATCTACAGTATAGTCGAGCAAGATATGCCACACAGTATACTGGAACACAATATTTTATTTCAATTATTTTTATCCTTCCTTAATTTATTACATCATGGTTATGGAGTGCAATTGTGAAATTTAACTCATTTAAGTGATTTATTACTTCGGAACCAGATGATGGGGAATTGAAAGCTAGTATTCTAAAAGAGGCACACACCAGTGTTTATGCTATGCACCTAGAAAGTACAAAAATGTATAATGATCTGAAGCTTCATTATTGGTAGCTTGGTATGAAGAAGGACATAGCTGACTATGAGACTAAATGCTTGATATGTCAGCAAGTCAAGGTAGAACATTAAGTTCCATCGGGTTTGCTACGGCCCATACGCATACCTGAATGGAAATGGGATCGGGTCAGAGCAAAATATGCCACACAGTGTACCGGAACACTATATTTTATTTCAATTATTTTTATCCTTCCTTAATTTATTACTTCATGGTTATGGAGTGCAATTGTGAAATTTAACTCATTTATTGAAATTATAAATTTATTTGAGGTTTCAAAAATTTTATAGAAAATCCGGCAGAGTACGGGCTAAAAATAGACAAAACAGTTCTTCAGAACCTGTGAAAAACACTTCTTATACATTTTTAATCATTCTCAAACTCCAATAACCATCAACATGGTCTCAACAATTCTCAACATGAATTCACAATTTCATTCAAATTCAAAATAAACTTTAATTTTATGAAGATATTCTCAAATTATATTAATTAACAAAATTTACAAAATATGTAAATCAACATATGATTACATAAATTTACTATTTACATGAGTTCATAATTTACAAATTTCAAACTATTACCCATTACAAAATGCAAAAACAAAATTTCAAAAGGGACCTAAAGGTCCTACCACTGATGCAATGTATATGAGAGTTGACTCTGATTCTAGGCAGATCTGTGACCTCACCCAGTCTGTGGTCTACTGGGCTCTCTGTCTGTCCCTCCAGAACCTACGCGTGGCAAAAAGCGACACGCTAAGCAATAATGCTTAGTGGTGCCAATAATAAAATAAAAAGAACTAAAAGGAAATAAATATGTAGTGAGTGTATTGATGTCTCATGCAGACAAATTTTTGGTAATTATTTGTAGTCGTATTTATTTGGTATTTGTTATATTCATTATTTCATTAAATTTATCAACTTTCATTTTTGGTTGCCCAAGTAACCTATACTGAATAACTAGACTAGATAAACGGGTAAACTAGCACTGAGTATTAAGCACCTCAGGCTGTTACACCATTGGTCACATAGTGTCTCCCGGTGTGAAACAGAACAGCTGATAAGTTGTAATAACATTAGGCACAAGGCCAAGTATCATCATAATATCAGAATGGCTAAAAGCCATAAAGTCACAAAATGGCATAATGCCATGTGCAATACTACTAACTGAACCCTATTGGCATGCCAACCTATCCAAACCAATCTTACTAGGTGTACTAGGACACATTACCAAGTTATTGATTGAATTTTCATGCTTTACATGTAAGGTTACTATTCATTTTACTATTTAGGTCAAATTATTGACTTTCCAATGCATAATAGCTACATAAGTCCTAATCACATAAATTTACCACATTTTGGTTCCCAAAAGTATTGGCATTAGTTGCCAATCCATACTTCTAACAAATGGTGAATAAATCAGAAATTTCAGTTTTGGGTGCTAGAATTCACTGTTCCATTAGGCCATTCTACAGTGAGAATTTGGCCAAATGTTCTTCATCAAAGTTGTTCCTTATTGTGTCTAGTTACATTTTTTTTTAATCACTCCATTTGGAGTTTTGCAGCTCAAGTTATGGCCTAAACACCATAACTGGCCGGATTGCAATTTTTCCAGAAATTTTGGGCAGAATCAATTCTGCAGTTTTTGTACACTGAATGCAGGTCAGTTTTTAGACATAATATGGTCAAAATTTGGGTTTGTTTTCTTCATGAAAGTTGTAGGGCTATGTCTCAACTTTCTACCGGTAAAAATTGAGGTCAATTGGACCTTCCTACACTGAGTTATGACTAAATGAATGAATACTGTTCATTTGGTCATTTTGCCCAGGCAGAATGTAAGTCACCCGGATTTGGTGAATTTTTAGGGCATCTTATGTTTAGTTTCTGGATAGAGTTCCTTCACCAAAATTGTGCCATTATGTGTCTAATTTCATGTCCAATTGGCCTTGCACCAATTGAACCTACACAATCCAAGTTATAGCTACCCAAGCCTGCTGGACCCATACCTAGTCCTGCTGGTCACCAAGGGCAGCATACCTAACTTCAATTCCCACGGAACAAATCACTTCATCTCTTAATCACACATAACAAAATGGTCACTAATTGACCATCAAAACTTTCTTTCACCAATACATGAGCAAAACCCTAGGTTTTTCCCAAACCCTAACTCCAATAATTTCAATTCTCTATATACATACAATCCATGAATTAAAACACCAAAATCATGTTCAATGGCAGCCATACACAACTATTATGCAATCAAAATGGCACTAACCTTGTTGGAGCTAACTCCCAAGCTTGAAAAACCTTCCTTTTTCCTTCTTCTTTTTGCTAGCTAGAGAGAGTTTAAGGGGTGAGAAAAAATTTTAGTGAAGAGAGTGAGGGATTTTGAGGTGAAATGGTGTGGGGTATAAAGCTTGATAAAGCTTTAATGGAGGTTTGGGGTTAGGGACGATTTTGAATGGGTTGAGAGAGGTAGGGGATGAAGATTTTTCTTTTTAATTTCTGCCCACTTAACTCTCTTTAAGTTGACTTATTATAGCTTGGTGAAATTTGATTGGTGGAGGCTTTAATAATGACAACATATGATGTCAAAAGTCCCATTTTTCTTCATTTTCCTTTCTTTTCTTTCTATTCATTTTCAATTCAATTTTTTTAACAATATTTATTCGCATTTTATATCATATAATTTATTTACTTAATTGGACAAGTTGGTCAAAAATCATCTCTAAAGACGAAATGACCAAAATGCCCTCTGTTTGGCTTATCGAGCCAAAATCGTCTATACCGATCTAAAAATTTTTCTAAGCATTTTCTTGGCATTCCAATGCCATTAAAACCTCAATGACCCTTCTTTGGAGTCTCAAAAATTATTTCATGAATTTTTCCCTGGGTTTAGGGCTTCTAGCTACAAAAACCGCAACTTTCCACTGGGTTATCCATCACTAGGGCACCGGTTCATTTAACTTTATTGTATTTTATTTCTAAAATTTTTCCTTAATTTTTTTCTTATTATAATTTGAGTTAATTATGGTTTCTCACTTTAGTTTAAATATTTTTCCAGACGTTCTAGCTATCCGAATTGACACCGATCACTGGAACAGTAGAATGTACGGAATTGCTACAGTGAGTGTGTTACACATCTTCTATCTCCTCATCAAGTAAACATCTCCTAATCAGCCCATCTCCACATCTTTTAAACAAGAATGGCTCTTCCCAATCATAATCCCTCACATCATAAAGAAATTTCTTCTTTTATTACCATGTCAAATCAGGTGGAAGGATTCCACACACCAAATAGTTCACAAAATCTGCATACCGAGGGATTTTTGCACTAACGGTTGTCGAAAGCTGCTCATTAGGAAAATAATCATCTATTGGAAGCTCTTTCCCTTAATTTTCTTCTTGTTCTTGCCTCAATCTAGATAAATAATCTGCTACTACATTTTTTACTCATTTCTTGTTCTTAATTTTCAAATCAAACTCTTAAAAGAGTAAAACTCATCTTATCAACCTAGGTTTAGCCTCTTTTTTCTGAAGAAGATACTTGATAGCTGTATGATCTGTGTACATTATTACTTTGAACCCCACAAGACATGTGACACCCCTTACTCGTCTACAGTATAGCCGAGCAAGATATGCCACACTGTGTACCAGAACACCATATTTTATCTTAATTATTTTTATTCTTCCTTAATTTATTTCTTTATGATGATGAAATGCATTTTGGGAGATTTGACTCATTTAAGTCATTTATTGAAATTATAAATTCATTTGAGGTTCTGAAAATTTTATAGAAAATCCAGCAGAGTACCGGCTAAAAATGGAGAAAACAGTTCTTCGGAACCTGTGAAAAACACTTCCAATAATCATTTTATTCCACAACTCCCAATTATCACATCAATTTTCAATAATTTCTCATCAATTTTTCAAACTTTCCAATCATTCAATTCACATCATATTTATACTCAAATCATAAAAAAATACTCAACTTTCATTTATGAACACCATTTACAGATAATTTCATTAATACATAATCACATAAATTTCAATATACATGACAAAATAAAAGTTTAATTACAAATTTATAAAAATACAAAACACAAAATATAAAATATAGCCTAGCATCCTACCAATGCACTGTAACTGAGAGGTGACACAGGACACAAGTAGATCTGACTCTCACTCTGACTGGGGTCTACTGGGATCGCGCTCCGTATCTCCAATACCTATGCATGGCAAAAAGCAACGCGCTAAGCAATAATGCTTAGTGGTGCCAATAATAAAATAAAAAAAAACTAAAAGAAAATAAATATGCAATGTGTATATTGATATCTCATGCGGACATTTTTTTTTTGGTAATTATTTATAGTCTTATTTATTTGGTACTTGTTATATCAATTATTTTATTAAATTTATCAATTTCCATTTTTGGTTGCCCAAGTAACCTATACTGGATGATTGGACTGGATAAACAGATAAACTGACACAGGATACCAAGTACCTCGGGCCGTCACACCATCGGTCACATATGTATCTCCCGGTGTGCAATAGAATAGCTAATAAGCTGTAATAATTATTAGGCACAATGCCAAGTATCACCATAATATCAGAATGGCTAAAAGCCATAAAATCACAGAATGGCATAATGCCATTTGCAGTACTGCTAACTGAACCCTATTGGCATGCCAACCTATCCAAACCAATCTTACTAGGTGTGCTAGGGCACATTTCAAAGTTATTGATTGAATTTTTATGCTTTACATGTAAGGTTACTATTCATTTTATTATTTAGGTCAAATTATTGACTTTCTATCGCATAATAGCTACATGAGTCCTAATCACATAAATTTACCACATTTTGGTTCCCAAAAGTGCTGGCATTAGTTGTCAATCCATATTTTTAACCAATGGAGGATAAATCAGAAATTTCAGTTTTTGGTGCTAGAGTTCACTGTTCCATTAAACCATTCTATAGTGAGAATTTGGCCAAATGTTCTTCATCAAAGTTGTTCCTTATTGTGTCTAGTTACATTTCACTTTTTGAATCACTCCATTTGGAGTTTTGTAGCTCAAGTTATGGCCTAAATACCATAACTGGCCGAATTGCAATTTTTCTAAAATTTCTGGACAGAATCAATTCTGCAGTTTTTGTACACTGATTGCAGGTCAGTTTTTGTACATGTTATGGTCAAAATTTGGGTTTGTTTTCTTCAAAAAGTGATAGGACTATGTCTCAGCTTTCTATCGGTATAAAATTCAGGTCAATTGGACCTTTCTACACTGAGTTATGACCAAATGAATGAACACTGTTCATTTGGTCATTTTCCAGGGACTGCATATTGGTCACCCAGATTAGGTCAATATTTAGGGAATCCTATGTTTAGTTTCTGGACAGAGTTCCTTTACCAAAATTGTACCATTATGTGTGTAATTTCATGTCCAATTAGTCTTGCACCAATTGAACCTACACAACCTAAGTTATAGCTGCCCAAACATGCTAGACTTACATCCAGACCTGTAGGGCACTCAAGGCAGCACACCCAACCTCAAATCCCAAGCTACCATTCACTTCAATTCCTCATTATACTCAACCAAATGGTCACTAATTGACCATTAGAACTTCCATTTACCAACACATAAGCAGAATCCCAAGTTCTCCCCCAAACCCTAACTCCAACAACTTTAATGCTTTATATACATGCACTCAACGAGTTAAGGCATCAAGTTCATATTCAATGGTAGCCATGTACAACTATAATTCATTTAAATTAAAGGAACCCTAATGTACCCTAATGTTGTTGAAATTTGGTGAAATTCAGCCATGCAAAATTTATTTAAATTAGCTTAGTTTCATACTCAATTCATGTTCTTCATGATGTATACACAAAGTAATTAAGACTAATTGGCACTAACATTGATTTAGCTAAATCCCAATGTGACACCCCTTACCCATCTATAGTGTAGCCGAGCAAGTTATGCCACTCAGTGTGTCGGACCACCAATTCATGTTTCAATTTCAATTAATTCCTTTTTATTCATTTATTTATAATTTTTGATAAATCTAAATTTTTCCGCAAATTTTATAGAAAATCCGGCAGAGTGCCGGCTATAAATTGGAAAACAGTTCTTCTGAACCTGTTTAAAAACACTTCCAATATAATTATAATCTCAATCTTAGTCAACCACCAACATTTTTCAACAATTTCTCAAATCAATTCAGTATCTCAAAATTCACATTCATCTCATATCACACCCAATTCAATGAGAAATACTCATATTTATTTCTGAACACAGCTCATAGGTAATTACAGCAAAAATATGATTACATGAGTTTATAATATACTTAACAAAAGTTTACAAATACAAAAGACTTAGGTAGCCCAATGTCCTACCAATGCACTACAATTTGTGAGGTGACTTTGAACTCTGAGTGCAGATCTGAAAACTCACCCTGTATGAGGTCTGTTGGACTCCCCAGCTATGTCTCCAGTACTTGCGCATGGCAAAAGCGACGCGCTAAGCAATTCTGCTTAGTGGTGACAATATAAAATAAAATAAAATAATAACATGTATGCAGAATGTATGTTTATATTTTTGGTAGACTTAATTTCAAATATTTATTGCAATATTATTCGATTAAAGTTTGGTAAGATTTATT
Source organism: Hevea brasiliensis (assembly GCF_030052815.1). NCBI lineage: Eukaryota > Viridiplantae > Streptophyta > Magnoliopsida > Malpighiales > Euphorbiaceae > Hevea > Hevea brasiliensis. The sequence continues at coordinate 101,804,724 of NC_079494.1, forward strand.
AATATTGCCCGAGTAACCTATACTAGTTGACTGGACTGGATAAATGGGTAAACTGGTACTGGATACTAAGTACCTCGGACCATCACACCATCGGTCACATAGTGTCTCCCGGTGTGCAACAGAACAGCTAATAAGCTGTAATAATTATCGGGGATTAAACCCGAGCATAACAATTCAATATCATAGCCAAAGGCTATTATGTCACAGAATGGCATGGAAAGCCATGAAATACAGAATGGCATGAAGCCACATGCAGTACTGCTAACAGAACCCTATTGGCATGCCAACCAATCCAAACCAATCACATTAGGCTTACTAGGGCATTTAACACTTTTTATTTATGTAATTCTTTGAAATTGAATTTTTATGATTACTATTCATTTCATTGGTCAACCAAAATGTTGACTTTTGCATTGGCAATAGGTAAATTAGTTTAAATATCATCAACATACCACATTTTGCATTTTAAACTTGTTGGTATTGGTTGCCAATACCATCTCTAAGCTTAATGTGAATTGGACAGAATTTTCAATTTTCAAGCTTTGGGTTTACTGTTCCATTAGTTACTGTTGCAGTGGGAATTTGGAAAAATGATAAACATAAAAGTTATTCCTTATTTTGTCTAGTTTAATTTCATTTTCTTGTAGCTCAAGTTATGGTCCAAAAACCACAACTGGCCGGATTGAAATTTTTACGGGTGACCATATTCTGATCACGATGAGCAGTGACTTTAACTCACTTGTTGAATAGATTCTGGTCATAATTTGGGTTAGGTTTCTTCATGAAAGTTGTTTGTCTATATCTCAGCTTGTTGTGGGTAAATTTTCAGGTCAATTGGACCATTCTAAACTGAGTTATGGCCAAATGACTAAACACTGTTCATTTGGTCATTCTGCAGAAACAGACTGCAGTTCACCGGGATTGGGGCAAGCTTTTGGTCCACTTGGTTTGGTCTTATGGGCATGGTTTCTTCACCAAAGTTGTGCCATTATGTGTCTAGTTTCATGTCCAATTGTCCAAACACCAATTGAACCTCTACAATTCAAGTTATGGCTGCCCAAACCTGCTAGACTCATGTCCAATTCTGCAGGTCACCTAGGGCAGCCACATTAAACCTAAATCCCATCACTCAACACACTTCATTTTTGGTTTAAACAGAACTAAATGGTCACTAATTGACCATTAATACCCATTTTCATCATCACATGGTCAAAGTCCCATTTCTCCACCCCAAACCCTAACTCAAACATTACCATTCATGCATTTTCATTGCATTGCTTCAATCCACTTACAAAATGCACATTAAGGGCAGCCATAATAACCTTTTAACTTCATTAAATCATCATAAACAAAACCTAACCATGGCTGCCAAAAATTTAGGATTTACATACAATTGGTATTCAACAATTTTTCTTTGTAATTTACACTCATTTATACTTACTCAACATAAATTTGAAGAGAAACATAAGTTTAAGTCACTAACCTCTTTTAGCTCAAATCCAAGCCAACCAAAACTTTAATTTTTCTTCAAAATTTTGCTGCCCAAAGCTTCCTCAAGGTGTGGGGTGAATTTTTTGTGAAGACAACTAGGGCTTTTATGGTGTGGAAGCTAGGGAAAATCAAGCTTGAAAAAGCTTGTCCATGGAGGTTAGGGAAGAAATGGTTTACGGCAAGGAAATGGAGAAAGGAGAGAATTCTGGTTTTTCTTCCATTTCTAGCCCATTAAGTCTATTTTAAATAAAGTTATGCCATGTGTCAACATTGGGTTGGGTGAAGGCACACTAATGACATCATGTGATGTCATAAATTCCCATTTAATTCATTTTTTTTCTTTTCTTTTCTACTCATTTTCAATTCAATTTTTAGTAATATTTATTCACATTTTATGTCATAATAATTATTTAATTAACTGGAAAAGTCGGCCAAAAATCACCTCTAAAGGCAAAATGACCAAAATACCCTCCGTTTGACTTAACGAGCCAAAATTGTCTGTACCGATTGAAAATTTTTTCTAAGTATTTTCTTGACATTCTAATGCCATAAGAACCTCAATAACCCTTCTATGGAGTCCCAAAAATTATTTTATAATTTTTTCCCCAGGTCTAGGGCTCCTAGTTGCGAGAACCGCAACTTCCCACTGGATTACCCATCGTTAGGTCACCGGCTCATTTAACTTGGTTGTATTTTATTTCTAAAATTTTTCCTAAATTTTTATTATTAATATTTGAGTTATTTATGGTTCCTCACTTTAGTTTAAATATTTTTCCGGATGTTCTAGCTGTCCGGGTCGACACTGGTCACCGAAACAGTAAACTGTACGAACTAGCTAAAGTGAGGATGTTACAACTCTTCCCCTCTAATTTAAATTTCGTCCTCGAAATACCTGATGCAAACAGTTGAGGGAACTGTTGCCTCATCGTCTCTTCACTTTCCCAAGTTGCCTCCTCGATGTTGTGGTGCCTCCAAAGCACTTTCACCAGTGGAATCTGCTTATGCCTCAACTCTTTCACTTCCCGAGCTAGGATCCGTATGGATTCTTCTTCATATGTCAAATCCGATTGTACTTTAATTTCTTCCATGGAGATGACATGTGAAGGATCTGAGCGGTATCTTCTTAGCATAGATACGTGGAACACATTGTGGATCTTGTCCAGCTCTGGTGGTAAAGCTAGCCTATAGGCCACTGGACCCACACGTTCAATGACTTCGTATGGGCCAATGAACATAGGGCTTAACTTACCTTTTCTTCCAGTACCTTCTTCCACGGTGACACCTTGAAGAACACTTTGTCGCCAACCGCATATTCTATTTCTTTTCTCTTCAAGTCGGCATAGGATTTCTGTTTGTCTGAGGCGACTTTCAGATTGGCTTTGATTAGTTTTACTTTCTCCTCAGTCTGTTTCACCAGGTCTGGCCCTACTAGTTTGTTTTTGCCCAATTCAGTCCAGCACACTGTAGTTCTACATTTTCTCCCATACAGTGCTTCATACGGGGCCATTTGGATGCTAGTTTGGTAGCTATTGTTGTATGCAAATTCTGCCAGTGGAAGGTATCTATCCCAACTTTCCTCAAATTCAATGACACAACTCCTCAGCATATCCTCAAGGACCTGACATATATTTCACATTATTATTACCATTTCAGTTCAATATGTGTATTAGTTTAATTGGTTTCAATTGTTTACCTGGATTACTCTTTCTGATTGCCCATCCGTCTGAGGAAGGAAAGCTGTGCTGAAGTGGAGTTGTGTACCCAAGGACTCATGCAACTTCTTCCAGAATCTCTATGTAAACCTTGGGTCTCGATCAGATATGATGGAAAGTGGAATTCCATGCAATCTAACTATCTCACTGATATACAATTCTGCTAACTTCTCCAGTGAGTAGTCAGTCCTAATCGGCGAAAGTGTCTCGACCGTCAATCTATCTACTATCACCCATACTGCATCATGCTTCTTTTGGGTGAGAGGTAGACCACTTACAAAATCTATGGTGACCCGATCCCATTTCCATTCAGGTATGCGTATAGGCTGTAACAAACCCGATGGAACTTGATGTTCTGCCTTAACTTGCTGACATGTCAAGCATTTAGTCACATACTCAGCTATGTTCTTCTTCATACCAGGCCACCAATACTGAAGCTTCAAATCATGATACATTTTTGTACTTCCTGGGTGCATAGCATAAACACTGGAATGTGCCTCTTTCAGAATACTGGCTTTCAATTTCCCATTATTTGGTACACATACTCTTCCTTTGTAGTACAAACACCCATCTGCTTTTACCTCATAGTCAGTTGCTTTTCCCTCTGAGATTTTGCTCATAATAGCCATTAAGTTTTCATCTGCCTTTTGCCCATCTAAAATCTGCTGTAGCAGGTTTGGCCTCACTTGCAACTCAGCCAAAATAGCTCCATCTCGAACCAAAGATAGACGGGCATTCAATGATCTCAAAGCTGTGATGGATTTTCTGCTCAAAGCATCAGCAACTACATTTGCCTTCCCAGGATGGTAGTCAATTACACAATCATAGTCCTTCAGGAACTCAATCCATCACCTCTGTCTAAGGTTGAGCTCTTTTTGGGTTGGCAAATATTTCAAGCTTTTGTGGTCTGTGTAAATGCAGCACTTTTCACCATATAAGTAGTGTCTCCATATCTTCAGTGCGAAGATAATTGCTACAAGTTCTAAATCATAGGTAGGGTAATTCTGTTCATGTGGCCTTAGCTGCCTAGAAGCATAAGCGACCACCTTCCCCTCTTACATCAATACACACCCTAACCCATTATGAGAGGCATCACTATAGACCACAAGTCCTTTCCCGACACTGGCTGTGTTAATACTGGTGCCTCTATCAACATAGACTTCAACTTCTCAAAACTAGTCAAGCACTTGTCATTCCAGTCAAATATGACATTCTTATGTAACAACTTGGTCATTGGAGCAGCTATTAAGGAAAATCCCTTCACAAATCTTCTGTAATACCCAGCTAGCCCCAAGAAACTTCTAACCTTAGTTGTATTCCTGGGAGGCTTCCATTCCATCACTGCTTCTATTTTCTTGGGATCCACTCTAATCCCATCAGCTGACACTATGTGTCCAAGGAATGCAATCTCATTCAACCAGAAGTCACACTTGGACAACTTAGCATACAGCTTCTTTTCTCTCAGGGTTTGCAGAACAATCGTCAAATGTTCATCATGTTCTTCCCTGGTCTTGGAATACACCAAAATATCATCAATAAAGACCACTACGAACCGATCTAGGTATGGATGGAAGATACGGTTCATAAGGTCCATGAATGCTGCTGGTGCATTTGTTAGGCCAAAGGGCATCACCAGAAACTCATAATGCCCATATCGAGTCCTGAATGCAGTCTTTGGCACATTTACATCCCTCACCCTCAACTGATGATACCCTGATCTGAGATCAATCTTAGAAAATACTCCTGCTCCCTTCAACTGATCAAACAGATAATCAATTCTAGGCAACGGATATTTATTCTTCACAGTTACTTTATTCAACTGCTGGTAATCAATGCATAACCTCAAAGTCCCATCCTTCTTTTTCACAAATAGCACTAGAGCTCCCCATGGTGACACACTGGGGCATATGAACCCCTTATCCAGCAATTCCTGTAACTGGATTTTCAATTCCTTTAATTCTGTGGGCGCCATCCTATAAGGAGTAATAGAGATTGGTGCTGTACCCGGCAGTACCTCAATAGCAAATGCAACTTCCCTTTCTGGTGGCAAACCATGCAATTCTTCAGGGAACACATCTGGGAAGTCTTTTGCTGTGGGTATGCTACACAGATCTGGCTTAGCCTGCCTAGTATCCACCACATGTGCTAGGTAGGCTTCACAGCCTTTTCTCATCAGTTTTCTTGCAACTGTGGCTGATATGACATTGGACAAGAAATCTGTCCTTTCCCCCACAACTGTGATCTCATTACCCCCAAGAGTTTTGAAAGAAATTCTCTTCAATTTACAATCAACCATTGCCTGATGACGTGACAACCAGTCCATTCCAAAAATTACGTCAAACTCATGGAAAGGCAACTCAATCAGGTCTGCCAAGAATTCATACCCCTGAATCCTTAACGGGCAACCTTTGTACACTTTGTTCACCGTTACACTGTGGCCCAATGGATTAGTGACCAGGATGTCTTGGTCACTCTCCCCTACTAGTATCCCCTTTTCTACAGGTAGGTTGATGCAGATGTATGAATGAGTGTATCCTGGATCCACTAATGCATGCACAGATGTATTGTAGAGGGAGAACGTACCCCTGATGACGTCCGGGGCTTCTTGCTCCTCCTAAGCTCTCATGGCATAGGCTCTGGCAGGTGGTCTGCCCTCAGGCCTCTCTGATGGCTCAGATGCAGGCCTCTGTGATGGTCCTACTGCATCAGATTTGCCAGATTTTCTACCCCTTTGTGGTGCAGGAGCAGGTCTGTCTGCTTGTGTTGGAGCAGCTGTAGTAGTTCTGTGGGGACAGTTCCTCAACTGATGCTCTGTCGACCCACACCTTAAGCAGGCACCAGTCACTCTCCAACACTCCCCCTTATGCCATTTCAGACAATGTGGACATGCAGAAGATGTTGGGGCTGGTCCCCTAAACCCCGTCCCTAGAGAGCTGCCCACTGATGGTGTGGACTGACCTCTCCTAGGGTTGAACTGTGGCCTGGGCCCTTGGGTTTGACCCTGACTTTGTGGTTGACCTGAACTCTGTGTAGGTGAACCTTTGAACTTCTTCCCAGGTGCAGGAGATGAACTAGACTGACCCGGGCCCCTCTTCTACTGTCTCTCTCTTCTGGTCTGCTCACTTATTCTAACCTTTTCAACTTTTATTGTAGCTTCCACTAACTTGGTGAAGTCTGTGATTCCCAAGGCAGAGATCATGATCTTTATATTGTCATTTAATCCTTCTTCAAATCTCTTACATCTTTCAGCTTCATTAGGGACTATCTACCTTCCGTAGCGGCTCAATCTGACAAATTCCTTTTCATACTCGGCCACTGTCAACTGTCTCTGCCTCAGATTAATGAATTCCCTTCTTCTCTCTTCTAGGTATACACTACCCACATATTTCTTCTTGAATTCAGAGAGGAAGAAGTCCCAAGTTATTACTTCTGGTTGCACTTCACTAGACACCGTATACCACCATTCATATGCATCGTCTTGTAACAGAGATATGGCAACTTCTAGGTTTTGCTCTGGAGTGCAGTGGAGTTGTTTTAAAACTCTGCCTGTTCTGTTCAACCAATTTTCAGCTGCAACAAAATCATCTTCTCTCTTGCCAAAGAAGTCCACTGCCCCAAATTTTCTCAATCTTTCCAAGTGTGATTTCGGTTGTGGAGGTGGTGGTGGTGGTGGCATTACCCCAGCCATTTGTTTGAAGAATTTGGCCATTTGCTGGAACACGGCCTGTGGAGGTTGAGCAGGCTTTGATGGAGCTGGTGGAGCAGGTTCTCCCCTACCCCCAGTCTCAGCCACTGCAGGTGGCGCATAACTCTCCACTTCCTCCTCAACTGCCCTCTGAGATGAAGGGTCCATATCCTATTTAACAAAGACAACAGATTTGCATTAGTGTCACCTCGACTCTTACAAATGCAATGCATGGTATGGACTCAATCTAGGCCCAGAAATGCCTAAACCGTGCTCTGATACCATTAAATGTGACACCCCTTACCCGTCTACAATGTAGCCGAGCAAGTTATGCCACTCAGTATGTCGGACCACCAATTCATGTTTCAATTTCAATTAATTCCTTTTTATTCATTTATTTATAATTTTTGATAAATCTAAATTTTTTCGCAAATTTTATAGAAAATCCGGCAAAGTGCCGGCTATAAATTGGAAAACAGTTCTTCTGAACCTATTTAAAAACACTTCCAATATAATTATAATCTCAATCTCAGTCAACCACCAACATTTTTCAATAATTTCTCAAATCAATTCAGTATCTCAAAATTCACATTCATCTCATATCACACCCAATTCAATGAGAAATACTCATATTTATTTCTGAACACAGCTCATAGGTAATTACAGCAAAAATGTGATTACATGAGTTTATAATATACTTAACAAAAGTTTACAAATACAAAAGACTTAGGTAGCCCAATGTCCTACCAATGCACTGCAATTTGTGAGGTGACTTTGAACTCTGAGTGAAGATCTGAAAACTCACCCTGTATGAGGTCTGCTGGACTCCCCAGCTATGTTTCCAGTACCTGCGCGTGGCAAAAGCGACGAGCTAAGCAATTCTGCTTAGTGGTGACAATATAAAATAAAATAAAATAAAATAATAACATGTATGCAGAATGTATGTTTATATTTTTGGTAGACTTAATTTCAAATATTTATTGCAATATTATTCGATTAAAGTTTGGTAAGATTTATTAATATTACCCAAGTAACCTATACTAGTTGACTGGACTGGATAAACGGGTAAACTGGTACTGGGTACTAAGTACCTCGGACCATCACACCATCAGTCACATAGTGTCTCCCGGTGTGCAACAGAACAGCTAATAAGCTGTAATAATTATCGGGGATTAAACCCGAGCATAACAACTCAATATCATAGCCAAAGGCTATTATGTCACAGAATGGCATGGAAAGCCATGAAATACAGAATGACATGAAGCCATATGTAGTACTGCTAATAGAACCCTATTGGCATGCCAACCTATCCAAACCAATCACATTAGGCCTACTAGGGCATTTAACACTTTTTATTTATGTAATTCTTTGAAATTGAATTTTTATGATTACTATTCATTTCATTGATCAACCAAAATGTTGAATTTTGCATTGGCAATAGGTAAATTAGTTTAAATATCATCAACATATCACATTTTGCATTTTAAACTTGTTGGTATTGGTTGCCAATACCATCTCTAAGCTTAATGTGAATTGGATAGAATTTTCAGTTTTCAAGCTATGGGTTTACTATTCTATTAGTTACTGTTGCAATGGGAATTTGGAAAAATGATAAACATGAAAGTTGTTCCTTATTTTGTCTAGTTTAATTTTCTTTTTTGAATCACTCCATTTGGAGTTTTTTAGCTCAAGTTATGGTCCAAAAACCACAACTGGCCGGATTGAAATTTTTCTGGACTGACCATATTTATAGTGCAGTGAACAGTGAATTTAACTCACTTGTTGAATAGGTTCTGGTCATAATTTGGGTTAGGTTTCTTCATGAAAGTTGTTGGTCTATATCTCAGCTTGTTGTGGGTAAAATTTCAGGTCAATTGGACCATTCTACACTGAGTTATGGCCAAATGACTAAATACTGTTCATTTGGTCATTCTGCAGAAACAGACTGCAGGTCACCCGGATTGGGGCAAACTTTTGGTCCACTTGGTTTGGTCTTATGAGCATGATTTCTTCACCAAAGTTGTGCCATTATGTGTCTATTTTCATTTCCAATTGTCCAAACACCAATTGAACCTCTACAATTCAAGTTATGGCTGCCCAAACCTGCTAGACTCATGTCTAATTCTGCAGGTCACCTAGGGCAGCCACATTAAACCTAAATCCCATCACTCAACACACTTCATTTTTGGTTTAAACAGAACTAAATGATCACTAATTGACCATTAATACCCATTTTCATCATCACATGGTCAAAGTCCCATTTCTCCACCCCAAACCCTAACTCAAACATTATCATTCATGCATTTTCATTGCATTGCTTCAATCCACTTACAAAATGCACATTAAGGGCAGCCATAATAATCTTTTAACTTCATTAAATCATCATAAACAAACCCTAACCATGGCTGCCAAAAATTTAGGGTTTACATACAATTGGTATTCAATAATTTTTCTTTATAATTTACACTCATTTATACTTACTCAACATAAATTTGAAGAGAAACATAAGTTTAAGTCACTAACCTCTTTTAGCTCAAATCCAAGCCAACCAAAACTTTAATTTTTCTTCAAAATTTTGCTGCCCAAAGCTTCTTCAAGGTGTGGGGTGAATTTTTTGTGAAGACAACTAGGGCTTTTATGGTGTGGAAGCTAGGGAAAATCAAGCTTGAAAAAGCTTGTCCATGGAGGTTAGTGAAGGAATGGTTTACGGCAAGGAAATGGAGAAAGGAGAGAATTCTGGTTTTTCTTCCATTTCTAGCCCATTAAGTCTATTTTAAATAAAGTTATGCCATGTGTCAACATTGGGTTGGGTGAAGGCACACTAATGACATCATGTGATGTCATAAATTCCCATTTAATTCATTTTTTTTTCTTTTCTTTTCTACTCATTTTCAATTCAATTTTTAGTAATATTTATTCACATTTTATGTCATAATAATTATTTACTTAACTGGACAAGTCGGCCAAAAATCACCTCTGAAGGCGAAATGACCAAAATGCCTTCCGTTTGGCTTAACGGGCCAAAATTGTCTGTACCGATTGAAAATTTTTTCTAAGTATTTTCTTGGTATTCTAATGCCATAAAAACCTCAATAACCCTTCTCTGGAATCCCAGAAATTATTTTATAATTTTTTCCCCGGGTCTAGGGCTCCTAGTTGCGAGAACCGCAACTTCCCACTAAGTTACCCATCGCTAGGGCACCGGCTCATTTAACTTGGTTGTATTTTATTTCTAAAATTTTTCCTAAATTTTTCTTATTAATATTTGAGTTATTTATGGTTCCTCACTTTAGTTTAAATATTTTTCCGGATGTTCTAGCTGTCCGGGCCGACACTGGTCACCAGAACAGTAAACTGTACGGACTAGCTAAAGTGAGGATGTTACACCCAAAGCTTGAGAACTCCTCTTTTTCTCTTTCTTTTCACTGCCCAAGACTTGCTCTAGGTGTAAAGATAAATATTTGTGAAGGAAAGCTAGGGTTTTGGGGTGATTTGGGTGGTGAACTCAAGCTTGGTGAAGCTTTAATGGTGGAAGGGAGAAGGAGAGAGTTTCGGATGGAAGAAGAAAGGAAAAAGCAATATGATTTTTTTTTCTTTCATTTCTGCCCATTTAACTCATTTTAAGTGATTTATAGCCATGTGTCACCATGTGATTAAGTGGAGGCACACTAATGACATCATGTGATGTCATAATTTCCCATTTAATTCATTTTCTTTTTCTTTTCTTTTCTACTCACTTTCAATTTAATTTTTAGCAATATTTATTCACATTTTATGTCATAATAATTATTTACTTAACTGGATAAGTCAGCCAAAAATCATCTCTGAAGATAAAATGATCAAAATACCCTCCATTTGGCTTATTGAGCCAAAATCGTCTGTAATAATCTAAAAATTTTTCTAATCCTTTTCTTGGCATTCTAATGCCATAGAAACCTCAATGACTCTTCTCTGGAGTTTTAAAAATTATTTCATGAATTTTCTCCCGGGTTTAGGACTTCTAGCTGTGAAGACCGCAACTTCCCACTAGGTTACCCATCGCTAGGGCACCGGCTCATTTAACTTGATTGTATTTTATTTCTAAAATTTTTCCTAAATTTTTTTTATTAATATTTGAGTTAATTATGGCTCCTCACTTTAGTTTAAATATTTTTCCAGATGTTCTAGCTGTCCAGGCCGACACCGATCACCAAAACAGTATAATGTACATAATTACTACAGTGAGGGTGTTACAATTCTTCCCCTCTAATTTAAATTTCGTCCTCGAAAATTACTTGATGCAAACAGTTGAGGGAACTATTGCTTCATCGTCTCTTCACTTTCCCAAGTTGCCTCCTCGGTGTTGTGGTGCCTCCTAAGCACTTTCACCAGTGGAATCTGCTTATTCCTCAACTCTTTCACTTCCCGAGCCAGGATCCGTATGGGTTCTTCTTCATATGTCAAATCCAGTTGTACTTGGTAGATGTCGAATCCACCAAAATTTAAATTAACTAAAATTACCGGCTATAAAATATTTTCTGCAGCAAGTGGTAAATCCAGGTCGAACCCTAGAGACTGAATTATTAAATTTTGTGCACTTGTGCAATGGAAAAAGAAATGAAGGTTAGGGGGGGGGGGGGTAATTCACAATCCAAAGAAGAAATCAAAAATCAAAAATTAAGATCTAAAATTAAACTCTCAAATTAAAAAAACTTCAGTCCAAGGTAATTCTCATTTCAATGCATTGATTCGATCATAAACAAAAGAAATACAATTATATCTTATTGAATACTTAACGTAGATTTACCAAACAGCGAGGTAAACCCTTACTTCCGTATACTCATCAATTTGAGCCCAGCACTCTTATTGACTCTAAATATTAACTGAGTTGGTATTAAGCAATCCTCATCAAATTAATAAGTGCTTTAAGAAAAGGAAGTAGTTAAGCTGAACAACAATTTATAAAGCATAAATCATTTAATCTACCCTATTGTTTCCTTAGGTTATTATCGAAAACTTGGATCATAATCAATAAAACCTAATTACTACTCATGCTCAATCTTACACAACAATTACGGATTATGAAGATGAACTAGCAATTGATCAAATCAAACAATGAACTAATAAGCCTTTTTAGTAAATCATTCAACAGATCAAAAACAATTAAATCAGAAAACAATGGATATTCAAAAAGACATAAATAAAATTAAGAACCTGATTTCACAAATCACACATAAGAACTTGAATCCCTTGAACTGAATTAAGAACTTAGCCACTCATGTTCATGGCTTACAGAAAAATAAAGGAAAAACAGAAATCTAAAACTATGGATGAGAATGGAGAATGAAGGTATTGGAGGCATCTGAATTGGGATGCCCTTAGCTGCTGCCCAAAGACATATTTATAGTCAAAGATAGGAACCAAACTAGGAAAAGTTTTAAAAGATAGATTTTCAGCCTGTATTCATGTCTCTGAAATCAAGGCCGATTTTCAGCAACTTCCTTTCTGAATCTACCTCTACCCTCTTTAGGAAAGTTGTAGCCCTATTTCTTAGCTTTCCAATGGGTACTCATTCGCCCAAATCCGAGGTCTACAGCCCAAGTTATGGCCTAAAAACCTAGACTGGTTCAGACATACGGTCCAGCCTATAGTGACGACTTTATTGCCGTTTTTCACAATTAAAATGGTCTCATCTCGCATTCAGCCCTTCATAGAAGTTGTAGAGGTGGCTCTTAAGGTTTAATTTGGCTTGGGCTTGCTTCATTTGGACATCTAAAACTCCAGATACAAAATAAATACTGAAACTGGTCGTGACACATCAAGTCTAGGCTTTTGCAATAGATCCATAGCTCATTTTGTCAACCTTGGAGACTGATTTGGGCCTTGGTCCCTGTTTATCATTTGAAGTGCTGTATCTTAGCTTTTCAATGGATTAAACAACACTTAATTTGGAGACCCACAACTTTAGAAACACCTAAAAAATACAGCAAGGGTCAAATGCTGAAAATTTCTCCATTTAATACAATTATTCTACAACTATCTAAAAATATGCCTAAATGATGGATATATTTTAACCAACTGAATTAAACATAAAAACACTAAATGTAATGAGAGTAAAATTAATAAATTATGCACTTATCAAATTCCCTCACACTTATTCCATGCTTGTCCTGAAGCATGACTTAAACTCTCAATCAACTCTACTTAGAAGTTCCTTAACTTCACCCTATCACAACATTCTCTAACAAAAGATTAAAAATTTGAAAAAAGAAGCAAGTAAGGTAATAACCATCACAACAAATTCCATCAACACCATACCAATATATCAACAATTTTCTAACACAAAACAAAAGGCTTGAAATCAATTAAGCTCACACAATTAAAGTTCCATAAAATTTTAAGTCAATACACACCAAAACACAAGGCTAATTTATCAAGGCACAATAATTATAGCTCTTTGCAAATCTTAGGGGAGATAGAAATGCCCCTTTTTTTTTATTTGAAATTGGTACTTCTCTCTTGTCATAGTTATCACTTTTTTTTTTTTTTTTATATTTCAACTGTCACCTTCAGAAAAGTACCTTGCTCATATCCTAGCTAGCTTTTGGCCTGAGAATCGACATGGGGTTCATGAAGACCCCTGGTTAGTTTGCTTAACTAAAATAGCAGAGTAATTTTCAAGTTCAACCTTTTATTTCCCCCAATTTATGCATCTACATATTATAAAGTGCCCTGATAGATTAAACAAAGTTATGAAATATGCATGATACTAGTTTAAAGCACACATAACTAATCATTTCACTATTAAATCAAACCTAAATGATTTATGTAGGAAAAAATTGCTCTATGGTATGGAGAAGAGGGAAAATCCATCATTAAAGTTATTATTACCTTGCCTAAAATCTCAAAAGTTCAATCTAAAATAGAAAAGTCATTTCAAGGACAAAGCACTTCTCTCTGAGAATTAATAAAGAATCATGAATCAAGCTTATGAGAACGATTTTTTTTTTTAATTGCAGCAACAAATTTCTCCTCCTCCACACTTAAAACTTACATTGTCCCCAATGTAAAGCCCAAATGCAAAAGAAAAGAAAAAAATGCTAGAAAATAAAATAAAATAAGGGAAAGAAAACAAATCTGATTGTGGCTAACAAGCCACCCATGGGTTGCCTCCCAAGAAGCGCTTTTGTTTATCATCATTAGCTCAACATGGCAAAGCTCCTTAATCCACTGAATGCTCCTCAAACCCCTCATAAAATAGCTTGAGTTTATGACTGTTGACCTTGAACACTTTGTTAGTTCCTATACTTTGAATTTCAACTGCACCATAAGGAAACACATTAGTAACAACAAAGGGTCCAATCCAACAAGAATGCAACTTACCAGGCATTAGCTTCGATCTGGAATTATACAATAAAACTTTTTGCCCAATCACAAACTGCTTCCTTAGTTTGTCATGGAATGCCTTTGTCTTTTCTTTATAGATCTTAGAATTCTCATAAACCTTAAGGCGAATTTCATCTAATCCATGCAATTGTAATTTTCTTTCCACATCAGCAGTATCCAAATTCAAATTACAATGTCTAACAGCCTTATGTTCTAACTCATCCTCCATGCTTAACTCAAACACATCCTGCATAAATGTATCAACAACATTAAAAGAAAAGACAGAATGATTATCAGCAGGATATTTCATAGCATCAAAGATATTAAATTTGACAGTTTTTCATCAAACTCCATAGTTAAGGTACCCTCATCCATATCAATTTTTGTCTTGGCAGTTTTTAGGAAAGGTCTTCCAAATAAAATCAAAGCTGAATTTGATGTGGGAACACTATTATCCTCCATATCCAAAATGTAAAAATCTACAGGAAAAATTAATCCTCCAACCTATACCAACACATCCTCAACTACTCCCAATGGGTAAGCATTAGAACGATCAGCTAACTGAATAATAACACTGGTTTCTTTCAAAGGACCCAAATTCAAAGTCTGGAAAACTGAATATGACATAACATTAATAGATACTCCTAAATCTGCTAGTGCATTTTCAAATCTAGAATCACCTATTTTGTAGGAAATAGAAAATGAACCTGGATCCTTACACTTAGGGGGTAATTTTCACTGAATTAATACTGACACATTTTCTCCCACACTGATCTTCTCATTATTCCTCAACTTGGGCTTTGTAGTGCATATCTCCTTAAGGAATTTGGCATACCTGGGAACTTGTTTGATCGTATCAAGTAAAGGAATATTCACTTATACCTTCCTGAAAGTCTCTAAAATTTCTTTCTCTTGTTCTTCCTTCTTCGTCTTGGCCAACCTGCAGAGGAATGGAGGAAGAACAGAATTATTAACCTTATTCATTTTAGGTTCAGTATATACCTCAACTTCAGGAACTTCAAACTCTTTTGCTCCTTGCTTCTTCTTTTTCGTTGACTCATGTGGAGTCTGATTATCAACTTCTTTCCAACTCCGCAATAGTATAGCACTTGCATTTTCTCTGGGATTCATGATTATTGTGACGGAAGCTTTCCAGAACCTTGAGCTTCCAGCTTACTCACAGATGAGGCTAACTGACCAATCTACCTCTCTATGTTTTGAATGCTATTTCTGGTCTCCTGTTGAAACTATTGGGTATTGTTAGCCAAAGCCTTAACAATTTCATCAAGCAACATACCTTGATTTGAGGGAGGCAGAGTTAGAGATGGTTGATTCACTTGTGGTCTTTGTTGCTGGTATCGGTTTTGCACCGGTTGATTCCCATAACTCAGATTGGGATGATCTCGCCATCCTGGATTATAAGTATTAGAAAAAGGATCATACCTGTGTTTTGGTTGTCCATAATTTCCTACTGCATTAACATATTGCATTGATTCATCCTCTTGTAATGCAGGATACATGTCAGTAGCATGACCCGAACCCAAACAAATCCCACCTAACTTAACAATTTGCATTTTCCCTACAGCCAATTGCCTCACCAAAGAAGTTAAATAAGAAATCTATTTCTCAAGGTTAGATGTACTTGCCTTATTAACCTTTATGGGTGTGTGATCCATTCGCATTCCAAACTGCTGAGAGTTTGCTGCCATGTTAGCAATCAACCTCCTTGCTTCATCTGGTGTTTTGTCAACCAAAGCTCCTCCACTGGCAGCATCTATCATACTGCGGTCCATTGGTAGAAATCCCTCATAGAAATACTGAATCAACAGCTGCTCACTTATTTGATGATGGGAACAGCTTGCACACATCTTCTTAAATTACTCCCAGTACTCATACAAGCTCTCTCCATTGTACTGCCGAAAGCCACAAATTTCTTTTTTTATGTGGGCAGCACGGGAAGCAGGAAAATACTTCTCCAAAAATATCTGCTTTATCCCATTCCATGAGTTGACAAATCCAGAAGGAATATAATACAACCAATCCTTAGCTGTGCCCTCCAGTGAGAAAGGGAAAGCTCGAAGCTTGATCTGATCCTCTGAAACTCCTTGAGGTTTCATGCTAGAACACACAACATGAAATTCTTTTAAATGCTTATGTGGATCCTCACCTGCAAGACCATGAAACTTAGGCAACAAATGGATTAGTCCAGATTTCAACTCAAAAGCAACATTTAAAGCAGGGTACTGAATACACAAAGGCTTTTGGTTTATATCAGAAGCAGCCAACTCTTTCAAAGTTCTAGCAGCCATGGTTTCATTTTCAGATTTTGAATCTGAATCCGAATCCAAACTTAATTCCCTTGGAGATTAGACTCCTTCAGATGTACTCGAAATCTGCCTAGATTGCTTAGCCAATTTTTTCAACCGTTTAACAGTTTTTTCTACTTCTGGATCAAAGATCAACTCACTAGATTGAGAAGTTCTTGTCATAAACAAAAAGAAATCAAAGTAAAAACAGAAAATGCCTCAAAACCCTAGAAAACAATCGAATTTGGCCTTAAGAAGGTGGGGCCAAGGAATTCTATGGATTGATTGGTCTTGATCAGAGCATCGTTTCCTTTAAAATAGGTATAGGCCACCCTCCAAATTCAACTAAACTTCTTAATGAATAGTAACACCGTAAATTTTTTTTTTTCAAAACCTGAAAATAGGAACACTTCACAAACAAAATTAACAACAGAATACACAAAACACAAAATCCAATAAATTTAAGTCCCCAGTAACGGGGCTAAAATTCTTGGTGGGTGTCGAA
Source organism: Hevea brasiliensis (assembly GCF_030052815.1). Taxonomy (NCBI): domain Eukaryota; kingdom Viridiplantae; phylum Streptophyta; class Magnoliopsida; order Malpighiales; family Euphorbiaceae; genus Hevea; species Hevea brasiliensis. Next base: position 101,821,788 of record NC_079494.1, read on the forward strand.
TCTACCAAAATTTAAATTAACTGAAATTACTAACTATAAAATATTTTCTGCAGTAAGTGGTAAATCCAATTTGAACCCTAGAGATTGAATTATTAAATTTTGTGTACTTGTATAATGGAAAAAAGAAACGAAGGCTTGGGGGGGGGGGTATAATTCACAATCCAAAGAAGAAATCAGAAATCAAAAATCAAAAATTAAGATCTAAAATTAAACTCTCAAATTAAACAAACTTCTTTAATTCTCTTCTTATCTCTTCCAGATATACACTACCCATATACTTCTTTTTGAACTCTGAGAGGAAGAAGCCTAGGTTATTTGTTTTGGCTGCACTTCACTGGACACTGTATCCCACCATTGATATGCATCATCTTGCAGTAGAGATACAACAGCTTCTAAGTTTTGCTCTGGAGTGCAGTGGAGTTGTTTTAAAACTCTCCCTGTTCTGTTCTACCAATTCTCAACTACAATAGAATCATCTTCTTTCTTGCCAAAGAAATCCACTGCTCCAAATTTCCTCAGTTTTTCCAGATGGGATTTCTGCTGTGGAGGTGGTGGTGGTGGTGGCATTACCCTTGCCATTTATCTGAAAAACTCAACCATTTGCTGGAACATGGCCTGTGGAGGTTGTGCAGGCTCTATTGGAGCTGGTGGAGCAGGTTCTCCCCTACCCCCAGTCTCAGCTGCTGCAGGTGGAGCATAACTCTCCACTTCCTCCTCAACTGCCCTCTGAGACGTGGGATCCATATCCTAATCAAAATAAGAAAAATAATAGATCTGCATTAGTGTCACCTCGACTTTTACAAATGCAATGCATGATATGGACTCGATTTAAACCCAGAAATGCCTAAACTGTGCTCTGATACCACTAAATGTGACACCCCTTACCCGTCTACAGTATAACCGAGCAAGATATGCCACACTGTGTACCGGAACACTATATTTTATCTTAATTATTTTTATCCTTCCTTAATTTTTTTCTTTATGATGATAAAATGCAATTTGGGAGATTTGACTCATTTAAGTCATTTATTGAAATTATAAATTTATTTGAGGTTTCGAAAATTTTATAGAAAATCCGGCAGAGTACCAGTTAAAAATGAAGAAAACAGTTCTTCGAAACCTGTGAAAAACACTTCCAACAATCATTTTATTCCACAACTTCCAATTATCACATCAATTTTCAATAATTTCTCATCAATTTCTCAAACTTTTCAATCATTCAATTCACATCATATTTATACTCAAATCATAAATAAATACTTAACTTTCATTTATGAACACCATTTATAGATAATTTCATTAATACATAATCACATAAGTTTCAATATACATGACAAAATAAAAGTTTAATTACAAAATTTACAAAAATACAAAACAAAAAATATAAAATGTAGCCTAGCATCCTACCAATGTACTGTAGCTGAGAGGTGACACAGAACACTAGCAGATCTGACTCTCACCCTGACTAGGGTCTACTGGGATCGGGCTCCGTATCTCCAGTACCTACGCATGGCAAAAAGCAACACGCTAAGCAATAATGCTTAGTGATGCCAATAATAATAAAAAAAAAAACTAAAAGAAAATAAATATGCAGTGTGTATATTGATGTCTCATGCAAACAAATTTTTTTTTTATAATTATTTATAGTCTTATTTATTTGGTACTTGTTATATCCATTATTTCATTAAATTTATCAACTTCTATTTTTGGTTGCCCAAGTAACCTATATTGGATGACTGAACTGGACAAACAGGTAAACTGGCACTGGGTACCAAGTACCTCGGGCCGTCACACCATCGGTCACATATGTATCCCGCAATGTGCAATAGAACAGCTAATAAGCTATAATAATTATTAGGCACAAGGCCAAGTATCACCATAATATCAGAATGGCTAAAAGCTATAAAATCACAGAATGACATAATGCCATGTGCAGTACGACCAACTGAACCCTATTGGCATGCCAACCTATCCAAACCAATCTTACTAGGTGTACTAGGGCACATTTCAAAGTTTTTGGTTGAATTTTTATGCTTTACATGTAAGGTTACTATTCATTTTACTATTTAGGTCAAATTATTGACTTTCCAATGCATAATAGCTACATGAGTCCTAATCACATAAATTTACCACATTTTGGTTCCCAAAAGTGTTGGCATTAGTTTCCAATCCATACTTCTAACCAATGGAGGATAAATTAGAAATATCAGTTTTGGGTACTAGAGTTCACTGTTCCATTAGGCCATTCTACAGTGAGAATTTGGCCAAATATTCTTCATTAAAGTTGTTCCTTATTGTGTCTAGTTACATTTCACTTTTTGAATCACTCCATTTGGAGTTTTGTAGCTCAAGTTATGGCCTAAATACTATAATTGGCTGGATTGTAATTTTTCCAAAATTTCTGGGCAGAATCAATTCTGCAGTTTTTGTACACTGACTGTAGGTCAATTTTTGGACATGTTATGGTCAAAATTTGGATTTGTTTTCTTCATGAAAGTTGTAGGACTATATCTCAGCTTTCTATCGGTATAAAATCCAAGTCAATTGGACCTTTCTACACTGATTTATGACCAAGTGAATGAACACTGTTCATTTGGTCATTTTCCAAGGACTGCATATTGGTCACTTGGATTAGGTCAATTTTTAGGGCATCCTATGTTTAGTTTCTAGGCAGAGTTCCTTCACCAAAATTATACCATTATGTGTCTAATTTCATGTTCAATTGTCTTTGCACCAATTGAACCTACACAACCCAAGTTATAGCTGCCCAAACATGCTGGACTCACATCCAGACCTGCAGGGCACTCAAGGCAGCACACCCAACCTCAAATCCCAAGCTACCATTCACTTTAATTCCTCATTATACTCAGCCAAATGGTCACTAATTAACTATTAGAATTTATTTTTCCAACACATAAGCAGAATCCCAAGTTTTCCCCCAAACCCTAACTCCAACAACTTCAATGCTTCATATACATGTAATCAATGAGTTAAGGCATCAAGTTCATATTCAATGGCAGCCATGTACAACTATAATTCATTCAAATTAAAAGAACCCTAATGTACCCTAAGGCTACTAAAATTTGGTGAAATTCAGCCATGTAAAATTTATTTAAATTAGCTTAGTTTCATACTCAATTCATATTCTCCATGATGTATACACAAAGTAATTAAGACTAACTGGCACTAACCTTGATTTAGCTAATTCCCAAAGCTTGAGAACTCCTCTTTTTCTCTTTCTTTTTGCTGCCCAAGACTTGCTTTAGTTGTAAGGATAAATATTTGTGAAGGGAAACTAGGGTTTTAGGGTGATTTGGGTGGTGAACTCAAACTTGGTGAAGCTTTAATGGTGGAAGGGAGAAGGAGAGAGTTTCGGATGGAAGAAAAAAGGAGAAAGTAATCTGATTTTTTTTTCTTCTTTCATTTCTGCTCATTTAACTCATTTTAAGTAAGTTATAGCCATGTGTCACCATGTGATTGGGTGGAGGCACACTAATGACATTATGTGATGTCATAATTTCCCATTTAATTCATTTTTTTTTCTTTTCTTTTCTACTCATTTTCAATTTAATTTTTAGCAATATTTATTCACATTTTATGTCATAATAATTATTTACTTAACTGGACAAGTCGGCCAAAAATCATCTCTGAATACGAAATGACCAAAATGCCCTCCATTTGGCTTATTGAGCCAAAATCGTCTGTTTCGATCTAAAAATTTTTCTAAGCCTTTTCTTGGCATTCTAATGCCATAGAAATCTCAATGACTCTTCTCTGGAGTCCCAAAAATTATTTCATAAATTTTCTCCCGGGTTTAGGGCTTCTAACTGTGAAGACCGCAACTTTCCACTGAGTTACCCATCGCTAGGGCACCGGCTCATTTAACTTGGTTGTATTTTATTTCTAAAATTTTTTCGAAATTTTGCCTATTAATATTTGAGTTAATTATGGCTCCTCACTTTAGTTTAAATGTTTTTCTAGGCATTTTAGCTGTCCGGACAGACACCGATCACCGGAATAGTAGAATGTACGTAATTGCTATAGTGAGGGTGTTACAAGATAAGACCTGAATTTATCTACTGCAAATGCCACTACCAAAAATTCTTTTTCTATAGTAGAATAATTTATTTGAGCATCATTTGAGGTCCTACTTGCATAATAGATTGCATACACCTTCTTGTCATTCCTTTATCCTAAAACAACCCCAATGGCATAATCACTTGCATCACACATCAACTCAAAAGGTAATGACCAATCAGGTGGCTACACAATAGGAGTAGATATCAAAGCTTTTTTTTATCCTGCAAAAAGCATTCATACAATCAGTATCAAAATACAATTCCACATATTTACTCAATAAATTAGTAAGAGGTTTAGAAATTTTAGAAAAATCATTGATGAATCTTCTATAAAATCCAACATGCCCCAAGAAACTTCTCACTCTTTTTACAGATGTTGGGAGTGGCATTTTCTAAATAATTTTTACCTTTGCTTTGTCTATCTCAATACCCTTGTTTGACATAAGATGTCTTAAAATAATTCCTTCTTGTACCATAAAATGGCACTTTTCCTAATTTAAAACTAAATTAAACTCTTTACATCTCTGCAAAACTTTAGATAAGTTAGATAAGCATTCATCAAAAGATTTACCATACACAGAAAAATTATCCATGAACACTTCCATAATATCCTTAATGAAATCAGAAAAAATATACATCATACATCTCTGAAATGTAGCTGGGGCATACATAATCCAAATGGTATCCTTCGATATGCAAAAGTACCATAGGAACATGTGAAGGTGGTTTTATCCTGATCATCTGGGTGAATAGGGATATGAAAGAACCCTGAATAGCCATCCAAATAGCAAAAATAAGAATAATGAGCTAATCTCTCAAGTATCTGATCTATAAATGGCAATGGAAAATGGTTCTTTCTAGTTGCATTGTTTAATTTCCTATAATCTATGCACATTCTCTATCTAGTTACAGTTCTAGTAGGTTTTAGTTCATCATTTTCATTTTTCACCACTGTGATGTCACCTTTCTTGGGTACAACATGAGCTGGACTTATCTAATTGCTATCAGAAATAGGGTAAATGATACCTGCATTAAGCAATTTTAAGATCTCTTTTTTCACAACCTCTTTCATATTTGGATTCAATCTGCTTTGTGACTCTCTAGAGGCTTTATGATCATTTTTCAATAAAATTCTATGCATGCACACAAAAGAATGTATTCCTTTAATATCATCAATGGTATAACCAATTATCCTCCTATGCTCTCTAAGAACTCTTAATAAATTTTCAACTTCACAATCATTTAATTTAGCATTAATAATCACAGGATATGTAGAATTTTGACCAAGAAAATCATACTTGAGATTTATTGAAAGAGGTTTTAACTCTACATTCGGTGCTTCACTTCTTTCAAAAATTAGTGGTGAAGTAGCATCTTGCTTCAAATCTCCAATCTTCTCAGCACTAGCCATACGCAAAGGTGAATTTCCTTCCAAAATTTGAGCATATTCTGTAGCTTCTTCAATCTCATCCCCCTTTTTGATGTCGTGAACCAAACAAGCTTCTAAGGGATCTTCAGGATGTTGCTTTTTAAACACTTCTTCAACTAACTCATCTACCACATCAACTCTCAAATATGAATCTGAATCATCTTTCTTTTTCATTGCTTAAAACAAATTAAGTTCAACTTTTTTCTCCCCAACTTCCAATGTAAGCCTTTCATTCTTTACATCAATTACAGCTCTACCAGTAGCAAGGAAAGGTCTACCCAAAATAATAGGAATGTGTACATCATCTTCCATCTCCAATACTACAAAGTCTACTGGTATGAAAAATTTTTCAACTTTCAAAGGAACATTCTCAATCACCCCAATTGGAAATTTAATAGACTTATCTGCTAACTGTAGTGAAATGGTGGTAGGCTTCACTTCTCCAATCTTCATCTTCTCATAAATAGACAAAGGCATTAGACTAACACTAGCTCTAAGATCACATAAAGCTTTATCTATATTGATATCTCCAATGTGACATGGTATTGAAAAACTACCAGGACCTTTCAGTTTGGGTGGAAGCTTATTTTGCAAGATAGCACTACTTTCTTCTGTAAGAGCTACTATCTCAAATTCTTCCAACTTTTTCCTGTTAAACAAAATCTCCTTCAAAAATTTAGCATATGAAGGCATTTGTGCTAAGGTATCAGTGAAAAGAATAGTCACATACAAAGACTTCAACACCTCCAAAAACTTTCTAAATTGTTTATCTAACTTTGCTTTTTGAAATCTTTGTGAGAATGATAAATGTGGCATGTAAGCCTTAAGTGCTACATATTTAGGTTTTTCCTCTTCACTCTCTTTCTCTTTACTTCCTTTTTCTTCCACTGAACTCTCTTTTTCAACTTCAACTCTAACCTCAACTTTAGCTTTTTCATCTCGTTCTCTATTTTTCTCTTCCTCAACTTTCTCTTCAATCTTTTTATCTCCTCTCTAATATTTTTCCACTTCTTAATGTAATAGCCTTACAATGCTCCCTTGAATTTTCTGATTGTCTAGGAAGCTTCCCAAATGCTTTGTTGTTTGAGGAGCTAGCCTGTTGAGCTATTTGATTCTCTAACATCTTATTGTGTTGCCATTTGATCCACTTTAGATGCTAATTGAGAAATCATATGTTATTGACTTTGATGGCTTACTATTAGAGTTTCAATCATGGCTTCTAATCTAGCTGTCTTATCTGGTTGTGCTTGTTATGGTGGAGGTTGTTGTGGTTGTGGTGGAGCAGGTACATTTTGAGGTTTAGGAATTCTAGGAGGAAGACCTCTATTCTACTAAAAATTCTGATGTTTTTGATACTCAGAAGGTTTCTAAAAATTATGGTGTTGTCCTTGTCTACCTCCCCAAGAGAAATTAGGGTGGTTTCTCCATGCTGGATCATAAGTTGCAGAAAATGGGTTACCACCTAGTCATTGATTATAGTTCCCCACATAATCCACTTGTTCACTTGAAAAGTCTTAACCAAATGCTGGAAAATCAGTTGCACAGTTGACATTTGCAGCTCTAACATCTGCTGAATTACTTGAACCTCCAATTGAAGAATCTACTTTCATGCTTAGCTTGTCCATCTTCCTTGTCAAAGCATCAAACTTAGTATTAATCATATTCATGGCATCAAGCTCAAACATAACAGCTAGTTTCTTAATCTCATTCCTCTTATAACTCCACTGATAATAGTTATAAGCAATTTTATCAAGAGCAGAAAAAGCTTCATCTTCGGATTTCTCCATAAGATCACCTCCAGAAGATGCATCAATTATACTTCTAATAGCTGGTGAAATTCCATTGTAAAAGTTTTGAACAAGCATCCACTTAGGAATCTCATGGTGTGGACATCTCCTTTGCAAATCCTTGTATCTCTCCCATACTTCATACAAGCTCTCATCATCTCTAAGTTTGAAAGAAGTCAGCTCATTTCTCAGCTTGGCTATCTTGCTTGGTGGAAAATATTGAGCTAAAAATGCTTGAGAAAGTTCATCCCATGTTGTGATACAACTCAGAGACAAAGAATGTAATCACTCTCTAGTTCAGTCCTTCAAAGAGAAAGGGAATAATCTTAGTCGAATTGTATCATCAGAAACTTCATTTATCTTCAACATATCACTGATCTCAAGAAAGTGTGCTAAATGCACATGTGTATTTTCACTTGGACTTCCTCCAAATTGTGATTGTTATATCATCTGACAGAGTGCAGGCTTTAATTCAAAATTATTAGCTTCTACTCTTGGTCTTGTGGTACTTGGCATGAAATTCCCAATGTTAGGATAGGCATGATCCTTCACAGAATGGTTGTTATTGTTGTTGTTAGCCATTTCTTCTTGTGGTTGCTCTTGCTCTTGTGCTCTTTCTTGTTGTTGTTAAGCTCTAAATTCAGCTTTTCTCCTCTTAGCTTCTGCTCTTAAAGCTCTTGCTGTCTTTTCTATTTTTGGATCAAAGAATAAATTGATTTCTTCACTTTTTGTCCTTCCCATAAAATAAAAGTACCTAAAAAAAACAAATCCTCAAAGTAAAATGGTAAAAGAAATTAAAAATAAAATACCCAAATTAACCAAACAAATAATCATTCAATATCAAACAAAAATTAAATTCCCAGCAACGGTGCCAAAAACTTGATACGTTAGTTCACAAGTATACGGGTTGTATCAAGTAATAAAGTGATAGGTCAAGTATCATTCCCACGAGGATTTACCGTTTGAGTACCAAACTATGAATGAAGCGATTATTTGGGCTAATGATCAATGAAAGTAAGATGTAAATGTAAATGAACAACTTAAAATTGATAAATTTAAACAAAATAAGTAAAGAGCAAGCAAACAAATTCTAAATCTAGATGCAATTAAACTAAATTAATAATTGGTAATTGAAATTAAATACTAGTTAATAGTAAAATGATTCCAAAGTTGGGGGTTGATGCATATATTAATTGGGATTTGTCTTGGTTTTTCTAATTTTAAGGAAAAATAGAGTTTGAAGGTGATTGATCCCAGATTCCTTTGATATCTTTTTCAAGCAAATCAAAGTGTATTTTAAGAAAACCAAAACTACTTTCGTACGATATTTGATTAACTTAAAACCCTTTAAGTGTTATGATCAATCAATAAATCCTCTTAAAACCCTAGTTTATTTCTAAATATAGGTGATTTTAAGTTCTAATCCTTGGTTATCTATCAATAATCTTTGCCTTTTAGTCCTTCAATCAAAGATTAACACAATACCTAATGGGTACCAACATTAGGCAAGTAAATTAGGCACACAAGGAAAGAATCAAAACTCATATTTATATAAAATATGGAAATAACTAGTCAAGTCCACAAATTAATCAAAAACTTATTTTCCAACTCTGAAATCCAAACATTCTACTCACTCATGTTGGTATTTACAAGAGAAATTGATGGAAAAGTAAACAAAAACATGATAAGGGGACTAAAAATAGAAAAACTCAGGTAGAAGAACCCAAAACTCTGAATTTTGGAGCTTTCAGAAATGGTGGCCGCATCTCCACTCTTCAGAATTGATGGCGACCTTCCTCCCTTCTATTTTTTATGATTTTCTTTCCTTTCTTTCTTTCTTGTTGTTACTTCTTGTGGCAAAAACTAGAAAATAATGCTTTTATATGATCCTAAAAATTGCCCTAAAAATGGATAAGAGCCAATGAGTGGATAGTAAATGAGGTGTCAGCATCTCCACTCTTTAGAATTGATGGCGACCTTCCTCCCTTCTATTTTTTATGATTTTCTTTCCTTTCTTTCTTATTGTTACTTCTTGTGGCAAAAACTAGAAAATGATGCTTTTATATGATCCCAAAAATTGCCTTAAAAATGGATAAAAGCCAAGGAGTTAATAGAAAATGAGGTGTAAAAATGTCCAAGTCAGCAGAGTTTTCCACGTTTTGGGCAGTCTGCTTAGAGTATTGCTTACCCTAAGCAATATCTTCAGCAAATTTCAGCCTTTGTATGCCCTGTCTACTTAAGGTTAAGCAGACCCTCAGTAAATCTCGGTAGGTTTATTTTAAAATGAGTTTTTCTGCTCATGCTTGACTTCCAGTTTAACCTGAGTTGCACCTTAAGTACTATCGCTTACCCTAAGAGGGATCTTAAGCAAGACCCCAAGCAAATCTCAGCCGGTTTGGGTTAAAATGAGTTTTTCTGCTTATGTTTGACTTCTAGCTTCACCTGAGTTACACCTTAAGTATTGTCACTTATCCTAAGTAGGATCTCAAGCAAGACTCCAAACAAATCTCGGCAGGTTTGGAGAATAAAACTCTAAATATGTTGGAATTAAGAGGCGCTTGACCTGCAACTTGCCTTAGGCTTTAGGTTAAGCAGTATAACATACCCTAAGCAATATCATAAACAAGATCTCAAGCAAATTTTGACCAACTTAATTTTCTAAGACTTGATTTTTTCAACTTTTTTCCATGCTTTAAGGGCTCCAAATTTCTTCAAATCACCTCCTAATGCATTCATTGACCTTCAATTTACCACAAAACCTATTAAAAATAATAAAATTACAAAAATCAAATATAAAGTAACTAAAGTTAATAAATAAGTTAAAATAAAGCTAATAAACATAAAATATACTAAAATATAAGGGCAAAATAGATGTAAAACTACCCTAAAATGCCTATATGAAATGAGTACAACAATACTACTATGAGTATTTTGGGTTATAATTTCGATTCGAGAATGGTGATGTCGGTAGTCTTAGACAATCACTCTGTTGATCAAATAAATATTGTGTTTGAAAGTTTGAGAGAGCTTGAAGATATAGAAAATGAGTAAAAAATTCAGCAGAGTAAGGGTACTTGAGGTCTAGAGCTGTGTTATCTTATATAAATCCATCATAGAGCCGTTGAAAGCAGTTGTACCATGTTTTTGAAATTCCAATAGATCCAGAGATTTACGGTGAGAGTATCTCGAGTCAAGTCAATAAGTGTTATTCGAACAAATATCGAACTGTGGATCTTTCGAGCTGAGACATCAAAACACCTTTACATTGAGTAATAGGATGCTGAGATGAGGCAAGCCGAGCCATCTTTGGGCGAGCCAAGCTAACTCTAATCTCGCTTGAGTGTCTTAGCACGTGGTATCCAACCACCCAATTCATCCGGTTCAGATTTTAGGGGTGTGCTATCTCATAAATCAAATGCAAAGAATTAATTATATATTTTTAATTTCATTTAAAAATTATCGATAAAAAATAACTTAATTAGTTTTTTTATATTTAAAGACATAAAAATAAACAGATATTGAGTTTAAATCTACATAACTATTAATTATGAAATTATCATCTTCATAATAAAAACAATTTAAAGGAAAAGGAGAAAAGTAATTTTTGTTATATAGTTTATAGCACATTCAATTTCTTATAAATTAAGAATCATCATTTCTCACACTATTAAAAAAATATAATTAAATTAGTTTTTTTAATATATAAAAAAGACAGCTTTTTCCGAGCTCTAAAGAAAACATAAAATAAATAAGAGGTTGAAAAAATAGTTCCACTTAAGCTAAACCTTTTTCATATACTTCCCCTGGGGGCTAAAAGTTCATGATGGACCCATATTATTATTGGATATACCTCCTGAATGTAGGACCCATTTAGGAGACATAACCATAGAAGCTGGTATTGCCACATGGCCCCTCTCAAACTGCTTCTCTTTTTGGTTTCTTCAGTTGAATGTCAAAAAATGAAAAATTTACAAATTAATAAAAGATTACACATAGTGACAGTGAGTCACTGTATAATCTCGTACTATAAATACAAGTCTCTCTCTTATTCAAAACACACAATACCCATTTGGCTCTCAAAACAATTCATTCAATTCAAGAATTCCCATCACATGGAATTCACAGCAGATCTTCTAGGCTTTAAACCCTCTCTTCCATTCTTGGACATTGATCCGAATTTGGAATCCTTGAACCAATTCTCAGTTGTAAACCAAACTATCCTAGATACTTCAAATTTGAATTCAATCCACAGCTTCGATGTGCCTTTCTCTAGTGACAACTTCTTTAGTCATCAAGCTGCAGCTGCAGAATTCCCTGGCAACTTGGCAGATAATTTTCCTGGTATTTTCCATCAAAACAACCATCATAATATTATGCCAGTTTCTCATGGTCAGTCCTTTTCCACTCCTGGAAATGAAAGTGAATTTCTTGAAAGCAACAAGAGAAAAGCAATGGATGTATCAGAAAGCTCTTCTTTAAACTCATCTCCACAAGTTTCTGAAAGTGGGAAGGGCAAAAATGTAATCAAATTAATTCTGGTTCTTGTTTTCCTTTTGGCCTGGATTCTGTATTTATGTGTTAGAATGAGCCTCATGGAACTGTTTCTTTTTTCAGAGTTCAAGAAGAGGAAAGAGAGTGCAAGGCAAGGAAGAGGAAGAGAAACCAAAGGAAGTTGTTCATGTCAGAGCTAGAAGAGGGCAAGCCACTGATAGCCACAGTTTAGCAGAAAGGGTAACGTTTACAAACTTCTCAAGATCCCAAAAATTTTGTTGCCCTCTTCAAAGAAATTGATTATAGGTATTCTAATGGATGTAAATTTCTCGTACAACAGGTAAGAAGAGAAAAAATCAATGACAGACTAAGATGCTTGCAAGATATTGTCCCAGGCTGCTACAAGGTATACATATATATAATATATATATATGCTCCCCCCCACAGAAAGAATAAATAAAAATTATCAATCAATTAATTGAAAAATAAATTTGTCTTGCCAATAATCTACAATGGTGTTCGATTATTTTATTATTTTACAGACCATGGGCATGGCAGTAATGTTCGATGAGATAATTAATTATGTTCAGTCTCTGCAGAATCAAGTTGAGGTAATTAGATTGATACTTTGGAAGATCTTCTGCTACTAAAATTGCTCTTTTATGATCCTTAAACTGACAGAATTTTTTATTTTTTTTGAATATTCAGTTTCTATCAATGAAGCTCGCTGCGGCAAGTACATTTTATGACTTCAATGCAGAGACAGACGAAATAGAAACAATGCAGGTGATTTTTTTTTTTTTTTTGTGTTTTTACACTAAACAAATGCTAATCATTGTAAGTTATGTTGAAAATATTGATTTTTTTTTTTTTAATATTGCAGAGGGCAAAGGCACAAGAGGCAAAAGAGACGGAGAGTGTGATGAGAGAAGGATATGGAGGATTGAGTAATCACTTCCATCAAACATGGTCCCTTTGACTCTTTTGATGTTGCTTCTTATACAAACACATGAAGATGGCCCATTTACCAATATTTTTCAACCTCCAAATATTTCAAAATTTTGTTCCCATTTCGTGGATACCCTAGCACAAGTGACAATATATACTTGTACAATTACTCAAACCATGCTTGGGAATTCAATTTGTAATTCATAGAAATTAAATCAACCCTTTTCATCAATTCTTATCTTTCTCAATCTTTTGTTGTCTTGAAATTTTATTTGAATTTTTTATATCATTTAAAAAAAAAAAAGGGTGTTACATATGTTAAAGAAAGCATTCAATCAGTATGATTATTTTAAATAGATGTGAAATCACTAATTAATAATCATATCATATGGTATAAATACATTAGCGATGTCCATATCATCCAAAACAAGATTAAGCATGCAACAACTTGATTAGACTAGAATGCCTAAGTGTTGAATGTATGTCATTCTCACAAAGTGGTTGTAATTAATATAGACAATTTATATATGTGATTAAATTGATCTTTAATTAATTAATTAATTAAAACATTAAGGCAAATATATTGCTTGACTGTCGGCATTGAAGGTGATTGAAATGGGTTTCCATTATAACAAAATTTATAGTCTTGGTGAGATTAATTCAAATGATGTTCATCTTGTATGGTGAATGACAAAAGAGCAAAAGATTCTTCCTTTAACTAATGGATGTATCATACTTAGGGTCCCATTAAGTGATCATATATCATATATGGAGGTGACAAGACATTGCATTAATCTTCTATAAATTAAGGATGACCTTTTATATATAATTTAATTATAATGGGTTCGGTACAAATTTAAAAGGATAATTATTATCCGTGAAATTTATTCCTTATTGTTATTATTATTTAACTGTTAAGATATTAGATTTAATTTAGAAATATTAAAATTGTTTAAAATTATAAAGTTTTGAGTTTGGGTTCAATTGGAATTAATTGTATAAAAGTAAATAAATAAAACGTTGGATTAATTTTTAATTTAATTAATATTTATCCCCTAAATGTTCATACGATATCTTTTTTTTTTTTTTATGTTGATGTTATTTATTTATATTGTAATACTCTCAAATTGTTAAGCTATATTTTGCATATTTGTTAATGTTAATTTTTTCTAAGTTGCCCATATATGGAGTTAATAAATTTTTTGAAAATTAAATTATTTATAAATAAAAAATAATTTTGATATCTATTATTAAAATACTTTCACTTGAGTTTTCTTATTAATTTCCTATGGAATACCACTAATTATTACACTATCTATTACTTTTACCCTTTTTACAATTACTCCTTTAGAATTTATAGAAGTAATATTTAATCTTTAATTTTTCAATCTCATACCCTATGCTTCCAAAAATAATAATTTTTATTATATTAATGATAGAAAATTTTAAATTTAAATTAAAAAAAACCAACAAATTATATTTAATTGATAAAAAAATATATATTAATTAAATTTAAAAAAAATGTAAAAACTGACATATCATATTGTCATCTTAATTTATATATGATGAGAAATTTTAAGTAAACTCAATTTATTAAATAAATTGTAGATTAAACCAATCAAATCACTCCATATTATTCATAATTATTTATGATTATATGTATATAGAAATACAATTAAAAATTAAATTACAAATTTATTTATAATTATATTACCATAAAAATATCATAAATTGAATCCACCTAAAAAAATTCTCTTTATATTGACCATCTATTTGTTGAAAAAGCCCTCTGGAAACTTTTTATATTGGCTTGTAATTAGCTCCATTTTTTTGTTTTTTTTTTATTGATATCTATTTTCTAGCTTGTGATGGAAATAAGGGCTTTTTTTTTTTATATGAATGACTTACTCGAACTTAAGATTTCATAATTTTAAAAATAACCTCTCTAATATCATTGAATTAAAGGCCATCGATAAAATAAGAGCTATTTAATTAATATTTAGACTTCATATTTACAAAAATATAGTGGAAACTAAAGTTTGAAACAGTAGTCCACATCACAATACCACTTGGTGCATATATAAATACAGGAATGGTTCTATTTTAAATTTTTTTTTAATTTTCCTTAGAAATTTTAAATAATCATGCATTTACCTTTGCATATCTCATGAATAGTGAACAGTAAAATTTCTTCACTTTATTGGAACATAATCTAATGCTCAAACAATAATTCAAAATGTTCAATAAGATACTTGTGAAAACAAATTAGCATCAAATGCAAATGGCCCATATTGTGTAGGGTCTATAACAAATAAATTATTGGCATCAATATGTGGGAGAAAAATCTTATCTCTCCATAAAATTAGAATATTAGTAATCCAATGCTTCCATTCAAATTATTTAATTATCTTGAAATTACAATTATAATAAGATTCTTGATATGTAAATATTTATAAATATATTAAAATTTTGATTGAATTTTAAACTCGTAATTACATAGTTTTAAAGAAATTTTTTAATAATATTAAGTAAAAAAAATCATTAATTATTTCATAATAATATTTTGTATATGCAATTAAACATGAGAATACACGTCACATGTAACTTGTTGAATCCACATACAAAAAATGATGGAACCCACAAATTAGATGGATATTTAAAATCTTATGGATGTTGCCAATTCATTAAGTGAATGATTGGGAAGGAGAATTTTGAAAAAAAAAAAATTTAAGTGTCTTTTGTTTGGTTTTTCTTTAGGGGATCACAATATGGAAGAGCTAGAAGGCAGATAGGTGCATTGCATCCAACACAAACGAGAGGCAAAGGGACGACAGCTGAAATGGGGCAGGGCATGCCCTAAAGAAGATGGAGCAATGTGGGCTCTCTCCGACCATCTCAAATACAATAAGTGTCTGATTAGTATTGCGTTTAGAGGGTTGAAACTATTTTTTAGAATAAAAACACCATCCTGTTAAAAAAAACAGTTTGAAAAAAACGGTTTTGTTATTTTAGTATTTTTATGATTAAAATTTATTAAATTTAATTTTAAATTATTTTTTAATACTCTCTTTATTGAGTATATTTAAAAAGTGATTTTCTTAATAACAATTTCAACAGCAATGTTAAACAGGCCCTAAGAAAGAAGTTGAGAGCTTATGAACCCTTTAAAGCTACTTTTGTTTCTCAGCTCCACTCAAAATCTTTCTTCTTTGACTTCCTTTTGACCAATAGTGCTCTCCTTTGCTTGTCTTTTGGAAAATGCATGAACAAAGAGGAAGAAGAGGGATCAAATGGGTCCCTTAGCAACTAAATGGATAGTGTCAAATATTCCAGATTTAGATTGAGGGTCATCTATTAGGTGAAGTTGGAGAGGGAACTAGTAACTAATATGCGCAAGTTCAAGGATCCAAGTAGAAAGTGGGCTCATCTTCAAGCTTTGGGGAAGTGGTGGTGGAGGTTGTTAGCTTGTCAACAGATCATTTTTAATTGGATTACTATACACAAAGTGGCTCTAGAATCTCTTATTGTTCATGCATTTCATCTTTCCAAATCATTTTTTTTTAAGTTATGGCTCTTGTTAAACACATCACTTGAAACAAATTCTTAATGCTGCTTCCTTTGAAGAGAAAACCTAAATCAAAGGGATGCCTAATGGTCCATTCTGTCAATTTTTTTTTTTTTTCTTCTCTCTGTTGTAAATAAATGTTTTATTTATTCTAATGAAACTCCTTAAACAGAAAGAATTCTTCAAAATTCTCAGCAGACCGTCATCAAATAAGATCAATACAACTTGAAAACAAAAGAAAATAACACTTTACAACCCTTTAAGTTAAGAATTAAAAGAAGCCAGCTATGCTTCAAAAACAAGAATGTACAGTTGAGTCTCTGGAATAATTCCTACAAACACGCAAGAAAGAGAGATTACTGCTGACATATTCTCGCAGGTTTTCCATTCCTATGAATCTGAACTCTAAACCTGAATTAATTCCATCCACCGATTGCTCTGTGAACATTACTTAAGGAAAAGATTATCTCTGGACTCATAGAGCTCTCATTGTATATCTTGGAATCAAATTCGGTAGGTAGCAAAAGAGCTGATGAATGAACTGCTTATAATAAGACAGCAACCCCTGGAGGAGCTGGACATCAGGAGGGTACAGAAACATTACTGTTTCATGATAAGCTGTGGAATTGATGTTAAAAATATGCTGGTAGGAAGAGAGATATGATCTCATGACTGACACAAAACCAGACATATGAAAATTGTTGAATATGCCTGGAAATTGCACAAATAGAAAACTTAATTTGGATGTTCAATTATTTTAGTAAACTTTCATATGCGTAAACTCGTTCACGTTCAACCATTATGATTCGCTCCTAGTGATGAAGTAGTTGCCTTAATTCATTCAACACGCTATGAGAAATTTGTTCATCATCTAAATGGCCGCTCTGCCATTTGTCCTTTGTTTAAATGACAACACGTTTGCACCTTGTATGAGCTAATTGAAAAGCCAAAAAAATATGGAAAATGTTCATTGCAAGGATCCGATTAGAAAATAAGGAGATTGTTAAAGCTTGTGATGGTCACTCTACAAGAAATAGAGTTGTAGCTGAATTCCAAGACTTTGATCAAGCACTTGCTGAAATGTTTAACTAATTAATAAATGGAGACATCAAGATTTGAAACCTTTTAGTTTGAATACCTAATAATATGTCAAGAAAATCTAAAAGTTCAAACTTATATTTGATGTGCCTCAAGGAACTTTGAATGCAGAATGGAACGTCTAAAAATACTCGTATGAAACTCAAGGATAAACACAAAATCTGGACAAAATTATTCAAGTGATTTAAAGGATGTTTGGAATATGCAAGTGTGAAATTTCCACATTCAAAAGAAATGGGATGAATGTTATTAGACATATAAGTGGGAAGAACTTATAGCCTTAAAGTTTTGGGCTGAAAGTGGTATTGGAGCCGTGGTTTGAGATTTAAAGATGGTGAATACAAAATTTAAGGTGGAGCGAAACAGGACTAGACAGTGAGAGTAAACAAAGGTTTTGGGAAGATATTAATGATTTAATGCAAAGCATACCGAATGAAGAGAATGTTTTTATTGTTGGAGATTTGAATGGACATGTAGGAAGTGATAGACAAGGTTATAAGAATATTCATGGAGGTTTTGGTTTTGACAGTCGAAATGAGGAGAGAAAAAATATCCTGGATTTTGCTATGGCATACGACCTAATACTAGCAAATACCTACTTTATAAAAAGAGAGTCACATTTAGTGACTTTCAAAAGTAGGCAACATAAAAGCCAAATCGACTTCCTCTTAACCAGGAAGACAAATAGAGCTCTATGCAAAGATTGCAAGGTCATTCCAGGAGAGGCTTTAACAAGTCAACATCGGTTGGTGGTCTTAGATGTCAAGTTTAGGAATAATTCAAGTAAGGTCAGAAGAAATAGTGTAGCTCGAACAAAGTGGTGGGAGTTCAAAGGAGTAAAGCAAGTGAAGTTCAAAAATGAGCTTCTCGAGTCCGAAGTATGGAAGCTGGATATGGAGGCCAATGATATGTGGATACAGATGGCATCAAAGATTAGAGAAGTAGCTAGAAAAGTACTTGGAGAGTTTAAAGGACATGGTCCACCCTCAAAAGAGAGATGGTGGTGGAATGAGGAAGTACAAAAGGCAGTGAAGAGAAAAAGGGAATGGTATAAGAAATTACCTAAATGTGATAAGAATAAGGCATATAAACAGTACAAAGATAGTAAAGAAAGAGGCAAAAAAGGCAGTTAGTCAAGCAAGAGCACAGGCCTTTGAAAAGTTATATGAGAAACTTGGAACTAAAGAAGGGGAGAAAGATATTTATAGATTAGCAAGGAGAAGAGAAAGGAAATTTCAAGATCTCAATCAAGTTAGGTGCATTAAGGATAAAGAAGGAAAAGTGTTGGTGAAAGATGAGGACATTAAAGAAAGATGGAGAAATTATTTTAATGATCTCTTTAATAATAGTCAAAATGGTAATAGCGTGAATATAGATTATAGAACAATAGAAAAGAATGTGAATTATACTAGAAGGATTAGATCTTTAGAAGTAAAGAAAACACTTAAGAGAATGAAAGTGGGTAAAGCCTGTGGACCCGATGAAATACCAATTGAAGTGTGGAAGTGTTTGAGAGATATGGGAGTGGCATGGTTAACTAAATTATTTAATAAGATTCTAAACTCAAAGAAAATGCCTGATGAATGGAGGAGGAGCATTTTAGTACCTATTTTTAAAAATAAGGGAGACATACAGAGTTGTTCAAACTATAGGGGAATTAAATTTATGAGCCATACTATAAAGTTATGGGAGAGAGTTGTGGAGCATCGACTACGTCATGATATTTCTATCTCTCTCAATCAATTTGGTTTCATGCCTGGTCGTTCAACTGTGGAAGCGATCTTTCTCATTAGAAGCTTGATGGAGAAATATAGAAATGTGAAGAAAGATCTACACATAGTTTTATTGATTTGGAGAAGGCTTATGATAGTGTTCCAAGAGATGTCTTATGGAATGTGTTAGAACAAAAGAGGGTATCTATTAGGTACATACAAGCGTTGAAAGATATGTATGAAGGAGCAACTACTATTGTACGCACAGTGAGAGAGGACACAAGAGATTTTCCGATCTCAATTGGATTACACCAAGGATCAGCCATAAGCCATTACCTTTTTACATTAGTTTTAGATGAATTGACGAAACATATATAAGAGAGTATTCCTTGGTGCATGATATTCGCGGATGATATTATTCTGATAGATGAGACATGAGAAGGAGTCAATAGAAAGCTAGAGCTTTGGAGAAATACTCTAGAGTCAAAGGGTTTTAAGTTAAATAGAACGAAGACAGAATACATGCATTACAAGTTCAGTGAAGGCCAAACTTGTGATAGGGAAGGAGTTAGTTTGAATGGAGTGGTACTGTCCCAAAGTAATCACTTTAAATATCTAGGCTTAGTCCTTCAAATAGATGGGGGGATGTGAGGAGGATGTTACTTATATGATTAAAGCTGGATAGTTGAAGTGGAGATATGGCACGGGAGTTTTATGTGATCGTAAGATTCCCAATAAGTTGAAAGGAAAATTTTACCGTACAGCCATACGACCAGCTATGTTATATGGTAGTGAGTGTTGGGCAATGAAAGAGTCGTATGTGTCTAAGATAAGTGTTGCAGAGATAAGAATATTAAGGTGGATGAGTGGCCATACTAGACTAGATAAAGTCCGTAATTAGAGTATTAAAGAAAAGGTAGAAGTGGTGCCAATTGAAGATAAGTTGAGAGAAGGGAGATTGAAGTGGTCTGGTCATGTGAAGCGTAGACATACGGAGGCTCCAGTTAGACAAGTAGAGCACATTAGGTT
The DNA here is from genome assembly GCF_030052815.1 of Hevea brasiliensis. Taxonomy (NCBI): domain Eukaryota; kingdom Viridiplantae; phylum Streptophyta; class Magnoliopsida; order Malpighiales; family Euphorbiaceae; genus Hevea; species Hevea brasiliensis. Next base: position 101,841,926 of record NC_079494.1, read on the forward strand.
AGAGGATAGAAAGAAAAAAATGGGTAGACCTAAATTGACTTGGAGGAGAGTAGTACAACATGACCTAGAAGCATTACACATTTCTGAGGATTTAACCCAAAATCATTTAGAGTAGAGAAAGTAAATCCATATAGCCGACCCCAAATTTTTGTGATAAAGGCTTAGTTGAGTTGAGTTGAGTTGAGTTGTTGTGACAAAGTACTATAAAGAATGTCCTTGTACAAAAAGAATTAATTAAAACTTTAAACGATAAGTGACTAGCGACCATCAAGGATGATAATTGGGAGGAACTTTAACAAAGGGTAGCAAGTATGATTTGATTAACGTTAGTCTTTGATATGAAGTATGTGACATCCTCACTTTAGATAGTCCGTACGTTTTACTGTTCCAGTGATCAGTGTCTGTCCGGACAACCAGAATGGTTGGAACTATATTTAAACTAGAGTGAGGAGTCATAAACAACTTAAATAATGACAAGAAAAATTAAGGAAAATTTTAAAAAAATGAAATGCCAAGAGGTTAAATGAGCCGGAGCTACCATGATGGGTAACCCTAACGGGAAGCAATTGTGAAGACAGTTAGCAACTCTAGACCCGTGGAGAACCCTGTAAAATAATTTTTGGGACTCTAGTAAAGAGTTATTGAGGCTTAGATGACAATAGAATTTCAAAAAAAATGCTAAGAAAATTTTGTAAATCAGTATAGATAATTTTAACTCAGTAAAAAAAACGAAGGGCATTTTGGTCATTTCACTCTCAGAGATGAATTTTAACCTCAATATCAATCAAAATGAGAGTAATAAAACCTTAAAAATAAATTAAAAATCATGAATTATAGAATGGAAAAGGAAAAAGAAAAGAAAAGAAAAGAAAGAAAATAAAAATATAAGTGAATTATTACATAAGCATGACATAAGAATGACATCATTAAAAATTTCTTAGCCAATCACAATTTAACAAGACTAAGCATAAAAGGCAAAAAGGGAATAATGGAACAAAAAAATAAGCTCATCTTCCTTGTAGAAACCATATTTTGGTCGACCTCCGAAGTCAAGGAACTTTTAAAATCGAGACTTTATTATCCGCTCTCAACCGATGTCCTTTAATCACAAATGGCTTTTCCGAACTCACCTATTGCTCAACCCTAGAACAAACCGATCTCACACTTGAGTTAATTGTTTTCCGATCTCTTATCAGATGGGTTAGAATCAATATTGGGTCTTCGGACCATCCAATCTTGCCTACTGATATTCTCTGATCTCTCTGTACAAATATCGCAGAACTTCATTTGACTAATGATGTGATCGGACTTCTCGCTTGAAGGCCCTAGATATTCCTTAAAGTGGAGTTGAGATTTCTATCCGATCTAATAATGGTTCCGATCTTAAAAGTTCAAGTCAATGTCAAATCTCTACAATTTCAATATTCTAAGATTTCATCCGGTGTTTGGTTATAACTTAGTCCGATCTCATGTTCACGTGTAATGTTTTTTTTTTCCGATCTCTTATACTATAATTAATAGCCACTTTCAAGTTTAATGTTTAAATACATTCAATCATTTAAGTACTCAGACAATTTGGATGCTTTCCGATCTCATCAAGAAATTGAACAAAAAGAGGATTCCTATTCATTTCAAAATAAAAAAATATATATAATGACGTCATTTAGCAGGTGGATCTCCCCCAGCCTGCTCCCCAGATACATTATCAGCTCTCTAATCCTCTCCCTCTCTCTTCGGCTCCTTGTCGCTCTCCTCTTCAGCCTCTGGAATGAGCTGATTTATCCAGGAGAAGTCCTCCTCAGGATAATGCTTCCTCAACTCAGCCAGGAGATCATTATGGGCGTTCACATATGCCCCAGCCTCTTTTGTTGTGTTTTCCTCTTCTTTGGCCTGGAGCTCCTTCTCAGCAAAATGAGCGAGGTCGACAGATCAACCAGCTCGAGTGACTTCAAGTTCCCACTCCACTTCGACTGTCTTCTCTTCGCAATGCTTCATCCAATCTTCCAGTCTGGCGATGTAATCATTAGCAGAGGAGAGTTGAGCTTGTGCAGCAGAGGCATCCTGGACCACCTTAAGAATCTCCCTCCTTAAGGCGTGGGCTTTCTCTCAGATCACATGTTTATTAGCAATAGCCTCCAAACCCAAGCTCATTGTCTGAGTTAAAATATCATCGACGCTCTCCTCTGCCAACCTGTTTCGATCTTCTTGGAAGCAGATGGAGGCGCCTATGACCTTGGCTAGGCTGGGATTCCCTCGGGTGGAGCGGTTCCTTTCTAGCGATTGGATCAGGAGTTGAGCGCCCCAAGAAAGCGTCCTGACTGTAGGACCAGAAGACTCCGCTTCCACATTGGAAGAGATTGGAGGAGGCAGGGGAAGTGGAAGTTTGATCTATTAAGGAGGAGGAACGATGACCTCTGCTTCTGGGATCGACTGCTCCTGAGGTCGGGGAGGGGAGCTTGGTACCTCTACCAATTCTCGCTAAGGAGTCTGAGCACCGGTAACAGTGGCCTCCTTCATCGTACGCATCTTTCGAGAGACCTCCCTCTTTCACTTGCGGCTTTCCTTAGAAGTGTCACCACCTGCCACACCTGCACAGAGAAGAAGTCAGTGAGTTCGCTAAGATTCAGAGGCTAGAGATATGGATTGTTCCAGGAACGAGGTCAGAGAGCTGAAGCTCATAGTCTTCATCGGGGATCAGCCGCATCATCCACTACTTCAGTTCGGCCATAACCGCATCTAAGCATGAGAATAATTGGGTGGATGCCTGAGACATTAACTCTTTCACCATGGTGTCTTCGTCCTTATTTAAGGTGATCTTCTTCGGAATCAAAGTGACCAAATGTTGCCAACTCCGTGGGATACCCTCAAAGCCGTTCGGAATCTTTCTCCTCAATATAAAAAAACGGTTCTTCCAGTTCTTCAGTGAAGAAGGGAGATCAGTGAAGAGCCCGCAGTTCGGCTTTGGCTGAAAGAACCAAAATTAGTCATCCTTCCTTCGGGCAAGCCTATGCAGCTCGGCAAAGACTTTAGCCGTGGGCTCCAGTCTTTTAGCTTGGCAGAGGCCCCGAAAGGCTACTAAAGTCCACCAGGAGTTCGGATGCACTTAAGCTACCGAGACATGGTGGAACTTTAGGACGGCCTTGTAAAATTCATCCAAAGGAAAACGGAGTCTGGCCTTCAACTACTCTTCGTATACCATGATGAGATCGCCTTCATCAAAGAAGTGATGGGCCTGAAGATCACCATGGCATTTGATTAGCTCAAAAGAGTCAATCTGCAGATTGTGCTCTTGGCTTATAGATTGGAGATCGGTTTCTCTCAGGACTAAAGGTAACTCATTAACTGGCAAGTTTTCTCTTCTCAAAGACGCTCCTCGCCTCGATCGGTATTTGGACGAATCGGAGCGATGGTGTATTGGGACGTTAAGCAGCCCGATTGCATCGCCTTCTTCCGAGGTCCATGAAATATGGACAGAAGGTGGGCTTGCAGCTCTCTGACCCTCGGCACCACTCATTTTCAGAAAAACAAAAAGAAATTAACCAAGAAAAGAATCAAAACCCTTACCAAAGTGTGATCGATGCCTGAAAACTTGAGAAAATAAGAGAAAATATCGAGATTGCTAGGGAAGTTCTGAAAATGACATAAGGAAACAACTGACTCACCTCTCCCCTATTTATACTCGTCTGAGCATTAAATGCTTGCAAAGTCCCAAGCGATGCATTGGTTAGTGGAACCAGCCGCTTCCTTTACACGTCGCATGAAGGTTCCAGAAACATAATAAAAAATTGAATAAATGAGATCGGTTAGCCAAGGTCTTCGGATTGAACAAACTTCCAAAACCATGGATCGGCTAATGGCGATTCATTTAGGGATTGGATCGGATACACATATCACAGATTGGAAAATAACTAATGTAATAATAAAACAAAAACATTTAAATAAAAAGTTTCATTTCATTTCCAAAAGATCGGATTACATCATTTGGGTGATCTCTAAAGATCGAATTACATCATTTGGGTGATCTCTAAAGATCAGCACTACATTCTACCTAGTTTAAGCCTACTCCGGATGCTGGCCTATGTCAAAGCCTAGTCTTGTGGTTGAATCAAATGATGTGTTTGATCAGAAAGCCAGCCACAAGTATTAGATAGATGTACAGCTCAGATAGGGTGACTATGATTCTCATGATATTGAGCGGAGTCATCGCCGATGCCATCGACCAGAATCGAGCTGCAGTCGGGACGCCCGATGTAGTCGAAAGCCAAATGAACTTCAAGAGGCGTTCACCGATATTAAGATTGAAATTAGTAGTACTCTTACCCGAAATCGGTCTACCGATTATACCAGTAGACCGATTCGAGATCAGCACGATCGTCACTTTCGATCTTGATCGGTAAATTAGTCCGGTTCCCTCACTGTCATTAGATGATGTCCTTATAGCTCCCTGATCGCCGAAATCATAAATTTTCAGGCGAAGGACAAAGAAAATAGCTGGAATAAGATCAAAAGGGCCTTCATAATTAGAATTCTCATCGGAAAAGCTAGAATTGGGGAAGAGGTGCATTGAAAATAAACTGAGAAATGAAAAGTGAGGTGTGAAGATAATTTCCTATCGCTGCATATATATAGGGCCTTGGCATTTATTGCATACAGAACCCAAAGCAGACTCATCAGTAACTGAAGAATTTATTACATTGACCAATGAAAGTCAGATAAAGAGGAAAGATCTAGAATGGGAGAGATCGGGAAATGAGAGGGGACCCGATACGAGAGAGAGATCGAAAAAGGACAGGGTCATAATGGGGAGATCGGAAGAAACAGGGAACGACCTATAGAGATCAAAAAATGTAGAAGGATTAAATAACTTTTAATTTCCTCTTTTCATCATCAGATCCAAGTTAGTTAAAGCGTTACAGGTGCGATCAGATCCTCACCACACATCTCATTTACAGAAACGCTCGCCTAGCCGCCAAACGCCAAAACAGTTATGGCAGTCCTGTACATCCCGATCTCCATCGTTGATCATAATCTTAAGGATGGATCCGGAGCCCTCGAATCAAAAAGCAAATGACAGGTTTGGCGCTTTTTATTCCCAGCCTTTGGATCCATCTTGTAAGGCAAAACCCTAAGTCGTTGGATTAAGAGAAGAAAAGACAGATATTCTGAACGGAATCCTGATCCTCCATCTTGATTCTCTTTAATTCTTAGACATCAGATTATATCCTTCTGAATCTAAACCCTCCGTCTCCCCTGGTGAGATCCTGACCCTTCATTATGGGCACTCGTTCCCTATAAATACCTGCATGCAATACTGTAGAAAGGATGAAAAAAAAAAGGTGGGGGTGATTATATTGGAAAGACTCTGAAATTTAATTCAGTCTTGCTACTTGCTATTCCGAGCTTTCGTAGCATTAAGAAACTTTAGAAACTAGTTTTTTTAAGTATCTTCATCAAATGAGCTCTGAACCCTGAAATTTTAATTTTCAGTGCCTATTCATTACTCTGTAAAACCATTTTCTTTCAGTTTCATTCTCACTACCCTAGCATTAACATACTACTCTCCAAACTCAACTTCGTTCCGACCCATTCCCATTACATCGGGCAAGTTCGAGTCCTTCTGCTGTCAACTTTCACCTTGGCAAGACTTGTAGATACCGGAGTTAACTCATTTGTCTCCTCAACTCCCTACAGGTAAGCATCAAAACCATTATTTTGTCAAATATCCTCATTTGGTTTTCTCCAGCTTTCTTTTAAATTTCTTCTATTTCTAGTCACACTACTTCTCAAGATAGATTACTTAGGCCAATAGTTATTTCCAGTGTCTTCTCTTATTTCATTCGTAAATTCCATTTATTGTCATTTAGTTTTCATTTCCGTCAAGAGTAGATGTTCTAGTCCTTAGCAGCTTGTGAATACGCTAAAAAGTATAGTTAAGAATATCTTAACAAGAGTTTTGGGACTGAATAAATAAAAATGATAAAGGAAAATAGGCATAGCAAAAGGGCTGAATAGGATGGGAACAGAATTATGTTAAACAAATAAGTCAAGAGGTCGGGCCACGGAATGAGCCCAAGTGATGATATAATTGATCGAGAATCAAAATAAGCTCGGATCCCAGCGAGCAACTAAAAGAGATAGAACCAAAGAGTTCAGATAAAGAGACCGTGCGAAAGATCGGTAAGGAGTTCGGTTTTCTGTCCACTATCTAGTTATAAGGTCTTGTAGGCTAGGAAAAATTGTAGACGGGTCTCTTGTGTCCTCAGTATCTCGTTTCCACAAAAGGGATCAGGAAGGACCCTTTACCAAAATCCTTAGTTCCAAGTTCTTACAAAACTCCATTCTAATAGACATATTAAGAGTTCGGGGGAGAGTCCTTACCCGAGCTCAGTTTAATTTTTAAATATAATATATTTAGAGATCGGGGGAGAGTTCTTACCCAAACTCAGTTTAAACGCAATAAATTAAAGAGACCGGGGGGAGAGTTCTTACTCGAGTTCTCAATTAAGATTCTCAACACTAAGAGATTAGGGAGAGTTCTTACCCGAATTCTCGGCTAAAATCTTAATAAAATATATGGAGATCGAAGGAGAGTTCTTATCCGAAATCTCTAGCTTAAATTTTAAACAGAATACACTACGAGATCGGGGGAGAGTTCTTACCCGAATTCTCGACTAAAATCTTAATAAAATGCATGGAGATCGGAGGAGAGTTCTTATCTGACATCTCCCGCTTAAATTAATACATCGAGAGATCGGGAGAGGGTTTTTTCCCGACTTCTCTTAGCATTAATCCAAACTAAAAATCACAACGTCAATATCCGAATTAACCCCAACAAAGACCCATTGTACAACACCTATTCACTGAAGGGCCATCTCATGAACTCGTGTTCTTGGGCAACCCAAAATAAGTAAAATATCAAATATTCCTTTTATTCGCACAAAGGAGTAACATCATCACTATTCCAACCCCCTAATTTTCTATTTTAATTTATGAAGAGCATAATATTAAATCTGCTTACCCTCGTTGAGGGACTAGGCGGGGTGCCTAACACCTTCCCCACCCGTATACGGACCCCAAACCTAGAATCTCTATTTTCAAAGTGCTTTCTTATTTTTACAAATGGTTTTCTTTAATTTCCCTTAAAATTAAAGTGGCGACTCCTCACTTTTCCCACTTCGGTGAGAACTCGTCCAGGCGACCACAAAAACCCTTGTGATAGCTTGGAGACTCCACTGGGGATTTAACATACCCTGGTTTAGAGGTCCAAAAACAGATTTAATTTTATGCTCACATAAATTAAAACCGTAATTAGGGGGATTTAACTTACAAAATTCGAAAATCTTGATATATTGATTGTTATTATTCTTTCTAACCATTTTTGCTTATTTTGATTGTCTTATTTGTTACAGCAACTTTCGTCTAAAAAAAAACTCCCCCCATAAAGGGAAGAGGTAAATATGTCCCTTCACACACTGATTACTTACACAATGTCCTCACACACTTCAGCCCTATACCCGGGCTTTCTTACCCTTTTAGGAAATAGAAGAGAGTCATGTAGTGGTACCCGTGGGTTTTACCCCATTAGTATCCGTGAAGGCTTCTGCTCAGATTAGAACTTGTTCCATCTACTGTGATACCCGTGGAATTCTCCCGTTAGTATCATGGTGATGGAATCGGGCTCTACTGTTTATAGTAGGGACAGTTTAGGAATCTGTGGCTTTAGAAAATTAGACCTTGAGCTAAACTATCACAGTAGCTGAAAGCCATAGCAAGCTACCTCGTAAGATAGAACTATCCAATTAGATAGTGCTTACCCGGTATCAGGACTCTCCCTATTTTAGGATAAAAGGGACATACTTGCTTTTACCTTACTCTGTTTGTATTTTTAAATTTTTTAAATAACATAAGGGTAATTTTGAATCATACTATTAGAATGATCTAAACACCTTCCTACTTTGATAGGTGTATAGATATTACCACGCCAGCAGTATAATTCAAAATTACCTGAATTTATTCTGCTAACAAATTTTCTCCACAGGAGTTGTGAATTGGAGTCTGTAAAGGGTAAAACGGAAACTTTAATATGGCATCCTCGAGTCAGTCAACAGAAAGAGTTCCAAGGTAGGAATAGAATGCTAGACAATGGTCTAAACCGCTTTATAGTTTAGAGTCCCCACAGATTGATGGCACAGGGGCAAACATTGGCCTATTACCTCCATTAGACCCAAGCAAGGTTGAGGTTAGAATGACCGGTCTTGAGGATCTATCTAGCAGTTGGAAATCACTTCTCGATCATGTCAAGGCAAAGTTTGAGGAAAAGTACGGGAGGATTGCAACTTTGATACGGGTCAGAGTGTAGATTCTGGCGTTAAAAGCCATGCTATCAACTTGGAATCCCAAGTATGGAGTGTTCTCCTTCAACGATATTGATACAACTCCCACTATAGAAGAATATCAGGCGCTGCTAGAAATCCCTTATGTGGCGCAGAATCGGATTTACCTACACCTCGAGCATTGATAGACTTGGAAACGATTCGTGCATATACTCGGAATCTTTGTAGAGGAAGCAAAGGCAAAGGAAATTGTCAAGGGAAGCACACATGGGTAGTATTGGACTTACATCAAGAAGCATTTGGATCTGCACATTCAAAACAAGCAATGGGAACAGGCTTCGTTGACACTAGCTTTGGGAATTTACGGCCTGATCTTGTTTCCCCAGCCGTTGGGAGTCATAACTCATAGCGTCACAAAAATATTTTGGGCAGTAAAGAAGCAAAATGTCAACCCAATATCTGCAATCCTTGCAGAGACTTTTTTGACTCTGACCTATTGCCGATGACTGGGTAAGGAAACCACCAAGTGCTGTTCCCAATTGCTACATCTTTGGACCCTTAACCACATCTGTCTTTGGAAACTAAGGGATTAACCTGGTATCCTGACCAACCGTTCATTGAAAAAATGGCTAGGTTGACAGTAAGTCGAAACAATGAACTACAATGGCAAGAGCAGATTCTAAGCTTCAACAGTCACAACTATTGCTGGAGGAAGTTATGGACTGTGGGTCAGCCTATTTTGTTCAATACAGGGGATAATCATTTGGTGCCTTTGATCGGATTGACCAGATACAAAAGTTACATCTCAGCTTTGGTAATGAGGCAATTCGGTTCAACCCAGCTTACGCCCAATGTTAAAGTACTTCATCAAGCTCATTTCTATCATAAACCCGGCAGAGAGGAAAAACTGAAATCATTTCGCAAGTCCTGGGAAAAGGTCACCATGATTGAACGATCCCCTAAAGGGCCAAGCACCATAGAAGATTACCTCAGATGGAGGGCAAGCAGAGATCAGGGATACCTAGTTTCCGAACCAACAGAACCTAAGGGCAGCACGCCTCATCGGGAAGTGCTTTCAGAAGAAGTTAGCGCAGAGTTGGTCATCTCTCTACAGAGTTCGAATGCCGAGAACTGACAACTACAAGAACGGATAAGGCAATTGCAAGACCAACAGCAAATCCTGAAAAAGGAGGTAAAGAGGCTCAGGGAAGAAGCGATGACAGAAAAGGCAGAATTTGAAGAACAAGAAACACGGTGGGGGAAAGAAAAGACCTCACTTCAAGGTGCAATAAGAGAGGCAGGAGTTTGGAATAGCAAATTGCAAAAGAAATTGGAATACCAGGAGATACTCATGGAAGAGTATAAACAAGAAAGCAAAAAGAAGAAGCTTGAACTAAAGGAGCAGGTACAGCTTATCAATGACATTTTGAATGAGTGTGCTAAAGAAAGGAAAGAAAAAGAAAGGCAAGCAACCCTTCACTAAGAGCTGAGAGAAAATGTCGAACAGCTAGAAATAATGATAGCACAAAGGAAACAAGAGCTTTTGCCAGAATCTGAGTATGCCTTGGAGACATTCAACCCCGCCAGACAAGAAGAAAGACTCTATGAGTACCTTAAAAGATGTCATTATATTTTAAAGAGTGTCTCTGAGCCTAGGCAATTGTAAAGGATGCTATGTATGAACTGTTTGATTAATGAATCACTTTGGACCATTGTTTAGCAAAATATGAATGAATAGTGTAACTTCCGTAGGAACTATCCTCGCTAGGGTTGTACGAAAAGACGAATGCATCATATGGACAAGTATCATAGACACGCATTCAATCCCATCATTCACTATTGAACTATCGAGCGATGCCGTGATAAAGTTGACACAATTATCCTTCTGCAGACTCCATTTTTTGCGGTTTTATGCCACCGTATCCTCCGTCTAGTTAGGATCTTTAACTTTAATGGAATTTCAAACAAATTTAACAATTTTTCCTACAGAAATCAACATTGCTCGAAGCAAAGCAAACCTGACTGAGCAAGCAGTTCAACCAAGATGAGTGTACTTAACAAGGTCTCAAGCAAAGAAGATAATGGAAGATCAAGAACAAGTGCAGAACTTATAGGGACAAGTTTTAGAATTAAGAGACCAAGTCTCATAACTGATGAAACTGATGAAGGAAATGTCCCAAAATAGAACCACATCAGAAACAAATTTGCCATTAACTCCCCCACTTCCTACAAAGGTTGATTCTCATTAAGCTTCAACCTCTTTCACCTTTCAACCTCCTATTCCAAATCCGACAATCACTATCAATTCGATCCTCCCAAATAATGACTTACCTTTCCCTTACTATCCAGCTATCTCAAACGCTGAATTGCACCCTTCCATACCAATCCGTCCAGTTCACTCTGCCACTTATTTCCCAACTGGGGGAATAGCTTATATAGTAGGAGAAGGAAATAGAGCAAAAGAAAATGAGAAGTTATCTGCTCTGGAGGAAAGATTAAGAGCAATAGAGGGTCTGAATATGTATGGCTCAATAGATGTATCATCACTGAGATTAGTACCAGATGTGGTGGTACCACCCAAGTTCAAAGTTTCGGACTTCGACAAGTATACCGGAAATTCAAATCCCTGCATTCATCTGGCCACTTACATAGCCAAGATGTCCACCCTCACCGAAGATGACAGGCTTTTAGTCCATTTCTTTCATGAAAGTCTTTTCGGGGTAGCTTTGCGATGGTGCATGCAACTGGATAGGAGCAAACTACGCTCCTGGAAAGATTTGGCCGATGCTTTCCTGAAACAATACAAGTTCAACTGCGATGTTGCCCCCACAAGGAGAGACCTCTAAAATCTGATGCAGAGAGAGAGGGAAAGCCTTAAGGAGTATGCCCAGAGATGGAGAGAGAAAGCAACAGAGGTATATCCTCCAGTTACTGACAATGAACTCTGCTCTCTATTTATTGAGACATTAAAGGCTCCGTACTTCAATCTAATGATCGGAAATACCTCCAATAGCTTTTCCGACATTATCTAAGCTGGCAAAAGAATTGAAGCTAACCTCAAGTTAGGGAGACTGCAGGAGTTAACTGAGAATTCACCAAAGAAGACCGCCAGTTTTGGAAAGAAGAAAGAAGGTGATGTACACTCCATCACCCTACAAGCCCAACCGCCGTTCCCTCAAAATAACTTTCGGCCATACCCTCCTACTCAAGGCCCAACAATAGCAAATATTCTGCCCCCTTTTCCAAATTATCCTCACCCTTGCCCACAATATGCACCGCAAGCAGCTTACAACCCCAGACCGCCCGCCCAACGGAATCAATCAAGACCACTTCCTCCCCAAACCAACCCAAGACCACAAAGAAACCCTGATCCACCTCTCCCCCTTCCACTCAGTGAAATATACCAATACCTACTCGGTATAAATCAAATAGTGCCTATCCTTCTTGACCCAATTCAGCCACCATACCCTAGGTGGTATGACGCCAATGCCCGATGTGAATATCATGGCGGTGCACTGGAGCATTCAACAAATAACTGTGGAGCTCTCCGGGGAAGAGTACAAGCCCTAATCAGAAATGGGTGGTTAAAAATTGAGGAAAATGGCTCTCTTCCCAACGTCACTTCAAACCCATTACCTAATCATGGTACAGGCAATGGCATGAATGTCATACAACTAGACTCCCTGTCCGAGGCACTGATATCGCCAATCAACGAGGGGTAAGAGCTGGATAATTGCGAAGCAGAAGACATTCCTGTCCTTAATCTCGAGTAAAGTACATTTTGTTATCAACACTTGATCATTTTATCCATGGTGACAAGTGTAATGCTATAAATGGACCCTTTTCTTATGATTAAAGTGTTAATGAATTAATAAGTGCATTTTGTGTCCAATTCTCTTTTCCTTTTGCCATTGAAAGCTATTTTTTTTTTAATATACTCCACTTTCATTTCTTTAAGACCATTGACCAATTCACACCTAATAATTTAATTGACTCAGAAGTTCCTTATGTTAACTTTGAAACTCCCATAACTGCTATTGCTTCAAGTGATTCTGAAGAAGAACCTGTAGAAGAACGGGGTGAAAGAGACGAACCTTCCCTGGTGCCTTGTGGGGATGAAATGCACACCATAAATTTAGGGACTGAGGAAATAAAGAGGGAACTTAAAGTCGTAAATAATGGGAAATTTGAGAGTATGGTCACCTTGCTCAAGGAATTCATTGATATATTCTCATGGAGCTATGATGATATACCCGGATTGGATCCTCAGATAGTAACGCATAAATTCCCCTGATTCCTGGGGCAATTCCAGTAAAACAGAAGTTGAGAAGAATGAACCCTGACACGCTGCTCAAAGTTAGGGATGAAGTCAAAAAGCAGTATGAGGCTGGATTCCTAGAAGTGGTCAAATATCCTCAATGGATAGCCAACATCGTCCCAGTAATGAAAAAGGATGAAAGAGTCAGGGTATGTGTTGATTATAGGGATCTCAACAAGGCGAGCTTGAAGGATGATTTCCCTCTCCCACACATAGATGTGCTGGTAGACAATGCTGCAGGACTGGGGAGATGTTTGTGTATAGACGGAGCATCATGGTATAACCAAATCCCCATGGATGAAAAGGACAAAGACAAAAATGCTTTTATCACCCAGTGGGGGATATTCTGTTATCGGGTTATGCCATTTGGATTAAAGAATGCTGGAGTTACCTATCAATGCGCCATGGTCACATTATTCCATGACATGATGCACAAGGAAGTGAAGGTGTATGTGGATGATATGATTATCAAGTCCAAAGAGGGAGAAAGTCATGTACAAGTGTTGAAAAAGTGTTCGAAATGCTCAGGAAGTATCAGCTGAAACTGATCCCAGCTAAGTGTGTGTTTGGGGCTAGGTCTGGTAAGCTATTGGGATTCACAGTAAATGAGAAGGGAATAGAAGTGGATCCAAACAAAGTTTGAGCCATTCAAGAAATGCCATCCCCAAAGATAGAAAGGGAGGAAAATAGTTTTCTGGGAAAGCTGAACTACATTTCGAGATTCATTTCCAATCTCACTACTAAAGCTGAGCCCATTTTTAAGCTACTCAGAAAGACTAACACCGCTCAGTGGGATCAAGTCTGTCAAGAGACTTTTGAAAAGATTAAACAGTACCTGTCAAATCCACTAATTTTGGTTCCTCCAGTGGCGGGAAGGCTGTTGATTCTGTACATGGTAGTTCAGCAGAGTTCAATGGGTTGTGTTCTGGCGCAGCACGATGAGACGGGGCGAAAGGAAAGAGCCATTTACTATTTGAGTAAGAAATTCAACGATTGCGAGTCGAGATACTCATCCCTAGAGAAGACTTATTGTACATTAGCCTGGATGGCAAATCGACTCAAGCATTACATGTTAAATCATAAAACTTGGCTCATCTCTAGAAAGGACCCAATCAAGTATGTATTTGAAAGCCCGTTCGTGCCAGGGAGGATAGCAAAATGGCAAGTCATACTCTCTCAATATGACATTGTCTACCTGACTAGAAAGGCAGTGAAGGGAAGCATGATTACTAATCTCCTGGCAGAAAACCCTATCCAGGATTATGAAGCTCTGGATTTCAAATTCCCCGATGAATATGTTAATGAAGTCAGCAGCAATGACAAAGAAATAACTAAAGTATGGGAAATGTATTTCAACGGATAGGTCAATTTGTCCAGTAATGGGATAGGAGCAATTTTGATATCCCCTGTCGCAAAGGATTTTGCGGTCGCCTGAACGAACCCTCACCGAAGTGGGAAAGAGTGAGGAGTCGCCACTTTAATTTTGAGGGGAATTAAAGAAAACCATTTGTGAAAGTAGATTGAAATGAAACCACTTCAAGACAGAGATTCTAGGTTCGGGGTTCGTAAACGGGTGGGGAAGGTGTTAGGCACCCCACCTCGTCCCTTAATAAGGGTACGTAGATTTAATTTTGCATTAGTTAGGAGGGCTTGAATAGACATGTTAATCCTTTTGACTAAAGGAACGTTTGATTTTTCACTAAATTTGGATCACCCAGATACATAAGTAAATGAGACAACCTTAGTGAGTTACCGTTGTATGTTAATTTTATTTGAAAGGAATATTTTATTAAAATTTAACTTAAGAATCGATTAAGAACTCTACTCCGGACTCTTTAATAAAAATTCTGAGTTGAGACCGGATAAGAACTCTCCTCCGATCTCTATTTAATATTTATTAAAATTTTGAGTTGAGACCGGATAAGAACTCTCCTCCGATCTCTATTTAATATTTATCAAAATTTTGAGTCGAGACTGGATAAGAACTCTCTTCCGATCTCTATTAAGTATTTATTTAAAATTTTGAGTTGAGACCGGATAAGAACTCTCTTCCGATCTCTATTAAGTATTTATTTTAAATTTTGAGTTGAGACCGGATAAGAATTCTCTTTCGATCTCTATTAAGTATTTTTTAAAAAATTTTGATTTGAGACCGGATAAGAACTCTCCTCCGATCTCTATTTAATTAAAATTTTGATTTGAGACCGGATAAGAACTCTCCTCCGATCTCTATTTAATTAAAATTTTGAGTTGAGAATCGGATAAGAACTCTCCTCCGATCTCTTTTAAATTAACAGGAACCTGAATGGGATCTTTCCGATTTCCCGAATTTTAATTTCAGCTACATCTCATAAGGACCTAAAGCTAAGGATTCTGGCGTTCAAAGGTGCTGGGGATAAGGCTTCTTTTAACTAATTGGTATTTTGTGACTAAACGGGGGATACTAGACTTGATTTACCAACCTTCCATGTAGTCACTTTACCAATACCTATTAATGTCCGATCTATTCTGTTTCGTTTGCTTTGGTTTTATTCCACTTTATGGCATCTTGCAGAATTGCCGTTTACGTCAGCCTAATAGTTTGACTATTTTCCTGACGTGTTATTCAGGCTCTCTCTTTTAAAAGAGACCCTTAAGTCGCAGTTACCTACGTTTTACCCAACCACTTACACGCTACTAGGAGCTAGAAAACTTGCATTCAGAAATGACGAAGATTAATAAAATGATGGACTGATCACTAAAGAGATAACTCGAGAGTAACATTCTTTGGGGTTCTTTTGCACAAAATGAACTTGGAGAAAATCGCATACATATGAAGAACAAAGATAATGCGAAAAGTAAACGTAAACACTTAATAAAACGGCAATATGAGCTCTTACCTGTAAGGAGCCAAAATCTATTGAAATAACTACGGGGTGACAAATAGTGATAAGACAGCGGACTGATTAGCCTGAGGGCTGATGTTCGTCGTGAACTGAAGGGTGCTTAGCTAAAACGCAATCAGATTAAGATAAAAACCGAGTGGAATGAAGTTGAGCTTGGACAATGGAAATGAAAACAGAGATGATAAAGGGCTGAAAGTGAGAGTGTGACCAGATAATGAACAAACTGAAAATGTAGAGTTCCAGTATTCAGAATCCTTTTCAAGAAAACACTTTAGAAAACTAGTTTCAAAAGTCTTTCTAATCAACACTTCTAAGTAGCAGAGTAACAAACTGAATGAAGTTTCAGAGTTCTTCCGCTACAATAACTACCTCTCTTTTTTGCCCGTCCCCTTGAACAGTTTTCAGGCAGGTATTTATAAGAATCGAGTGCTCCCCATGAAGGGTCAGGATTTATTTTGAGGGAGATGGAGGGTCTGGATTTTGAAGGACATGATCGGATGCTCCAGAATTAAAGAGAACAAAAACGAACGGTTGAGATTATTCTTCAGAATATTTGTCCTTTTCTCCTTTCAATCTGACGGTCTCAAATCCTTTTGTCCGGAGCGATCCGAGGGCTAAGAGTGAAAGGCGCTGGTCTTGTCGTCTCTTCTCTTGATCCAAGGGCTCCGATTTCGTCCTTACAAGTGAGATCAACGGTGGACATTGGGATGTACAGGACTGTCATGACATACCCTGGCACCTGTCAGCATTGCGGGCGATTCTTAGCCGTGCGGTGGAGATCTCGTCTGCCACACTTTAACTACCTCGGCTCTGATTCTGACGACGGTTATTTGGGATTTGTCTTATTCTTTTTGCCTTCCGATCCCTCTCACGCTCCTATTTCGATCTCTCATACTGATCTCCCATCTTCCGATCTCTATTATTCCGATCCCTAGAGATCGCCCAAATGATGTAATTCGATCTCTTGGAAATAAAAGTCAATTATCATCTTATTATTATTGCATTGATTATTTTCCGATCTCTGATGTGTTTATCCGATCTGGTTCCCAACTGAACAACCCTTAACTGATCCGCAATTCGAAACATTTATCTTAATATGCCGATCTCTAATTAGCCGTTCCCTTTATGGAATTTGAGAGACGTGTTAGAACAGCTGGCGAATCCCGTTAACCGATGCATTGCTTGGGACATCGTGAGCATTAAATGCTCAAACGAGTATAAATAGGGGTAGGGGTTAGCCAGTTTCTTACTTTATGCCATTTTCTGTCTCTCGCAAGCAATTCCAAAACTCTCCCGATTTTTCAAGCTCTTGAGCTCGTTCAAGCTCGGTAGGGTTTTAATCCTTCTTTTAGCTCTTAGTTATTTGTTTTCCTTAAAAAAGAGCGCGTAGAAGGTCGAGAGCGGCAAGCCCACCTTCCGTCCATGTTTCATGGTCGTCGATGAAGAAGAGGTGGTCGGGCGGCGCACAACCAGAACCTCTTAGGGTCTCCGTTCCAGCTCGGGGGCGGATTGCACCATCAAGGCATGCACCTTCCTCAGGGAGGGAGAATCTTCCTATGGACGAGCTGCCATCGATCTTGCAAGAAACCGATCTGCAGTCATTTAGCCAGGAGTACAACATAGAGCCCGATTCATATGAACTTACCCGGTGTAACGGCGATCACCGAGCCGATCACTCCTTTGAAGAGAATGACATGGTGATTGTATACGAGAACGATTAAAGGCGGTCTTGGTTCCCTCGGGCGACTTCTTCAAGGAGGTCCTAAAATTCCACAGTGTGCATTGCCCAAATTCACCCTAACTCGTGGCGGATCTTGGTAGCCTTCCGAGGCTGTGCGAGCTAAGGGAATCGGACCTACGGCTAAGGTGTTCGCGAATGCAGACAGCTAACTCGCCGAAAGGACGACGAGCACTGGTTCTTTCAGGCGAAGCCTTATTGCGGGCTCTTTACCGATCTGCCCTCCTCCCTTAAGAATTGGAAGAACCGTTTCTTCATTCTGAGGAGCAAAAATCCACCTGCTTTGAGGACTTCCCCCGTAGCTGGTGGCACCAGGGGCCCTTGATTCCGAAGCGTATTACTTTGAACAAGGAGGAAGGCCTAATAGTGATGGAATTGAAGAATCAGGCGGCTACTCAAAAGTACTCCTGTTTAGATGCGGTAACTGCCGAGCTGCATCACTGGACGATGGAGTTAATCACGGGCGAAAGTCGCGGGCTTCAGCTCTCTGATCTCGACATCGGTATTTTCTATTTCTCAGATCTTTGGACCTTAGCGATCTCACTGACCTCTTTTTTGTGTAGGTATGGCAGGTGGTGAAGGTTCCAGGAAGCGGAAGAAAGAAAGAGAGATTTCCCGGAAAATAAAGGAGATGAAGCGTTCGGCACTACTTCAAACACCCGGCCATGAACCTGGGGAGATACAAGGGGATCCGCCCCGACCTTCGGGACCACCGATCACAGAAGCTGTCCGATCTCCTCCTCAATGGGAAGAGCCGGCTCCACCTCCTCCAGTTGCTCCAAGCACAGAAGGGGGTCATTCTCGACCTCCTACGAGGCCCCCTTCTCGTGGCGCCCAAGTACTGATTGCCTCCCTAGAGAACAACCAGACCGTTCGGGAGAACCCCGATTTTGCCAAAGTTTTGGGGTCTTCCATCTGCCTTCGGGAGGATCGGGACATTTGTCTCGGACAATCTTGGCGACATCCTAACCCGATCCATGAGTTCGAATGTAGAGTGCTTGGTAAACCGGCACATAGTCAGAAAAGGCGCCTTTGCACAGGTAAGGAGGTCGAGAAGAAGAGTCAAGAGGTGGCATCCCTCCGATCCCAACTCTCATCCACTCAGGATTACATATCTCAAATTGAGGGGCGGATGAAGTACTATGAGGATAAGACGGCCGAACAGACTCATGTTCTGGCTGAAAGGGATCGTGCTCTTAGAGAGGTCCAGGCACTCCGGGCCAACGAAGCTGCTCAGGTCGCTCATCTTGCTGAGGAGCTTAAGGCAAAAGATGAAGAGATGGTGACAGGAATAGCCGGTGCCTATGTGAACGCTCACAAGGATCTCTTGGCCGAGCTTCAGAAGCGTTACCCAGAGGAGGACTTCTCTTGGATGGCCGACCTGGCTCCCGAAGGCGAGGAGGAAAGCGAAGAGGAGGCCGAGGGTGAGAGAGAAAATGAGCAAAATGTAGATCAGGCTGGGGGTGATCCCCCAGCCGAATGACTTGTACAATTTTTTTGAAATGAAATGAAGTGGAATGCCCTTTTTTGTTCGATGAATGGTTATGATCGGAAAATCTCTAAATTGTTTAACACTTGATTGTCTGAGTATATCGAAGTAACTGAAAGAGATTATTAACCTAAGTGTGAGAGATCGGAAAACATAATGAGCATGAGATCGATAGGGAATCAACGTTAATCGGGACTTGATTAAAATTGGAAATTTGGTGAACCCACTTAAAATCAAGATCATCATTACATCGGATTGGAATCTTAATTATTCCTAAACTTAAAATGAGAGATCGGCAATAAGACCAGTGACATAAAGATCTAGTATTGATTCAATTTTGTTTGACAGGAGAGATCGGGAATGTAATGGACCGGTCAGGAAATTTGACAATTGGCTTGAGAGATCGGTGAGCGACTTGGCAAGACTTTAGATGATACGAGGGCTTAGCATTGATTCAATTCTCTGTGAAGAGAGATCGGTAATATGGCAAAGAGAGGTCGGAAATGTAGTTGGCTGGCAAAGGAAAATTTAGTGCTGGGGGTCGGTTCCAAAGTTTATTAATTCTGGGGATCAGCCAAAATATGGTGTCGACATCCCCTGATGGAAAGCACTTCCCAATAGCTATCAAGCTGAGGTTCGACTGCACCAACAATGTTGCAGAATATGAAGCCTGTGTGATGGGTTTACAGGCTGCCATCGAAATGAAGGTTAGGAAGTTAGAGGTGTACAGAGATTCAGCCTTGATCATTCACCAAGTCAAAGTGGAATGGCAAACTAAAGACCCGAAACTGATCCCGTATCAAAAGTACCTCCTGGAATTGATTAAGAAATTTGAAGAGATTTCCTTCACTCACCTCAATTGCGATAAGAACCAATTTGCTGATGCCTTAGCCACCCTGGCTGACATGGCGCAGATGGAAGAGGGACAGACAACATAGACATTACTGATGAAAGCAAGGAATGAATCGGCATATTGCCTCATGATCGATGAAGAAACAGATGGTAAACCCTGGTATCATGACATCTAGGTCTACATCAAAACCAGGGAGTATCCTCTTAGGGCAAGCAAAAATGAAAAAAGGATGATCAAGAGATTAGCACTGGGATACTTCCCCAGCGGGGAAATTTTGTATAAAAGAAGCTCCAATGGCGAATTGTCGAGATGCGTGGATGCAAAAAAAGCAAAGAGGATCCTTTTCGAAACTCATGACGGGAATTGTGCTACTCATGCCAATGGACATATGATGGCCAAGCAAATCATGAGACGGGGTTACTTCTAGACTACTTTGGAAAAAGACTGCATCAAGTACTTTCAAAAGTGTGATAAATGTCAACTCTATGCTGATCCGAAAATGTCCCACCTCACCAGCTTTTTAATCTTGTCTCACCTTGGCCTTTCGCGACGTGGGGCATAGACGTGATCAGTCCTATTAATCCCAAAGCATCCAATGGGCTTAGGTTCATCTTGGTGGCTATTGACTATTTCTCCAAATGGGTTGAGGCAATGTCATATGCGCATATCTCGCAAAATACATTCCTCAAATTTTTCAAGAATAATATTATTTGTCGACATGGTCTTCCTAGTGAAATTATCATCAACAATGCTAAGAATTTGAATCGCCCAAAGATCTAAAATTTGCGCGACCAGTACAAAATTCAGCATCTCAATTCTTCGCCATACCGTCCCCAAATGAACGGAGCAGTGGAGACCGCTAACAAAAACCTCAAGAGAATAATCAGGAAAATGACCGTTACTTATAGAGATTGGCATGAAATGCTTCCCTTCGCCCTTCATGCTTATCGGACCTCCGTAAGAATATCGACTGGGGCAACTCCATACTCATTAGTTTACAAAATGGAGGTTGTTTTACCTATAGAGGTGGAAATTCCCTCCTTGAGAATTCTGAAAGAGTAGAGAATCGATGAGTCAGAATGGATTCAGTTAAGGTTGGACCAACTGAATTTATTAGATGAGAAAAGACTAGCAGCAGTGTGTCATAGGTAATTGTACCAAAGGAGAATGGCTAGGGCATTTAACAAAGGCGTTCGCCCCACAAATTCCAACCAGGAGATCTAATTTTGAAAAAGATCCTCCCAAATCAAAATGATTTCTGAGGTAAATGGTCACCAACTTATGAGGGACCCTATGTGGTTAAAAAGGCATTTTCTGGCATTGCACTGATCTTAACTCATATGGACGGCGAAGAATTCCCAAGACTCGTGAATGCAGATGCTGTCAAAAGGTATTATGCCTAAAAAAAAAAAAACATAGGAGTGAAAACCCGAAAGGGCGCTCCTAGCAAAATGTGCGAAAGAATGCGAAAACCCGCAAGGACGCTTTCTGCAAAATGAGCAAAGGGTAAAAACCTGAAAAAGCATCCTGAAAAAGTGAGCGAAAAAAAAATGATAAAAATAAAATAAAAATTTAGGGGTGAAAACCCGAAAGGGCTCCCCTAGAACCAGAAAACGGAGAAATAAGGGAGGGAACCCAAGACCTGAAAAGGTAATAAGTCACCACGGCACGAATGTTTGTTGGAAGATTACTCGAAATAGTGATAGTTAAGGGAGTTCAAAGTTAGCTATAAGGAATTTTTGAGATCCTATATTGTACCCTTTTCCTTTGAAATTGTACTTTTATTCTTAAACCTTAATAAAATCATTCCTTCACTCTAATTTATTTGCCCATATACCTTCATTTATTCGCTATTAATTCAATAAAACTTTATTATAAGATCAGGATTTAAATATTGATAACCTCATGTACTTTACTATGAGATTTGCGGGGAATGAACGATGGCCAGGCAAAAAAAAAGGGGGAGTGAAAATCCGAATGGGCGCTCCTAGCATAATGTGCAGATGAGAAAGTGAAAACCTACAAGGGTGCTTTCTGCAAAATAAGTGAGGAGCCAAAACCCGAAAGGGCGTTCCGAAAAAGTGAGTAAAAGAGGAAGTTGTAGGCCAAATCTAGGGACTCGTTCTGACCTTCTCCATTAATAATCTACCTTCAGAACCTTGTTAAGTATATTTTGATTGGATGAACATCTTGTGTCAGGTTTGTTTTGCTCTGTCAATTTTAATTTCCAGTAATCAACCTCTGGTTCTTTGATCCAAGTTGATCTTAATTTTAATTTCTTGCCATCAATCTCTGGTTTCTTGATCCAAGTTCATTTTAATTTCTAGCATTTTAATTTCTTGTCATCAACCTCTAGTTCCTTGATCCAAGTTGATTTTAATTTTCAGCATTTTAATTTTCTGTCATCGACCTCTGGTTCCTTGATCCAAGTTAATTTTAATTTTTCAGCATTTTAATTTTCTACCATTAACCTCTGTTTTCTTGATCCAAGTTGATGTTAATTTTCAGCATTTTAAATTCCTGCTATCAACTTCTGGTTCCTAGATCCAACTTGATTTTATTTTTTAGCATTTTAAATTCCTGCTATCAACCTCTGGTTCCTTGATCCAAGTTGATTTTAAATTCCAATGGTCAACCTCTGGTTCCTTGATCCAAGTTGATTTTAATTTTCAGCATTTTCAATTTCCTGCTATCAACCTCTGGTTCCTTAATCCAAGTTGATGTTAATTTTTAGTATTTTAAATTCCTGTTATCAACCTCTGGTTCCTTGATCCAAGTTGATTCTAATTTTCAGCATTTTAATTTCTTGTCATCAACCTCTGATTCCTTGATCCAAGTTGATTTTAATTTTCAGCATTTTAATTTTCAGTAATCAACCTCTGGTTCCTTGATCCAAGTTGATCTTAATTTTAATTTCCTACCATCAACCTCTGGTTCCTCGATCCAAGTTGATCTTAATTTTAATTTCCTGCCATCAACCTTCGGTTCCTTGATCCAAGTTGATTTTAATTTCCAGCATTTTAATTTCTTGTCATCAACCTCTAATTCCTTGATCCAAGTTGATTTTAATTTTCAGCATTTTAATTCCCTATCATTAACCTCTGGTTCCTTAATTCAAGTTGATTTTAATTTTTTAGCATTTTAATTTTCTGCCATCAACCTCTATTTTTTTTTATCCAAGTTGATGTTAATTTTCAGCATTTTAAATTCCTGCTATCAACCCCTGGTTCCTTGATCCAAGTTGATTTTATTTTTCAACATTTTAAATTCATGCTATCAACCTCTAGTTCCTTGATCCAAGTTGATTTTAAATTCTAGTAATCAACCTCTGGTTCCTTGATCTAAGTTGATTTTAATTTTCAACATTTTCAATTTCCTGTCATCAACCTCTGGTTTCTTGATCCAAGTTGATGTTAATTTTCAGCATTTTAAATTCCTGTCATCAACCTCTGGTTTCTTAATCCAAGTTGATTCTAATTTTCAGCATTTTAATTTCCTATCATCAACCTCCGGTTCCTTAATCCAAGTTGATTTTAATTTTTAGCATTTAATTTTCTGTCATCAACCTCTGATTCCTTGATCCAAGTTGATTTTAATTTTTTACACTTTAATTTCTTGTTATCAATCTCTGGTTCCTAGATCTAAGTTGATTTTAATTTTCTGTATTTTAATTTTCAATGTCCCAGCCACCCAAAATATGGGTCCGAATCTTTACATAATTCCTATACAAGAGAATTTCATTCTCTTTAATAGAAATTATGTAAAGAGGGGCAGCTGTAGACACCATATTTTAGCAGACCTCCGAAGTTAAGGAACTTTTAAAATCGAGACTTTATTATCCGCTCTCAACCGATGTCCTTATATCACAAATGGCTTTTTCGAACTCACCGATTGCTCGACCCTGGAACAAACCGATCTCACACTTAAGTTAATTGTTTTCTAATCTCTTATTAGATGGGTTCGAATCAATAGTGGGTCTCCGGACCATCCAATCTTGCCTACTGATATTCTTCGATCTCTTTGTACAAATATCGCAAAACTTCATTTGACTAATGATGTGATCGGGCTTCTCGCTTGAAGGCCCCAGATATTCCTTTAAAGTGGAGTTGAGATTTCTATCCGGTCTAATAATGGTTTCAATCTTAAAAGTTTAAGTCAATGTCAAATCTCTATAATTTTAATATTCTAAGGTTTCATCCGGTGTTTGGTCATAACTTAGTCCGATCTCATGTTCGCGTGTAATTTTTTTTTTTCTTATCTCTTATACTCTGATTAATAGCCGCATTCAAGTTTAATGTTCAAATACGTTCAATCAATTAAGTACTCATATAATTTGGATGCTTTCCGATCTCATCAAGAAATTGAATAAAAAGAGGATTCCTATTCATTTCAAAATAAAAATATATATACAAGTCATTTAGCAGGTGGATCTCCCCCAGCCTGCTCCCCAGGTACATTATCAGCTCTCTGATCCTCTCCCTCTCTCCCCGGCTCCTCGTCGCTCTCCTCTTTAGCCTCTGGAATGAGCTGATTCATCCATGAGAAGTCCTCCTCAGGATAATTCTTCCTCAGCTCTGCCAGGAGCTCATTATGGGCATTCACATATGCCCCAGGCTCCTTTGTTGTGCTTTCCTCTTCCTTGGCTTAGAGCTCCTCCTCCTTGGCCTGGAGCTCCTCGTCCTTCACTCGAATTTCCTTAACAAAATGAGCGAGGTCGACAGATTGACCAGCTCGGGTGACTTCAAGTTCCCGCTCCACTTCGGCTATCTTCTCTTCACAATACTTCATCCGATCTTCCAGTCTGGCGATGTAATCATTGGCAGAGCAGAGTTAAGCTTGTGCAACTGAGGCATCCTGGACCGCCTTAAGAATCTCCCTCCTTAAGGCGTGGGCTATCTCTTGGATCACATGTTGATTGGCAATAGCCTCCAAACCCAAGCTCATTGTCTGAGTTAAAATGTTATCGATGCTCTCCTCTGCCAACCTATTCTAATCTTCTTAGAAGCAGATGGAGGCGCCCATGACCTTGGCCACGCCGGAATTCCCTCGGGTGGAGTAGTTCCTTTCTAGCAATTGGATCAGGAGTTAAGCGCCCCGGGAAAGCATCCTGACCGTAGGACCAGAAGACTCCCCTTCTACATTGGAAGAGATCGGAGGAGGCGGGGGAGGTGGAAGTTCAATCTGTAGAGGAGGAGGAACGATGACCTCTACTTCTAGGATCAATTGCTCCTGAGGTCGGGGAGGGGAGCTCGGTACCTCTACCAATTCTCGCTGAGGAGTCTGAGCAGCAGTAACAGTGGCCTCCTTCATTGCCCGCACCTTTTAAGAGACCTCCCTCTTTCACTTGCTGCTTTCCTTCGAAGTGTCGCCACCCGCCATACCTGCACAGAGAAGAAGTCAGTGAGTTCGCTAAGATTCAGAGGCTAGAGATATGGATTGTACCGGGACTGAGGTCAGAGAGCTGAAGCTCATAGTCTTTATCGGGGATCAGCCGCATTATCCACCACTTCAGTTCGGCCATAACCACATCTAAGCACTAGAATTTGTGGGTGGACACTTTAACTCTTTCACCATGGAATCTTCGTCCTTATTTAAGATGATCTTCTTCTGAATTGAAGCGACCAGATGTTGCCAACTCCGTGGGATACCCTCAAAGCCATTCGGAATCTTGCTCCTCAATATAAAAAAAAGGTTCCTCCAGTTCTTCAGCGAAGAAGGGAAATCGGTGAAGAGCCCACAGTTTGTCTTTGGCTGAAAGAACCAAAATTTGTCATCCTTCCTTCGAGTAAGCCTATGCAACTCGGCAAAGACTTTAGCTATGGGCTCTAGTCTTTTAGCTTGGCAGAGGCCCCGGAAGGCTACTAAAGTCTGCCAGGATTTCCGATGCACTTGAGCTACCGAGGCATGGTGGAACTTTAAGACTGCTTTATAAAATTCGTCCAAAGGAAAACGGAGTCCGGCCTTCAGCTGCTCTTCATATACCATGATGAGATCACCTTCATTAAAAAAGTGATTGGCTCAAAGATCGCCATGGCATTTGATTAGCTCAAAAGAGTCAATCCGCAGATTGTACTCTTGGCTTATAGATTGGAGATTGGTTTATCTTAGGACCGAAGGTAACTCATCAACTGGCAAGTTTTCTCTTCTCAAAGACGCTCCTCGCCTTAGTCTGGTAGCCATACCAGTAACTGGAATGATGGCTGTATTAGTGTCGACACTATATTTTGGCCGATCCCCAGAATTAATAAACTTTGGAACCGACCCCCAGCACTAAATTTTCCTTTGCCAGCCAACTACATTTCCGACCTCTCTTTGCCATATTACCGATCTCTCTTCACAGAGAATTGAATTAATGCTAAGCCCTCGTATCATCTAAAGTCTTGCCAAGTCGCTCACCGATCTCTCAAGCCAATTGTCAAATTTCCTGACCGGTCGATTACATTCCCGATCTCTCCTGTCAAACAAAATTGAATCAATACTAGATCTTTATGTCACTGGTCTTATTGCCGATCTCTCATTTTAAGTTTAGGAATAATTAAGATTCCAATCCGATGTAATGATGATCTTGATTTTAAGTGGGTTCACCAAATTTCCAATTTTAATCAAGTCCCGATTAACGTTGATTCCCTATCGATCTCATGCTCATTATGTTTTCCGATCTCTCACACTTAGGTTAATAATCTCTTTCAGTTACTTCGATATACTCAGACAATCAAGTGTTAAATAATTTAGAGATTTTTCGATCATAACCATTCATCGAACAAAAAAGGGCATTCCACTTCATTTCATTTCAAAAAAATTGTACAAGTCATTCGGCTGGGGGATCACCCCCAGCCTGATCTACATTTTGCTCATTTTCTCTCTCACCCTCGGCCTCCTCTTCGCTTTCCTCCTCGCCTTCGGGAGCCAGGTCGGCCATCCAAGAGAAGTCCTCCTCTGGGTAACGCTTCTGGAGCTCGGCCAAGAGATCCTTGTGAGCGTTCACATAGGCACTGGCTATTCCTGTCACCATCTCTTCATCTTTTGACTTAAGCTCCTCAGCAAGATGAGCGACCTGAGCAGCTTCGTTGGCCCGGAGTGCCTGGACCTCTCTAAGAGCACAATCCCTTTCAGCCAGAACATGAGTCTGTTCGGCTGTCTTATCCTCATAGTACTTCATCCGCCCCTCAATTTGAGATATGTAATCCTGAGCGGATGAGAGTTGGGATCGGAGGGATGCCACCTCTTGACTCTTCTTCTCGACCTCCTTACCCAGGCGGTGCGCCTTTTCCCGGACTATGTGCTGGTTTACCAAGCACTCTACATTCAGACTCATGGATAGGGTTAGGATGTCGTCAAGATTTTCTGGAGACAGTCTGTCCCGATCCTCCCGAAGGCAGATGGAAGACCCCAAAACTTTGGCAAAATCGGGGTTCTCCCGAACGGTCCGGTTGTTCTCTAGGGAGGCAATCAGTACTTGGGCGCCACGAGAAGGGGGCTTCGTAGGAGGTCGAGAACGACCCCCTTCTGTGCTTGGAGCAACTGGAGGAGGTGGAGCCGGCTCTTCCCGTTGAGGAGGAGATCGGACAGCTTCTGTGATCAGCGGTCCCGAAGGTCGGGGCGGATCCCCTTGTATCTCCCCAGGTTAATGGCCGGGTGTTTAAAGTAGTGCCAAACGCTTCATCTCCTTTATTTTCCGGGAAATCTCTCTTTCTTTCTTTCGCTTCCTGGAACCTTCACCACCCGCCATACCCACACAAAAAAGAGGTCAGTGAGATCGCTAAGGTCCAAAGATCTGAGAAATAGAAAATACCGATGCCGAGATCAAAGAGCTGAAGCCCGCGACTTTCGCCCGTGATTAACTCCATCGTCCAATGATGCAGCTCGGCAGTTACCGCATCTAAACAGGAGTACTTTTGAGTAGCCGCCTGATTCTTCAATTCCATCACTATTAGGCCTTCCTCCTTGTTCAAAGTAATACGCTTCGGAATCAAGGGCCCCTGGTGCCACCAGCTACGGGGGAAGTCCTCAAAGCAGGTCGAATTTTTGCTCCTCAGAATGAAGAAACGGTTCTTCCAATTCTTAAGGGAGGAGGGCAGATCGGTAAAGAGCCCGCAATGAGGCTTCGCCTGAAAGAACCAGTGCTCGTCGTCCTTTCAGCGAGTTAGCCTGTGCAGTTCGGCGAACACCTTAGCCATAGGTCTGATTCCCTTAGCTCGGCACAGGCCTCGGAAGGCTACCAAGATCCGCCACGAGTTAGGGTGAATTTGGGCAATGCACACTCTGTGGAATTTTAGGACGTCCTTGAAGAAGTCGTCCAGAGGGAACCGAAGACCGGCCTTTAACTGTTCCTCATATACCATCACCATGTCATTCTCTTCAAAGGAGTGATCGGCTCGGTGATCGCCGTGACACCGGATAAGTTCATATGAATCGGGCTCTATGTTGTACTCCTGGCTAAACGACTGCAGATCGGTTTCTTGCAAGATCGATGGCAGCTCGTCCATAGGGAAATTCTCCCTCCCTGAGGAAGGTGCATGCCTTGATGGTGCAATCCGCCCTCGGGCTGGAACGGAGACCCTAAGAGGTTCTGGTTGTGCGCTCGGCCCGACCACCTCTTCTTCATCAGACGACCATGAAACATGGACGGAAGGTGGGCTTGCCGCTCTCTGACCTTCGGCGCCGCTCATTTTTAAGGAAAACAAAGAACTTAGAGCTAAAAGAAGGATTAAAACCCTTACCGGAGCTTGAACGGAGTCGGAAGAGCTTGAAAAATTGAGAGAGTTTTGGAATTGCTTGCGAGAGACAGAAAATGGCATAAAGTAAGAAACTGGCTAACCCCTACCCCTATTTATACTCGTTCGAGCATTTAATGCTCACGATGTCCCAGGCAATGCATCGGTTAACGGGATTCGCCAGCTGTTCTGACACGTCTCTCAAATTCCATAAAGGGAACGGCTAATTAGAGATCGGCATATTAAGATAAATGTTTCGAATTGCGGATCAGTTAAGGGTTGTTCAGTTAGGAACCAGATCGGATAAACACATCAGAGATCGGAAAATAATCAATGCAATAATAATAAGATGATAATTGACTTTTATTTCCAAGAGATCGGATTACATCATTTGGGCGATCTCTAGGGATCGGAATAATAGAGATCGGAAGATGGGAGATCAGCATGAGAGATCGGAATAGGAGCGTGAGAGGGATCCGAAGGCAAAAAGAATAAGACAAATCCCAAATAACCGTCGTCAGAATCAGAGCCGAGGTAGTTAAAGCGTGGCAGACGAGATCTCCACCGCACGCCTAAGAATCGCCCGCAATGTTGACAGGTGCCAGGGTATGTCATGACAGTCCTGTACATCCCAATCTCCACCGTTGATCTCACTTATAAGGATGAAACCGGAGCCCTTGGATCAAGAGAAGAGACGACAAGACCAACGCCTTTCACTCTTAGCCCTCGGATCGCTCCGGACAAAAGGATTTGAGACCGTCAGATTGAAAGGAGAAAAGGACAAATATTCTGAAGAATAATCTCAGCTGTTCATTTTTGTTCTCTTTAATTCTGGAGCATCCGATCATGTCCTTCAAAATCCAGACCCTCCATCTCCCTCAAAATAAATCCTGACCCTTCATGGGGAGCACCCAATTCCTATAAATACCTGCCTGAAAACTGTTCAAGGGGACGGGCAAAAAAGAGAGGTAGTTATTATAGCGGAAGAACTCTGAAACTTCATTCAGTTTGTTACTCTGCTACTTAGAAGTGTTGATTAGAAAGACTTTTAAAACTAGTTTTCTGAAGTGTTTTCTTGAAAAGGATCGTGAATACTGGAACTCTACATTTTCAGTTTGTTCATTATCTGGTCACACTCTCACTTTCAGCCCTTTATCATCTCTGTTTTCATTTCCATTGTCCAAGCTCAACTTCATTCCACTCGGTTTTTATCTTAATCTGATTGCGTTTTAGCTAAGCACCCTTCAGTTCACGATTTAACATCACCCTCAAAGCTAATCCATTCTGCCTTATCACTATTTGTCACCCCGTAGTTATTTCAATAGATTTTGGCTCCTTACAGGTAAGAGCTCATATTGCCGTTTTATTAAGTGTTTACGTTTACTTTTCGCATTATCTTTATTCTTCATATGTATGCAATTTTCTCCAAGTTCATTTTGTGCAAAAGAACCCCAAAGAATGTTACTCTCGAGTTATCTCTTTAGTGATCAGTCCATCATTTTATTAATCTTCGTCATTTCTGAATGCAAGTTTTCTAGCTCCTAGTAGCGTGTAAGTGGTTGGGTAAAACGTAGGTAACTGCGACTTAAGGGTCTCTTTTAAAAGAGAGAGCCTGAATAACACGTCAGGAAAATAGTCAAACTATTAGGCTGACGAAACGCAATTCGCAAGATGCCATAAAGTGGAATAAAACCAAAGCAAACGAAACAGAATAGATCGGACATTAATAGGTATTGGTAAAGTGACTACATGGAAGGTTGGTAAATCAAGTCTAGTATCCCCCGTTTAGTCACAAAATACCAATTAGTTAAAAGAAGCCTTATCCCCAGCACCTTTGAACGCCAGAATCCTTAGCTTTAGGTCCTTATGAGATGTAGCTGAAATTAAAATTCGGGAAATCGAAAAGATCCCATTCAGGTTCCTGTTAATTTAAAAGAGATCGGAGGAGAGTTCTTATCCGATTCTCAACTCAAAATTTTAATTAAATAGAGATAGGAGGAGAGTTCTTATCTGGTCTCAAATCAAAATTTTAATTAAATAGAGATCGGAGGAGAGTTCTTATCCGGTCTCAAATCAAAATTTAAAAAAAAAATACTTAATAGAGATCGGAAGAGAATTCTTATCCGGTCTCAACTCAAAATTTAAAATAAATACTTAATAGAGATCGGAAGAGAGTTCTTATCCGGTCTCAACTCAAAATTTTAAATAAATACTTAATAGAGATCGGAAGAGAGTTCTTATCCGATCTCGACTCAAAATTTTGATAAATATTAAATAGAGATCGGAGGAGAGTTCTTATCCGGTCTCAACTCAAAATTTTAATAAATATTAAATAGAGATCGGAGGAGAGTTCTTATCCGGTCTCAACTCAGAATTTTTATTAAAGAGTCCGGAGTAGAGTTCTTAATCGATTCTTAAGTTAAATTTTAATAAAATATTCCTTTCAAATAAAATTAACATACAACGGTAACTCACTAAGGTTGTCTCATTTACTTATGTATCTGGGTGATCCAAATTTAGTGAAAAATCAAACGTTCCTTTAGTCAAAAGGATTAACATGTCTATTCAAGCCCTCCTAACTAATGCAAAATTAAATCTACTTACCCTTATTAAGGGACGAGGTGGGGTGCCTAACACCTTCCCCACCCGTTTACGGACCCCGAACCTAGAATCTCTGTCTTGAAGTGGTTTCATTTCAATCTACTTTCACAAATGGTTTTCTTTAATTCCCCTCAAAATTAAAGTGGCGACTCCTCACTCTTTCCCACTTCGGTGAGGGTTCGTTCAGGCGATCGCAAAATCCCTTGCGACAATTAGGACGGTCAGATCTAAGTTAGATAAAGCATTGCAGGAGCGATCAGATCCTCACCACACGTCTCATTTACAGAAACGCCCGCTTAGCCGCCACATGCCAAAATAGTTATGGCAGTCCTGTACATCTCGATCTCCACCATTGATCATAATCGTAAGGATGGATCCGGAACCCTCGGATCAAAAAGCATATGACAGGTTCGGTGCTTTTTATTCCCAGCCTTTGGATCCATCTTGTAAGGCAAGACCCTAAGTCGTTGGATTAAGAGAAGAAAAGATGAATATTTTGAACAGAATCCCGACCCTCCATCTTGATTCTCTTTAATTCTCAGACATCAGATTATGTCCTTTTGAATCTAAACCCTCCGTCTCCCCTGGTGAGATCCTGACCCTTCATTATGGGCGTCCGTTCCCTATAAATACCTGCATGTGATATTGTAGAAAGGACAAAAAAATAAAAGGTGGTGGTGATTATATTGGAAAGACTCTGAAATTTGATTTAGTCTCGCTACTTGCCATTCCGAGCTTTCATAGCGTTAAGAAATCAGTTTTCTTAAGTATCTTCATCAAACGAGCTCTGAACCCTGAAATTTTCATTTTCAGTGCTTGTTCATTACTCTGTAAAACCATTTTCGTTCAGTTTCATTCTCACTGCCCTAGCATCAGTATACTACTCTCCAAACTCAACTTCATTCCGACCCATTCCCATTATGTCAGGCAAGTTCGAGTCCTTCTGCTGTCAACATTCACCTTGGCAAGACCTGTAGATACCGGAGTTAACTCATTTGTCTCCTCAACTTCCTACAGGTAAGCATCAAAACCGTTATTTTGTCAAATATCCTCGTTTGGTTTTCTCCAGCTTTCTTTTAAAATTTCTTCTATATCCAATTGCACTACATCTCAAGATAGATTACTTAGGCCAATAGTTATTTCCAGTGTCTTCTCTTATTTCATTCGTAAATTCCATTTATTGTCATTTAGTTTTCATTTCCGTCAAGAGTAGATGTTCGAATCCTTAGCGGCTTGTGAATACGCTGAAGAGTATAGGTAAGAATATCTTAACAAGAGTTTTGGGACTGAATAAATAAAAATGATAAAGGAAAATAGGCATAGCAAAAGGGCTGAATAGGATGGGAACAGAATTATGTTAAACAAATAAGTCAAGAGGTCAGGCCATGGAACGAGCCCAAGAGATGATATAATAAATCGGGAATCAAAATAAGCTCAGATCCTGAGCGAGCAACTAAAAGAGATTGGACCAAAGAGTTCGGATAAAGCAACCATGCAGAAGATTGATAAGGAGTTCAGTTTTCCATCCACTATCTAATTATAAGGTCTTGTAGGCTAGGAAAAATTGTACACGGGTCTCTTGTGTCCTCAATATCTCGTTTCCACAAAAGGGATCAGGAAGGACCCTTTACCAAAATCCTTAGTTCCAAGTTCTTACAAAACTCCATTCTAATAAGCATATTAAGAATTCGGGGGAGAGTCCTTACCCGAGCTCAATTTAATTTTTAAATATAATATATTAAGAGATCGGGGGAGAGTTCTAACCTGAACTTAGTTTAAATGCAATAAATTAAAGAGACAGGGGGAGAGTTCTTACCCTAGTTCTCAATTAAGATTCTCAACACTAAAAGATCGGGGGAGAGTTCTTACCCGAATTCTCGGCTAAAATCTTAATACAATATGTGGGGTTCGGAGGAGAGTTCTTATTCGAAATCTCCCGCTTAAATTTTAAACAGAATACACTACGAGATCAAGGAGAGTTCTTACCCGAATTCTCGGCTAAAATCTTAATAAAATGCATGGAGATCGGAGGAGAGTTCTTATCCGACATCTCCCGCTTAAATTAATACATCGAGAGATCGAGAGAGGGTTCTTACCCGACTTCTCTTAGCATTAATCCAAACTAAAAATCACAACCTCAATATCCAAATTAACCCCAATAAAGACCCATTACACAACACCTATTCACTGAAGGGCCATCTCATGAACTCATGTTCTTAGGCAACCCAAAATAAGTGAAATATCAAATATTCCTTTTATTCGTACAAAGGACTAACATCATCACTATTCCAACCCCCTAATTATCTATTTTAATTTATGAAGAGCATAACATTAAATCTGCTTACTCTCGTTGAGGGACGAGGTGGGGTGCCTAACACCTTCCCCACCCGTATACGGACCCCAAACCTAGAATCTCTATTTTCAACGTGCCTTTCTTATTTTTATAAATGGTTTTCTTTAATTTCCCTCAAAATTAAAGTGGTGACTCCTCACTTTTCCCACTTCGGTGAGAACTCGTCCAGGCGACCGCAAAAACCCTAGCGACATTCTTCCTTGGGTCAAGTGGTCGAAACCTATTGAGATCCATCCTCCATTGTTGAGCTTACCAAGCTCATGAAACCTTAGATTTCCACCATATTCCTTATAAGTCCCAACTCTAAATTTTATCCTAGAATCTTACTTAACACTTTGGGAGCAAAAAGAGGAGAAGAAATTAAAGTTTTGGTTGGCTTGGACTTGAGCTACAAGAGGTTAGTGCACTAATTATGTTCCCTTCCTATTTTAAGTATGATTAGCATGTGAAATTAGGTTAAAATTTCTTGAAAATGAAAAGAATACTATGAGTAAGTAGAACCCTAATTTCGGCAACCATGGAAGGAGGTTGGAATTTGTTGATTTGTTTGAATTAAATTACTTAGAAGTGGTTTTTGATGAGTATATTTGAGTTAGATGTTGGTTGGCATGTGTTACTTAAAATTGCAAAATCTATAAGTTAGGGTTTGGTATTAAAATTGGGGATTTTATGATATGTTGATTAATTGATGATGTTGAGATCAATTACGGACTATTTGAAGCACTTTAAAGGTGATTTGAGGTTGATAGTAGTGTAGAATGGTGGTATTGGGAGTGTTGTTTTTTTTTTATGCCGGATTTTCTGGACCTTGAGTCCAATGTAGTTTTTAGGCTATAAGTAGAATTGTGTTGCTCCATTGGTGTGAGGCTAATTAGAGATGAAACCTAGGATAATTTGTCACATTTTTTATGAAGAGAACCTACCTAGAAAACCAACCTAAAGTGACCTAAATTTAGCTTGAATCCGAGTATCCAAAATCTAGACCTAGAAAAATAACTATATTAACAGTGTTTGTTCAAATGGCCATAACTTTGTGTAGAGAGGTCCAAATAACCTGATTCTTGAACCTATGGAAAGCTTAGATATAGTAGAACAACTTTCATGAGAACAGAAACCCAAATTCTAACCATAACCTAATCAAACTGCTAACCAAATTTAGCTCATTAAAACTGCCAGAATCAAAATTTGCCCAGAAATTATGGACAATGACCCGTCTAGCTAGTTATGATAAAAATGTCATAACTTGAGCTACAAAACTCCAAATGGAGTGATTCAAAAAGAGAAATAAAGTAGAGACATTAAGGAACAACTTTGGTGAAGAAAGTTTAACCAAATTCCCATTGTAGATAGGTCCAATAGAATAGTAAACTTAGGTGACCAAAACTAAAATTTTGAAAATACATCTAAGAAACTTTGAATTGCAACTGGCAACCAATGCCAACAAATTTGTAACCCAAAATGACGTATGACCATGTGTTTAGAAATGGTATACCTATTAATTATGAAAAAATCAACATTTTATATAAATAGTCATGTGAATAGTAAACATAATGACACAAAATGCAAGAACTAAATTGCTAGAGGAAATTAAGGTATTAAAATTTGAAATCCATGAAATGTTCATGGATTACTTGGAATAAGAATGGTAATTCACCTAAATGACTTAATGAACACTTAAATTATGTGAATAGGTAGTTAAGATTTGTATTCTCTCAAGGAGCGAAAGCATGAAAAACACAAGTTTAGATCATTGAATTCAAAAATTTTTCATCTAGGGTCACATGCATCATGCAAGATTCATTTTTATCTATTTGATTTTAATGATAAATAGCATATTAAATCTCTTTTAATATATTTTTGGATCTACATTTGCCATTTAAGATTTTAGAATTAACAGATTAATTCATTGGAACTTTAGATTAGATCAAGAACAAGTATACTAACCTTTTGATACACTGCAGTGTGTTTGGCACCTTTGGGATGCTCCTAGGACACCAGATGTTGCCCCTCTAGCTTGTCCACACCAAGATCACCAATGGCAGCCCCTTGAACAGCTTCTAAAGCTTTTCCAATCAATTAGAAAATCAAGTTTTGTCTTTTAAGAGATTACAGATGTAAACAGGACACTAGAAACGATTTCTAGTATTTTTAATTCAAGAGATTGTTGGCAAATCTCTTTGAATTGATAAGAGATGAAGAAGGTGAGAGGGAGAGGCTTCTTGGGTGGCGGCACCAAAGAGACAAATAGCAGATTGTGTTTTTGTTCTTTCATCCTTACACTTATATAGCTAGGTCACCACTTAAAACCCTTGCCACATGTCACCTTCTGATTGGCTCTAGGTTTAATTGACCAATCACATTGTGCCAAGTGTCAAACCTATATTTAATCTTGACTTTAATCATCTTACATGATTAAAAGACATATGGCAAGCTTATGTATAATGCCATGTGTCACCATTTCATAGTGCCACATGTCACCCTGTGAAATGACTAAAATACCTCTGTGTCTTAATTTTGAGTTCTCAACCCAAAATAATTATTTCTCTTCTTCTAATCAATTTATATCAAATATAAATTAATTAATTAATATCTATTAATTAATTTCTCATAATTAAATTTATATTTAAATGCTTTAAATATGAATTTTACTTATACTATACATCCAATAACCTAGATTTAGTTTCAAGCCATGTTAGGGACTTTGCAATCTAATTACAAACCAAATCTAGTTAATTAATCGATTAAACTCTTTAATTAATTAATTAAATCATATTTAATTTGGTGATTACTTATGTATGTGTGTGACTTACTAGGCTCATCACTAATTGGCAATGAGACATGATATCAACTCTTAATATCATTAGAACTCTTTCTTACCATAAATGATTTCTCTAAATCATTTTATGCACCTCATAGACCATAGTTAACATCTAGCATAGCATGCCAAGGCCACCCAATTAGTAATAAG
This sequence comes from Hevea brasiliensis, assembly GCF_030052815.1. Lineage (NCBI taxonomy): Eukaryota > Viridiplantae > Streptophyta > Magnoliopsida > Malpighiales > Euphorbiaceae > Hevea > Hevea brasiliensis. Next base: position 101,878,178 of record NC_079494.1, read on the forward strand.
GTTTACCTTAAATGAACCTATAATCATATGTTACCATGCACTAGAATCTCTCTGTTACAAAATCCCGATTTGAGTTGGAGTCATGGTTTATGTCAAACCCCATTTGCTATGAATATTATGTTCTCTTTTAATTCCAATTCTTGATTAAAAAGATTTTTTTCATCAGAAACTCTTTTCTGATTAAATCTATCTGTCCTAGCCAGGAACTTGAAACATCAAGAACAATTAAATGAATATAGGATTTTATCCCTATTTAATTAGAGGAACATATTCCATCTTGATCAACACCTACCTCCATATATAACTAGTAGGAGTCAACACATGCCCATATACCCATACACAGTACAAGTATGAAAGCAGTATCAAACTCAAACCACCTATATACAAGATAACTGTGCTATCTCAAGTCTAAAGATTATATGCACTAATATGATTTATGACAATACATTGACAAGAGTAAACTCCATGTGATTGTCATAAATGTCACTGGTTTGGCCTACTTATCATGTTTGTTGTATGGCATGAGACTCACCATTCCATCATATTTACATCTCATATAAATAACTTGGGAACAAACATGATTACAATCTTTCTGGATAAGTCATGTCCTTATTGTGAAGTATCCTCAATTGTGAACCTATTTATGATACTTTGTGCTAGAAATACTGTCACTCATATTCTTAACAACTTAAGAATAGAATTTCTAACAAAATATCAATGGACCTTTTCTATTACACATAAATATATTATGTAAACGGAAAAGTGAAAATACCTTTTATTAATAAAATATATATATAAGATACATACTAAATGATATGCTCTAGGGCATACTACTAACAATCTCCCACTAGCACTAGAGCCATTCATTACAATACCTTAGACCCATCTTCTCAAGATGACGGTTTAACTGTGCTTGTGATAAAGGCTTAGTGAATGGATCAACTGGATTTTTAGCTGATATTATTTTCTGCATGGCTATATCGCCTCGCCCAACTATTTCTCTGATAATGTGGTAGCACCTTTCTATGTGTTTGGATTTCTAGTGAGACCGGGGTTCCTTAGCCTGTATTACTGCTCCATTGTTGTCACAGTAAAGTGGAACTGCTGACTCAATGGAAGGAACTACTGCAAGTTCTGTCACGAACTTCTTTATCCAAACAGCTTCCTTTCCAGCATCTGATACAGCAATATACTCAGCCTCGGTAGTGGAATCTGCAGTCGTACTCTGTTTGGAACTCTTCCAACTAACTGCACCTCCATTATAAATGAACACATATCTAGAGGTAGACTTTCTATCATCAATATCTAATTAAAAATCAGAATCGGTATAATCATCCAATTGCAAGTCACCACCTCCATATATCAAGAATAAATCCTTAGTTCTTCTCAAGTATTTAAGGATATTCTTGACAGCTATCCAGTATTTCAAACCTAGATTGGATTGATACCTACTAGTCAAACTAATAGCATATGCGATATCTGGCCTAGTACACAATATTGCATACATCAAACTTCCAATAACCGAAGCATATAGAATCCTGGCCATTTTATCTCTTTCTTCAGGTGTCTTTGGAGACATCTCTTTAGAAAGATGGATACCATGTCTCACTGGTAATAATCCTCCCTTGGAATCAAGCATGTTAAACCTCTTTAACATCTTTTCTAAGTATAGACTTTGGGATAAATCAATTATTCTTTTTGCTCTATCTCTATAAATGCGAATCCTAAGAATATAGGTTGCCTCCCCTAAGTCTTTCATGGAGAATGCATTTGACAACCATACCTTTATAATTGTCAACATACTTGTGTCATTACCCATCAACAGAATGTCATTCACATATAAGACAAGGAAAGTGATAGCACTGTCACTAACCTTCTTATATACACATGGCTCATCCTCATTTTTGATAAAGCCAAATGACTTAATGGCTTCATCAAAGCGGATGTTCCAACTCCTTGAAGCTTGTTTCAACCCATAAATGGATCGCTTTAGCTTGCATACTTTGGAACCATCTTGGGATTCAAAACCCCTAGGTTGTTCCATGAAAATATTTTCTTCAATGTATCCATTGAGAAAAGCAGTTTTGACTGTTAGTAGTATGCCCTAGAGCATATCATTTAGTATGTATCTTGTACATATTTTTATTAATAAAAGGCATTTCCACTTTTCCATTTACATAATATATTTATGTGTAATAGAAAAGGTCCATTGATATTTTGTTAGAAATATTATTCTTAAGTTGTTAAGAATATGAGTGACAATATTTCTAGCACAAAGTATCATAAATAGGTTCACAATCGAGGATACTTCATAATAAGGACATGACTTATCCAGAAAGATTGTATTCATGTTTGTTCCCAAGTTATTTATATGAAATATAAATAAGATGGAATGGTGAGTCTCATGCCATATAACAAACATGATAGGCACTTATAAATGATAAGTAGGCCGAACCAGTGACACTTATGACAAACACATGGAGTTTACTCTTGTCAATGTTTTGTCATAAATCATATCAGTGCATATAATCTTTAGACCTAAGATAGCACAGTTATCTTGTATATAGGTAGTTTGAGTTTGATACTGCTTTCATACTTGTACTATGTATGGGTATATGGGCATGTGTTGGCTCCTACTAGTTATATATGGAGGTAGGTGTTGATCAAGATGGAATCTGTTCCTCTAAGTAAATAGAGATAAAATCCTATGTTCATTTAATTGTTCTTGATGTTTCAAGTTCCTGGACAGGACAGATAGATTTATTCAGAAAAGAGTTTCTGATGAGAAAATCTTTTTAATCAAGAACTGGAATTAAAAGAGAACATAATATTCATAGCAAATGGAGTTTGACGTAAACCATGACTCCAGCTTGAGTTGGGATTTTGTAACAGAGAGATTCTAGTGCATGGTAACATATGATTATAGGTTCATTTAAGGTAAACCTTATTACTAATTGGGTGGCCATGGCATGCTATGCTAGGTGTTAACCATGGTCTATGAGGTTCATAAAATGATTTAGAGAAATCATTAATGTTAAGAAAGAGTTCTGATGATATTAAGAGTTGATATCATGTCTCATTGCCAATTAGTGATGAGCCTAATAAGTCATACACATACACAAGTTATCACCTATTTAAATATGATTTAATTAATTAATTAAAGAGTTTAATTGATTAATTAAATAGGTTTGGTTTGCAATTAAATTGCAAAGTCCCTAGCATGACTTGAAACCAAATCTAGATTATTGGATGTATAGTATAAGTTAAATTTATATTTAAAGTGTTTAAATATGAATTTAATTAATGAGAAATTAATTAATAGAGATTAATTAATTAATTTATATTTGATATAAATTGATTAGAAGAAGAAAAATAATTATTTTGGGTTAAGAACTCAAAATTAAGACACAGGGGCATTTTGGTCATTTCACAGTGTGACACGTGGCATCATGAGATGGTGACATATGGGATTACACATAAGCTTGCCAAATGTTTTTTAATCATGTAAGATGATTAAAATCAAGATTAAATATAGGTTTGACACTTGGCACAATGTGATTGGGTCACTTAAACCTAGAGCTAATCAAAGGTTGACATGTGGCAAGGGTTTAATGTGTTAACCTAGCTATTTAAGTGTTGTTATGAAAAGAAAAAGCAACCAGCAGCCACTCCTCTCCTTTGTCACGCCACTTTGAGGCTTTTCATCTATTCTTCTTCATCTCTCATCAATTCAAAGAGATTAGCCATCAATCTCTTGAATTAAGAACACTAGAAATTATTTCTAGTGTCCTGTTTACATCTCTAATCTCTTAAAAGGCAGAACTTGAATTTCTAATTAATAGAAAAAGCTTTAGAAGCTGTTCAAGGGCTGCCATAGGTGTTCTTGGTGTGGACAAGCTAGAGGGACAATATCTGGTGTCCTGAAGACGAAGCTCAAAGGCGCAGACACGCTGCAGTGCATCAAGAGGTTAGTGTAATCGTTCTTGATTTAATATAGGGTTCTAAAATTAATCTGATTAATTTTAAAATCTTAAATAGCAAATACAGATCCAAAAACATATTAAAAGAGTTTTAATATGTTGTTTATCATTGAAATCAAATAGATAAAAATAAATCTTGCATGATGCATGTGACCCTAGGTGAAAATTTTTGAATTCAATGGTATAAACTTGTGTTTTTCACGCTTCCGTTCCTTCATTGACATCCATCTGTCAAATCTCATAATCATAGTATGCAGCTACTGCTAATAGAATCCTAGTTGATTTAAGCATGGCAACAGGCGAGAAAGTCTCCTCATAGTCGATTACTTGCCTTTGGCGAAACCCTTTCGCTACTAGCCTTGCCTTATAGGTCTCTACCTTTCCATCATAACCAATTTTCTTCTTGAAAACCTATTTGTTCCCTATAGGTACAATACCTTTAAGTGGGTCAACAAGATCCCAAACTTGATTCTTATACATAGAATCAATCTCGGATTTCATAGCATCAATCCATTTTGAAGAGTTTATATCTTATATAGCTTCTTCATAGGTAAGTGGATCATCTCCATGATCAACTTCTTCATAAGTAGACAACTCTTGTTCTTCTTCATGAAGGAAACCATATCTCACTGGTGAGTGAGATACCCTGGTTGTTCTACGAGAAACAGCTGTATATGTTTCATCAATAGGTGTAGGTTGACTAGATGGATCTATATCCATATGATCTGTTGGTTGGTCAGAATTCTCCAATTCTAACTCTATTTGCCTTCCTTTGCCTCCTTCTTGAACAAACTATTGTTCAAGAAATGTGGCATCTCTACTTATCACAACCTTTTGTGATATAGACAAATAAAAATAGTATCCAAAACTATCTTTTGGATATCCAACAAATCGACCCTTTTCTGATCTGGTTTCCAATTTATCAGTGTTCAGCTTTTTGATATAAGCTGGACAACCCCAAATCTTAACATGCTTAAGACTTGGTTTTCTTCCATGCCATATCTCATAAGGTGTGGAAGAAACTGATTTTGATGGAATCCTATTCAGAATATACAAAGCTGATTCTAATGCAAATCCCCAAAAGGAGATTGGCATATCAGTATAGTTCACCATACTACGTACCATATCCAATAGGGTACGATTTCTCCTTTCAAATACACCATTCAGCTGTGGTGTTCCTGGAGGAGTCAGCTGGGAAACAATGCCATGCTCTCTCAAGTATTCATCAAATTCAGAACTCAAATATTCACCTCCACGATCTGATCAAAGAGCTTTAATACTTTTTCCTGTTTGATTTTCTACTTTAGATTTAAATTCTTTGAACTTTTCAAATGATTCATGTTTGTATTTCATCCAATACAAATACCCAAACCTTGATTTATCATCAGTAAAGGTAACAAAATAATGAAAATCGCCTCTAGCCATTTCTTTAAATGGACTATTTCAGCTCTTAGCTTTTGTCCCACAAAGGGTGATCTAGTCATTTTGCCCTGAAGGTAAGATTCACAAGTTGGAGTAGGCTCAGAGCCCAATGAAGATAAAATCCCCATTTTCTCCAGTTTTGTAATCCTATCTTCTGCAACATGACATAACCTTAAGTGCCAAATATATTTTGAACTTGAGTTGGTTTTCACCATGGCATTGCATTCTTTTAGATCACTTGCATTCAATTTGTGTTTGTCATTATTATCCAAATAATAAAGACCATCATTCATATAACCCGAACCAACATATTTATTTCCAAAATAAATATTGCAAACATCATCTGTGAACTGAAATTCATAGCCATTTCTAGTCAAACTAGATATAGAAATGATGTTCTTAAAAGCATCAGGTACATATAAAATATTATCTAAACACAAAACATGTCCAGACATGTAAAAAGATTTAGATCCTATGGCTAAAGCTTCAACAGTTGAGCCATCGCCAATCCGGAGTCTAACATCTCGAGAACGCAAGCTGCTACTATTTACTAGTTTTTGCATATCATAAGAAATGTGAGAACTGGCACCAGTATCTAAAACCCAAGCTGTAGATGAACTATGAGGATCATCAGAATCTAAATAACAAGATATGGACATACCTTCCGAAGGTGTATCCTTCTTGTCCTTCAAAGAAGCAAGATACTTTGGGCAATTCCTTTTCCAGTGCTCATCCTTCTGGCAGTGGAAATACTTTCCTTTTCCTCCATCAGCTTTAGTCTTCCCTTTCTGTTTAGTTATTTTCTTGGAAGGACCAGGAATCTGAGATTTCTTTTTCTTATTGCCCTTCTTCTTGTTGGACTTTCCAGCAGAAGAAGATGCAATCAAAGCTACCTCTTTTCCTTTATTGCCTGGCATATTCTTTCGGGCAATAACTAGCACGTTACGTAAACCAGCCAAGGTGCATTCCTATTTAGTCATATGGAAATTGGTTACAAAATTCCCAAAAGACTCAAGAAGGGACTAAAAGATCAAATTCGTCTGTAATTGGAAATCCATGTTAAAGTCAAGATGTTTCAGCTGCTCAATCAACCGAATCATCTTGTGGACATGATCCCCAACATTCTGTCCCTCAGACATCCTCATGCGGAACAGCTGCCTAGATATCTCATACCTAGCATTCCTATTGTGCTCACCATACAACTTTTGTAGGTGAAGAAGGATCTCACCCGCACTCTGCAAGTTCTCATGCTACTTTTATAACTCATTACTCATAAAAGCAAGCATGTAACACTTAGCTCTCATATCATGCTCCTTCCACTTGTCCAAAGTTTTATATTCCTCTTGTGTGGCCTCTGGAGGTAAGGGACCAGGAACCTGTGAGTCTAGAACATATCCAATATGTTCAAGGTTTAACACAAGTTTCAAATTTCTTAGCCAATCAGATAAATTAGGTCTTGTCAACCTATTACGATCAAGTATGCTTGCAAGGATATTGGATGGTGGTGGTTGTTTTGTGCTCATTATTATCAGAAAATTAACTGCAGAAAATAACTAGATTAATTAGTAAATGTATCATGTAATTAACCAAAATAATTATGATCTTGTAATCAAATTGGTCCTCCCACTAACTTAGCGAATCCTACACTTCCAAAGTAGAAAACGGAAATCCTAATTAGATGGATTTCTAGTGGGTGATTGAATTCTTATAATTCTATTGATCATCCTCAGGTACATCCATTATTGGAATTACAATAAACTATAAGTGAGCAACGCCTTGCCCATCACATCTCATGTGAGGTTCAATCCTTTACCTAGCCCCTAATGCTCAAAATCTCAGGTACATCCATTATTGACTTATCTTGCATTAGTTAAGTTGATCCCATTGAGCCAGTAATTATTCAAATAATTTTAATATCCTCAGGTACATCCAATATTGGCCACCAAACCATTTACATATTTACAACATCTCATGCTTAACAATTATTCTTAAGAAAATCTCTTAAATTAATTACATCTTATGCAAGTATTTAAAATTTCTTAAAATAATTGCCTCAATGGAGGGCCCATGTTATAATTACTTTAATTATAGCATTTCCAACTTAATCATTTGTTTGAAAGATTTTGTGGTCATCCTAATTACTATTAAGGTCTCACTTTGCACATTATCTAAATAGTATGCATATATCATATACTTGCATATATTCCCATACATCTCATGCATTCATGTATAATAAATAAATATGGTATGATCATGGACTTTTCTAAGGGATTCAATTCTGAGCCACCAAGAATTAAATCAGGGCATTCCTAGGAGCATTTCACTCATTCATTTTACAAGAGTTATTGAAGGAGTACATAATCAACACTTGATCTTGAATTCCTCTCACTGGTCCCACCAATACTCTTGACCTCCTTGATCTTCTTGCAATCAAATTACATAGTAATCCTTGGCATACCAAGGCGAATTTACAAGAACTAAATAAATGAAATTACAACCCAAAAATATTACAACCTTTATAATACATGCCTAAAATAAATTAAAATAAATTAATTAATTTACAACCTAAAGAAACATAAAAGAAATTAATCCAATCACATTGGTCTTTTATAGTCCATGATCATCCATCATGCATATCACTATTTAACAATTAAATAAAATATACATACTTAAATTAAATTGAATATCTCATATTCAACTTAAAAATCCAGATTTGCATATGATTCAAACAAATTTAAAAATTCAGATTTGAATCACATTCAAACAAATTTAAAAATTTAGATTTGAATCACATTCAAATAACTTTTAAAATTCAGATTTGAATCACATTCAAACAACTTTAAAAATTCATATTTGAATCATATTCAAACAACTTTAAAAATTCAGATTTGAATCACATTCAAACAACTTTAAAAATTCATATTTGAATCACATTCAAACAACTTTTAAAATTCAAATTTGAATCAAAATTTAATTGTGTGATTAAAACACCTAATTAAACATTCTAATTAGTCATAGGATGAACCTTACATCATACAACAATTGTAGATTTAAAAAACCAAACCTTGGGCACATCATTGGAGACCACAAAGTGTGCGTACCATCAGTGTTCATCACCATGCCACCACTTTTTCTTTACAACCAGCAATGGATCTATCATCTCATGATCAAACCACACAATTAAATCATATAATCAAAAATCTAAATGGCAAATATAATGGCTCTGATACCAATTGAAGGAGCGGAAGCATGAAAACACAAGTTTAGATCATTGAATTCAAAAATTTTTCATCTAAGGTCACATGCATCATGCAAGATTCATTTTTATCTATTTGATTTCAATGATAAACAGCATATTAAAACTCTTTTAATATATTTTTGGATATACATTTGCCATTTAAGATTTTAGAATTAACAGATTAATTCATTAGAACCCTAGATTAGATCAAGAACAAGTGCACTAATCTTTTGATGCACTGCAGTGTGTTTGGCACCTTTGGGATGCGCTTAGGACACCAAATGTTGCCTCTCTAGCTTGTCCACACCAAGATCACTAATGGCAGCCCCTTGAACAGCTTCTAAAGCTTTTTCAATCAATTAGAAAATCAAGTTTTGCCTTTTAAGAGATTACAAATGTAAATAGGACACTAGAAACGATTTCTAGTATTTTTAATTCAAGAGATTGTTGGCAAATCTCTTTGAATTGATGAGAGATGAAGAAGATGAGAGGGAGAGGCTTCTTGTGCAGCGGCACCAAAGAGATAAATAGCAGGTTATGCTTTTGTTCTTTCATCCTTACACTTATATAGCTAGGTCACCACTTAAAACCCTTGTCACATGTCACCTTCTAATTGGCTCTAGATTTAATTGACCCAATCACATTGTGCCAAGTGTCAAACCTATATTTAATATTGACTTTAATCATCGTACATAATCAAAAGACATATGGCAAGCTTATGTGTAATGCCATGTGTCACCATCTCATGGTGCCACACGTCACGCTGTGAAATGACCAAAATATCCCTGTGTCTTAATTTTTAGTTCTCAAACCAAAATAATTATTTCTCTTCTTCTAATCAATTTATATCAAATATAAATTAATTAATTAATCTCTATTAATTAATTTCTCATAATTAAATTTATATTTAAACACTTTAAATATAAATTTTACTTATACTATACATCCAATAACCTAGATTTGGTTTCAAGCTATGCTAGGGACTTTGCAATTTAATTGCAAATCAAACCTATTTAATTAATCAATTAAACTCTTTAATTAATTAATTAAATCATATTTAATTTGGTGATTACTTGTGTATGTGTGTGACTTACTAGGCTCATCACTAATTGGCAATGAGACATGATATCAACTCTTAATATCATCAGTACTCTTTCTTACCATAAATGATTTCTCTAAATTATTTTATGCATCTCATAGACCATAGTTAACACTTATCATAGTATGCCATGGCCACCTAATTAGTAATAAGGTTTACCTTAAATGAACCTATAATCATATGTTACCATGCACTAGAATCTCTCTGTTACAAAATCGCAATTCGAGCTGGAGTCATGATTTATGTCAAACCCCATTTGCTATGAATATTATGTTCTCTTTTAATTCCAATTCTTGATTAAAAAGATTTTTCTCATCAGAAACTCTTTTCTGATTAAATCTATCTGTCCTGGACAGGAACTTGAAACATCAAGAACAATTAAATGAACATAGGATTTTATCTCTATTTAATTTAAGGAACAGATTCCATCTTGATCAACACCTATCTCCATATATAACTAGTAGGAGCCAACACATGTCCATATACCCATACACAGTACAAGTATGAAAGCAGTATCAAACTCAAACCACCTATATACAAGATAACTGTGCTATCTCAAGTCTAAAGATTATATGCACTAATATGATTTATGACAATACATTGACAAGAGTAAACTCCATGTGATTGTCATAAATGTCACTGGTTCGGCCTACTTATCATGTATAAGTACCTATCATGTTTGTTATATGGCATGAGACTCACCATTCCATTTTATTTACATCTCATATAAATAACTTGGAAACAAACATGATTACAATCTTTCTAGATAAGTCATGTCCTTATTATGAAGTATCCTCGATTGTGAATCTATTTATGATACTTTGTGCTAGAAATACTGTCACTCATATTCTTAACAACTGAAGAATATAATTTCTAACAAAATATCAATGGACCTTTTCTATTACACATAAATATGTTATGTAAACGAAAAAGTGAAAATGTCTTTTATTAATAAAATATGTACAAGATACATACTAAATGATATGCTCTAGGGCATACTACTAACATTCCCATCACACATGGAACTCATAATACGTAAGTAATACAATTTAAAATATGAAAAGAAATTAACATGAATGGATTGTCAAAGGTATAAATGAGATGAAGTTATCATTAAAACTTATGTCTCTATTCTAAATAGGATAGTAATACTTTGTATAATAATTGGTACATGAGAGGTAATAATATGAACGATAATTAATATAAATATTGTAATGATTAAATGAATCACATGGATGTGTGAATGGACTAGTCGCTCTCATCATGAGAGAACAGAAAATATTTTGATGTACAAATAGCGTATGAAAATCAATTGATGTGTATTGTAATTAACATGAATGGTATGATGCATGCATAAATCATGTAGAAATGAGATTTCGAGATTTATGCTTCTACTATAAATAGAATTAAAATAATATAAATTATAAGTGGAACCTATAATGAAATAATAAAACATATTAATACTTAATGGTACTAATGTGCTCATGTATTGCCTAGACATGTGTGTCAGATTGGATAGATTGGTATGCCAATAGGGGATTGTTTGAGTAGTACTGCGTAAGGCTTTATGTCTGTATTTATGATTTTATGCCCATATTTATGGCTTGTATGCTGACTATTTGTTATCATGGCCTTTTAGCCATATTGATTGCATACGTAGTTGACATTTTGGGTATTTACGTCCCATGGTATGCGGCCCGAGACACCAAGGTGCCCTGTGTCAGCTATATTGATTGCATACGTGGTTAACGTTTTGCGTCCTATAGTATAACGGCCTGAGACACCATGGTGTCCAGTGCTAAGGATTCGCTTATCCAGTTTAGTCAGCCTGTCATAGGTTACTTGGGCAGTGAAATTTGTTAAGAATAATGAGAATTAAATAAATGAGTAAGAGATACCTAAAATGAACTAGATTAGCTATAAATTTTATTTATTATGAAATAATCTAAAACATAAGAAAATGTAAAATAAAGCGATAAAAAGATTAGGAAAATAAATTTAACTTAAATAAATATTACAAGTGCATCTTCTATAATAATATGAATATAAGATTTAATGATTTAATTAATTTTGTATAATATATATTATTACTGTAAAATTAAAAGATAAGCGCTTCCAAAGAATGTCAAGAATGATAAAACATATTTAATATTAAAATTCTATATGAAATCAAAATAATTTTTTATTACATGAATTAGGCTTCATTTTTTTTATCTTTATTTGTATATTATTTCCTTATTGTATTATTGTACCACTAAGCAGAAATGCTTAGCGCGATGATTGTTTCCTCGCATATGTACTGAAGACAAAGCCCAGTAGACATTAGACTGAGATTTTGGAGTTCGGATCTGCAAAGTGATCAAGGTTGTCACCTCCTCAGCAATATACGTAGATAGGGCTCATATAGGTCATACTAATAGATTTTGTATTTTATAAATAGTTATCATGTTGTAATGTAATGTAAGTTATGAAAATGTATTTAATATGCATGTGATGTAAATTAATAAATTAACTCTTTCATATGTAATTAATTTGTATATCTTGTAAATTATGAATTTATGTAATTAGTTTGTAAATCATGTAAATTAATAAAATTTGAGAATTTTGATAGATGAATTGTACATGAATGGATACGCATGAATGTTAGTTACAAGAATTGAATGTGAGTTGATGATGATGAGATCATGTATTATTTTATTGAAAATTTATATGAGATTTTTAAACAGGTAAATAGCGAGATACGCCAAATGGTAATAAATTAGGAAAAACTCCGTCAGTTTCTCCTATGAATTTTATTTTAAAATATAACGAGTTCAAAATTTTTAAAAGGATAAAGTAAGATAAGATAAGATGCTCCGGCACCGAATGTAGCATGCCTTGCTCGGCTACACTATAGACCGGGTAGGGTTGTTACAAAGTACAATGTTTTGGATGAGATTTTGCCAATTTCTTTGTGGAAGAAGTTGGAGAGCCTATACATGTCAAAGTCCCTCACAAATTGTTTGTGCTTGAAAAAAGAGTTGACATATAAGTAGGAATGACTTATAGACCCATAGTCTTAAAGTTTGCATCAGAAGTGGTATCACAGCTATGGTTTGAGATCTAAAGATGGTAAGAACAAAATTTGAGGTGAAGCGGTTTGTAGACCAATATTTTTAGTACCATGCAAAACCTTCATATATGATTGAAGCAGTGAAGAGCTCAATGATTAAACCATTGGAAAAACTTCAAGAACACTGAAGGTACTGAAGAAATGAATAAGATGTTCTACATATAAAAAAAATAAAATAAAATAGGATAAAATAAAAAATAGAAAATAATTAAAAGATAAAAATAGCTTAGGGAGTACAACAGACTTTTAAGCAACTGATGGACCTCCTGTGCTTCAGTTTGACTCAACCTAGAGCATCACTGGACTGAGCTGGACCAGAAAGAGCTCTAGGGAAAAGCCAACTGAAGCAAGGCCCTTTAAAACTATGCATGAGGCCCAATTCGGCCAAAGGGGTAGGTTAGGGGTGCACCTAGACTCAATCTTACACTTTGGAATAAAATCACACAGTTTATAAAGTATGTAACACCCCCGTTAACATAGCCTAGTAGATTTCACTGTTCCGGTGACCGGTGTCGGTCCGGACAGTTAAGGGGATTAGAACCACACTTAAGACAACTAGATAAGCCACAAACATAAATAATTAGTAATGTTCAATTAGTTAAGTATAAATAAGAAAAACAGAACAAAAGAAGTTAAACGAGCTGAGAGTCACAGCGATGGGTGACCTTCTCGGGAATGACTGCGAAGTCATTTTAAACTCAAATTTCGAATCGTAAAAAGTGATGCTGCGGTCCTTAGGACCCTTATGGACATAGTGGAAAAGAGAAAATCATGAAAAAGAACTGTTAAGCCAGTCAAATAATTAGCTCAGGGAGCCGGAAGAAATATTGGATTATTTACAAACCGGGATGAACCGGCGAGGGGCAATTTGGTCAATTGACCCCGAGAGCTGACTCCTGACCTAACTGTCAAATAAAAATGGAGAAAAGAAAATTTCGGAATCGAGATTAAATTAAAGAACTAATAAAAAAAAAAAGAGAAAATGGAAAAGTTAAAAAAGTATAGGAAGATGACATCATGCATGATGCCATAAGTCATATAATTAATTAAATGGATTTTTAAGTCTTCCATAAGGATAAAAACAAAAGAAAAGAAAAGAAAAGAAAAAGTAAAAAGCCTCATCTTCCTCCCATTTACGATTCTCTCTCCCTCACCATTGTAAACCTCCATTAAAGCTTGCTTCAAGCTTTGAAACCACCATTAAACCCCAAATCTTCCCATACTTGCTTCATAAAAACTTGATTTAATCACTTGAGAGGAAGATTGGTCATCAAAGAATTGAAGAAAATTGAGAGAAAGTGAAAGTTCAAAGACACCTAACAAGGTAAGTAATGCAAACTTCAAGTTTTTAGTTTAATTAGTGTATGTATAGCATCAAAAGCATAGAAATAAACTTAAAATAAAAAAAATATGTGTGAGGGACTAAAGTGAAATTCGGCCAGCATGTTTATAGGGGTATATTTGCATGGTTTGATAGATTTAAATACATATGTGAGCTTGTTTGAGATGAAGAAACATGTATGTATGCATGGAATTAATCAAATGCAACAATTTAGTGTGGTTAGGGTTTGGAGGCCTAGGGTTTTGAGGCAAATTTTGGAGAAATGCATAAATGATGACTTTGACCTAATGTTAGATGAAAAATGATAAAAAAAAATGACCAAAAGAGATGTGTAGAAATTGTGAGAATGGAAGTTAAATTCGTAGGGCAAATGGTCATGCTGCTGGCAGCATGACCAAGCCAACTTTGAAGGACCAAAACGGAAATTTTACAAGTCCAATTGATATGCCACCAATTGGGGATGAAAATAGATATAAAATAGCACAATTTTCATTAAGGAACCATGGCCAAAAACTGACCAAAACTTAGTGAACCAATTGACCAAAGTGAAATGAGAGCAGGCTGCCACTGCATAAACTGACCAAATGAACAAATTGTTCATTTGGTCATAACTTGAGCTAGGAAGGTCAAAATGACCTGAAATTTTACCAGTAATTAGATAAGATATAGATCTAAAACTTTCATGAAGAACACTAACCCAAATTATGCCATTAACCTAATCAAATGATTGAGCAAAGTTGAGTTACTGAACCTGCAAAACTGCAGATTTCTATTTGAGCAGTAAAGTTCCAATGGCTATAACTCTCTCTAGAAAACTCCGATTTAGGCGATTCTTGAACCGATAGAAACCTAAGACGTAGTAGAATATTTTGTATGAAGGAAATTAGACCAAATTATGGACTTAACTTGATCAAATTATTGAATGAAGTTGGATCAAAAATCTGCCAAAACCTAAATTACAGCATGAACAGTGCACGTGAACAGTAATTGTATTTTGGCTATAACTTGAGCTACAAAACTCCAATTGGGGTGATCCAAAAATGAGAATACACTTAAGACAATAAGGAACATTTTCTATGAAGGAAGTTTTGCCAAATTCCAACAGTAAAAGGGCCAATGAAACAGTGCAACTTAGCACTCCAAAACCGAAAATTGGCAATTTTGGCTAAAAGACCTAAGTTTTGAGAAAATGACCAAAACCAACAAGTTTAGTGACCAAAATGTGGTATGTGGGTGAATTTGAAATTCCCATACCTATTAAGCCTTAGAAAGTTAACAATTTGACTTGAATAGTATAGTGAATAGTAACCCGAAACACAAAAATTTCGAAAACGTCGAATTTAACACGTTAAAGCTAGGTAAATGTGAAGCTAAATTTATTTTGGATTTGTGTTAAATTCTAGTACTGAAACATTGTAAAATTGTGTGTTTCAGTTGAAAAGAATATCGGGAAGGAACCCGAGGAACCGAGTCGAGGCTAAGGGACGACTCGCTTGAGGTTTGTGCACAGCATCACTATGCTTTAAAATGTGTTGATAAAGTGAATGAAATATGTATTTTATATTTGCATTGAATTATTGAGAATTTATTTGTGACATTAGTTATGATGTTTTGACTTAAATTGTTGGAAGTTATTATGTATATTTGAAATGACAATGTTTAACAAATTGTTAAGATGAGTTTTGAAACCACAGTATCATGACCATATATTTGAACACCTCACTAACACGATTAGTGGGGGTAATTAGTTTCGAATTTTGATTCCTTCTCTGGAGAAGTGTTGAGGTGTGCCAGTAGAAGAGGATGTGAATGGATATCCATATATTTGAGCTAGCTAGCCTTGTGATGTGATTTCTCTTTAGCCTCTGGCTATTGAGATTCTATTTGTTTCGAATGGCATGATCTAACTGTGGGTTTTATGAAATGTGTTTGGATACTTCGAAATGAACTTGGTTTGCATTAAAATTTCATAATTCATGTTTTGTGTTTAATGCTTATGTTTAGTCAAATTTTTAAATAAATGTGATTTAAATTTTGCATAAAGATTATTTTAGTATATTGTGCACCACTGAGTCCTAGTACTCAGCGATAGCTTTTATTACTGTCGCAGATACAGAGACTAGAGGAGCAGCAGACTGAGCTGCTAAAGATTGAGGAGCATTTAGCCTAAAGTCTTTGGGTATAATTTATACCCTAATTGTAAATATTCTTTTGATGTATATATTGCACATAAATGTATGGGCATGTAAAAATGGGTCTTGAGCAGTTGTATAAAATTTGTATAAAGTTATAATATATATTGTAGTTTGAAATTCTCTTAATGTGAATTTTGTAATGATCATTGGATACTGGATTTGAACTTGAAAGTTGATAAATGTGTTGAGAAATTGTTTGAGATTGAGTTTGAAATCGAAGCAGTTGTTGAGAAAATTTTTAGAAGTGCTTTTTACAGGTATTTGAAGAACTGTTTTCTCAAAATACAGTGGAACTCTGTCGAAATTTTTATAAAATTTGCGGAAAAATAAAATGGGCTAAAATTTTCAACTAGCTTTCAACTTAATTACATGTTTAAAAGACTTATTAGAAATGCTCACCACTTATCAAAAATAAGAAAATTGTTTTAAAATCCCTTGTAGGGTACTTAATGAGTTATCGGTAGGTGAAGTTCGGTAGTTCATTAGGTATTCTACGAGATCATGTTATGCCTTATAGAGGGGTAAGGTGTGACAAAGTAAATAAAAAATGGAACAAAAAAAATATATTTTGGGCAGCAAATATTCTCCTAGCCAAAATAGAGAGAGAGAGAGAGAGAAAGGAGGGAAGTATCTCACTCTTTAGGAAGCCAAATCACCTAAATGGAAGCATGGTCAAAAAGTCAAACATCTTCTTAATTAGGATAAGATTTTATCTTTCTAATTAGCAAAACCTCTATAAATACCTCTCCTGAAGTCCTAAACAATTTATTCAGAACCTTAGACTCTCCAAGCACCAAGGGCAGCCAAAAATACTCTTTTTACAGCCACACCACATGCCTAACTTCTCCCACACACACCACACATCTCTTTCTTATTCATCTTTCACCTTTCTTTTATTATTTTAATCCCCAAAGGTAAGAACATGTAAAAGACATGAAACAGACATTTAGAACATCTCGTTTCCATCTCTTATGTGCTTTTAAGTTTCTTTGAAGTCATATATATCATTAAAATTGAGCATAGTTTAAGGGCAACTTATATATTCTATGTAAGGTTCTAGGAGGAATTTTTGCTGCCTGGCTTAAAATTCATAGTTAGGCAACTTTTCTTATCTCAACTAATTTTCCCAAATTTTACAAACAAAAAAAAAATGAAACTTTTATTTTTGTCTCAGCCTAATATGATTTATGGTTTGTGAGTTATGATTTTTCAAAGCTTTACATATGATTGTACATGATTTTGCACATACTTGAAATTTGCAGTGGCATAACTAGATGAAGATTTCACCTTTTATGTGTTTCTGGCACCTAAAATCTAGTTCAAGATGTTCTTTATCTTTTCTACATTTTGAGTTTTGTCAAATTCTATATGGTTTAGTATGAAAATGTTATACAAAATCAGTGAACGAAATTTGGATACATTTAACAAATAGTGACTTTAAAATTCAATTTTATTTTTATGGTTCTTCTTTCTATTTGGTTCTTTTTCCTTATTATCATGTGATGTTTTAGGGACACCAAATTGGATTACTTATCGATACAAAACTGGAATGTCAAAAGGTTGCGTTGTAGTTTTAATTGAAGGAGGACTAGTTGTTGTTAGAGTTGAATAAGACTTGCAATTATGCATTTGAGTCTGAAGAGGTAGATCTTTGATAGATTTTTCCTGGGACAATAGTAATCCGATTGGTAAGTGTTTTGCTTTAATGCCTAGAAAAAAATAAAGTTTACCAAGATCACAAATAGAAAAGATAACTTTGATTTTGTGGAGAAACCATTGCAACATAGAATCATGCAAACAGGTGATTTAGTGTAACATCCACTACTTTTCAACATCATAATTCCTATAGTGGATGGAAAATTCTTGCGAAACTTAGGGTTTCACAGACAAGGAAAATAGTTGCAAGCTCTATATGTATGATATGTTATGTTAAATATGTGTTTAAGAATGAAAATGTTTTGTTTGTTTTGGCCAAGTAAGAGTTTAAGTATTGTTTTTTGGCAGAAGGAACTTGGAGTGTCAAAGTTGGACTTTCAGTAGTCAAAGTCCTTTTTACTCTTCAAATTTTCTTTTAGACAGAATGAACTTTAACAGCCGAAAGTCTCCTCAATAGCAGGAGTATAAATATTTGTTTTGAATTTCTTTGATTTGAGGTTTGGAGAACCAGAAGACTTAGATTTTTGTTGGGAAGCTCAAGAATTCAAGAATTTATTGAAGTTACCCTAACCTCTCTCCCAATCTTATGTCCAAGGGAAAAGAGGTAATTGTCCTTTCCTTTTGGTCTTCTAGATGGGTCTTAAGCAAGTTTTTATATGATAGATTTTGTTGTGGCAATTACATGTAAGAAAATATGGTTTTGGCTTTTTAAGTTTTATTTTTGTTTGAGGATGTTGCATGTGAGTTAAGGATGTATATATATGATGGAATGTTGGTTTGGATCTATATTACAAATGATTTGGTTAGATTTTGAAGAATATTACGTTTATTGAATTCAATTGATGTTTTGTAATTTTGATGTTTTGAGTGAAGTTGAAAGAAAACTTGAATTTTCACTCTTTGTTAAATGCATGTGTGATTCTTTAAAGTTTTTAATTAAGTTGATAGAGGTCCTAGGTATGTGTTTTTAAGGTTGGATCGTGTTTTGGAGCCTTAAGATGTGTGTTTGGGTAATTTGAGAGTGAGGTTCCACAAATTTTCGACTTAGGAATTCTAAGAATTCCTAAGTTTGGTAGCCGGAGTGGCTATAGTTCTCTGAAGATTTTCAGGTTCAGCTGCCGAAAGCCAAGGCTTTGGCAGCCACAGTCGCCACTTCCCAAATAAGGCATTTTAGGTTTAGGACTTCAACAGCCAAAGTTGGTTCCGCTAGCCTTATTTCCCTTTTTGTTCTAAGATTTCAAAACTTATTTTTATGATCCAAAATGACCTAGAATATGATGTTTAGCATATGTATAGAGTTTTTGAGCTCTGTATAACTCTTTAGGATCTGATATTTATAGGATCAGACTTGAAGGACTCAGGGAGGTAAGGATCCAAGCATAGCTACTGTTCGTGTCAAGTAGTTAATAGGCTACAAGAGGTTAGTAACACTAACCCTAATGGATGAAACTTATTTAATTGAAATCATAATCATCCGCATGCATCATTTCATTATTTATTAGGATGAATGTATTTAGAATACTAAAATGTTACATTTGTGCATAATTATTATTGATGTCGATGGACATTGTAGTACCCATTAGTTTTTTCCATGATACAATTATGTCTATGATCATGCATGATATGATATGATATGATGTGGTAAGACAAGGTGAGGCCTAATAAGCCCTTGGCTCATTATGTTTCTAAGCAGAAGTCTTGAGGAGCCTCTTTATCAGCCGGGCACATTAGAATTATTATGTATTTAAGCGAAAGTCCTAAGGAGTATCTGTATGAGTCCGGCACATTGGATATGGAAAATTACTTGTGACAAATCTATCTTATATGAAATGTTTGTAATGTGAAAAACTCATGTGATTGATGCAATACATATGTATAAAATGAATAATTTATGTTTAGTTAGTTTACTCATTGAGCTCTTTGAAGCTTATCACATTCTCTTAACTCCAGATGCCGACTTACAAGGATAGAAGTGTCTTCTAGGAGAGCTAGCAACAAGAGAAGCTTTAGTAAGTTTTATGTATGATGAGTTTATAGAATGGACATATAAACTATAATGGTTAGATATTGTGTTTGGTTGTAAAGAAATGTATTATGTTTTTTTTTTAAGTTTAAGGTATGTTTGTAGGTTTACCTTAACCTTTGAAGCACACTCTTTGAGTACCTATGAATGTATGAAAGAATTACACTTTAGTATTTAAAGAAAATGAGAAGATTCAAATTCTGAACTATTTTTAAAGGAAAATGAATTATGTTTTAATGTAAATGCTAAAGTGTGACTGGTTATGAGTTGCTTATATTTTGGTATAAATATATGAAAAGAGCTTATGATTAACAGGTTTTAGGCTTGCTACAAGTTTCGACAGCCTTAACCTGACCCAATCTCTAGCGTCGTTAAAAGCCCCTAGTTAGGTCGTTACAATTAGAATATCATCTACATAAATTAAGATAGAGTTACACCATACCATCCTTGTTATCATAACAAATGGATTCTGCTTGCCCATTTAATATTTATTCAAACAATGAGTGGTTTAATTTGATTGAAGAAAAGAAAGGAGAGCAAGTGAAGCTAGCCAATAGAAAGAAATTAAAGCCGAATGTATTGGACGAGTGAAGATCAAGCCGCATGGTGATCAAGTAAAAGTATTCAATAAAGTGAGTTATATTCCTAAATTCAAAAAGAACTTAATTTTCTTAGGTAAGTTAGAGTCATGAGAGTTAACCGAGATGCTCTAATAATCATGAAAGGCGAGAAGTTTGGTATAAATAATTTCTATAAGTTGGAAGGAAGTATATTGATTGGATGTATGCGTATTAAGCTAATAGGAAACATCAATAATTAAGAGTGCAAAGTAGTTCTCAGATGAAAATTAACCTTTTCAAAGCTTGTGAGGACTAATTCAAATTGATTAAAAGGTGGAGATTGTTAGAAATCTAAGTTCAAATTGAATTAGAAATTAAAATTAATTAAGAAGTTTAATTAGAATTTGTTTAGGAAGAAAATTAAATAAAAAAGAAGGAGCTTCTTTCAATCCGATTAACAAAGGATGGCCTAAAATCAAGTCTAATTAGGACTCGGACTTCTTTGTCCTTTAATGGTCTATAAAAGGCCATAATTTTAAGTAATGTTGGTACCATGAGTGTTGGTGTTGCGGCATCTGTGCAGTAAAAGGAAGTGCACCATGAATGGTTTTGACATTGAAAGATTTAGGCAGCATATGAAGTAGCAAGGCCACTGAATTGTGAGAGTTAGAAGTTGAGTAATTTGTGAGTGATTGTGTATTTAAAAAATAATTAGTATTTATAATTATTTTTTCTTATTAATAGATTTGTTAGTAAAATAGATTTATGTTGAATTATGTGAAATTTTGTATTTTTTTTTAATTGTGCGTGAATAAATTTTCACAATAACATATATAAGCATGATTCTAGTGAGAGAAAAATTAAATTTAAATAAAACAAAATTATTAGAAATCCTAAACATAAAAGGATTAGGAAAACTAAATAAGAAATTACTATAAAATTAAATAGGGATAATTCTTGGAAAACAAGTCAACTGGTCATTAAATCAACCAAGTCTAAAGTCAAAATTTTGCAATTTTCCTACCAATTTTAAACTAGCCTAAATTGTTTCTTGGGCTGCAGAGTAAGTTTGGCCAAATTTCTTGCACATAGGCCCAACAAGCTTGATTCTACTAACCCAACATGCCTACGTTTTATAATATCAAGGGGTTGGAACATAAAATGTAAATTTTAAAGATTAAAAGAAATATTTTATATTTATTTTTTATTTATATTATTTTATAATGTGATAACATAAGTATAATAATATTTTTTTTTATCACACCTCGTTATATATCTAATGCTCTTTAAGAAGGAGTGATTTGCTGGGCAAGTAGCTTCATGCCAAGTTTTCTTCACATAGCTAAGTTGCAACTTCCTAAATATTCCATATTAAGGTCATTTTGAACTTCTCCAAGTGATTGGTTCCACAATTAACACTTCTTGATCCATGTAAGTTTTATACCCATAACGAAGCACATCAATAAATGAGGGTCACAATAATATATTTCTAGTCCATAAAATCTTAATATTCTTCGAAAAGAATATTTTGAAGAATGCTAGTAATGATGGTTAAGTATTTTTTTTAATTTTTCTAATTTTAAATTTATTTGTAATTTTTAATTATTTTATTTTTTATATTAATTTAAATTTTTAAAGAAATTTATAATTTTTCATTAAATGAAATTTCTGTTTATCATTTATTTTCATTTTACAATCTCTCACACAATTTAATTAAAAAATAAATATTAATAATATGAATTTAAATTTATTTTACTAGTAGAATAGATTCAGGTTATATATAATAAAAACTTAAATTAATAATAAGAAAGTGGCTAGGCCACAATTAAATTAAACTGGTTAAAAGGAAATCCAGAGCTCATTTATCCAAAAAAAAAATAATACAATTAAAAAAAATTTAAAATAATTTTATATATTTAAAATTAAATTAGTCCTCAAAATTTAATATTTTTTATATTTTATTAGACTATTTATTTATTTAAATTTATAATATCTTGATTCAAAATATTAATTTTATTTTAAATATGAGCCAGATAAAAAGTTATTTATAGTATAATTCATAATGGTTTTAAAATAAATCATTTAAAAATATTTTTTTAAATTATTTTTTAATGTAAAAACTTAAAGAAAAAAAAAAGGAAAAAAAGTCTCTTCTCCCACATATTAAATATCAACTTTGATCTTAAAATTTTTTATATTTCAACTATTAAAATATTATCTCATATAAAAAAATTATATAAAATTCTTTTTACTATATTTTTTCAAAATTTTAAAATTTGTAAGCTTACAATTTCATGCATTATAAAACTATGTTCATCATATTGCATATATCAAAAAATTATTTTTTAATTAATTTTTCTATCAAACTAGAAAAATGTAAATTATTTTTGAAAAAATCATATTAATATAAATTAAATAATTATTCATTAAAAAATTATTTATAAAATTTAAATATTTAATTTAAAAAAGTTTTATATTTAAAACACATAAATTTTAATAATAATACTTTAAAAATTATCACGCATGTCATTGGTCTTTTTTATTTTGTTTATATGTTGAATAATTTTAAAAAATAATAAAATATAATTTATTAATCAACTTATTTATTTATTTATTAATATTTAAAATAAAATTATAATTAATTAAAAATTATATTATTAATAAAATTTTATAATATAGTTATGAAAATATAAAATAAATAAATAAATAATATATTAAATTATATTATTAAAATAAAATAATAAATAATGCATATTTGGCTTAAAATAAATGCTAACTCAGCTACTGTCATTGATATTTGAGTATTCTGATCAAATCGAATCGAATCGAATATAATCAAATTAACTCATGAAAATCAAATTATATATTTTAGAAATTGAACTGAATCGAAATGGATGAATAATCGAATCGAATCGAATATAATCAAATTAACTCATGAAAATCAAATTATATATTTTAGAAATCGAACTGAATCGAAATGGATGAATAATCGAATCAAATCGTACCACTCTATTTCAGTTTGGTTCAAACCCATTGGTTTTTTATTATTTTTTAATTTATACTTAATTTTTAAGTTATTTGGTCGGATTTTAACCTTAGTTTGAACTTAATAATCATTCATTAATAAAATTAAATAATTTATATATGTAAAATTACATATAATTTATAAATTTTCCATAAAAATAAATCAATTCAAAAATCAATAAAACATTCAGTTTAGTTCGATTCGATTTAATTAAATTTTTTCTCTTCAAAATCGAATCGAACCGAAATAACTAAAATTTTTATAATATAAAATCGAACCGAACCAAATCAAATTATCTTAAAAATTGAACTGAATTACTGAATTAAGGTGATTCAGTTCAATTTATTTAGTTTAAACTGAATAATGCTCACCCCTATATCTAGTGCATCTTTTCTTATCCATTTCTTTTTAAATTTTTTTTTTATTTCTTTCCTTTCTTTTTTTTATTTTTTATAATTAAATTTTATTTAATATTTAAGTTAAAAAATATTATTATTTAAATATTTTTTATATAATTTAAATAAAATATAATTTAATTATAAATTAAACAGTGCTTTTTTACTTTTTAGTTTTTTTTCTTACTTTTTTATTTCTTTTCTTTTTTTATTTTTTACATATAATTAAAATTATTCGCTATTTTTGTAAAAAATAATATTGTTTAAATATTTTTATATAATTTAAATAATTATAATTAAATTATAAATTAAATGTAAAAAAAACATTTTTATATTTTTCACAAATAAATATTACAACGAATTTATAAATAACAATTTCTTGATAAACTAAAAAGAATCTATATTATATCTTTGCGAAAACAGTGCAAAATAATTAATTTTATCTAGCTTTAAAAGTTTATTTCATTCTAATTGTTTTTGTTAATAAAAATTATTCTTTTATCTCACATTCCACATCTCTTATAATTCTTATAATTCTTGGACCTCTATATAATATGTTAGCCCCTTTAATCTAAATTAGAATTTTGAGTTTTAATTTATAAAATCATTCACTATAATTTTTTTGTCAAGTTATCATATGTCCACGCATTTTACATGTGTGAGAAAGGAAAATAATTAAATAATTTTATAATAAACTTTAAATAATATTTTTTAATATATATGTATATATATAAATAAATTAGTTTATTAATATTATTATAAAAATTTTGATAAAAAAAAACATGTACGCAGCGTGACATTGCAGCTATTGTTTTCCTAATTAAACAAGCAATCACAGGTGAGATTGAAGAAGCCAATATTTTTATGGAGAACATTTATTTATGCTTTGAAATATTAATGATTTGATATAAACTAATGAATAAATTTGATGTGATTATCATCTTTAATTTGACAATATTCAAATTGTAATATGTAAATCAAATGAAATTATTGAAGCCTAACCGAAGATTGAGGGCGAAAGATGTAATCAAAGGTGACGATTAGCACATACCAATTTCTCAAGCGCCACAAAGAAAGCATGCTCCATCTCCATTCATTCTTTAATTCACTACAACTATAAAAATCTCCATTTGTTTTGGGATTTACAGGGTTATGTGCTTTATTAATATATCATATCGTATACTATTTTATTGTATGATAACATATTTTAAAAAATAGTATGTTACATTATAATTTAATAACTTTCTTTTGTTTAGTTAGATGGGATAATAAAATAAATATAAAAATTAGTAAAACATGTTTTATTCTTGTTTTAAATATATAAATAGTTTAAAGATATTTATTTAAATAAAATATTAATTTATAAATAATGTTATCATAATAATAATAATAATTAAAGACATATTTTATTTTTTTAATTAATCACTAAATGTACTTTATAAGCATATAACGTTTCCATGAGAGAATGAATTATGCAAGGTTAAAATGGGAATACAAAAACTCTAAATAATACAAAAACTCTAAACAATCCTAAGCCACCAATTTGATAGTTTGAAGAATTGTAGTATAATGATGGTTAGGAACCATCATTTTATAACTCAAAACTATTATTTTTTAAGAACAATCTTTCCAATTATGTAAAGTAAACATACCATATAATTTGAAATCATCACAAACCATGATCCAAACATAGTGTAAAAGACTTTTATTTTCCCATCAAAATAAAAATGAGTGATGATTTCTTTCTAGTAAAATAAGATAATGCATATCTGTAACACCCCTCAACCGACTATAGTGTAGCCGAGCAAGGCGTGCTACAATCGGTGCCAGAGCACCCTAACTTATCTTTATTTTTTTAATAATTTTGAATTTGTTTAATTCAATATTAATTATTTTTCGATGAAGAAACCAGCAGAGTTTCTCCTATTTTATTATCGTTTTGTATATTTCAATATTCACTTGTATGAAATTCAACAATATTTTCAAAATAAAATCTTATTCATGCTAATCATAATTATCTCATCAATCATTCTCATAATTTTCAAATATTTCAAATCTCATCCATACATTTCAATTTCATAATCATTTCCATACATTTCCATTCATACTCAATTCATATGTAAACATTCTCAAATTACATAAGCAAAATTTTTAAATTTCCTTAATTTATATAATTTACAAAATAATTACAAAATTTCATAATTTACATGATATATAAATTAATTACATATGAAAAAGCTAATTTATTAATTTACATCGCATTCCTATTAATTACCTGTTCATAATATATATTACAATACAATATCTAAGCATTTTATACAAAATATAAAATATGATCTATATGGGCCCTATCTACATGCATTGCTGAGGAGGTGATAACCTTGAATACTTCAGACACTTCTGCAGATCAGAACTCCCAAAATTTCCACTCAATCGTCCATTGGGTTCTGACTTCAGTACCTGATCGAAGGAAACAATTTCATCGCGCTAAGCATTGCTGCTTAGTGGTGCAATAAAATAACAAAAAAATAATATACAAATAAAGATAGAAACAAAATTCGGATAATTAAGATTTATTTATACTTCACATGCGGTTTCTAAAATTTAATATGTTTTATCCTAATTTATTCTTCTTTGGAAGTGTTTATTTCGCCAATGTACAGTAATAATGTGCAAAGAAAAATGATCTAAAAATAATAAATTTATGCTTATATTATTATATAAGTCACATTTGCAATATTTATTTATGTTATAATTTTCTTTGCTCATCTTTTAGCATTTTCTCAATACTTGTTAGGTTGTCTCAGATTATCTCATAATAAGTAAATTTTAATATCGGTCCAGTTCATTTCGATTCTTTCTAATAAATAACTATTCTAATTTATTTTAGGTCATCTTACTTATTTATTTTATTTAATTTCTAATATTTTTAATTACCAATATTCTTAACTTATTTCAATAAATTTCACTGCCCAAGTAACCTATGATAGGCTGACTAAACTGGATAACGAATTGGGTTGTACTTTGGACCATGCGGTGCCTCGGGCCGTCATACCATGGGACGCAGAACGTCAACCACGTATGTAATCAGTATGGCTAAAAAGCCATGATAACACAATCGGGCATAAAAGTCATGAATGTTAGCATAAAGCCATGAATACGGGCATAAAGCCATGAATATAGGCATAAAGCCTTTCGCAGTACTGCTAAAACAATACCCTATTGGCATGCCAATCTATCCAATCTGACACACATGTCTAGGCAATACAAGGGCACATAATATCATTAAATATTAATATATTGTGTTTTATGACTTTATTATTTCATGACAAATTCCATAATTTATACATTCATCATAATATTCATATATTCCTTACATCATTCATATTGATCACAATTCACAATAATAGTGTTCATGTATCATTGTACTCAAAACATTCTTCCTTTCTCTTATAAAGAAAACTAATGTTCAATTCATATTTTCATGTGATTCATTTATTCATTACAATATTTATATGAATTCATAACTCATACAAGGTGTTATTATCTTATTTGTAATGGAAACATAAATCCTAATGTAAACCTCATCCCATTTATACTCAACAATCCATCTAGGTTAATGTCATTTCATATTCAAGTGGTATTACTTATGTTTTATTAGACCTACTAGTAATGGGAATAAATCTTAACTATATACTCACATAACTTAAATATTCATTAAGTCATTTAGGTGAATTACTATTTCTATTCCAAGTAATCCATGAATGTTTCATGGATTCCAAATTTCATACCTTAATTTCCTTTACCAATTTAGTTATTATACTTTGTGTCTTTATATTACTATTCACATTACTCAACTCAACTCAACTCAACTCAACTAAGCCTTTATCCCAAAAATTTGGGGTCGGCTATATGGATTCGCTTTTTCCACTCTGAACGATTTTGGGTTAAATCCTCAGAAATGTGTAATGCTTCTAAGTCATGTTGTACTACTCTCCTCCAAGTCAATTTAGGTCTACCCCTTTTTTTCTTTCTATCTTCTAACCTAATGTGCTCTACTTGTCTAACTGGAGCCTCCGTATGTCTACGCTTCACATGACCAAACCACCTCAATCTCCCTTCTCTCAACTTATCTTCAATTGGCACCACTCCTACCTTTTCTCCAATACTTTCATTACAGACTTTATCTAGTCTAGTATGGCCACTCATCCACCTTAACATTCTCATCTCTGCAACTCTTATCTTAGATGCATACGACTCTTTCAGTGCCCAACACTCACTACCATATAACATAGCCAATGTATGGTCAGACGGTAAAATTATCCTTTCAATTTATTAGGAATCTTACGACCACATAAAACTCTCGTGGCACGTCTCCACTTCAACCATCCGGCTTTAATCCTATGACTAACATCCTCCTCACATCCCCCATCTACTTGAAGGACTGAGCCTAGATATTTAAAGTGATTACTTTGGGACAGTACCACTCCATTCAAACTAACTCCTTCCCTATCACTAGTTTGGCCTTCACTGAACTTGCAATGCATGTATTCTGTCTTCGTTCTACTTAACTTAAAACCCTTTGACTCTAGAGTACTTCTCCAAAGTTCTAGCTTCCTATTGACTCCTTCTTGTGTCTCATCTATCAGAACAATATCATCCGCAAACATCATGCACCAAGGAATACTCTCTTGTATATGTTTCGTCAGTTCATCTAAAACTAATGTGAAAAGGTAAGGGCTTATGGCTGATCCTTGGTGTAATCCAATTGAGATCGGAAAATCTCTTGTGTCCCCTCCCACTGTGCGCACAATAGTAGTTGCTCCTTCATACATATCTTTCAATACTTGTATGTACCTAATAGATACCCTCTTTTATTCTAACACATTCCATAAGACCTCTCTTGGAACACTATCATAAGCCTTCTCCAAATCAATAAAAACCATGTGTAGATCTTTCTTCCCATCTCTATATTTCTCCATCAAGCTTCTAATGAGAAAGATCGCTTCCATAGTTGAACGACCGGGCATGAAACCAAATTGATTGAGAGAGATAGAAGTATCATGACGTAGTCGATGCTCCACAACTCTCTCCCACAACTTCATAGTATGGCTCATGAGTTTAATTCCCCTATAGTTTGAGCAACTCTGTATGTCTCCCTTATTTTTAAAAATAGGTACTAAAATACTCTTCCTCCATTCATCAGGCATTTTCTTTGAGTTTAGAATCTTATTAAATAATTTAGTTAACCATGCCACTCCCATATCTCCCAAATACTTCCACACTTCAATTGGTATTTCATCGGGTCCACAGGCTTTACCCACTTTCATTCTCTTAAGTGCTTCATTTACTTCTAAAGATCTAATCCTTCTAGTATAATTTACATTCTTTTCTATTGTTCTATAATCTATATTCACGCTATTTCCATTTTGACTATTATTAAAGAGATCATTAAAATAACTTCTCCATCTTTCTTTAATTTCCTCATCTTTCACCAACACTTTTCCTTCTTTATCCTTAATGCACCTAACTTGATTGAGATCTTGACATTTCCTTTCTCTACTCCTTGCTAATCTATAAATATCTTTCTTCCCTTCTTTAGTTCCAAGTTTCTCATATAACTTTTCAAAGGCCTGTGCTCTTGCTTGACTAACTGCCTTTTTTGCCTCTTTCTTTGCTATCTTGTACTGTTCATATCCCTCGTTATTATCACATTTAGGTAATTTCTTATACCATTCCCTTTTTCTCTTCACTGCCTTTTGTACTTCCTCATTCCACCACCATCTCTCTTTTGAGGGTGGTCCATGTCCTTTAGACTCTCCAAGTACTTTTCTAGCTACTTCTCTAATCTTTGATGCCATCTGTATCCACATATCATTGGCCTCCATATCTAGCTTCCATACTTCGGACTCGAGAAGCTCATTTTTGAACTTCACTTGCTTTACTCCTTTGAACTCCCACCACTTTGTTCGAGCTACACTATTTCTTCTGACCTTACTTGAATTGTTCCTAAACTTGACATCCAAGACCACCAACCTATGTTGACTTGTTAAAGCCTATCTGAATGACCTTGCAATCCTTGCATAGAGCTCTATTTGTCTTCTGGTTAAGAGGAAGTCGATTTGGCTTCTATGTTGCCCACTTTTGAAAGTCACTAAATGTGACTCTCTTTTACAAAGTAGGTATTTGCTAGTATTAGGTCGTATGCCATAGCAAAATCCGGATGCTTTTTCCCTCCTCATTTCATTGCCAAAACCAAAACCTCCATGAACATTCTCATAACCTTGCATATCACTTCCTACATGTCCATTCAAATCTCCACCAATGAAAACATTCTCTTCATTCGGTATGCTTTGCATTAAATCATCCATATCTTCCCAAAACCTTTGTTTACTCTCACTGTCTAGTCCTATTTGTGGGGCATAAGCACTAACTATATTTATTGTTTCTCCTTCTAGTACTAGCTTTACTAGTATAATTCTATCTCCTACTCTTTTCACAGCTACTACTGCGTTTTTCAATGTTCTGTCTATGATTATACCCACTTCGTTCTTATTTCTCTCCTTTCCGGTAAACCACAGTTTGTACCCTGAATTACCCACTTCCTTACTTTTCTCTCCTACCCATTTAGTCTCCTGAATGCAAGCAATATTCACCCTTCTCCTTTCCAAGGTATCCACAAGCTCCATTAATTTTCCTGGAAGTGATCCAACATTCCAAGTACCAACCCTAATCCTCCTCCTATCCTGCTCCTTCCTAATTGGTCTCCTTCTATGATATCTTCTATTATTTTCTATGTCTATCTTGTATTCTGTTCCACTATTTGTTCTACTATCTGTCCTATGGACTAACTTCTTTACCCACACCCGTCCATAATGTGGGAACCCTTGCTCACTTAACACCACACTCGGGCGTCGGCATGGCGCGTCGCTTTCGGTGAACGCCCTACACCCTTGCATATTTATCACTATACCCGGGTTTCGATGTAGCGCGTCGTTAGTAGAGGACGCCCCAACGTTTATATCATTTGAATCCATATCATAGGGTGTGACGAAATTTTTATGCTGGTTGTCACCTACCGCAACCCTCCTCCTTTATCCGGGCTTGGGACCGGCTAAGCACAAACTACTTAGGCGGAGTTACTATTCACATTACTATTCAATCAAATTGTTGACTTTTTAATACATAATAAATTTATTGAACCTAAGTTCTCCAAGATATCACATTTTGCATTCAAAATTTGTTGGTAAGTTTAATATAAATTAAATAATTATTCATTAAAAAATTATTTATAAAATTTAAATATTTAATTTAAAAAAAGTTTTATATTTAAAATACATAAATTTTAATAATAATACTTTAAAAATTATCACGCATGACATTGGTCTTTTTTATTTTGTTTATATGTTGAATAAATTTAAAAAATAATAAAATATAATTTATTAATCAACTTATTTATTTATTTATTTATTTATTAATATTTAAAATAAAATTATAATTAATTAAAAATTATATCATTAATAAAATTTTATAATATAGTTATGAAAATATAAAATAAATAATATATATATATATATTAAATTATATTATTAAAATAAAATAATAAATAATGCATATTTAGCTTAAAATAAATGCTAACTCAGCTATTGTAATTGATATTTGAGCATTCGGTTCAAATCAAATCGAATCGAACATAATCGAATTAACTCATGAAAATCGAATTATATATTTTAGAAATCAAAATGGATGAATAATCGAATCAAATCGTACCACTCTATTTCGGTTTGGTTTGATTCAAACCCATCTGTTTTTTATTGATTTTTTAATTTAGACTTAATTTTCAAGTTATTTGGCCGAATTTTAACCTTAGTTTGAACCTAATAATCATTAATTAATAAAATTAAATAATTTATATATGTAAAATTACATATAATTTGTAAATTTTCTATAAAAATAAATCAATTCAAAAATCAATAAAACTATTCAGTTTAATTCGATTCGATTTAATTAAATTTTTTCTCTTCAAAATCGAATCGAACGAAAATAACTAAAATTTTTATAATATAAAATTGAATCGAACCAAATCAAATTATCTTAAAAATAGAACCAAATTACCGAATTAAGATGATTCAGTTCAATTTATTTGATTTGAACTGAATAATGCCCACCCCTATATCTAGTGCATCTTTTCTTATCCATTTCATTTTTTAATTTTTTTTAATTTCTTTCCTTTTTTTTATTTTTTATAATTAAATTTTATTTAATATTTAAGTTAAAAAATATTATTATTTAAATATTTTCATATAATTTAAATAAAATATAATTTAATTATAAATTGAACAGTGCTTTTTTACTTTTTAGTTTTTTTTCTTACTTTTTTATTTCTTTTCTTTTTTTATTTTTTACATATAATTAAAATTATTCATTATTTGTGTAAAAAATAATATTAATAAATATTTTTATATAATTTAAATAATTATAATTAAATTATAAATTAAATGTAAAAAAAACATTTTTATATTTTTCACAAATAAATATTACAACGAATTTATAAATAACAATTTCTTGATAAACTAAAAAGAATCTATATTATATCTTTGCGAAAACAGTGCAAAATAATTAATTTTATCTAGCTTTAAAAGTTTATTTCATTCTAATTGTTTTTGTTAATAAAAATTATTCTTTTATCTCACATTCCACATCTCTTATAATTCTTATAATTCTTGGACCTCTATATAATATGTTAGCCCCTTTAATCTAAATTAGAATTTTGAGTTTTAATTTATAAAATCATTCACTATAATTTTTTGTCAAGTTATCATATGTCCACGCATTTCACATGTGTGAGAAAGGAAAATAATTAAATAATTTTATAATAAACTTTAAATAATATTTTTTAATATATATATATAAATAAATTAGTTTATTAATATTATTATAAAAATTTTGATAAAAAAAACATGTACGCAGCGTGACATTGCAGCTACTGTTTTCCTAATTAAACAAGCAATCACAGGTGAGATTGAGGAAGCCAATATTTCTATGGAGAACATTTATTTATGCTTTGAAATATTAATGATTTGATATAAACTAATGAATAAATTTGATGTGATTATCATCTTTAATTTGACAATATTCAAATTGTAATATGTAAATCAAATGAAATTATTTAAGCCTAACAAAAGATTGAGGAAGAAAGATGTAATCAAAGGTGACGATTAGCACATACCAATTTCTCAAGCGCCACAAAGAAAGCATGCTCCATCTCCATTCATTCTTTAATTCACTACAACTATAAAAATCTCCATTTGTTTTGGGATTTACAGGGTTATGTGCTTTATTAATATATCATATCGTATACTATTTTATTGTATGATAACATATTTTAAAAAATAGTATGTTACATTATAATTTAATAACTTTCTTTTGTTTAGTTAGATGGGATAATAAAATAAATATAAAAATTAGTAAAACATGTTTTATTATTGTTTTAAATATATAAATAATTTAAAGATATTTATTTAAATAAAATATTAATTTATAAATAATGTTATCATAACAATTATAATAATTAAAGACATTTTATTTTTTTAATTAATCACTAAATGTACTTTATAAGCATATAACGATTCCATGAGAGAATGAATTCTGCAAGGTTAAAATGGGAATACAAAAACTCTAAATAATACAAAAACTCTAAACAATCCTAAGCCACCAATTTGATAGTTTGAAAAATTGTAGTATAATGATGGTTAGGAACTATCATTTTATAACCCAAAACTATTATTTTTTAAGAACAATCTTTCCAATTATGTAAAGTAAACATATCATATAATTTGAAATCATCACAAACCATGATCCAAACACAGTGTAAAAGACTTATTTTTCCATCAAAATAAAAATGAGTGATGATTTCTTTCTAGTAAAATAAGATAATGCATATCAATTATAAGCATTTTAACGAAACTAACTAATTTGTCCTTCTATTTTTAAAAGTATACTATTTATCATGAATTATTTAGTTTCTTCCATTATTTTAAAGTAATTTTTTTTCAACTCAATTATTCAATCCTTATAATTTGAATATTACAACTATTTAGCCCTCGTAATGTTGGATCCATCAACTATTTAGTCCCTCTCTGACTAACTTGATTAACAAAGAAGTTAATGGGAGAGATTAAATAGTTCATGAACTAAAAATAGGGAATTAAATAGTGTATTTTTTTGAATAAATGGACTAAATTGTTAATTTTATTAAAATGTAGGAACTAAATAATAATTTTTCACGAGTTTTTTCATAGTTGGATCATATATTGAGCTTGTTCATCTTCTTTCTATGTGCATTAGCCTTCACCATGCTTCCAATGGTATTAACAGCCAACTTCAAATTGTCCCAAGGATTCCAAGTACCACCCCTTATTCAAATAGATATCAAATGCCATCTTCTGCATATACTCATTTGCGTACATGTGACAACCCACACCTCCTAGTAGTTGGAATCCGTACTCGGATAGAGAACATCCCACAAAGTTCCGAAGAGAAAAGAGCCCAAAAGAAGTAAAGTTTTTAGAGAGAGAATAAGAGAAGAGGGTTTTAAGTGTTATAAGCCCTGTCGAAGCAAATTTGGTTGTCGAATATTAAGCTCGGCAACTGAAAGTTAAGTTTGGCCATCAAAGTTGGTCTTTGCAGAATATAAAACCTAAAGGGTGTGGTGTCCCACTAGTCATTTCTCTCATTTTTGATGTGGTCCAACCGCAAGTGCACGGGTCGTACAAGTAATATAGAAAAGATATCGTTCCCACTAGGAGTTGTGTTATGATTGAATTTTTGATATAAAAAGTTTACTAAATTGAACTATTTTTGAAATTAAAGCAATAAATTTGTAACACCCCCGTTGTATAGCCTGGTATATTTCACTGTTCCGGTGACCGGTGTCGGTCCGGACAATTAATGGGATTAGGGCCACACTTAAGACAATTTGAGAAGCCATAAACACAAATAATTAGTAATGTTTAATTAGTTAACTATAAATAAGAAAAACAGAACATAAGAGGTTAAACGAGCCGAGAGTCACAGCGATGAGTGACCTCCTCGAAGCAGCTATGAAGTCATTTTAAACTCAAATTTCGAACCGTAAAAAGTGACGCTGCGGTCCTTAGGTCCCTTATGAACACAGTGGAAAAGAGAAAATCATGAAAAAGAACTGTTAAGCCAGTCAAATAATTAGGTCAGGGAGCCGGAAGAAATATTGGATTATTTGCAAACCGGGATGAACTGGCGAGGGGCAATTTGGTCAATTGACCCCGAGAGCTGACTCCTGACCTAACTGTCAAATAAAATCGGAGAAAAGAAAATTTCGGAATCGACAATTAAATTAAAGAGCTAATAGAAAAATAAAGAAAAAAAAAAGAAGAGAAAATGAAAAAGTTGAAAAGTTGATGACATCATCATGATGATGTAACTATGACTTCATAATTAATTTTAATTTAATTAACTAATTGACTAAGTCAAATTAAAGACTAAAAACAAAATTGAAAAGCCAATTTTTTTACTTCTTCTTCTTTCTTTTTTCTCTCTTTCCCGTAGCTCTCTCCTCTCTCTCTCTTTTTATTTTGTTTCACCATTAAAACTTAGATTTAAGCTTCTTAAACTTTAGATTTTACCCCCTAATCCTTGAAAATAATTATAGAAACCATTAAATTGACCCTCAAGAAGAAGATTTGGAGCAAGAAATTAAAAGAATTTGAAGATTTGAGGAAGATTGAAATTCAAAGTTTAAGGTTAGTGAATTTAAAATTGAAAATTATGTTTAATATTTGTGTTCTTGTTGTATGTAACTTAGATCTTAACTTAAAATAAAATGAAATTAATTGTAGGAGGACTAAACCTGGATTTTGATCAGCTAGGGTTTGATATGTAAGTGCATGAATTTGATTAGATTATAAGTGTAGGCAAGCTTATATGAAGGTAGATGTGATGTTGGTATGCTTAAATGTGATTAAATGAAACAATTTAGTGTGATTAGGGTTTCAATGCTAGGGTTAGTGAACCAAAATTTGGAGAAATGCATAAATGGCATGTTTGACCTATTATGAAGTGAAATAATGGTCAATTATGATCAAATGGATTGTGTGGGAATGGTAGGAAATTAAACCAAATTCGTAGGTTAATGGTCATGCTGCTGGCAGCATGACCAAACCCACTTTGAAGGACCAAAACTCAAATTTTACAAGTCCAATTGATATGCCACCAATTGGAAATGAAAATAGACATAAAAGAGCACAATTTTCATTAAGGAACTATAGCCAAAAACTGACAAAAACTTGGTGAAACAATTGACCAAAGTGAGTTGATAGCAGGCTGCCACTGCACTAAACTGACCAAATGAACAGTAACTGTTCATTTGGTCATAACTCGAGCTAGGTAGGTCAAATTGACCTGAAATTTTACCAGCAATTAGATATGATATATACCTAAAACTTTCATGAAGAACACCAACCCAAATTAGGCCATTAACTCATTCAAATCATTGAGCAAAGTTAAAATTTATGTACTGAAATTCTGCAGATTTTTAGTTGAGCAGCAATGTTTGGATAGCTATAACTCTCTCTAGAAAACTCGGATTTACGCGATTCTTGAACCGATGGAAACCTAAGACATAGTACAACATTTCATATGAAGAAAGTGAGACCAAATTATGAACTTAACTTGATCAAACAATTGACCAAAGTTGGACCAAAAATCTGCCAGCACCTAAATTGCAGTATGAACGTGCATGTGAACAGTAAACTTATTTTGGCCATAACTTGAGCTACAAAACTCCGATTGAGGTGATCCAAAAATGAGAATACACTTAAGATAATAAGGAACATTTTCTATGAAGGAAGTTTTGTCAAATTCCAACAGTAGATCGACCAATGGAATAGTGCAACCGAGAACCAAAACGAAAATTGGCAATTTTGCCAATTTGACCTAAGCTTTAAACAAATGACCAAAACCAACAAGTTTGGTGACCAAAATGTGGTATGTGGGTGAAGTTGAAGTTCCCATACCTATTAAGCCTTAGAAAGTCAATAATTTGACTTGAATAGTGCAGTGAATAGTAACCCGAAACACAAAATTTCGAGAACGTCGAATTTAACACGTTAGAGCTAGCTAAATGTGAAGTTAAGTTTATTTTGGATTTATTTTAAGTTCTAGTACTGAAACATTGTAAAATTATGTGTTTCAGTTGAAAAGAATATCGGGAAGGAACCCGAGGAACCGAGTCGAGGCTAAAGGACGACTCGTTTGAGGTTTGTGCACAACGTATACTTTTATAATCATCTTTTGCATATTGTTTTGAATAATGTGAAATATTGGATTATGGCATTCTTATGATGTTTGATTTAAATTGTGAAAGTTATTGTGTATATTTGAAATGACAATGTTTAGCAAATTGTTAAGATAAGTTTTGAAACCACGTGTCATGACCATATATTTGAACACCTCACTAGCACGACTAGTAGGGGTAATTAGTTTAATTTTGATTCCTTCTCGGAGAAGTGTTGAGGTGTGCCAAGAGAAGAGGATGTGAATGGATATCCATATATTTGAGCTAGCTAGCCTTGTGATATGATTTCTCTTTAGCCTCTGGCTATTGAGATTCATGTGATTTCTCTTTAGCCTCTGGCTATTGAGATTCTATTTGTTTCGAATGGCATGATCTAGCTGTGGGTTTTATGAAATGTGTTTTGATACTTTGAAATGAACTTGGTTTCCATGTAAAATCTTACAATGCATGATTGTATTAAATTTTCATGTTTAGCCAAATTTTTGAATGAATGTGCTTTAAGTTTTGCATAAAGATTATTTTAGTATATTGTGCACCATCGAGTCCTAGTACTCGTGATAGCTTTATTCTTTGTGCAGATCTGAAACTAGAGGAGCAGCAGATCGAAATTCTTGAGGTGTGAGAAGCTACTGACCCTAAAGTTTTGGGTATAATTTATACCCTAACTGTAAATACTTCTTTTGATGTATATATTGCACATAAATATATGGACATGTAAAATGGGTCTTGAGCTTTTGTACACAAATTTGTATGAAGTTTGTAATAAAGTTTAGTTTGTGTTTCTTTTGATATAAATTTGTAAGGTTGTGTATAAATTATTTTGTTTTTAATGAAATATGAATGATATTGATTGTGATATTTTGAGAAATTGATTGAGTTTGATTGTGAAACCGAAGTAGTGGTTGAGAAAAACTTTTAGAAGTGCTTTTTACAGGTATTCGAAGAACAGTTTTTTCAAAATACAGAGGAAACTCTGTCAAAATTTTTATAAGATTTGCGGAAAACTAAAATGGCCAAAAATATTAATTAGTTTTAATTTCAACTAAATGTTTTAAATACTTATTAGAAATGCTCACCACTTGTCAAAGATAAGAAAATTGTTTTAAAATCCCTTGTAGGGTACTTAATGAGTTATCGGTAGGTGAAGTTCGGTAGTTCATTAGGTATTCTACGGGATCATGTTATGCCTTACAGAGGGGTAAGGTGTGACATGTTTTAGTGGTATCAGAGCAAATTTTTGAATTATGTTTTAAATTGTGAATTTGTGTTTTTCTTTGTTAAGTACAACTGCTCAATGTCCATAATTGTTACATACAGTGCATTACATCATGAATATGAACTAACGAAGGGAAATCTCCTTGTGTTACTTGTTCAGGAGATACCCTAACTTCAGCCTGAAATGGAAGAAGGGGATCGCTCAGTTGAGCAGTCTGTTGAAGCTGAGGCACAAGGGGAAGCCCCAGCTTTACCGAATGTCAGTGGGTCAGCAGCACCAGCCCCACAAATGCCGCAATTTCCTGCCTGATTCGCCGCCAGATAGCGGCAATGTTTCAACAAATGGCTGGGGGTATGCCTGCTCAAGCTCCACCCCAACCACCTGTGGCACAACCACTGCCTCCAGCCAGACAATATGATAAATTACTGAAGTATGGGGCTGCAGAATTTAAGGGTACAGTGGACCCTTTAGAGGCAGAGCAGTGACTTGAAAGAATGGACAGAGTATTTAAGAAGCTGCACTGCCAAGATGAATTGAAGCTTGAGTATTCTGTGTCTATATTGCAAGGGGATGCGTATGACTGGTGGAAGACCATCCCCATACTTTGAACCACGATCTTGACACAGGATGACTTCATTAGAGAGTTCAGACAGAAATACATCCCAGACGCATATGTTGATCAGAAGTTGCAAGAATTTTTGAGTTTGAAACAAGGGAATAGATCAGTGGCTGAGTATGAGAGGGAGTTCTCCCGCTTGAGTCACTATGCGGAGAGTCTCCTTACTACCAGTAAGGCAAGATGCAAGAGATTTGAGACGGGTTTGAAGCCCAGCAGAAGGATGCAAGTTGTGGGATTTCGACACAGCAACTTCTCAGAACTTATGTCCCAAGCACTTGAACTGGAGAGGATTGAATCAGAAGCAACCCCAAGGAAAGAAAAATTAGAAAAAGCTGAGAAATCAGAAAAAGACAAGGGGGAAAAATCAGTTGAACAAAGTTCAGAGCAGGGGTCGAGGTGGAAGATTTGGTAGGGGCCGATTCTCCGGACAGAGACCCCTAGGTCCGGTCGCACGAGCAGGGTTCACATTCGCCTCACCGTGAGACTTGTGGCAAGATTCATGGAGGAGTGCTAGTGGGCCACTGAGCTCGCTTTAATCATGAGGCAAGGGCCATATAGCTAAAGACTGTACTAGTGCTCCGAGATATAGTCCAGCCTCCTACTCGCCGAGGGATCTATTGCAGTCCCGCTCTCGAGGTTCCTGATCGGTTGGCGAGGAAGAGGCAGAGGTAGAGGCACTACTTCAGTGATCAGGCACGATTGGTCGATCAGACAAGGAAGTGCTTCACTGAATCTACACAATGAGACAGCGAGAAGAGGCTGAGACTTCTGATGTGGTAGCTGGTACATTCTCTATCTCTGATCAAGAAGTATTTGTATTGTTTGATCCGGGTTCAACCCATTCATATGTTAGTGCTAGCATAGTTAGTTCACTTGCTGTCCCATGTGTGCAAATGGGTTTTGAAGTGCTAGTAACTAGTCCGTTAGGACAAGAGGTCCGGGTCAACAGAATTTATAGAGACTGTCCTTTGGTGATCCAAGGACATGTTTTCCTGTCAGACTTGATTGAGATGCCCTTCAGAGAGTATGATATTATCTTAGGCATGGATTGGTTAGCCAGGCATCATGCTATGATTGACTGTAGATTGAAGACAGTCACTTTTGGTCTCCCTTTGTACGATGATGTGGTCATACACGGGGAGAGGCATTTACTGCCATCAAACATCATTTCGGCTGCACTAGCCAGAAAGATGATCAGAAAGGGGTGTGAAGCATACTTGGCACATGTGATAGACACCCAAGTGGGGAGTCCAAAGACTAAGGGACATCCCTATCAGTATGTGATTTTCCTGATGTGTTTCTGATGAATTGCCGGATTACCTCGTAAAGAGAGGTGCAGTTTGAAATTGATGTTATGCCTGATGTGGATCCAATCTCCATAACGCCATATAGAATGGCACCTGCAGAATTGAAAGAGTTGAAAGTGCAGTTGCAAGAATTGCTTGACAAGGGCTTTATCCACCCGAGTGTGTCACCTTGGGGAGCGCCAGTGTTGTTTGTAAAGAAGAAAGATGGCACTCTCCGCTTGTGTATTGATTATCGGCAGTTGAATAAGGTGACAATAAAGAATAGATATCCATTGCCCCGCATTGATGACTTGTTTGATCGGTTGAGGTGCATTGTGTTCTCCAAAATTGACCTGAGATCAGTTATTATCAGCTGAAAGTACAAGAGCAGAGTATTTCTAAAACTGCCTTCAGAACCCGCTATGGCCATTATGAGTTTTTGGTTATGCCATTCGGGTTAACTAATGCTCATTTGCTTTTATGGATCGATGAACACTATCTTGAGACCATACCTCGACCGGTTGTTGTGGTATTCATAGATGATATATTGGTCTATTCGAGGAATGCGAAGAGCATGATAGACATCCGGATTATCTGCAGACTTTGAGGCAGAAACAACTATATGCCAAATTGTAGAAGTGTGAATTTTGGCTGAAGGAAATAACTTAATTGGGGCATGTAGTATCAGAAGAGGGAATCAAGGTATAACAAAGTAAGATTGAAGTCGTCCCAATTGGAGGCCACCTAAAATGTCATAGAGATTCGTAGTTTTCAGGGTTTAGCTGGATACTACCGGAGATTTGTGAAGGGATTTTCGATGTTTGCATCTCCATTGACCATTTGCTTAGAAAAGATGTGAAATTTCGGTGGACGGATAAATGCCACAGAGTTTTGATGAATTGAAGAGATGTTTGGTGAAGCTCAGTCTTAACTTTACCCACAGGGTAAAGAATATCTGATTCTGCCGATGCTTCTCACAACGGGTTAGGTTTTGTGTTGATGCAAGATCGAAATGTCATTGCCTATGCATCACGGCAGCTAAAACCGCATGAGAGGAATTATCCGACACATGATTTGGAGCTTGCAGCCATTGTGTTTGCTCTTAAGATCTGGAGACATTATTTGTATGGGGAGAAGTGCTACATCTACACAGATCATAAGAGTTTAAAGTATTTGGGCACCCAAAAAGAGCTGAATTTGAGACAGAGGAGATGGTTAGAGTTGATAAAAGACTATGATTGTCTGATAGACTATCAGCCAGGGAAAGCTAATGTTGTGGCTGATGCCTTAAGTCGCAAGACTATGGCAAGTCTACGGGTTACTTCTTTGTCTTTGGTACATGAGTTAAGATCATTGCATGCCAGCTTAGAGATTAGTGATGATGGGCAGACAGCAGTTGCATGGCATGTACAGCCAGTGTTGATTGATCAGATTAGAATGGTCGCCGTAATGATCGAAGTATCGGTCGTTGGAAGAAGTCCGGCAGGGCAAGAAACCAGAATTCTCAATCAGAGATGATGGTTTATTGCTACACCAGGGCAGAATGTGTGTTCCTAATGATGTTGATTTGAGGCAGATCATTTTGAAGGAAGCACATGAGTCTCCTTTTGCCATGCACCCTGGTGGCATAAAAATGTATAGAGGGCTAAAGGAGCATTACTGGTGGATGGGTATGAAAAGGGATGTGGCAGAGTTTGTATCTAAATGCCTAACTTGTCAGCAAGTAAAGGCAGAGCATCAAGTACCACTGGTTGTTACATCCACTACCAGTACCAGAGTGGAAATGGGAGAGAATAACGATGGATTTTGTGATGGGACTTCCGAGGACACAGAAGAGTCATGATGCAGTTTGGGTCATTGTTGACAGACTAACTAAATCTGCCCATTTTCTGCCAGTCCGGATGGATTACAGTTTAGAAAGATTGGCCAAGTTATACATCGATGAGATTGTGAGACTGCATGGAGTGCCAGTATCTATTGTGTCAGACAGAGTTCCTAGGTTCACTTCTAGATTCTGGGGTAGTCTTCAGAGAGCCCTAGGAACTAGATTGAACTTTAGTACTGCATTCCACCCACGCATGCATGGCCACCCGAGAGGGTAATTCAGATTTTGGAGGACATGCTACGGGCTTGTGTGATTGAGTTTGAGGGTAGTTGGGATATACACTTGCCTTTGACTGAGTTTGCTTACAACAACAGCTACCAATCAAGCATT
Source organism: Hevea brasiliensis (assembly GCF_030052815.1). Taxonomy (NCBI): domain Eukaryota; kingdom Viridiplantae; phylum Streptophyta; class Magnoliopsida; order Malpighiales; family Euphorbiaceae; genus Hevea; species Hevea brasiliensis. Next base: position 101,920,894 of record NC_079494.1, read on the forward strand.
GGGATGCCTCCATATGAAGCTTTGTATGGCAGAAAATGTAGAACGCCATTGTGTTGGGATGACGTGGGTGAAAGAAAGATGATCGGACCCGAAATTGTCCAATAGACTGAAGAGAAAATTAGGGTGATCAGAGATCGACTTAAAGCTACATCAGACCGTCAGAAGTCCTATGTTGATTTGAAAAGAAGAGATATTGAGTATGTAGTGGGTGAGAAAGTTTTCCTCAAGGTTTCTCCTTGGAAGAGGATTATGAGATTCGGCAGAAAGGGGAAACTAAGTCCTCGTTTTATCGGGCCATATGAGGTTCTGGAAAGAGTGGGTCCTTTGGCATATCGGTTGGCACTACCTCCAGAGTTGGAGAAGATACATAATGTCTTCCATGTGTCTATGTTGAGGAGGTATCGATCAGACCCATCTCATGTACTACCGGTAGAAGAAATAGAAGTGAATCCAGACCTCACATAAGAAGAAGAACCCATAAAGATTCTGGCTTATGAGGTGAAGCAGCTACGGAATAAGCAGATACCGTTGGTAAAAGTGCTGTGGAACCATCATTCAGGCCAAGAAGCTACTTGGGAACGAGAGGAGGACATGAGGAGACAACATCCACAGCTGTTCAGAGATTGATACCAGGTAAAAATTTCGAGACGAAATTTATTTAAGGGGGGGAGAATTGTAACACCCCCGTTGTATAGCCTGGTATATTTCATCGTTCGTGGACCGTGTCGGTCTGGACAATTAATGCGATTAGCGCCACACTTAAGACACTTTGAGAAGCAATAAAAAAAAATAATTATTAATGTTTAATTATTTAACTATAAATAATAAAATAAGACCATAAGAAGTTAAACGCAATGAGAGTCACAAATGATGAGTGACCTCCTGAACGCATCTGAAGTCGTTTTAAACTCAAATTTCGAACCGTAAAGTGACGCCATGGTCCTTAGGACCCTTATGAACACAGTGGAAAAGAGAAAATCATGAAAAAGAATTGTTAAGCCAGTCAAATAATTAGGTCAGGGAGCCGGAAGAAATATTGGATTATTTGCAAACCGGGATGAACTGGCGAGGGGCAATTTGGTCAATTGACCGAGAGTCGACTCGACCTAATCACAAATAAAATCGGAGAAAAGAAAATTTCGGAATCGACAATTAAATTAAAGAGCTAATAGAAAAATAAAGAAAAAAAAAGAAGAGAAAATGAAAAAGTTGAAAAGTTGATGACATCATCATGATGATGTAACTATGACTTCATAATTAATTTTAATTTAATTAACTAATTGACTAAGTCAAATTAAAGACTAAAAACAAAATTGAAAAGCCAATTTTTTTACTTCTTCTTCTTTCTTTTTTCTCTCTTTCCCGTACGTCTCTCCTCTCCCTCTCTTTTTATTTTGTTTCACCATTAAAACTTAGATTTAAGCTTCTTAAACTTTAGATTTTACCCCCTAATCCTTGAAAATAATTATAGAAACCATTAAATTGACCCTCAAGAAGAAGATTTGGAGCAAGAAATTAAAAGAATTTGAAGATTTGAGGAAGATTGAAATTCAAAGTTTAAGGTTAGTGAATTTAAAATTGAAAATTATGTTTAATATTTGTGTTCTTGTTGTATGTAACTTAGATCTTAACTTAAAATAAAATGAAATTAATTGTAGGAGGACTAAACCTGGATTTTGATCAGCTAGGGTTTGATATGTAAGTGCATGAATTTGATTAGATTATAAGTGTAGGCAAGCTTATATGAAGGTAGATGTGATGTTGGTATGCTTAAATGTGATTAAATGAAACAATTTAGTGTGATTAGGGTTTCAATGCTAGGGTTAGTGAACCAAAATTTGGAGAAATGCATAAATGGCATGTTTGACCTATTATGAAGTGAAATAATGGTCAATTATGATCAAATGGATTGTGTGGGAATGGTAGGAAATTAAACTAAATTCGTAGGTTAGCAGCATGACCAAACCCACTTTGAAGGACCAAAACTCAAATTTTACAAGTCCAATTGATATGCCACCAATTGGAGATGAAAATAGACATAAAAGAGCACAATTTTCATTAAGGAACCATAGCCAAAAACTGACAAAAACTTGGTGAAACAATTGACCAAAGTGAGTTGATAGCAGGCTGCCACTGCACTAAACTGACCAAATGAACAGTAACTGTTCATTTGGTCATAACTCGAGTTAGGTAGGTCAAATTGACCTGAAATTTTACCAGCAATTAGATATGATATAGACCTAAAACTTTCATGAAGAACACCAACCCAAATTAGGCCATTAACTCATTCAAATCATTGAGCAAAGTTAAAATTTATGTACTGAAATTCTGCAGATTTTTAGTTGAGCAGCAATGTTTGGATAGCTATAACTCTCTCTAGAAAACTCGGATTTAGGCGATTCTTGAACCGATGGAAACCTAAGACATAGTACAACATTTCATATGAAGAAAGTGAGACCAAATTATGAACTTAACTTGATCAAACAATTGACCAAAGTTGGACCAAAAATCTGCCAGCACCTAAATTGCAGTATGAATAGTGCATGTGAACAGTAAACTTATTTTGGCCATAACTTGAGCTACAAAACTCCGATTGAGGTGATCCAAAAATGAGAATACACTTAAGATAATAAGGAACATTTTCTATGAAGGAAGTTTTGTCAAATTCCAACAGTAGATCGACCAATGGAATAGTGCAACTTCGGAGAACCAAAACCGAAAATTAGCAATTTTGCCAATTTGACCTAAGCTTTAAACAAATGACCAAAACCAACAAGTTTGGTGACCAAAATGTGGTATGTGGGTGAAGTTGAAGTTCCCATACCTATTAAGCCTTAGAAAGTCAATAATTTGACTTGAATAGTGCAGTGAATAGTAACCCGAAACACAAAATTTCGAGAACGTCGAATTTAACACGTTAGAGCTAGCTAAATGTGAAGTTAAGTTTATTTTGGATTTATTTTAAGTTCTAGTACTGAAACATTGTAAAATTATGTGTTTCAGTTGAAAAGAATATCAGGAAGGAACCCGAGGAACCGAGTCGAGGCTAAAGGACGACTCGTTTGAAGTTTGTGCACAACGTATACTTTTATAATCATCTTTTGCATATTGTTTTGAATAATGTGAAATATTGGATTATGGCATTCTTATGATGTTTGATTTAAATTGTGAAAGTTATTGTGTATATTTGAAATGACAATGTTTAGCAAATTGTTAAGATAAGTTTTGAAACCATAGTGTCATGACCATATATTTGAACACCTCACTAGCACGACTAGTAGGGGTAATTAGTTTCGAATTTTGATTCCTTCTCTGGAGAAGTGTTGAGGTGTGCCAGTAGAAGAGGATGTGAATGGATATCCATATATTTGAGCTAGCTAGCCTTGTGATATGATTTCTCTTTAGCCTCTGGCTATTGAGATTCATGTGATTTCTCTTTAGCCTCTGGCTATTGAGATTCTATTTGTTTCGAATGGCATGATCTAGCTGTGGGTTTTATGAAATGTGTTTTGATACTTTGAAATGAACTTGGTTTCCATGTAAAATCTTACAATGCATGATTGTATTAAATTTTCATGTTTAGCCAAATTTTTGAATGAATGTGCTTTAAGTTTTGCATAAAGATTATTTTAGTATATTGTGCACCACTGAGTCCTAGTACTCAGCGATAACTTTATTCTTTGTCAGATCTGAAACTAGAGAAGCGCAGATGAAATCTTGAGGTGTGAGAAGCTACCAGCCTAAAGTTTTCGGGTATAATTTATACCCTAACTGTAAATACTTCTTTTGATGTATATATTGCACATAAATATATGGACATGTAAAAATGGGTCTTGAGCAGCTTGTACACAAATTTGTATGAAGTTTGTAATAAAGTTTAGTTTGTGTTTCTTTTGATATAAATTTGTAAGGTTGTGTATAAATTATTTTGTTTTTAATGAAATATGAATGATATTTATTGATGATTTTGAGAAATTGATTGAGTTTGATTGTGAAACCGAAGTAGTGGTTGAGAAAAACTTTTAGAAGTGCTTTTTACAGGTATTCGAAGAACGGTTTTTTCAAAATACAGAGGAAACTCTGTCAAAATTTTTATAAGATTTGCGGAAAACTAAAATGGCCAAAAATATTAATTAGTTTTAATTTCAACTAAATGTTTTAAATACTTATTAGAAATGCTCACCACTTGTCAAAGATAAGAAAATTGTTTTAAAATCCCTTGTAGGGTACTTAATGAGTTATCGGTAGGTGAAGTTCGGTAGTTCATTAGGTATTCTACGGGATCATGTTATGCCTTACAGAGGGGTAAGGTGTGACAAAATTGATGGGTATTGGAGTATGAGATCTATATGTGCAAAATTAATAATCTATCCAATAATGTATTAATTAAACTAAAATTGCATCAAATTGAAATAAGCAAATTCAAATATGGCAAGATTTAAATTGGCAAGCAATTAAATTCAATGATAAAAAGGCGATTCCGGAGTTCGGGATTTCATATTCGAGCTATTTTGGGATTTTAAATTGGTTATCCAATCTTAAGGAACTTACGGTTTTTAAGGAGATTAATTCTTAAATCCTTTGAATACCCTTTCGAGTGGGACAAAGAGTGCCTTAATCAATCTAATCCTACTTTCGTGGAGTTAGAGTTAATTAAGACCCATTAAGTTCCTTAATTAATCTATAAATCCTCTTAATCCTTAGTCTATTTCTAGATCTAAGTTAATTAAGTCCAATTTCTTGATTATCTAGCACAAGGCCTTCTCCTTTCGGTGCCTCAACCATGGATTAAGAACATCACTTAATGGGATCCTATATTAAGCATGTCATTAAGCACACAAGAAATGAATAAAACTCATTAAGACCACAAAATATGGATTACCCAATCAAAATTCACAAAATATCTCAAATATTACAACCCTTACTCCAGAATCAAAATAAACTACTCACTATCCATAATATTTACAAGATATTCTAAATTTATATGGAAATAAAGCTTTAATCTAAACTAAGAAACAAAAAGCTCAACACTAGAAATGTAGGAAAAATGTAAGAAAAGAAAGAAATCCTCAAATCTGATTGAAAATGGTGTGGGAGAGGTTTGTGTCTCTTCAGCTGCTGCTGCTCCTTTTTCTCCCTTTCCTTCTTGTCTCCCTTCTAAAATGGGAAATGAGGCTATTTATAGCATTTTCTGACATGGAGCCCTAAAATAGTGTGTTTTAGGAGGGATTTTCTAAGGGAATCTTCTAGCAGCACATTAATGAAATCTTTGTGGGACTGCATAAGTCATGCAGTCCCTTATGCAAGTTTCGGCTGGTTTCTGGTTCACTTATGGAAAACTGCATGACCAGGTGCATAGGTTATGCACAATTCCGTGAGATTGCATAAGGGGGCGTGAATCTGCATAAGCCATGCACTCTCCTTATGCACAATTCGGCAGGTATTGGAACAGTGATTTTTCTCCTTATGCAGATCTGCATGGCTTATGCGGCAAGTTATGCGCAATTTGGCCAATGCATATTTCAACTTTGAAACTTGTTTTTGGCATCTTTGGCTGTAGAGATCACTCCTCAATGGCAAAATTTCTTTTTAGTCCTTCCAAAACACCATTTTTCCTACAAAACAAAGTAAAAATTACAAATTAATCTAAAATTGACAATTATGAAAAACTAACTAAATAACTAATGAAATTAACTACAAGTGACTAATAATCAAATAAAATGGCTATGAAATTAAACCTAAATGATTATGCAAAATGTATGCATCAAATACCCCCAAACTCAAGCTTTTGCTTGTCCTCAAGCAAACTTTAAAATGTGATGCAAAATTTTTAGGGGTGCCTTATCCAAAGAGCTATGAAAATTACCTATTAAAGTAACTTAACACACCTTTAGCCATACCAACAATCCATATACCCATCCTTCAAAATGCAAAGAATCTAATGCTTATCCAAGCTTTCACCGCTTAGCCATCAAGTCAATTATCATTCAAAATCCCCAAACCAACCAATCAAAAGAGAGAGTCATGCTCAAAAGGAATTCTAGAACAATCAATAGTCAAAGTGTCTCTATATAAAATGATGGGATTAAATGAATGAATGGATAATTTTCCAATCCCATAGGCAAATTCCCTACTCCTATCTCCACTAATGTAGCAAGTACTATCAAGAGATCAAAGGTCTTTTTAGGGATGTAATGGGGCTATGGGGTTCAAAATGAGGCTAAGAAGAAAGATGGGTAAAAAGGATTCAAAGCATGAGAATATTTTCAATCTGGACAACATAAGGTACACTTCTTATTTTATTATATATATATTTTTTTCTTTTTATATATTTATATGGGGGAGAGAAATACACAATGAGGATTGTCAAGTGCTAGCATATTTTACAAAACTCATAAAAAAAAATGGAGGGACACTTTGATACTTTAAACTTGTATCTTGCATTTTCTTTTGATGATTGTCCCTAAAATTGCCACCCCCAAACTCATTTCTTTTAATACTTGGGTGGATTTCTTTCATTTTGAATGACAATAGTGAAAAGCACATATACTAGCACTTTTACAAGATGACAAGCATTTCTTCTCCCTTTTATTGTATTTTTTTTCTTTTCTTTTTTTTTTTATGTACCTAATGTTATAAATAATTATTCTCATAAAAAGGGTTGGAGTGTTTGGTTCATTGGCTAGGTAGCAATAAGGGATTCAAGAAAAATTAGGGACAAAAAGGCTCAAAGGGGTTTGCAAGGGTAAATTTTAATTAGGAAAAGGGCCAAAGGGTTTAAAATGAGAAGGTTTAAATCAAAGAATGCCTAATCATCTCTCTTTTCAAGTACAAGCTGGTATTTCGCCTTGAAAGGTTTAGAAAATTTGTTCTAAGATTGGTGAGACATCAATTGACTACCTTATATCCAATAACTCCCTCTAAACATTCCAATCTCTAAAGGACTAGTTGGGTGGCCTTTTGGCTAACAAGATATAGGCAAGGGATAGACACTTCAAAACCTTGCACCTCTTAGGAAACTTTTAATCCACAAACCCAACTAAAAGGTAAGTCAAATCACTCTCATAGGCAACTTTTCAATACTCAAGGGATTTGACAAAAAAATTTTAATGCATGATGCATGATTCCTAAAAATGAGTAATGCATTAACTAAATAACTAAATGGAGGAAGTCTATTTGTGTGCAATGTGTATAATTTCTAAGTGATGTAAAATGTGTGTGTAAATGTGTTATGTATATGTATGTAAGGATGTATATGTAAAATATTTACAATATATGTAAATGGAATGGGATGAGATGTTCCTATACTCAAAATGTAAAAAATGTAGCAAAAATCAAAATGTGCACCCCCAAACTCAAAATTAGACATTGTCCTCAATGTCTCAAGTAGTGCAGCATTAAAACTCAAAGTAAAGAGTAGTTACCAGGAATTGTGAAATTTAAGAGCAAAAAGAAAGAGTTACCTGATATAGAGCAGATGAGAATTCAAAAAATAATGGGGATGCATAAGAAGCTGCAAAGGTTATGCAAAGTAAAATGCTGTCCAGAACAGGTGCATAAGCTATGCGGTTCTGCATGAGGGGCAATAAGGACTGCACAGGCTATGCAGAACATTTGCATAAGGGTATTCATAGCCTATGCAGTATATTCAAAAGCTGCTACATGATGATGAGCAAGAAAAAATATGCAACCACCAGTAGAAGCATCCAAATATATACAGAGTATGGACAAATATGCACAAAAAGGCAGTAAAGGCAATGAAAATCAAAGAAAAACTAATGTAATAGCTAGCCAATAAAACTTCAAGAAAAACAGAATTCAAAACAAACTAAAATTGTTTCAACATATTTACAAAGAAAAACTCCTACAAGTTTGAACAAAAGTAAAACAGAAACTAATCTAATTTGCCTTTGTCCAAAGAAGTTGCTAAGGGGCTGGTTGCTGCTGGTTGCTGTCAAAATGATGGTGTTGGAGGAGGTGATGGAGGTGGAGGAGGCATTCCCAGAAAAACCATCAGTTGCTTCATCATCTCCTTTAATTCTTTCTGCTTGTCCCTGGTTTCCATGACAAAGTCAAATAGTTGATCATGACGATCCTTGAGGGTATCAAGACCAGTGTCAAGCTTCCTATCCACAAAGTATATATCATCACTAAGCCTTTCAAGATAGGTGAATAAGGCTTTAGTGTTGAATGCAGGAGGGGCTATGGATGAAGAGCGTTCAGCTGCAGAAGGTGTGGGCTGTGTATAAGCTGCTGGGGTGTCCTGTGCAGGCTGAGTGGGTGGTGTAGGTTCAGTAGAATGCTGTTGGACTGGTGGGTCAGATGGTCTCTCTGGTTGTGCAGTGGGTTCAGTTTCTGTTGCTGGTTGTGCAGTGTCAGAGGGTGGCAAGCTGAATCCAGTTTTGGATAGGTGTGTAGCATCAAAATAGAGGGTGTCTACAAGTGCTGGTATTGGATGCTCTTCCGGATTAAAACCAAAATGCTTGGCTATGACAGTTATGAGCCCACCCAAGACAATGTCACCTATGGATTTGGTGGCAATATGCAACACATGCTCACAAAAGAAGTAACCAGGAGAAACCTTGACTTTGTGAAAAGCACACCATAACATGAATAATTCAGATTTCCCAACAGCACCAGAACTAGTCCCTCTTCCCAAGATAGTGCTAGCAATAAGCCTATGGATAAACCTAAGTGCAGGGTCTAGTATTTGAGAGGTTTTGGATCTGCCAGCAGAAAAAGTCTGAGGTTGGTTTGTGATAATTCTCCAAAATTGAGCAGCATTCCAAATACCTTTGTTTGCTACCTCTACTCCAGTATATGGTACTCTAAATAGCCCATCAATTGCAAACCCAAGAATGCTATGAAATTGGTCCAATGATAACTCTCTATTTTGCCCCAAACATCTAAATTTCATAGTTGGCTTATAATCTATGTCATGCAATTTCAAGGTAGCAGAAAATGAGGAAATAAACTCCAAAACTAAAGCTGGATAAACTATCTCTTGCTTATGCACAAATTCCATCCAACCCATACCATCAAGGTATGCAACCACATTATCAAATAAACCAAGTGATTGTAAAGAATCTGCAGAAATATACCTAGTGGGTTGCACGCTCCTTTCCTTAAGTCTCTTAAAGGTTGCTTTGTGAGTTGCATCAGGAAGAGACCAAGGTAGCTTTGATACCTGTGTTCCTACTGATGTTTGCTTTTTACTGGAAGAGGGTGATTTGGCTTGTGTGGAGGCTGAAGTTTTGGGGTTTTTGGGTGGAGGCTCTGACATTGGGGTGGTGGGTGGTTCTTTGCGTTTTGAGAGAAGAGGTGCAGAGGCAATGGGTCGCGTAGATTTTGACCTAATTTTTCTCTTGTAAGTGGCTGTGGGGGGTGGAGGAGGAGTTTCTTGTGGAGGAGAATCGGGGTTAGGAGGCCGCATTGACAGGGGCGAAACTTGGAGAGGGGAAGTTTGAGGAGAATGAGGAGGCGACTCCATTGGTTCCTGATGGTGAGGATGGAGGAGATGAGGGAGAAAATGAAAAATGCAGGGAGAAATTAGGGTATATGCGGCGAAATAGGAGTGAAGAAGAAGGGGAGAGGAAGAGTTTTGCCAGAATAAAGGGCATGGGGGAAAAAAAAGGTAGTGAACAGGAATATCGGGAAGTGGAGGTGGGAAAATGGTGCCGAAAACAAATTTTGATTTGAACAGGGCATGTGTTAAGGCTGCATAAGTGAGAAGTGAGTGTGCATAACTTATGCACTCTCTTATGCATGTTTCGGTGGGTGATAAAAAAGTGTGAAAAATTGATTATGCAAGAGTGCATAGCTTATGCGCTAACTTATGCAAGTTTCGGCCTGTTTTGGATTTCAGAGAAATAGGTCATGTGGAAGTGCATAAGTTATGCACTCTCCTTATGCAGGTCTCAGCAGGTTTTGAATTTTGGAGGGTTCGGTCATGCGGAAGTGCATAAGTCATGCACTCCCCTTATGCACCTGTCGGCAAGTTTTGAAATCCAAAGTTGGTGGTTATGCAGAAGTGCATAAGTCATGCACTCTGCTTATGCACCTCTCGGCAGGTTTTGATATTCAGAGTTGGTGGTTATGCGGAAGTGCATAAGTCATGCACCCTGCTTATGCAAGTTTCGACAAGTTTTGGGTTTCAGAGTTTTTGGTCATGCAGAAGTGCATAAGTTATGCACCCTGCTTATGCAAGTCTCGGCAGATATGAAATTTGACAAAATGTGGCTATGCAGAGTTACATAAGCTATGCTCATCCTTTATGCAGTTTGCAACAGAGGTGAAAAATGGCAAGAATTGTGGTTATGCAGGATTGCATAAGCTATGTACATCCTTATGCAGTTTTTAGCAAGATGAGAAAATGGCAAAATTTGTGATCTAAAAGCTGCATAAGCTATGCAGTTGCTTATGCATAATTCAACAAGATTGAGATTACAATTGAAAATGATTTGCAAGTGTGAAAAATACCCTAGAATGAAGAAATATAATTCCATGAAGCATAAACCATGAGAAATTTTCACCAAAAACACATCAATATATACAAAGTCCATCAAAAATGCATCACACAAGCTTGTAAAAGTGGATTCATAAAAGGCATTTGTGAACCATGCCATTTTGACTCAAATTCTGCAAATCAACATTTAGCACGTTAAAACTCAATAAAAATCTGCATACAGTTGCATCTATCCACAAATGAGAATGGACTCCCCGAGTTTTGCCAAGAAAATGCAATATGTCCACCTTGAATCTCACAACCCAAATAGGCTCAAAACTGCAAAAATGACTCACTTACCACCATATTAACATTATAAGCACAAATACTTAAAAGTTACACACCCAACCTCACCAAGAACATAAGTCATCTGCTGCAGACCCCTCCTTTGCTGCAGAATTTCATTTTTTTTCTTTCTGCATAAACCAGGTAGCAAACCTGCACAGGATATGCAGCAAAAATCAATCAATTGTGGGAGAGTTGAAGGATAAAATATCAGTTAAGGGTTACTCCCCAGCAGTTCACTAGCCTTCCTCCATTGAAATACATCTACAAGGGACAAGATTCAACAATGTCAAAAATTGAATTTGGGGAGATTTAAGATAAAAACAAAAACAATGTAAATAAAAGTAAATCAACAAAAAGGAAAATAAAAAAACTTGGGATACCTCCCAAGAGGGCTAATTTATAGTCCTTAGCTGGACTCTTCATGCATTTCACTAAAAAGAGGTGAGGGATTGGAGAGCTTGTAACAGCTTGCTCCCTTTATTGGGTCTCCAGTTATGTAATGTTTCAATCTATACCCATTGACCTTAAAATTCCCAGATTTTTCACTCCAAATTTCAATTGCTCCATAAGGGAAAACCTTAAAAACTCTATATGGACCAGTCCACCTTGATTTAAGTTTTCCAGGGAATAATTTCAATCTTGAGTTGAACAACAAAACTGAATCACCCTCTTTGAATTCCTTTTTCTTAAGATGCTTATCATGCCAAACTTTAGTTCTTTCTTTGTAAATACGAGCACTTTCATAAGCATCCATCCTCAATTCTTCAAGCTCATTAAGTTGCAATAACCTTTTCTCACCAGCTTGCTTGAGATCAAAATTCAAGGTCTGAATGGCTCAATATGCTCTATGCTCTAGCTCCACAGGCAAATGATAAGACTTACCATACACCAACCTAAAGGGAGTAGTTCCTATAGGGGTTTTGTAAGCAGTCCTATATGCCCATAAAGCATCATCTAGTTTGATAGACCAATCTTTCCGAGAATTGCTCACTATTTTCTCCAAGATATGTTTGAGTTCTCTGTTAGAAATTTCAACTTGTCCTGAAGTTTGAGGGTGGTATGGTGTAGCTATCTTGTGCACTACACCATACTTCCTCATTAAGCTCTCAAATTGCTTATTACAAAAATGGGAACCCCCATCACTAATTACAGCCCTAGGAGCTCCGAATCTACTCAAGACAAATTTCTTCAAGAATTTCACGACCACTCTAGCATCATTAGTTGGAGTTGCAATAGCTTCCACCTACTTTGACACATAGTCAACTCCAACTAGGATGTATCTATTACCATATGAAGGAGGAAATGGCCCCATAAAATCTATTCCCCAGACATCGAATAATTATACTTCAAGAATATCATTTAGGGGCATTTGATCTCTTTTTGACAAATTTCCACTCCTTTGACATTTATCACATTCCAACACAAATTTCCTCACATCCTTAAAGAGATTTGGCCAAAAGAAACCAGCTTGCAAAATTTTACTAGCTGTTTTAGAGATTCCAAAATGTCCTCCATAATCAGAAGCATGGCAATGATGCATAATACTCTGTGTCTCCTCATCAGGAATACATCTCCTTATTAAACCATCATAACATCTCCTAAAGAGTAAAGGATCATCCCATCTATAAAATTTTACCTCATGCAAAAACTTTTTCTTTTGTTGCCATGTCATTCTTAGAGGTAAAACTCCACAAGATAGATAATTCACAAAGTTTGCATACCAAGGTAGTTTAGCAATAAGAGAGAAAAGTTGTTCATCCAAGAAAAACTCATTAATAGGGATGTCATCCATTTCTTCATCATCCAATTTCAGCCTACTAAGATTATCTGCAACTACATTTTCAGCTCCCTTCTTATCTCTAATCTCCAAATCAAACTCTTGTAGCATCAGAATCCACCTAATGAGCCTAGGTTTAGCCTCCTTTTTACGGAGTAAATACCTGATGGCTGCATGATATGAAAATATAACCATCTTTAAGTCAATAATGTAAGGTCTGAACTTTTCCAATGCAAAGACAATTGCTAAAAATTCCTTTTCAGTTGTTGCATAATTTGTTTGAGCCTCATCCAGTGTTCTACTAGCATAATAAATAGCATAAGCTTTTTTGTCCTTTCTTTGACCAAGAACAGCTCCAATTGCATAGTTGCTAGCATCACACATGATTTCAAAAGGTAGGCTCCAATCGGGTGGTTGCATGATTGGTGCAGTGATAAGAGCTTGCTTCAACCTGCAAAAGGCATCCAAACACTCTTGGTCAAATACAAATGGTATGTCATGACTTAACAAATTAGACAAAGGTTTAGCTATTTTAGAAAAATCCTTGATAAAGCGTCTGTAGAACCCGGCATGTCTTAGAAAACTTCGAATTCCCTTGACATTGGTAGGAGGAGCCATCTTCTCTATCACTTCAACCTTGCCTTTATCAACCTCTATTCCTCTGTTAGCTACCAAATGTCCAAGCACTATCCCTTCCTGAACCATGAAATGACACTTTTCCCAGTTTAACACAAGGTCAGTATCCGCACATCTCTGCAAAACTTTAGAAAGGTTAGCCAAGCATATGTCAAATGAAGATCCATAAACAGAAAAGTCATCCATAAAAACCTCCATTATATCTTCAATGAAATCTGAGAAGATTGCCATCATGCACCTTTGAAAAGTGGCTGGTGCATTACACAACCCAAATGGCATCCTCCTATAAGCAAAGGTTCCATATGGACAAGTAAAAGTGGTTTTCTCTTGATCATTTGGATGGATAAGGATTTGAAAAAAACCTGAGTACCCATCTAAATAGCAAAAATAAGAATGCCTAGCCAGTCTTTCTAACATTTGATCAATGAAGGGAAGTGGAAAATGATCTTTTCTAGTGGCAATATTTAATTTTCTGTAATCTATGCACATTCGCCAACTAGTCACTGTTCTGGTGGGAATTAATTCATTATTTTCATTTTTGACCACTGTCATTCCACCCTTTTTTGGGACAACATGTACTGGACTCACCCAAGTACTGTCTGAGATAGGATATATGATCCCTGCATCAAGCAATTTCAAAATTTCCTTTTTAATAACTTCTTTCATATTTGGGTTCAACCTCCTCTGATGTTCAATAGATGGCTTGCAATTTTCTTCCAAAATAATTCTATGCATGCAAAAGTGTGGGTTATTCCCTTAATGTCATCTATGGTATATCCTAAAACTTTCCTAAATTGCCTCAACACTCTTAATAACTTATCAGTCTCTAAGGTACTCAAGTTTGCATTTATAATTACTCGATAAGTGCTATTGGTGCCAAGAAATTCATACCTGAGCTGAGAAGGAAGTTGCTTAAGTTCTACCTTAGGTGCATCTTCTTCCTTGAATGATGGTTGCTTAGATTCGACTGTTTCCTTTTGTGTAAGTTGAAAAACTGGAGCAGAAATGAATGGTGGACTTCCCTCTAGATGTTGAGCATATGCAGCCATATGAGGGTTGTCATAGTCTATGCCTCCTCCATGAACCAAGCAATTTTCAAGTGGATCTTCTGGATATTTCTTTCTGAAGTGTTCTTCAACCAGCTCATCAATGATATCAATTCTCAAACAAGTATCACTTGAATGATGCTTCTTCATAGTGTTATTAATATTGAAAACCAATTGATCTTCACCAACTCTAAGAGTCAATTTTTCTCCCTTAACATCAATCAATGCTCCTGCTGTAGCTAGAAAGGGTCTTCCCAAGATAATTGGGATATTAGAATCCTCCTCCATGTCCAAGATGACAAAGTCAACAGGTATATAGAACTTCCCAACCTTCAGAGGCACATTCTCCAAAATTCCTTCAGGATACTTAATTGATCTGTCAGCTAACTGAAGAGAAATGTGGGTTAGTTTAAGATCTCCCATATTGAGCTTCTCATAAATGGAGAGGGGCATAAGGCTAACACTAGCCCCTAAATCACATAAAGCTTTTGTAGAACATGATTCCCCAATGTGGCATGGAATTGAAAAACTCCCTGGATCTTTGAGCTTTGGAGGAAGTTTCCTTTGGAGGATAGCACTACATTCTTCTATCAAAGCTACAGTTTCATGGTTTTCAAGTCTCCTCTTGTTTGAGAGAATTTCTTTTAAGAATTTTGCATAAGAGGGCATTTGTGAAAGAGCATTAATAAAAGGCACATTTCTGTATAGCTTCTTCAAAACCTCTAAGAACTTCCCAAATTGCTTATCAAGCTTGGCTTTTTGAAATCTTTGTGGAAAGGGAAGTTGTGGCTTGTAAGGCTCTGGAGGTATATACTTCTCTTCCTTCTCTTCAATTTGCTCTTTACATTTTTCTGCACTTTCTTGTTTTTCACTCTTTTGTTTTTCATTCTCATCAATTTCTTTCTCATTTTCTCTCCTCTCACTATTTTCACTCTTCTCATTTTTTTCACTTTCTCATTATTTACAACTTTCCCACTTCTTAAAGTAATAGCTTGACACTGCTCTCTTGGGTTTTCTGGTTGACTTGGAAGTTTTCCAAAAGACTTGGTACTTGAGGAAGATGCTTGTTGTGCAATCTGATTTTCCAGCATCCTATTGTGTGTTTGCATCTGTTCTAGCCTTGCTTTCATCTCTCTCATCTCCTCATCATGCTTAGTTTGGTTAGCAAGAATCTGTTGCAATAAGGCTTCTGTGGTGGGATTTTGTTCTTGCTGTTTTGGTGGAGGATTCATATTTTTCTGCTGAAAATTAGGCAATGGTTGCCTATTTTGCTGATATGGAATTTCTTGTTGCTGTTGTGGTTGAAAATTCTGATTTGGAACTTGACTTTGCTGATTTCCCCATGAAAAGTTGGGATGATTCCTCCAAGTTGGATTATAAGTTTGAGAGTAAGGATTCCCCATTTGTTTGTTTCCATAATTACCAAAATATGCAGCTTGCTCTCCATAGTCTACTCCACAACTGGTAGTTCCCTCTGCATAAGCCACTTGTTGTGAACTTCCAGATGATGATGATGAATTAACCAACATACTTAAATCTTCCATCTTCTTAGCCAAGACATTTGTAAGCGCATCAAACTTTGCATTAATCATGTTGAATGGATCAAGGTCATACATTCCAGCAGCTTGCCTCTTTTGAGTTGGAGCTGGCCCTCTTGGACTACTCCAAAGATGAGTATTCTTTGCAATTTTCTCCAATAGCTCATAAGCTTCATCTTCATGCTTCATAATAAATTCTCCTCCTGTTTGAGCATCAATAATCCCTCTAATTGCAGGAGTGACATTGGTGTAAAAATTCTGATTTATCATCCATTTTTGAATGGCATGATGTGGGCATTGTCTCTCTAATTCCTTCCATCTCATCCATGATTCATAAAGAGTTTCATCTTCTCTTGGTCTGAAAGCTGTCATTTGGTTCCTCAATTCTTGAGTTTTTCCAAGTGGAAAATATTGTGCAAGAAATGCATCAGTGAGTTGCTCCCAATTTGTAATGGAGTTGTGAGGTAAAGAATCAAGCCAATCCAATGCTCTATCTTTGAAAGAGAATGGGAATAGCTTCAATCTTGCTGCATCATCAGATACTCCAGGTTGTTTTTGCATATCACAAATCATAGCAGACTTCTTCAGAAGTGTGTGTGGATTTTCAGAAGCATGTCCCCCGAATTGGGAATTTTGAATCATTTGAAGAACTCCAAAATCCATCTTGTAACTATTTGCATCAATTCTTGGTCTTGCTATGCTCTCTCTCAAGTCATCAAAACGAGGAAAAGCATGATCCATCATACTTTCCCTAGGCACATTAGCATTAACAACTTCTTCACCTTGGGCTGCATTTTCATTGTTTCGATCATTTCCAGCATTACCTCCACCAATTCTGATTCTTTCGTCAGCCATGTCTGCTTCTAATTCAGTTTCTCTCAAAGCTTCTTTTCTTTTTCTGGTTTCTTTCTTGTTGGCTTTACAAAATTTCTCTATTTCAGGATTGAACAATGAGGACGTGTCACTTATGCTTCTAGCTCTTCTCATAAAAGATTAAGAGTACCTAAAAAAAGAACAAACAAACACAAAAAATGAAAAGATAAATTAGATAAAACTATAAACAACTAAAATAATCAAGAATTCAATCTTAAACAAACAACTCCCCGGCAACGGCTCCAAAAACTTGATGTGGCCCAACCGCAAGTGCACGGGTCGTACAAGTAATATAGAAAAGATATCGTTCCCACGAGGAGTTGTATTATGATTGAATTTTTTATATAAAAAGTTTACTAAATTGAACTATTTTTGAAATTAAAGCAATAAATTGATGGGTATTAGAGTATGAGATCTATATGTGCAAAATTAATAATCTATCCAAGAATGTATTAATTAAACTAAAATTGCATCAAATTGAAATAAGCAAATTCAAATATGGCAAGATTTAAATTGGCAAGCAATTAAATTCAATGATAAAAAGGCGATTCTGGAGTTCGGGATTTCATATTCGAGCTATTTTGGGATTTTAAATTGGTTATCCAATCTTACGGAACTTACGGGTTTCAAGGAGATTAATTCTTAAATCCTTTGAATACCCTTTCGAGTGGGACAAAGAGTGCCTTAATCAATCTAATCCTACTTTCGTGGAGTTAGAGTTAATTAAGACCCATTAAGTTCCTTAATTAATCTATAAATCCTCTTAATCCTTAGTCTATTTCTAGATCTAAGTTAATTAAGTCCAATTTCTTGATTATCTATCACAAGGCCTTCTCCTTTCGGTGCCTCAACCATGGATTAAGAACATCACTTAATGGGATCCTACATTAAGCATGCCATTAAGCACACAAGAAATGAATAAAACTCATTAAGACCACAAAATATGGATTACCCAATCAAAATCTACAAAATATCTCAAATATTACAACCCTTACTCCAGAATCAAAATAAACTACTCACTATCCATAATATTTACAAGATATTCTGAATTTATATGGAAATAAAGCTTTAATCTAAACTAAGAAACAAAAAGCTCAACACTAGAAATATAGGAAAAATGTAAGAAAAGAAAGAAATCCTCAAATCTGGTTGAAAATGGTGTGGGAGAGATTTGTGTCTCTTCAGTTGCTGCTGCTCCTTTTTCTCCCTTTCCTTCTTGTCTCCCTTCTAAAATGGGAAATGAGGGTATTTATAGCATTTTCTGACATGGAGCCCTAAAATGGTGTGTTTTTAGGGGAGATTTTCTGAGGGAATCTTCTGGCAGCACATTAATGAAATCTTTGTGGGACTGCATAAGTCATGCAGTCCCTTATGCAAGTTTCGGCTGGTTTCTGGTTCACTTATGCAAAACTGCATGACCAAGTGCATAGGTTATGCACAATTCCGTGAGATTGCATAAGGGGGCGTGAATCTGCATAAGCCATGCACTCTCCTTATGCATAATTCGGCAGGTATTGGAACAGTGATTTTTCTCCTTATGCAGATCTGCATGGCTTATGCGGCAAGTTATGCGCAATTTGACCAATGCATATTTCAACTTTGAAACTTGTTTTTGGCATCTTTGGCTGTAGAGATCACTCTTCAATGGCAAAATTTCTTTTTAGTCCTTCCAAAACACTATTTTTCCTACAAAACAAAGTAAAAATTACAAATTAATCTAAAATTAATAATTATGAAAAACTAACTAAATAACTAATGAAATTAACTAAAAGTGACTAATAATCAAATAAAATGGCTATGAAATTAAACCTAAATGATTATGCAAAATGTATGCATCAATTTTCTCCACCTTTCTTCCCTTTTCTTCTCCCTCCCTCTGTTTCCTCTATCTCCTAACACTAAAACTCTCTACCCTAGCCTCTACATGAATGAGAATCATTTTAAATCTCTCAAAAGAGTAAAGGGCACCATATTCTCATCTCCTTCAAGTGGGTTGAAGAAGAAGTGGGAGAAACTCCTCCTAATAGAAACCTTAGCTAAGAGAGGTAAGCTTCCTCATTCTTCTTAGCTTGTTTAAAGACTCTAGGGTTATATTCTAGTAAGAGAAGCATTTAGATTTGGTTTAAGGTAGTTTTAGGGTTTTAATGTAAAATTTATGAGATTTAAGTAAAATAAAGAGTATTTAATTAAGGTTATTTTAAGTCTACAATTGTATTAAAAATACCTAGACTAGGAACTTTAAGACTTGATGTTGGGATTTGCAGTTGAAACGTTAGACTTTGCATTGTGAATGAATTCTAGGAAATTCTAAGTTCAGTGGCCAAATCATCAATGTTCAATAGTTGATTCATGTGAATAGTCACATAAACAATTTTAATTAAATACGTTTAAATCCTAAACTATGAAACTCTAAATCTCTTCCCTTGTGAGCATGAAATAAGAGGTCAGAGTCTATAATTAAGGGATCTTGAGGTGTGATAGTAATAAGTGAGGTAATAGAGTCTAGTAACCCTAAGGTAAGTAAAACCTGCTAATTAATCTTTTTAGTATAGACAATATTTATAAGATATATTGATTAATTTAATTTTTAATTGGATTAAAAATTCTTAATAAAATTATATTCCTTAATAAAATAGAATTTAGATTTAAATAGGAAATCAATCTAACTAACTAAATTAAAGATTTTTTAAATAATAATAAATTCTTATATTATTTTTTAGCCAATCAAAATAGAGGATAATTTGTCATTATCAAATTCAGCCATGTACTTTAATTAGTGCAATGTAGTATAAAAATATTTAAAATGTTTTCATATCTATTATTTTATTATTGTTAAAATATTTTCCACATCTACAATAAAATTGTAAAATAAAAATTTGAAAATATGATAATTTATTTTCATTGATAACTATAAGCTATTTGAGTATTAATTCAAATTTTCATGTATATTCATATATTTGATCATCAGATGCATATAATATATTTAGTGTTAAATAATTTAATTACACATTTTTATTATAACTTTATTGAAATATATGTAACTGCATATAGTAAAGATAAAAGGGAAAAATTGCCATTAATACTTTGACAAAGTGATAATAATAAAAAAAAAACATAATTTGAGTTTCACATATAATATATCATGCATACATATACATTAAATACATAAATTATGTTTTATTTCATTCGTATTAGAAATTAAAATGAATTTGTGATTTTTAGCATCAATTCTATCATGATGCTCTCCTCTCTCTTTGTCTTTCACTCTATTTTTTCTCTCTCTCTTATCATCATTCTTCTTCTCTTCTGTCTCCGTCTCTTTTTCTATCTTTCCCTTCTATCTCACTTTTTATTTCTTTATATCTCTATGGCAATAATATTTATAAATAAATAAAAATTAAAAAGTATAAGAACATCCACAATTAATAGTAATATATTATCAATATTGATTAGCTAGCTTTAATTTAATATTAAGTATAAAGATTAATAATTCATTAGAAAAAAAAATTGCTGGAAATCTATTATATTAAATTATGAAAACTTAAAATATAAAAGTAACTTATGTGATTATAATAATTATTAAATTTATTTAAATATATAAACATATGTCGAACTGACATCTTTATAACAGAAAAATGAAAATAATCTAATTATCATGTTGCTCTCCTCTCTCTTTTGTCTCTCACTCTTTTTTTTTTTTTTTCTCTCTCTCTCATTCTCATGCCCCTCTACCATCTCCATCTCTTTTTCTATCTTTCCCTTCTATCTCACTTTTTATTTCTTTATATCTCCATCACAATAATATTTATAAATAAATAAAAATTGAAAATATAAAAATATCCACAATTAATAGTAATATATTATCAATATTGGTTAATTAGCTTTAATTCAATATTAAGTATTAAGATTGATAATTTATTGGAAAAAAATTGTGGGAATCCTATTATTTTAAATTATGAAAACTTAAAATATAAAAGTAGCTTATGTGATTATAATAATTATTAAAATTATTTTAAATGTATATAAATATAATTATAATAGTATATATATATATATATATATATATATATATATGTTTTTAAAGTACTATTAAATAATATATAATTATATAACTATTAAATTTAATTATTTAAATTAAAGTATTATTTTTTAATGTTAGTCTAATTAATTTTATAAATAAAAAAAATATTTATTAATTTAAATATAATGAAACAAAAATAAAATATAATATAATATACATAAGTCTCTAATAAATAATAATGTGTAGAAATATTATTAAAAATTAAAGTGATAAACTAATATGCGTGTAGGTTTTGTTAAAGTATTAAAACATGTCCTTTTGGTTTTTTAAAAAATATGTTTGATTTTCCTATATTTTAATATTTTTAATAATCTAAAGTTAGGTTTTTTTTTAAGCAAGGCTATATTATTTAGATTATCATAAAAATCATTTGTACAATTAAAAATTAGGAATAATTATAAAAATATACCCAATGATCTAAAATTTTTATACTTATAAATTTTTATTTAATTAATATATTCACGCTTAACTTAAATTTATAATAATATATTCCTAATCTTATAAAAAATTCATATGTTATTACATTGTCATTAAAAAGATAATTATTTAATTTTATTAAATTAATATTATGAGATTTTATGATATCATATATTTCTGTATTCTGTATCTATTACTGAAATGCTGATGTGCTAATTTTTTTTTATTGAAATTAATTTAAATGTTATTAAAATTATTATAAAAATTGTATTTTTTTTAAATTTATGAAAAAATCATAACCTGTTAAAAAAAAGTGTTCTATTCATATTGTCGTTAAAAGTCATGGAAAAACGTGACTTTTTAAAATTATAATTTATTTAATTTAAATGGATAAAATTTATTTATAAATTGATTTTTTTAATTTATATTTACTTAATAAAATTATAATTAAAATCTATCAATAATTGTAATAATATTTGTAAATATTATAAAAAAAAGGATAATTCTTTTTTATGATAAATTTACCGCGTTATTTGTACTTTATAGAATTATAAATAGATAAATAGGTATGAATTATGAGTATTAAATATAAAATAAATAATTATTTAAATATAAAATTTATATAGTAATTTTTTTTTCTTATAAAAGCATTGAGGGGTGGGTTTAAACCATTTTATTAGTAAAATAAAATTTGAATAATAAAATTATTTAAAATTAATAAAAGAGTAAAAAAATTACCATAAACTTAATATTCTGTTGATTGACAGAAATCTCAAAAACCAAACAGTTCATAATAAAAAAAAAAACTAGTATTTTTGATATATTTCAAAGATTAATTTAAAATTTATAATAATTGTTCATTACTAATCCTTTAGCCATGTTTTGTATATAAGGATGGTAGGCTCGAAAAACGAGTATATAACATATAAAATTTAAATTTAATGTGAATATTATTTTTAAATATATATTTAAATTCATTTTAAATATAATTTTATATTATTTAAATCTAATACAAGTATAAATTTAAATTATTCTAAACATAATTATATATTATATGAATTCATTCTAATAGAATTCAATCAAATCAAATCTATATCTATATAACATATAAAAGTGAGAAGGGAAGGATATAGAATTTCTCAAAATACTCATAATTATTTTAATTATTTTCAAAAATACTAAAAACATATTTATAGTAATAGAGAAATGATTTGTCGCAAATAATATATATTAAAATCAAACTCTGTCACTAATTACAATTACTTCTTTTCTAAAAATTTGTAGCAGCAAAATTAATGTCGCTAATAGTTTACTATCAATAATAACTTTTAATGATGGATATTCTGTCATTAAATTTTTAAATAATTTTAATTTTTAAAATTATAATAATTATTATAAATTAAAATTTTAATATTTTTTAATAAAAATTTTACTTATGATAAAAATTCTTATAATTTTTAATATAGTAATTTTATAAATGTTATTAATTTATTAAAAATTATTTAATTTATAATAATAAAATTAATAAAAAACTACAGAATCTACTTAACTTATTTATTCCTTTTACAGTTGATGCTTTAGTTTTTGATTTGCAACAATACATTTTAATTTTTTTTAAATAAAAAATATATATATATAATGAAAGGATTTTTAAATGTTTGCATAATTTTAATTTAAATCATTGCTTTAATTTTTTAAATTTTGTTAAATTATTACTTTTGTTTTAAAAGAAAATTTTTTATTAATTTTAAGATTAATTAATTAATTAATATGAAAAAATTTTAAATTAACATATAAAAAAATTAAGTTGCAGTAAACACGTGTAATGCATTAATAAATACTAGTATACCCATAGTCGTCGGTAATCGCATACGGACGGAAGAAGAGTAGTTACCTTCCGTCATGGGTCCGAGTTGGCCCTTTATGGATGACCCCACACGTAATAATACTGAATATTTTAAAAATTTAAAGTTAATAATTTGAAATGAATTTGACTTAAAATAATTAAAAAAATGAAATCAATAAATGAATTAATTAATATAAATTATTGAATTAATAAGAAAAATACCAATTGTTTGTTTTTGGGGATATAACCTTTAATTTATATTATAATCATTAGTTTTTATTTAATAATTATCTTACTTAAATTTTAATATTTAAAAACAATAATAATCATTAAAATTAATAAAAATTAAAAATTTTTTAGAGAATATTTAATTTGATTATTTAATTTTTTTAATTTTTAATTTAAAATATATTTTTAAACTTATAAATTAATTTAAAAATAAATAAATTATTTAATAAAATTAGTAAAAATTAACTTTTAAATAATTTAAATATTTAATTAAAAAATAATTAAAAATAATTTAATTTTTTAAAATAATTAAAAAAATATATCATTAAATATTAAAATTATTACAAATAAATAATATTAATATTTTAAAAAATTATTAAAGTAATATAATTTTTTTATGTAATTAAAAAATAATTTTAAAATAAATACTTTACTTATAATTTATTATTTATTTTAAATAATTATTTAATTTATAAATTAAATCAAATACAATCCTATTTAATTAACCATAAGAATTTAATTAGAACAGTCTCATATTTTAAGATTTTTTCTTTTAAATAACAAAAGTTTCTTAGCGACAATAGGACCCTTGATCGCGCCTCAATCTTGCGCGTCACATACCCAACAAACGAAGCCATCTATGTCTGTCTCTCTCTCCTTTCCATGTCTCTTTTGGATAAACCCCCAATCAAGGCAGAATCGTGAATAAACCCTTTTAGAAGCAGCTTGATTGTTTTCATCTTCTTTGCTCTCTCAGTTTAAGTATTTTTTGTGAAATTTGCGATTTGCTTAAGTGAGTTCGTATAAGATATTTGTTCTGAACTTAATCTGAAGTGGGGTTCTTGCAATATTGCAAATTGAAGAGATTGAGGTGTGGATATAATTTCCGGGTAAGCTTTTTTTTTTTTCCTTTTTCACAATTTTAGTTCATAGTTAATGAAAGTTTGTTGAAATAGGGATTTTGATCATTCGATTTTAGTAGATGTGGTGTGAGAACTAATAGAATCTCATGTGCAAGGCTGAGGTTTGCTGTTTGGTGTTTTAATGTACATTTTCAGGCAAGTGCTTGGTGTTCTTTTTAATTTGAGGTTTTGGGCTTAGGCTTTTAGAGAACCCAATAGCTGGATTTGGATAAAAATAAGGTGTTGAAGGGTTCTGACTAGAATTTGAACTGTTGAATTTATATTCTGGGATTTGAAGAAAGGGAATATATTTTGGCTATCTGCCATGGGTGGCATTCAGATAGAAAGCTGCTGGTGAATTTCGTCCTTGGGTTTTGAATAAGCAACTTGAGATGGCAACTACTAGCAAGGCCAGAAATTTGTTTGAGGGTCTAGTGAGAGAAGGATCATTTAAATGGTTACTTAGCAAGCGAAGTTCTTTTGATGAAGAATTTGAGGAGATGGGAAGGTCTCCATCTGCAAGCAGGAATTGGATACCGGAGCTATCTCCACTGGCTAATGTGATTGTTCGTAGATGCTCAAAGTAAGTGCTGGTACTAGTTTTGTGTTCTATGCTTGTTCCTTATATTTGCTGTATCTATTCTTCATTTTTTAGGTTTTAGTTTGGTTTAAAACTTTCCTGTGGTGTTTAGTTATCTAGTTAATTATTAGGCGGCCGGCTAGCATTCTGCCCTTTTTTTCTTTTATGACATAATCTGATTGTTATCTCCAGAGATACACCATTTCTTTGGTTACATAATAATCATCTCCTCATGGACAAGGAAATAATGATGCAGAATCCTTGGCATCTCGGCAACTGAGCTGCAGGAAAGCTTCAATCTGAAGGCTTCTGATTCAATAAAGCATCCATGCCGGTATGCAAGGAACTTTTTGGAATACTGCTGCTTCAGAGCACTGGCTCTATCCATTCAATTAACGGGTCATCTAATTGATAAAAAGTTTCGACGCTTGACGTATGACATGATGCTAGCTTGGGAAGCTCCAGCAGCTGCCAGCCAACCTTTGCTTAATGTGAGTTTGTTCATTAATTATGTTGAGCTTTTCTATTCTAATTAACTGTATGCTGAAAAGTTGTTAAATTATTGTCTATGCCCTATGGTTCTTTGAATGCATCCTACTATCAATGAATGTGTATGGCTTTCATCTTTCTTACAGGTAGACGAAGACTTAACAGTTGGGCTAGAGGCCTTTTTGCGCATAGCTCCAGTAGTTCCAATCATTGCTGATGTGGTTATCAGTGAAAACCTTTTTGAGGTGCTTACTATGTCAACCGGTGGTCGGCTTCAATTCTCCACCTATGACAAGTACCTAAATGGACTAGAGAGGTAATCACATCTCCTTATTAGATATTGAGAATTTGTTTTTAGAATACCACTTGTTATCACATTTCCTTATAATCGTTGAGAACTTGTTTTTGGAATATCCTTTTCCGTCTTAAGTTACTATCATTTTCCAAAATGATGTTAGAATTTGGAGTTGCGTAGGTGAACTATAACAGAATGAGATTAATTTGAAGTCAAGCAGGCCAAATTACTCTGGAATCCTTTTTTAGAGAGGTTATGTGATTAGATAAAACTATTAGCCTCACAAGGGTTTTAGGACTCTTATCAAGAAAATCTCCCGCAGTCTAGGATCAAGTTGCATGACACAACTGAGAGAAGTAAAATTACTGGAACTTTACTCATTCAATAACTGATCCCCAGAATTTCAAATTAATTGAACAGAGACTATTAAATCCTTATCGGACTTGGGCTTCTAAGTAACAAAGAACCCTATTTTTATTTGACTACTTGACTTGTTAGGACTTAAAGTCCAAGCTCAGAATGAATTAAAATATATATATATATATATATATATATATATATATATATATAATTCAGCCCTTTCCAGCATGTCCAAAAATCAAAGATAAGCATGTAAAAAACTAAGCAGCAGCTAATTGATTGAATAAACATAAATAAGAAATTAAACTGCATTACTGCAAGTAGAAAAGAACTACTAGGCTTCCAAATCCTATATTGAATCTAGACTTAATATTTGATCTTTATGAACTTTTTCTAGAGCATCTTTTTGGCTTTCACCAGTTTCATTGTTTTTCTATTTCATTATAATCTATCATGTTCCTTTATGGTCTAGGAAAATATTCTAAAGTCATTGATAACTAGGATCACTATAATTCCTCAAGAAATCTTTTTTTTTTTCTCTCTCTTTTTAATGCCACCATAGGCCACAGATAAGGTGTTTCTTTGGTCTTCTGTTGCTTTATAATGTTTAGTTAGTAGTAAATTCCTATAATCTGGTGGAGGAGATTTTGTTTACCTCTATTTTCAGCTGAGTCATACTTGTTATTTGCAGCCTTGTTGTATTAACGATTAAACAACCAAACAACGTATAAAAGGCTGTAAACTAGCCAAAGTGGGTGAAGAACTTTCCTTTTGCAGTGGAATTTGCACTTTGATAAATGGAATACATGCTCCAAGAAAATTGAATTTGTGAGTTTACGCAAAATTGCTTTCATCCCCTCTAAAATGTTAGTTTTAGTCTGATAGTGGGGGACAAATCATGTATTGTTTGTAGGTGAATATAAAAGTCCCAGGATTTTGTTAACTGTTACAAAATTAAGGTTTTTAGGCTCATAAATTAGGGTACTTGTAGGAGAATGGCTAGGTAGATTTGAGGAAAATTCAGGATTCATTTATATTGATTTGCAGTAAAATAATAGGTTCTTCATTGGTTTTATATAAACCAGCAGATCAGTATGAATTTGAGAGCTTAGGAGAATGAGAGTGACTAGAGATACAGAAGAAATCCAGTTAAATAGGAAAAGGGAGAATAGTAGGTGATATTGACTTTCAAACTGAAATGTAAGTATACATGTGCCACTAAAGGTAAAGATTCAATCCTTGATTATAGACTAAACCCTAATAAAATTTCTAACTATTCATCAAGAAACCTAGAAAGTTGTTTGCTTCCCATTTATTGTTGGTTTGGAATTTTCCTAGGTTGTGATTACTTATCCTAAGAAGAGTAGGATTGTATGAATAATAATTAAGTCTGTAAATGTCTATGTATCTATTTATTTTTCTTGGGCTTTTGAAATGGAATTAGTATTTAAATTTGGAAAGCCTGCATACATAGTTTGCCCTCCTCTCTTTCTCTATTCTCCGCTTTTCTTCCCTCTACTGTTATAGTACCTCAGGTATTGTTGACAGCTTCAATACAAGTACCAATTTCTCTTCTTTTCTCACTCTAATCAGCTCTAATTAAAATTCTTATCCCAATCTTTCTCGTTTAATTCTTGATTCTAAAACTCAAGGTTTGCGATTATAAAAGCATTAGTTGGCTGGTTGGTTAGTCAACTTTCCTTACACCACCCAAGCTGTTCAAAAAGACTTGGAAAAAGACTAAAGTGCCATGTTACTGGCTTGCTTTAATCACAAGAAAACTCCAATCGTACTACAGGCTACAGCTATAAAGTTCAGACTTCTCAGGTATCACAAATTTTACATTGTGTATTTGTTTTGAGATAGTTGTATAAATATCCACATGGTCTTCCCTCATGGTCTTCTTTTTAGGATTATGGGCTTCTTTTAGACTGAGCAGCCAAACTTGTGAATATTGCAGTAGTTTGTTTCTTATATATGCTAGTTTCCTTTTGATACTTATATATAACCTTTGTCCTTTCTTTGTGCTTGTGGTCACTTGTTTATGTGATTTTCTGGCTATGAAAATAAGAGGACAAATGTATTGTTTCATATTTTGGATCTGCTAAAACTAACACTTGTTTGGCTATTATGCTTTAATGTTGACTTGCAATTCATTAGTGACCTGAAGTGCTATATGGTCAAAGGGAGTTAACATGTAATGGAAAAACTATTTTCGTTTATCACCTTAACTGCCTGTCATTTTAAAGAGAACTAAAACAAAAGAAGGCTTGTCCTTTGAAACTTTGAAACTGTCCTTTTAGCCTTCCTATGTGCTTTTAGTGAAACTGGACTGGAGTCAAGAAAAGTATTTTGGCATTATTTTTTTGGTACTTTGATCATCCTGTCAGGGTTTTAAAAATAAGGTAATATGTTTGATTAATGCATATTGGCTGATATGATCTGTGTGATTTATGATGCTATTTTTATTTGGTATGACCACATTTCTTTTTCATCTTTATTTTTTTAATGTTGCGGTATATGGGCAGCTAGGCACATATTAGCCAATTTTTACATTTTGCAATCTTCTGTACAGGGCAATAAAAAAGATGAAGAGCCAGTCAGAGTCTTCACTTCTTTCTTCTGTTCGATTATCAAGAAGAGAAAAGATTCTGGAAGTGGATGGAACAGTCACCACACAACCAGTTCTTGAACATGTTGGAATATCCACCTGGCCAGGTAGGTTCGCTGGATAAATAATTTGGTTCAATCATCTTTTCAAGTGTGCCTCTTTGTAAAACAGATGACCAATGCAAACAAACATTCTAATAGAATTTTTTGTAAACAAATATTTGGATATGGTACTATTTTCTTCTCTTTTTTCTTTTTTCCTTTTTTTGGAAAAGTTCATGTAATTCGATGTTTGACAATTTTTCTTATATATACACTGTCATGTGTGCAGGTCGGCTAATTCTCACAGACCACGCACTGTACTTTGAAGCTTTTCGTGTTGTATCTTATGACAAACCAAAAGTATATGATTTGTCAGATGATCTAAAACAAGTTGTCAGGCCTGAATTAACTGGACCATGGGGCACACGGCTTTTTGACAAGGCGGTCTTGTATAAATCTATTTCCTTGTAAGGCATGGTTCATATATGTTTCTCCTATTATTAAATAAGTATTTACTCCTGATTTCATCATATTAAAATCTACAATCTCATTAACTCTTGATCAAGAACTTCTGAAAACTGTGTTGATTATTAACCTGTAAATGTTTCTTGCAGATCAGAACCAGTTGTTATGGAGTTTCCTGAGCTTAAAGGGCACAGTCGCCGTGATTATTGGCTAGCTATTATCCGGGAAATTTTGTATGTTCACAGATTCATAAATAAGTTTCAAATAACAGGAGTTGAACGGGAAGAAGCTCTTTCAAAGGCCATCCTTGGAATTTTGCGACTACAAGCCATTCAAGATATTAGTTCTGTAAATTCTGTTCGTTTTGAATCTCTTCTTACGTTTAATCTTTGTGATCAACTTCCTGGTGGAGATTTGATACTAGAAACTCTTGCAAGCATGTCTTCCATGAGAGAATTAGAACGCACTAACAATTATAAGGCTGGAGGTGGAATGAATTCAATCTCATCCTTGGCCATGCTTTCCAATTTAGGATTTGTGTTTGGAACAAGTTCAAGTGATGCAAATGGGGCTGCACTTGCTGTGGGTGAGATAGCTGTGGGAGAGATGAGTTCATTGGAAAGAGCAGTTAAGGAATCTAGAAACAGCTATAAAAAGGTGGTGCTAGCACAAGAAACAGTTGATGGAGTTAAAGTAGATGGCATTGACACCAATTTGGCAGTAATGAAGGTGATACTGATAATATCATTTAATAACTTTCCACTTCTATTTGCAACCTTATATTGTGGAAGATGCTTCTTCCTCCCTTTGTTGTTTTGCTGTTTACTTGCCATTATTGTAATTGCATGAGAAAAGCTTTGATTGACTTGAAGTGCAGAATAATTTTTTGTCTCCTGGCAGTTATAGGCATTTTGAATAATCTCTTTGTCATCCAGGTTTAAGTGTCTGAATTTATGCTGTCAGATATGTGTATTACAGTTGCTTGGCATATCAAACTGTTTTTATTGCTTCATCAAACAAGACCTTATAAAATTCTCCTTTTTATTGTCTTCTTATCCAACACAACTGTGCCTCCTACTTCCACTATATGATTTCCTTATAATTTGTTCTCATCTGTTTGCAGGAGCTGCTTCACCCTGTCATTGAAGTTGGAAAGGGGCTTCTTTCCTTGGCATATTGGGATGATCCTGTGAAATCTTTGGTTTTCTGTTCTATTTCTTCTTATGTCATTTGGAGGTAAGACTAACTTTTTACATTATAGATTTCCAATGAGCATCTAAGGAAAGAATGATGAACAAAAATCAAGTTATTCCAATAATATTGGACTACATTTTCAAAATCAAGCTATTCCAATACTATTGGACTAAATTTTCAAGTAGTTAAAGCTTTAAACATTCATGGGGTTCCAATCTTTTAATTAAGTTGCTCCTAAATCTAAGTGTTGCTTTATCAGTGTTTGATCATATGCTTTTGCAGTTTTCAAAGCAAAGAATGGCAAAATTTTGCAGTAGCTCATTTCAGTGATTTTGTCCATACTGCAGGATTTACATAGGGATGTACCAAGAATTAGGTCATACCTAGCTTGTTTGTTTTTTGCCTTTTGCATCAGAATAGAACTAGATGTTTGATGATATGGTGGGGGCTGGTTGTCACTAGCACTGTTGTTAGAATCTTATGATTTTCGATTCGAATATTCGATTCCCCATCCTAGTGATTCGAACATACGGAGTGAATCATAAATGTACTTGAATCATATTATTCTCGATTCGATTCTGCATCCTAGTGATTCAAATCAGTGGGGTAAATCGCAAATATACCTAAACTATGACTAAATCAAAAGAATCAATAGTGAATGGGTGAATTGATATGAATCGACCAATTCTTCACCCGATTTGGTCGATTTCTCTATAGGGTTGTTAGACCTATAGCTTCAAAATTTAAGATTTCATTTCATTTTTGCTATGAGAAATGCACATAAAACCTTTCCTTAGCTATTTTTCTTCCACCAGCCTTTTTTCCCTCTTCTTTCTTTTTTTTTTTAATTTTTTTAATTTACTTCTCTAGTTATAGTTGTCAAATTATAGCATTTTATATTAATATACTCTAACCTTCTAATGTAACTTGCTCTTCTTTTTTATTATTTATTTGATCAAATTTAAATGGGAGTTCAAGTATATGCACAATGATCGGCATTGTCTACAATTCAAGAGTTCATTATTTATAGCATAAAATTATATAACATAATAAGAATATATTATTTTATAATAAAGCATACTTCTAATTAGCTAAATGATAATTCTATATTTATCAAAACATATAATGTGATTTTTTTCTTATTTTTTAGAACATATATTATTTTTAATTAATTTTGATAATTTTTATTGAATCTTATGATTTGATTTGATTGTCGATTCTCTATGCACAAAATAAAGATTTCGATTCTCGATTCAAATCGCAATTTGGCAATCATGCTCGCTAGGTTTTAGTACTTTTATGTATCACTCTCTTTGTATATAGTTTCTGGTAGGAACAGAAACCTGGTAGAGCAGTGTTAGGAATGGCAATGTGCCAGAGTAGTAGCGGATTTAGCTATCCCTTACCCTTCTCTCGAATGCAACTGTCCCCAACCTGTAACCCAGTGTTTCAGTGGAGGAGCAAAATTTACTCCATCTTTGGCAGGTTACCACACTTGGCTGTTACCCTCACCCATGTGCCTAAATAACTGCTCAGCTCACATTTGACTACACTGCATTTACCAACCTCTCCCGTCACCAGAATATTTTATTCATGCATTTATTGAGTCCAGCTAAAAAGGGCCAAACATTGCTTGTTTGAATGCATTGGGCATGTTAATTTTTTTTTGTTTTTCTTTGGTACCACATATTTCTCTAGTGTAACACAGATCAGTTACAGATCTGCTAAATTTCCCTCAGAATGCAATAATGTTCTCTGCGGTAACATCAACTTATCTTCTTAATATGTGAAGTTGGATGGGACATTGTTTAGCTTCACGATAGGTGTTTAAATCATGTGGACACCCATAGGGTAATTAGCTTGGTGGTAGGCAAACCTCTCAACTTAAGCAAAGTAACAACCCCCCTCCCCCCACCCCAAAAAAAAAAAAAAAAAATCACTCTTCTTCCCCTCCTTTATAAATCTCAACTCAACTAAGCTTTTATCCCAAAAATTTGGGGTCGGCTATATAGATTCTCTTTCTCCACTCTAAACGATTTTGGGTTAAATCCTTGAAAATGTGTAATGCTTCTAAGTCATGTTGTACTACTCTTCTCCAAGTCAGTTTAGGTCTACCCTATTTTTTTTTTATATTCTCTACCCTAAAGTGCTCTACTTGTCTAACTGGAGCCTCCGTATGTCTACGCTTCACATGACCAAACCACCTTAATCTCCCCTCTCTTAACTTATCCCCAATTGGTACTACTCCTACCTTTTCTCTAATAGTCTCATTACGGACTTCATCTAGTCTAGTATGGCCACTTATTCACCTTAACATTCTCATCTCCGCAACTCTTATCTTGGACACATACGACTTCTTCAATGCCCAACACTCACTACCATATAACATGGCCGATCGTATGGTTGTACGGTAAAACTTTCCTTTCAACTTATTAGGAATCTTGCGATCACATAAAACTCCTGTAGCACATCTCCACTTCAACTATCCGGCTTTAATCCTATGACTAACATCCTCCTCACATCCCCCATCTACTCGAAGGACTGAGCCGAGATATTTAAAGTGATTACTTTGTCCAGTATCACTCCATCCAAACTAACTCTTTTCTATCACCAGTTCGGTCTTTACTGAACTTGCAATGCATGTATTCTGTCTTCGTTTTATTTAACTTAAAGCCCTTTGACTCTAGAATACTTCTCCAAAGCTCTAGCTTTCTATTAACTACTTGCATCTCATCTATCAGAACTATATCATCCGCAAACATCTTGCACCAAGGGATACTCTCTTGTATATGTTTCGTTAATTCATCTAAAACTAATATAAAAAGGTAAGGGCTTACAGTTGAACCTTGGTGTAATCCAACTGGGATAGGAAAATCTCGTGTCCCCTCCCACTGTGCGCACAATAGTAGTTGCACCTTAATACATGTCTTTCAACACTTGTATGTATCTAATAGATACCCCTTTTTGTTCTAACACTCTCCATAAGACATCTCTTGGAACACTATCATAAGCCTTCTCTAAATCGATAAAAATCATGTGTAAATCTTTCCTCGCATCTCTATATTTCTCCATCAAGTTTCTAATAAGAAAGATCGCTTTCATAGTTGAACGACCAGACATGAAGCCAAATTGATTGGGAGAGATAGAAGCATCATGACGTAGTCGATGTTCCGCAACTCTCTCCCACAATTTCATAGTATGGCTTATGAGTTTAATTCTCTTATAGTTTGAACAACTCTGTATGTCTTCCTTATTTTTAAAAATAGGTACTAAATACTCCTCCATTCATTAGGCATTTTCTTTGAATTTAGAATCTTATTAAACAATTTAGTTAACCATGTCACTCCCATATCTCCCAAACACTTCCACACTTCAATTGGTATTCTATCGGGTCTACAGGCTTTACCCACTTTCATTCTCTTAAGTGCTTTCTTTACTTCTAAAGATCTAATCCTTCTAATATAATTCACATTCTTTTATGTTGCTTTGTAGTCTATATTCACACTATTACCATTTTGACTATTATTAAAGAGATCATCAAAATAATTTCTCCATCTTTCTTTAATGTCCTCATCTTTCACCAACAATTTTCCTTCATCCTTAATGCACCTAATTTGATTGAGATCTTAACATTTCTTTTCTCTCCTCCTTGCTAATCTATAAATATCTTTCTCTCCTTCTGTAGTTCCAAGTTTCTCATATAACTTTTCAAAGGCCTGCGCTCTTGCTTGAATAACTGCTTTTTTTGCTTGTTTCTTTGCTATCTTGTATTGTTCATATGCCTCATCATTATCACATTTAGATAATTTCTTATACCATTCTCTCTTTCTCTTCATTGCCTTTTGTACTTCCTTATTCCACTACCATCTCTCTTTTGAGGGTGGTCCATGTCCTCTAGACTCTCCAAGTATTTTTCTAGCTACTTCTCTAATTTTTGATGCCATCTGTATCCACATATCATTGGCTTCCATATCCAACTTCTATGCTTCGGACTCGAGAAGCTCATTTTTGAGCTTTACTTGCTTTACTCATTTGAACTCCCACCACTTTGTTCGAGCTACACTATTTCTTCTAACCTTACTTGAATTGTTCCTAAACTTGACATCCAAGACCACTAACTAATGTTGACTTGTTAAAGCCTCTCCCGGAATGACCTTACAATCCTTGCATAGAGCTCTATTTGTCTTCCTGGTTAAGAGAAAGTCAATTTGGCTTCTATGTTGCCCACTTTTAAAAGTCACTAAATGTGACTCTCTTTTTATAAAGTAGGTATGTGCTAGTATTAGGTCGTATGCCATAGCAAAATCCATAATATTTTTTCCTCCTCATTTCGGTTGCCAAATCCAAAACCTCCATGAACATTCTCATAGCCTTGCCTATCACTTCCTACATGTCCATTCAAATCTCCACCGATGAAAACATTCTCTTCATTCGGTATGCCTTGCATTAAATCATCCATATCTTCCTAAAACTTTTGTTTACTCTCACTATCTAGTCCTATTTGTGGGGCGTAAGTACTAACTATATTTATTGTTTCTCCTTCTAATACTAGCTTTGCTAGTATAATTCTCTCCTACTCTTTTCACAGCTATTACAACATTTTTCAACGTCCTGTCTATGAATATGCCCACACTGTTTTTATTTCTCTCCTTTTCGATAAACCACAGTTTGTACCTTAAATTACCCACTTCCTTACTTTTCTCTCTTACCCATTTAGTCTCCTGAATGCAAGCAATATTCACTATTCTCCTTTCTAAGTTATTCACAAGCTCCATTAATTTTCCTGTAAGTGATCCAATATTTCAAGTATCAACCATGATTCTCCTCCTATCATGTTTCTTCCTAATTTATCTCCTTCTATGATATCTTCTATTGTTCTCTATGCCTATCTGATGTTCTATTCTACTATCTGTCCTATGGGCTAACTTCTTTACCCACACCCGTTCATGATGTGGGAACCTTTGCTTATTTAACACCACACCCGGGCGCTGGCATGGCGCATCGCTTTTGGTGAACGCCCTATACCCTTGTATATTTCTCACTACACCCGGGCTTCGATGTAGTGCGTCGTAAGTAGAGGAGGCCCTAACGTTTATATCATTTGAATCCATATCATAAAATGTGACGAAATTTTTACGCTGGCTGTCACCTACCGCAATCATTCTCCTTTATCTGGGCTTGGGACCGGCTAAGCGCAAACTACTTAGATGGAGTTCCCCTCCTTTATAAACCTAAAAAAGAAAATTTTTCTTTATGTCGTGGCATGTGTGTTGCTCTTGTTTAGACTTCATGCTAAAAGAGTGAATCTTATTTCTTTATTGGATGTTTTTGAGAATATTATATTTCTTTATTGGTTTTCCTTTTTTAATATGCGTTATAA
Organism: Hevea brasiliensis; assembly: GCF_030052815.1. NCBI lineage: Eukaryota > Viridiplantae > Streptophyta > Magnoliopsida > Malpighiales > Euphorbiaceae > Hevea > Hevea brasiliensis. The sequence goes on from NC_079494.1 coordinate 101,956,445, forward strand.
CTCTGGATTTAAGATTGAGCAATAAGAAAGGATGGTTGTAGAAACAGAAAGGGAATTCTCTTGGATAGTTTGTTATATGTTTGATAATATTGTCCCTGCACGCATCATATCATTAGGTTTATTTCACGAGAACGTAACTAAAAGGATGTTTTTCTTAGGGGAAGGTTGTCTTATGCCTTTGGAATGGTGCTTATCTTTCTTTCAATCTTTATGGTGCTCACGCGATATTGTAACCAAGGAGGCCCCAACAACGGACTTAAGGTAATAGCACCTCCACCAATGACCACAATGGAGCAGCTTTTGGCTGTTCAGAATGCAATTTCTCAAGCTGAACAGCTCATCCAAGATGGAAACATTTTCCTTCTCAAGTTTCGTGCCTTATTGCTGTCCATTTTCCCCCAGGTTTCTCTCTCTGTCCTTGCAGGCTTAAGCATCTTGATGCTTTATTTTTTTCTTTTGACATAATTTTATCAAAAGCGTGGTTCGTATCTTTATTTTATATTCAAATTTATCCCCATGTTACTCAAGCATGTAACAATACTTGTTTGGTGTCTGCAACGACCAGGCGAGCGAGAAATTTGCAGCAGCACTTCTATGCATGGCTTTAATCCTACTTTTCATACCTATCAAGTACATCGTTCTACTCACCTTTTTGGAGGCATTTACAAGGTATTCACCTCCAAGGAAAGCAAGCAGTGAAAGATTGTCGAGGAGATTGAGAGAGTGGTGGTTTAGCATACCAGCAGCCCCTGTAGTTCTTGAGAGAGAAAAGGAAGAAGACAAAAAGAAGAAATGATTGAAGCTGTAATTTTAAGTAACAAAATACACATTTATATGTACAGTTATCAGAATATCTGGGAAAGTGTAAATCTCAACAAGAAGTAATGATGGAAAAAAAATGGAATAATCTGTTTGCATCTCTGTTAATAGGAGTGATTGTGAAAAATCTTGTCCGTATTGTGCAAGTCCTTTTCCTGGATAATGCTGCTTGAAGGTTTAACCAAAGAAAATATTCCATCCAGCCTGAGCTCAGGGTGGGCTGAATTTGATGTGAATCTGTTTTTAACTTCTTTTTCTAAAAAAAAATTATTTTTTTTCATAAAGAAATAAAGAAAAATGTTAAAAAATATATATTTTCACTTAAAATAATAAAAAACAATCTTGTAACTCAAAAATTAAAAATATATATTTATATCTTTAATAATTGAAATATGAGTCTTATTATAAAGAAAAATAATTTTAAATCTTAGTTAAGTTTTTTAAAATTAAAACACCAAACTCTATTGGTCATTTTTTTTTTATATATTAACTTTACTTTTGAAGTTTTATTTCAATTTTTTTAATTGTTTTCTTTATAATAAAATCGTAAAATATAATTTATTTTAACAATTACTATAAAAAATTAATATAATTTAAAAAAAAAATAAAGCAAAAAATTTTCATATTTACAAACATTACAAATAAGCAAAAACATTTTTTTTTATTGGTATATGGTCACAAAGGATCTATATGTATATTTTTGTTTTTCCTTATTAAATCAGATGAATATTAATATTATAATTTAGATTAAAGTAAAAATAAGTGAATTTAAATTTGATATATTTTAATAATAAAAACTTCAAAACAGTAAAACAGTTTTTCAAATTATTTTTAATAACATTTTAAATGATTTTTTTTTTTTTAAATAAAGTTCTAGTCTCAATGCCAATTACCAAATAGGCTCTAACGTGTTACTCCAACCTGTCATGGTGACCCAGTTTAAAATTATGATTAAGAGGTCAAAAAATTATTTTTTTGAAAAAATAATTTTAGATATTAAAGGTAATGATTTAAAAAAATTATTTAATTATTTTAAATTTTTATAATTTAAAATATTAAATTTAATTTTAAATAAATTTAATATCTTATAAATGTTAAAAGAAATTCTAATAATAATATGAAAACATACTTCAAATATGACTAGTTTTTCAAACGTATATTACGCGATGTCTCTATTCGTAGTATATACCTGTGATTTTTTTGTTTATATTGAATTTTGACTTATAATATAATATTATCATAATATATATATATATATATATATATATATATATATATATATATATATATATATATATATATATATATATATATATATATATTTATTTAACATTCGATTAAATTTAATTTATTTTCATAATATTAAATTACTATCATACTTAATTAAAATTGATTTATATTTTTCAAATTTTATATGTTTAATTTATTAGTTCTTAATAAATAATTAATTTACTTTTAAAATTATCTTCGTTCATAAATAACAATAATGTTTTTCTCACGATTAACAATAATGTTGGTGTTTTTATATTAATGATAACTTTAATATAGTCATTCATCATAGAAAAATTAACAATGTAAAACAAATAAATGAATGATTCTAGTCAAGAATAAATTATATAAAAAAAATAGATTAATAATGCAAGCATCACTTAAATATCTGAGAGCTCAATCTTCATTCTTTCATGGACAACATGGAAATTGAAATATTTGTCACTTTGCAAATTTTGTTGGACAAAATGCTCCATCTGTCATTTCTGTATTAGGCTTATCTTATAATATATTCAATAATATGAATGAATTAAATAGTCATACGAATCCTACGAATCATGGTAGTGCTATATCATTGAAACTAGAATCAATATAAAAACTCGCTAATCTCAGATGTGTCCATATGCAAATAATTTTGTCACTCAAGGCACTGCTCCAAGAAGGTTCCATTTGCATATGAAATTTTCTGCTATTTCTTCTGAAAATAGAGTGAAAAGAGATATAAATCACAAAAAAGATGAAGATGAAATGCAATAAGTTGTAGTAGAGATAAGTTTCGTAAAGTGATGGCATGTCAAAAGTCATTCAAGATGCACACATATTGGTCCATTCCAATTGTCATGACTCAACCTATGGGTCGGACCGGCACTAGAATCTGAGTCAGCCTAAAGCCCCCGAGGCCTGTAGTAAGCCTAATTATTCCTTAACCCAACTCTAAGGCCCATTTGGGCTCAATTTCAAGAATTCAAATACATTCTTAGTTTTGCCACGTGGTCTTTAAATTAATTTTTAAAAATCATTAAAATTTTATATTTTTAGAAAATCGAACCCGATTTTTAAAACCTAAAAAATCTCAAATAATTTCCCAAAATTTAACTAAAATAAAATATCAATATTTACCTAAAAATAATAAATTTAAAAATTAGGGGTGTTACATTCTTCCCCCCTTACAGAAAATTCGTCTTCGAATTTTACACATGGCAGAATAAAAGTATAGAATTACACATTGGATAGATAAGGGTACTTGTTACGCATGTCCCGCTCTGACTCCCAGATGCACTCTTCCATTGACTGACTCCTCCACAAAACCTTAACCATAGGGATCTGTTTTGATCTTAGCTGCCTCACTTAGTAGTCCACTATGGCTACAGGTTGATCCTCAAACGTCAGGTTTTCTTTCAGCTCTATTACATCCGGCTGTAGCACATGAGAAGGTTCAGGAATGTATTTCCTGAGCATGGAGATGTGGAATACAGGATGAACGTGAGAAAGGTTGGGTGGTAGCTCCAACTGGTAGGCAACTGCCCCAACTCTATCAGTAACCTCAAAAGGTCCAATATACCGAGGTGCTAACTTGCCATTCTTTCCAAATCTCATGACTCCCTTCATCAGAGAAACCTTCAGGAATACATAGTCGCCTACTGCAAACTCTACATCCCTCCGTCTAGGATCTGCATAACTCTTCTGCCTACTGAAAGCTGTTTTCAATCATTCCCTAATTAAAGGAACCATCTCTGAAGTGTACTGCACTAGGTCTACATCATGTACCTTTGCTTCTCCCATCTCCATCCAATACAGAGGAGACCTACACTTTCTGCCATACACTGCCTCATAGGGTGCCATCCCTATGTTGGAATGATAACTGTTGTTGTAGGCAAACTCCACCAAAGGTAGCTGACCATCCTATTGACCTCCAAAATCCAAAACACTCATGCGAAGCATGTCTTCCAGTGTTTGGATTGTCCTTCGGACTGTCTGTCTGTCTGAGGGTGGAAAGCAATACTAAAGTTCAACTGTGTGCCAAGTGCCTCCTGCAACTTCCTCCAAAATCGAGAAGTGAACTGGGGCCTTCTGTCAGATATTATGGAAGCAGGAACTCCATGCAATCTGACGATTTCTCGAATATAGAGTCAAGCGTATTGTGCCACAGAATATGTGGTCTTCACAGGCAAGAAATGAGCTGATTTAGTTAAGCGGTCTACAATTACCCATATCGAATCATATCCTTGCGTGGTACGAGGCAACCCAGTCACAAAATCCATAGTAATCATTTCCCACTTCCATTCTGGTATAGGGAGCTCTTGCAACTTCCCTGACGGCCTCTGATGTTCAAACTTCACCTTCTGACAAGTCAAACACTTGGACACAAAGTCTGCTATGTCTCTCTTCATGCCATTCCATTAATAACTATCTTTCACATCATGGTACATCTTGGTGGAGCCTGGGTGGATATTGTACAGTGTATAGTGTGCCTCTCGCATGATTTTATTTCTGAGATTGTCCTCGTCGGGCACACATATCCTGGAACCTTGCATAAGGGCTCCATTATTGGCAAATCAAAACTCACCACCTTTACCCTGCTGTACTCTTTCTATGATCTTCATCAATTGTTGGTCTCTGTGCTGGGAAACTCTGACTCTATCTCGCAGGTCTGGTCTCACTGAAAAATGAGCCAACAATACCCCCTCATCTGAAAGATCTAGGATTAGACCTTGATCCATCAACTCATGTACTTCCTGAATCAACGGTCTCTTCTCCCCTGATATGTGCGCCAAGCTACCAGAAGATTTTCTGCTCAAAGCATCTGCTACTACATTGGCCTTTCCGGGGTGGTACTGGATGGTGCAATCATAGTCCTTCAGAAGCTCCATCTATCTCCTCTGTCTCAAGTTTAAATCCCTCTGTTGGAAGATGTACTTCAAACTCTTGTGGTCGGTGTATATCTCGCACACTTCACCATACAGGTCATGTCTCCAAATCTTTAGTGCAAAGACTACAGTCGCCATTTCCAAATCATGGGTGGGGTAGTTCTGCTCATGCCTCTTCAGCTGCCTTAAAGCATAAGCCACTACTTTTCCATTCTGCATCAAAACACACCCTAAGCCAATTCTAGAGGCGTCACAGTACACGGTATATCCTTCACCACTCATCGATAGTGTCAACACAGGGGCGATGGTTAGACACTCCTTAAGCTTCTGGAAACTCTCCTCACAATCATTTGTCTAAATGAATGGAACATTCTTCCAAGTTAACTTAGTTAGGGGAGCTGTTATCCTGGAAAAATCCTGCACAAAACGCCTATAGTAGCCAGCTAAGCCCAGAAAACTTTGCACCTCAATGACTGTTGTAGGCCTAAGTCAATCAATTACAGCTTTAATTTTCTTGGGATCCACTTGAATGCCTTCACTAGAAACCACGTGTCCCAAGAATGAAATGCTTTCTAGCCAAAATTTACATTTTGAAAATTTGGCATATAGCTGGTTCTCCCTCAAAGTCTGCAACACCATCCTCAAATGCGACGCGTGTTCTTCCTTGGTCTGAGAGTATACCAAAATGACATCTATGAATACGATGACAAAATGGTCCAGGAATGGCCTGAACACTCTGTTCATGAAGTCCATGAAGGCTGCTGGTGCATTAGTGAGTCCAAAAGATATCACCAAGAACTCATAATGACCATATCTTGTCCTGAATGCTGTTTTGGACACATCCTCATTCCTGATTCTCAACTGATGGTAGCCTGATCGCAGGTCTATCTTGGAAAAGAATATAGCTTCTTGGAGCTGATCAAACAGATCATCGATCCTGTAACACCCTCCCAGTATCAACTCCGTACATTCTACTGTTCCGGTGACCGGTGTTGGTCCGGACAGCTAGAACGTCCGGAAAAATATTTAAACTAAAGTGAGGGACCATAATTAACTCAAATATTAATAAGAAAAATTTAGTAAAAATTTTAGAAATAAAATACAACCAAGTCAAATGAGCCGGTGCCCAAGCGATGGGTAACCAGAGGTAGGTTGCGGTTCTCGCAACTAGGAGCCCTAGACCCGGGGAAAAATTCATAAAATAATTTTTGGGACTCCAGAGAAGGGTCATTGAGGTCCTTGTGGCATTAGAATGCCAAGAAAATACTTAGAAAAATTTTTCAATCGGTACAGACAATTTTGACCCGTTAAGCCAAACGGAGGACATTTTGGTCATTTCGCCTTCAGAGACGATTTTTGGCCGACTTGTCCAGTTGAGTAAATAATTATTATGACATAAAATATGAATTAATATTGATGAAAAATTAATTTGAAGTTAGTAGGAAAGAAAGGAAAAGATAATACAATATAATGCAAATAATGACATCAATATGATGTCATTTAAAAAGTTCTCACCAATCACATGCAAACAACCAATTAATTAACCAATAAAAGAGACAAACAAAGACCAAAGAATTAAAAAAAAACCTATCAGCCTTCTTCTTCCCCAACCAGCCGAAATCTATACCCTATGCCAAACCTCAATTAACACTTCATTCAAGCTCCATTTCTCTCTTTGTTCCACCATAAAATCCCTTCTTCTCTTCATTAAAACTTGTCCACTCATCTTGGGAAAGTGTTTGGCAGCCTAGAAAAGGAAAGAAAGTGAAGTTTGAGCTTGGAAAATTTTGCCCTACAAGAGGTTAGTGCATATTTATACCTAAATCCCTTTCATTCCATGTTAAGGACTTAAAGTGAACAAGAATTTGTAAATTAAATGAAAAGAATTCATGTGTATGTCTACCATGAATTTCGGCAGCCCTAAGGAAGGAATGAGTTTGATTGTTTTAATGGACTTAGAGTGAATTAGAGATTATGTTTAAAGTGTATATATATATATATATATATAAGGAATGAAAGAGTTAACTAAGGAAATTTGTGAAAACCTTGACTTTGAGCTAGGGTTTGGGAGTGAAAATTTGACTTTGCTTAGGAAATTGTTAAAGAACATTCTAATGGTCAATTAGTGACCATTTGGGGTAAGTTGACCATAATTAGGAGTGAACTATTGCATGGCAAACTGAAATGGGCATGCTGCCTAGTGACAGCAGCAGGGAGGCTGTGAGTCCAGCCTGTTTGGACTGCCATATCATTGGCTGTGTAGGTTCAATTGGTGTTTGGCCAATTGGACATGAAACTAGACTTATAATGGCACAATTTTGCTGAAGAAACCATGCCCAAAAGACCAAAGCAAGTGGACCAAAAGTTGGCCCCAATCCGGATACCCTGCAAGCCAATTCTGCAGAATGACCAAATGAATAGTAACTGTTCATTTGGCCATAACTCACTGTAGAATGGTCCATTTGATCTGAAATTTTTACAGCAACAAGATGAGATATAGAAAAATAACTTTTATGAAGAAACCTACCCCAAATTATGACCAGAACCTATCCAACAAGGCAGTGGCAGTCACTGTTCATGGTACTGTAGATTTGGTAAATTCTGCAGATTTGAAATCCGGCCAGCTGTGGTTTTTGGACCATATCTGGAGCTACAAAACTCCAAATGGAGTGATTCAAAAAAATAAATTCAACTAGACAAAATAAGGAACAACTTTCATGTTTACCATTTCCTCAAATTTCCACTGTAACAGTCCCTAATGGAACAGTAAACTTATGGTACAAAATCTGAAATTTCTGCCCCGTAGTGCTAAGCTTGGAAATGGATTTGGTGACTTATTCCAACAAGTTTTAAATGCAAAATGTGGTACATTGGGGGTGTTAAAACCAATGCACCTATTTTCTATGCAAAAGTCAACTTTTTGTTGACCAATGAAGTGAATAGTGACACCAAAACTTGAAATTCAAAAATTGAAGAATTCAAAAGTATCAAATGCCCTAGTATACCTAACAAGATTGGTTTGGATAGTTTGGCATGCCAATAGGGTTCAGTTAGCAGTACTGCACATGGTATTATGCCATTCTGTGATTTTATGGCTTTTAGCCATTTTGATATTGTGTTGAGACTTGGCCTCGTGCCTGATATTATTCTGACTAATTAGCTGCTACATTGCACCGGGAGATACATATGTGACCGATGGTGTGACGGCCCGAGGTACTAGATACCCAGTGCCAGTTTACCCATTATCCAGTCCAGTCGTCCAGTATAGGTTACTTGGGCAACCAAATGAATGAAAGGGGACAAAGTTAACGAAATAAATGGATATACAAATACAAAACAAATAAGACATATACATTCAATGCATATCTATTTTCTGCTATTTTCTTTTATTTTATTATTGCACCACTAAGCATCATTGCTTAGCGCGTTGCTTTTGCCACGCGTAGGTTCTGGAGATACTGATCGTGAGCCCAGTAGACCGCAGACTGGGTGAGTCCATCCTGCAGCTCTGCATAGTGTCCGTGTCACCTCACCGTCTACAGTGCATTGGTAGGACACTAGGCTTCATTTTGGTATTTTGTAATTGATTTTTATTTTCCTTTGTGTAAATGAAACTTATGTAATGTATTTTGATTTTCATGTAAATAATGGAAGTTGTAGTTATAAATGGAAAAAATTGAGTATTTATTTATTGCCTGTATATGAGCATCACGAGAAATGAATGTTTGAGTAATGGAAAGGTTGATGAAATCATTCTGAGACTTTGTGATAAATGGAGTTGGGATTATTTGGAAATGATTTTGGAAGTGTTTTTCACAGGTTCCGAAGAACAGTTTTCTCTATTTTTAGCCGGTACTTTGCCGGATTTTCTATAAAATTTTCGGAACCCCAAATAAATTATAATTTCGATAAATGGCTTAAATAAATAATATTTCACAAGTTATATTCAAAACCATGATAAAAATTAATTAAGGTAAAATAGAGGGTGCCGGCACACCGTGTGACATTGCTTACTCGAATATACTGTACACGGGTAAGGAGTGTCACATTTAGTGGTATAAGAGCACGGTTTAGGCGTTTCTGGGCCTAGATTGAGTCCATACCATGCATTACATTTGTAAGAGTTGAGGTGACAGTAATGCAGATCTGTTTGTCTTTCTTATTTTGAATAGGATATGGACCTTACATCTCAGAAGGCAGTTGAGGAGGAAGTGGAGAGTTATGCTCCACTGCAGTGAGGCTGGGGTATGGGAGAACCTCGCCCGCCACTCAAGCAGAGCACCTTTCGGCCTCCACAGGCCGTGTTTCAACAAATGGCCGAATTTTTCAAACAAATGGCTGGGGTAATGCCACCACCACCACCACCTCCACAACCAAAATCACACCTGGAGAAATTGAGAAAGTTTGGAGTAGTGGACTTCTTTGGCAAGAGAGAAGATGATTCTGTTGCAGCCGAAAACTGGTTGAACAGAACAGGCAGAGTGTTAAAACAACTCCACTGCACTCCAGAGCAAAACTTGGAATCTGCTGTATCTCTGCTGCAAGACGATGCATATGAATGGTGGGATACTGTGTCCAGTGAAGTACAGCCAGAAATAGTGACATGGGACTTCTTTCTCTCTGAATTTAAGAAGAAATATTTGGGTAGTGTATACCTGGAAGAGAGAAGAAGAGAGTTTATTAATCTGAGGCGAGACAAATCCGATGGTCGAGTATGAGAAGGAATTTGTCCGATTGAGCCGCTATGGAAGGGAGATAGTCCCTAATGAAGCTGAAAGGTGCAAGAGATTTGAAGAGGGATTGAATGAAAACATAAAGATCATGATCACTGCCTTGGGAATCACTGACTTCACCAAGTTAGTGGAAGCTGCAATAAAGGTTGAAAATGTTAGAATCAGTGAGCAGACTAGAAGAGAGAGACAGCAGAAGAGGGGCCCAGGTCAGTCTAGTTCAGCTCCTGCATTTGGGAAGAAGTTCAAGGGTCCACCTGCACAGAGTTCAGGTCAGCCACAAGGTCGTGGTCACCTCGGGGGCCCAGCCACGCTTTACCTCTAGGAGAGGCCATCCACACCATCGGTGGGCGCTCTCGAGGATGGGGTTCAGGGACCAGCCCGGCATCTTACGCATGTCCACACCGCTTGAAATGGCATAAGGGAAGTGTTGGAGAGTAACGGTGCTCGCTAAGGTGTGGGTCAACAGAGCATCGGTTGAAGAAGCGTCCCACGCAGAACTACTACACTGCTCAACACAAGCGCATGCACCTACTCTGCATCACAAAGGGGTAGGAAATCCGCAAATCGAGGCGGTGGGACCATCACGAGGCTCAGATCCGAGCCAGAGAGGCGGATAATGGACCACTGCCGAGCTTATGCCATGAGAGCTCGGGAGGAGCAAGATGCCGGATGTGATCGAGTGCGTTCTCCTCTACAATACATCTGTGCATGCATTAGTGGATCCAGGATCCACTCATTCATACATCTGCATCAACTTACCCGTAGAAAGGGGGATACTAGTAGGGGAGAGTGACCAAGACATTCTGGTCACTAATCCATTGGGCCACAGTGTAGTGGTGAACAAAGTATACAAGGGTTGCCCGTTAAGAATTCAGGGGTATGAATTCTTGGCAGACCTGATTGAGTTGCCTTTTCACGAGTTTGACGTGATTTTGGGAATGGACTGGTTGTCACATCATCAGGCAATAGTTGATTGCAAATTGAAGAGGATTTCTCTGAAAACTAGTGAGGGTAATGAGATCACGGTTGTGGGTGAAAGGACAGATTTCCTGTCCAATGTTATCTCAGCCACAGTTGCAAGAAGACTGATGAGAAAAGGCTGTGAAGCCTACCTAGCACATGTGGTGGATACTAGGCAGGCTAAGCCAAACTTGAGTGATATACCCACAGTAAGCGACTTCCCAGAGGTATTTCCTGAAGAATTGCCTGGTTTGCCACCAGAAAGGGAAGTTGAATTTGCTATTGAGACACTGCACAAAGACCCATTTCCATTGCTCCTTATAGGATGGCACCCACTGAATTGAGGGAGTTGAAAACTCAGTTGCAAGAGTTGCTTGATAAGGGGTTCATATGCCCCAGTGTGTCACCATGGGGAGCTCCAGTGCTGTTTGTGAAAAAGAAGTATGGGACTTTGAGGCTTTGCATTGATTACCAGCAGTTGAATAAAGTGACTGTGAAGAACAAATATCCGTTGCCTAGAATTGATGATCTGTTTGATCAGTTGAAGGGAGCAGGAGTATTTTCTAAGATTGATCTCAGATCAGGGTATCATCAGTTGAGGGTGAAGGATGCAGATGTGTCAAAGACTGCATTCAGGACCCGATATGGGCATTATGAGTTTCTAGTGATGCCCTTTGGCCTAACAAATGCACCAGCGGCATTCATGGACCTTATGAACCGTATCTTCCATCCACACTTAGATCGGTTCATAGTGGTCTTTATTGATGATATTTTGGTGTATTCCAAGACCAGGGAAGAACATGATGAACATTTGAGGATTATTCTGCAAACCCTGAGAGAAAAGAAGCTGTATGCTAAGTTATCCAAGTGTGACTTTTGGTTGAATGAGATTGCATTCCTTGGACACATAGTGTCAGCTGATGGGATTAGGGTGGATCCCAAGAAAATAGAAGCAGTGATGGAATGGAAGCCTCCCAGGAATACAACTGAGGTCAGAAGCTTCTTGGGGCTAGCTGGGTATTACAGAAGATTTGTGAAGGGATTTTCCCTAATAGCTGCTCCAATGACCAAGCTGTTACACAAGAATGTCAGATTTGACTGGAATGACAAGTGTCAGACTAGTTTTGAGAAGTTGAAGGCTATGCTGACAGAGGCACCAGTGTTAACACAGCCAATATCAGGAAAGGACTTTGTGGTCTATAGTGATGCCTCTCATAATGGGTTAGGGTGTGTATTGATGCAAGAGGGGAAGGTGGTAGCTTATGCTTCCAGGCAGCTAAGGCCACATGAACAAAATTACCCTACCCATGATCTAGAGCTTGCAGCAATTATCTTCGCACTGAAGATATGGAGGCACTACTTGTATGGTGAAAAGTGCTACATTTACACAGACCACAAAAGTCTGAAATATTTGCCAACTCAGAAGGAGCTCAACCTTAGACAGAGGCGATGGATTGAGTTCCTGAAGGACTATGATTGTGTAATTGACTACCATCCTGGGAAGGCAAATGTAGTTGCTGATGCTTTGAGCAGAAAATCCTTCACAGCTTTGAGATCATTGAATGCCCGTCTATCTTTGGTTCGAGATGGAGCTATTTTGGCTGAGTTGCAAGTGAGGCCAAACCTGTTACAGCAGATTTTAGATGGGCAGAAGGTAGATGAGAAGCTAATAGCTATTATGAGCAAAATCCCAGAGGAAAAAGCAACTGATTATGAGGTGAAAGCAGATGGGTGTCTGTATTACAAAGGAAGACTGTGTGTACCAGATGATGGGGAATTGAAGGCCAGTATTCTAAAAGAGGCACACACCAGTGTATATGCTATGCACCCTGGAAGTACAAAGATGTATCATGATCTGAAGCTTCAGTATTGGTGGCCTGGTATGAAGAAGGATATAGCTGACTATGTGACTAAATGCTTGACATGTCAGCAAGTTAAGGCAGAACATCAAGTTCCATCAGGTTTGCTACAGCCTATACGCATACCTGAATGAAAATGGGATCGGGTCACCATGGATTTTGTAAGTGGTCTGCCTCTCACCCAGAAGAAACATGATGCAGTATGGGTGATAGTTGATAGATTGACAAAGTCAGCACACTTTCTGCCAGTTAGGACTGACTACTCACTAGAGAAGTTAGCAGAATTGTATATCAGTGAGATAGTTAGACTGCATGGAATTCCACTTTCCATCATATCTGATCGAGACCCGAGGTTTACATCGAGATTTTGGAAGAAGTTACATGAACCCTTGGGTACACAACTCCATTTCAGCACAGCTTTCCATCCTCAGACGGATGGGCAATCAGAAAGAGTAATCCAGGTAAACAATTGAAACCAATGAAATTGATGCAAATATTGAATTAAAATGATAATAATAACATGAAATATATATCAGGTCCTTGAGGATATGCTGAGGAGTTGTGTCATTGAATTTGAGGGAAGTTGGGATAGATACCTCCCACTGGCAGAATTTGCATACAACAATAACTACCAAGCTAGCATCCAAATGGCCCCGTATGAAGCACTGTATGGGAGGAAATGTAGAACTCCAGTGTCTTTGAATTGGGCGAAGATAAGTGGTAGGGCGGACACAGTGAAACAGATCGAGGAGAAAGTGAAACTAATTAAAGCCAATCAAGGTTGCCTCGCATGCATGTAAATCTTATGCCGACCTGAAGAGAAAAGAAATAGAATATGTGGTTGGCGACAAAGTGTTCCTCAAGGTGTCACCGTGGAAAAAGGTATTGAGATTTGGAAGAAAAGGTAAGTTGAGCCCTAGGTTCATTGGCCCATATGAAGTCATTGAACGTGTGGGTCCAGTGGCCTATAGGCTAGCTTTACCACCAGAGCTAGACAAGATCCATAATGTGTTCCACGTGTCCATACTCAGAAGATACCGCTCAGATCCTTCACATGTCATCTCCAGGGAAGAAATTGAAATACAACCGTATTTGACATATGAAGAAGAACCCATACGGATCCTGGCTCGGGAAGTGAAGGAGTTGAGGAACAAGCAGATTCCACCGGTGAAAGTGCTTTGGAGGCACCACAACACCGAGGAGGCAACTTGGGAAAGTGAAGAGACGATGAGGCAACAGTTTCCTCAACTGTTTGCATCAGGTAAATTTCGAGGACGAAATTTAAATTAGAGGGGAAGAGTTGTAACACCCTCCCGGTATCAACTCCGTACATTCTACTGTTCCAGTGACCGGTGTCGGTCCGGACAGCTAGAACGTCCGGAAAAATATTTAAACTAAAGTGAGGGACCATAATTAACTCAAATATTAATAAGAAAAATTTAGTAAAAATTTTAGAAATAAAGTACAACCAAGTCAAATAAGCCGGTGCCCAAGCGATGGGTAACCAGAGGTAGGTTGCGGTTCTCGCAACTAGGAGCCCTAGACCCGGGAAAAAATTCATAAAATAATTTTTGGGACTCCAGAGAAGGGTCATTGAGGTCCCTATGGCATTACAATGCCAAGAAAATACTTAGAAAAATTTTTCAATCGGTACAGACAATTTTGACCCGTTAAGCCAAACGGAGGACATTTTGGTCATTTCGCCTTCAGAGACGATTTTTGGCCGACTTGTTCAGTTGAGTAAATAATTATTATGACATAAAATATGAATTAATATTGATGAAAAATTAATTTGAAGTTAGTAGAAAAGAAAGGAAAAGAAAATACAATATAATACAAATAATGACATCAATATGATGTCATTTAAAAAGTTCTCACCAATCACATGCAAACAACCAATTAATTAACCAACAAAAGAGACAAACAAAGACCAAAGAATTAAAAAAAAAACTATCAGCCTTCTTCTTCCCCAACCAGCCGAAATCTATACCCTATGCCAAACCTCCATTAACACTCCATTCAAGCTCCATTTCTCTCTTTGTTCCACCACAAAATCTCTTCTTCTCTTCATTAAAACTTGTCCACTCATCTTGGGAAAGTGTTTGGAAGCCTAGAAAAGGAAAGAAAGTGAAGTTTGAGCTTGGAAAATTCTGCCCTACAAGAGGTTAGTGCATATTTATACCTAAATCCCTTTCATTCCATGTTAAGGACTTAAAGTGAACAAGAATTTGTAAATTAAATGAAAAGAATTCATGCGTATGTCTACCATGAATTTCGGCAGCCCTAAGGAAAGAATGAGTTTGATTGTTTTAATGGACTTAGAGTGAATTAGAGATTATGTTTAAAGTGTATATATATATATATATATATATATATATATATATATATATATATAAGGAATGAAAGAGTTAACTAAGAAAATTTGTGAAAACCTTGACTTTGAGCTAGGGTTTGGGAGTGAAAATTTGACTTTGCTTAGGAAATTGTTAAAGAATATTCTAATGGTCAATTAGTGACCATTTGGGGTAAGTTGACCATAATTAGGAGTGAACTATTGCATGGCAAACTGAAATGGGCATGCTGCCTAGTGACAGCAGCAGGGAGGCTGTGAGTCCAGCCTGTTTGGACTGCCATATCATTGGCTGTGTAGGTTCAATTGGTGTTTGGCCAATTGGACATGAAACTAGACTTATAATGGCACAATTTTGCTGAAGAAACCATGCCCAAAAGACCAAAGCAAGTGGACCAAAAGTTGGCCCCAATCCGGATACCCTGCAAGCCAATTCTGCAGAATGACCAAATGAACAGTAACTGTTCATTTGGCCATAACTCACTGTAGAATGGTCCATTTGACCTAAAATTTTTACAGCAACAAGATGAGATATAGAAAAACAACTTTCATGAAGAAACCTACCCCAAATTATGACCAGAACCTATCCAACAAGGCAGTGGCAGTCACTGTTCATGGTACTGTAGATTTGGTAAATTCTGCAGATTTGAAATCCGGCCAGCTGTGGTTTTTGGACCATATCTGGAGCTACAAAACTCCAAATGGAGTGATTCAAAAAAATAAATTCAACTAGACAAAATAAGGAACAATTTTCATGTTTACCATTTCCTCAAATTTCCACTATAACAGTCCCTAATGAAACAGTAAACTTATGGTACAAAATCTGAAATTTCTGCCCCGTAGTGCTAAGCTTGGAAATGGATTTGGTGACTTATTCCAACAAGTTTTAAATGCAAAATGTGGTATATTGGGGGTGTTAAAACCAATGCACCTATTTTCTATGCAAAAGTCAACTTTTTTGTTGACCAATGAAGTGAATAGTGATACCAAAACTTGAAATTCAAAAATTGAAGAATTCAAAAGTATCAAATGCCCTAGTATACCTAACAAGATTGGTTTGGATAGTTTGGCATG
The DNA here is from genome assembly GCF_030052815.1 of Hevea brasiliensis. Classification (NCBI taxonomy): domain Eukaryota; kingdom Viridiplantae; phylum Streptophyta; class Magnoliopsida; order Malpighiales; family Euphorbiaceae; genus Hevea; species Hevea brasiliensis. Next base: position 101,972,376 of record NC_079494.1, read on the forward strand.
CCAATAGGGTTCAGTTAGCGATCGCACATGGTATTATGCCATTACGTGATTTTATGGCTTTTAGCCATTTTGATATTGTGTTGAGACTTGGCCTCGTGCACGATATTATTCTGACTAATTAGCTGCATTACATTGCCAAGGAGATACATATGTGACCGATGGTGTGACGGCCCGAGGTACTAGATACCCAGTGCCAGTTTACCCATTATCCAGTCCAGTCGTCCAGTATAGGTTACTTGGGCAACCAAATGAATGAAAGGGGACAAAGTTAACGAAATAAATGGATATACAAATACAAAACAAATAAGACATATACATTCAATGCATATCTATTTTCTGCTATTTTCTTTTATTTTATTATTGCACCACTAAGCATCATTGCTTAGCGCGTTGCTTTTGCCACGCGTCGGTTATGGAGATACTGATAGTGAGACCAGTAGACCACAGACTGGGTGAGACCTCCTGCAGCTCTGCATAGTGTCCGTGTCACCTCACTGTCTACAGTGCATTGGTAGGACACTAGGCTTCATTTTGGTATTTTGTAATTGATTTTTATTTTCCTTTGTGTAAATGAAACTTATGTAATGTATTTTGATTTTCATGTAAATAATGGAAGTTGTAGTTATAAATGGAAAAAATTGAGTATTTATTTATTGCCTGTATATGAGCATCACGAGAAATGAATGTTTGAGTAATGGAAAGGTTGATGAAATCATTCTGAGACTTTGTGATAAATGGAGTTGGGATTATTTGGAAATAATTTTGGAAGTGTTTTTCACAGGTTCCGAAGAACAGTTTTCTCTATTTTTAGCCGGTACTTTGCCGGATTTTCTATAAAATTTTCGGAACCCCAAATAAATTATAATTTCGATAAATGGCTTAAATAAATAATATTTCACAAGTTATATTCAAAACCATGATAAAAATTAATTAAGGTAAAATAGAGGGTGTCGGTACACCGTGTGACATTGCTTACTCGGATATACTGTACACGGGTAAGGGGTGTCACAGATCCGAGGAAGTAGATACTTATTCTTTACAGTCACCTTGTTCAGCTGTCTATAGTCAATACACAACCTCAATGATCTATCTTTCTGTCACGACCCAACCTATGGGCCGGACCGGCACTAGGACCTGGGCCAGCCTAAAGCCCCCGAGGCCCGTAGTAAGCCTTAACTATTCATTAACCCAACTCTAAGGCCCATTTGGGCCCAATATCAAGAAAACAAACGGACAGAGTCCGGCCATAAAATGGACTTTCCAACGGGGAGTTTTCGACTCACCCGACCTGTAAACACAATAAACAATCCATTGGGGAGCTCAGCTCACCCTCCACATACTCATCAACATAATAATAAATGGGAGCTCAGCTCCCTCATCCAATCCATCAAACAGACTTAAAATATTAAGTTTACAGGTCCAACATGAATATAATATTACAGACCAATTTCAAATAATTACTGCTAACACATGCGGAAATTCTAGGAGTAATTAAAATTACACAATATTGATAAACAACCTGCGAGGTAAACAGCGAGTTAACCTGAACAAAATATCCTCCTGTGGCTGTAAAAATTTTTGAACAGAGTGAGAGTTCGACTCAGAGTAAAATATCAATCTTAACTATAATCTCTATAACTATCTCAAACTAATGCAACTTTGTAGAGTGAAATGCAACATACACAACATTTTCACATCATAACATCAAAAGGTAATTTGGAGCACTCACACACCTGTAGTATCAATCATAACATATGGAGTGATCCCTATCTGACTCTCTTAAATCCAACACGGTGCCGAATTACTCAAGCTCGGACTTCCACTTAATAACCAAATCGAGGGTCCCAGCGAATTACTCAAGCCGTGACTACCCCTCGAAGGAACGGGTCCCAGCGAATTACTCAAGCCGTGACTACCCCGTCCTATCCATAGTCCACACCACATCACACGCACGCCAACGCACGCACACTGCTCCAAATTACCACAACAACATCCATGGTACATCAACAGTTATGAATGCAACATAAATCGTGCCTAGAGTTTAACTACATAAATATATGCATATAAGTGATGCATGGGCATCTTGAACATATAATAATATCGAAATAATAAATAAAAATAATATTTTACTCACGGACTTGACGACAAATTCTTGTGGCGGTGGGCGGAGGAAGAAGGCATCGGCTCACCGACAATCATATTACATTTATTTAATACAATCGACTCAATACAAATAAAGAAAAGACCAATTACGCCCTAAGTCGTGCGAAAATCCGTGAGTCTCCCTATACCTAGGACCTACCCAACCTGCAGAAGGGCTAAAAACGCACTTCTATACTCACAATCCATACATCAACAGTTCAATCATATCACACAGCCCCTCCTGGGCCCATCAAATCAATCATCCATCACAATACGCAAAATTTCAATTTAGTCCTTATTATTGATCATTTTTGCAAAAACTGCCCAAACAAGCTCTAAAAATTATAAAACTTTGCCCCGCGGTCCTTAGCAATATTACTAAGCTATTGCAAAAAGAATCGTAATTTTCTAAGCTATCACGAATATTTTATGGATTTTTAATCCTATTTAAGCACTAGAAAATTACGTAAAAACTAGGTTCGGGTTTACCTTTGCCGATTCCGACTTCGGGGACGCGCTCGGGACGTCTGACAATGGGGGGCTAGCCAAAACCTCGGCCCAATTCGGAGACTTTTCCGGTCACGGTGCATGCGGCGAAATTTGCGAACTTGGTCAATCGCCGAATTTCCGAATCGAGGATACCTACGAAGCCCATAACACGGGGTTAGCACATAAATTTTCAGAATTTTCTAAGCTCATTTAATGCTCGAAATTACACTCACGGTCCGTGGGACCCACCGAAAACCGGTGTCGAAAAATTCGAAATTTATGTCGTTGCGAAGCTCTCGCCGAATGGGGCGTGTTGGGTGGCCTCGGTTTCCTCGTGGGATTCACGGTTTTCGAGAAATCTAGCCCAAAAGTCGAAATGGGCTAAAATCTTCCCGAGCAAAAATCGGACAAACCGCTCGATGGATTTCGGCGTTCTTGGTGTCTATGGAAAGCTCTCGCCGAGTAGATGATTTTAGACACAAGACCTGGTCCAATCGGTGGCCGGATCGGCCGGATTTGGCGGAGCTGGGAAAAGAAAGAGAAAAGAGAGGACGACGCGGCGGAGAAGAAAAAGGAAAGGAGCGGTTCGATTCGACCGGTCCGATCGATCGGTTCGATTCGGCGGTTCGATTCGAAATACAAAATTTTGAATTTTTACTGCCTCGGGACCAAAAGCGAGGTCCAAAAATTAGAAAAATTCGTAAAACTGAGAAAAATACGTAGACTCCAAATATATTTTTAGTTTTGCCACGTGGTCTTTAAATTAATTTTTAAAAATCATCAAAGTTTATATTTTCGGAAAATCGAACCCGATTTTTAAAATCCGAAAAATCTCAAAAAAATTCCTAAAATTTAAATAAAATTAAAATATCAAAAATACTCATAAATAATAAAATTTGGGGTGTTACACTTTCTTTCTCACAAATAGAACAGGAGCGCCCCAGGGTGAAGTGCTCGGACGTATAAAACCCTTGTCCAAAAGCTCCTGTAGTTGCTCATTCAGCTCTTTCAATTCTGCTGGTGCCATCCTGTAAGGTGGCATTGATATGGGGTTTGTACCCGGCACAACATCAATGCAAAACTCTATTTCCCTTCCTGGTGGCAATCCAGGAAGCTCCTCAGGGAAGACATCCATGAATTCTCAGACAACAGGAATATTTTCCATATTGACACCTTCTACAGATGTATCTCTCACCAATGCCAAATACCCTTAACATTCACGCTTCAATATTTTTCTAGCACTAATTGCTGACACCAAATTATATGGAGCCACGTTCCTGTCACCATCAAAGCTAAACTCTTTCACATCAGGTATGTGGAAATACACCTTTTTATTCCTGCAGTCTAAAGTGGCATAATGAGTTGCCAACCAATCCATTCCTAGAATTACATCGAAATCCATTACTGGTAGAGGAACTAAGTCTGCTGGGAGGATCTTTCCATCCACTATTACTAGGCTACCCGGAAAAACCATATCTACATCTACGTTGTCACTAAGCGGGGTAGCTATAGACAAAGGGCATTCTAAAGTTGTAGGGTTCCTACCCAATCTCATGGCAAACACTAGGGAGACAAATGACTGCGTAGCACCCGGATCTATTAAAACACGAGCCTTATAGGAACAGACCAAAAGAATACCTGCCACAACTACATTGGAAGCCTGAGCATCCTGGTGGGTTAGGGTGAAAACCCGAGCTTGACCCCTACCCAGGGTGGCAAAACCCTGATACTGACTTCTACCTCCTGATCTACCTCCAAATCCATGTCCCCCTTGTCCTCGGCCCTGTTGAATCGGCCTTGCCATCTTTGGAAGCACTAGGATACAACTGACGAGGAACATTTGCAACAGAACCCTGTGATCCCATCTGTAGCTCGCTAAACACTGGGTATTCCCTAGCAAAGTGACCTGGTTGGCCATACCTGAAACATACTCCTCAACCCATCAGACAAAGTCCTGAATGTCCTCTTCCACACTGTGTGCAAGGTGCAAGGGAGGATCCTGAACCAGACCTAGAACTGCTGGATCCGCACCCTGGTCTGAATCCTCGAGATTTGTGTCTAAAGCCACTCCTCTTGCTTCTACTTTTTGCTCTGTAATTACTTTGGCCTCTGCTGTCCGGAGCACCCATGTGGGGAACACCCGAAGAACCCTCTGCTCTATTTTTCTTTGCTCTTCCACTATCATCTCCGGTGTAGCTAATCTCAATCTGTCTGGCTCGATCAACTACCACATCAAAAGACTGATCAGACATCATGGCCAGGTTTGCATACCTCCTGTCAAGCCCCTTTAGGAACCTCTTCACCTTCATAATTTCTGTAGCTACTGCTGTAGGGGGGCATACCTGCTCAGTTCCAGAAATTCTGTAGCATATTCATCCACAGACCTGCCATTCTGCCTTAAGGTCTCAAAGGCCCACTACTTTTGATCTTTAAAACTTTATGGTACAAATCTATTGATAAACAGTTCCACAAACTGGGTCCATGACAAACCTTCCATCCGAGGTAATATGTAGTCACTCATCCATTGTCTAGGCATAGGCCCTATGACATGCTGCATACACTCTATGAGTCTCCTATCAGTCAACTGCAACTCTGTTCCTGCTTGTTTGTAGGAATCCAAAAATCGATACGCATCGTCTGACACATCATAAGTACTAGGCACCAACTTCTTGAAATTGATTATCTGTTTGTAAGGTTCCCCTCTTGGTGCGATGGACTGCTACTGTTGAGGAGGGTGGACCATATACTGTGCCATCATATCGATGGTTCTTTGCAAACCAGCTAGAGTAGCTGCCATTGGGTCCATGGGACCTGAGGCCACAAAAGACTGATCCTGAACTGATGGCAGCTGTTCTTCTACTTGAGCAGTTCTAGGCCTCTTACCCCGCCTCCTCGGGGCAGGCACCTCATCCTGTGCTGACACCTCGTCAGGCACATCTGGTTCTGGTGCAGTGGCAGCTCTCCTGCTTCTATGCATTTTCTTAAAATTCAACAGCATTAGCGCACAAAATTTCAAAATTGCATATTACACAGCTCTATAGACTCATATTTACACAATTATATAAAGCAGAAATTAGAAGCAAAGATGACAATACAAAACGAATGTGGACCCTATTTTTCCGCATGTGACTCCTATTAGACTCTTCCCAATACTTTAGACAATTTTTCCCTATGAATCTGGAGCCTAAGCTCTGATACCACAATTGTCACGACCTAACCTATAGGCCGGTCCGGCACTAGGACCTGGGCCAGCCTAAAGCCCCCGAGGCCCGTAGTAAGCCTAATTATTCCTTAACCCAACTCTAAGGCCCATTTGGGCCCAATTTCAAGAATTCAAATATAATCTTAGTTTTGCCACGTGGTCTTTAAATTAATTTTTAAAAATCGTCAAAGTTTTATATTTTCAGAAAATCGAACCCAATTTTTAAAACCCGAAAATTTCAAATAATTTCTCAAAATTTAACTAAAATAAAATATTAATATTTACTCAAAAATAATAAATTTAAAAATTAGGGGTGTTATAATTCCAATCATTGGCATTTAGCTTTAAAAAGGTGATCAAAAGGTACCTAATAACATCAATAACAACTTTTAGAGAACCTTAACAAGAAACAACAAGAGAGAGAATAAAAGAAGTTATTCCAGCTAACAATAGCATAAACATGCAACAAGCATTCATTTATGTGTGAGGTCTGGGCAAGGAATTTATTATTTATAAAGTAGGAGCTCAAAAAAAAAATAAAAAATTAAGACTTTGCATATATAATACCTCATCTCACATTCTGCAACATTGTAAGAAAATATTACCATTTATATGTGTCAAGATAAACTTTGTTTTAGCAATTGGCAAGCATGTCATCATATGACTGCACATTTTAATGGTGAAATTGATCTAGCTTCCTTCCAAAGAAAACCATCACACCTCAATTTAGTTGGCATATTAACACATAATGATTTATTTCATAATTAATAAAGCATAAATGAAAATAAACAAGAATTTGCAACATACAGCACATCTCTTATCTCTTAATTCACCCCAGGATCTTCATGCAGCACTTATTATCTCCCCCTCTAGCAGCTGGAAATATAGATTTTAGGTTACTTAGGTATGTCACAGATATTAAATTTCTATTTAAAATTGTTTCAAAGTATCCATAAATCCTTGCTCAAAAATTTGCACACCAAGCCATTGCTATAGTGTGTTCCCCGCAGATTATACATTATGCAAACATCTATTGTACTTATTTGATGATTTATTTAATCTATGAATAAGGAAACTATATAATGATCTTTAATTTTAGAATTATAGTTTTTGATAGGGGTTATTATCTCAATAAGAGATTATTACATTGCAGATTATTAACAAAATCCCCAAATTAATGGTAAGCTAACCGTGGAATCATCCTTTGTTTATACATATAAACTCAACTCAACTCAACTAAGCCTTTATCCCAAAAATTTGGGGTCGGCTATATGGATTCGCTTTCTCCACTCTGAACGATTTTGGGTTAAATCCTCAGAAATATGTAATGCTTCTAAGTCATGTTGTACTACTCTCCTCCAAGTCAATTTAGGTCTACCCCTTTTTTTCTTTTTATCCTCTAATCTAATGTGCTCTACTTGTCTAACTGGAGCCTTCATATATCTACACTTCACATGACCAAACCACCTCAATCTCCCTTCTCTCAACTTATCTTCAATTGATACCACTCCTACCTTTTCTCTAATACTCTCATTACGGACTTTATCTAGTCTAGTATGGCCACTTATCCACCTTAACATTCTCATCTCTACAACTCTTATCTTAGATGCATACGACTCTTTCAGTGCCCAACACTCACTACCATATAACATAGTCGGTCGTATGGCTGTACGGTAAAATTTTTCTTTCAATTTATTGGGAATCTTACGATCACATAAAACTCCCGTGGCATGTCTCCACTTCAACCATCCCGTTTTAATCCTATGACTAACATCCTCCTCACATCCCCCATCTACTTGAAGGACTGAGCCTAGATATTTAAAGTGATTACTTTAGGACAGTACCACTCCATTCAAACTAACTCCTTCCCTATCACTAGTTTGGCCTTCACTAAACTTGCAATGCATGTATTCTGTCTTCGTTCTACTTAACTTAAAACTTTTTGACTCTAGAGTACTTCTCCAAAGTTCTAGCTTTCTATTGACTCCTTCTCGTGTCTCATCTATCAGAACAATATCATCCGCAAACATCATGCACCAAGGAATACTCTCTTGTATATGTTTTGTCAGTTCATCTAAAACTAATGTATACATATAAGAAATCTAAAAAATAATCACCACAATTTCAACATATATCACTGATAGCTCCAAAATAAGCTTGTAACACTCATTCACTCACTTTGTTCTATTAAAATATCTCAAAATGAAATTTAACATATGGGCTACAAATTCATACAAAGAAGATCCAATATCAAATTAAAACAAATGAAGCAAGTTAATAAGATAGAGACCTCACTTATTTTGATCACAAATATGAGGTGATGCTAGTATTTCATTTGATTACACGGCTCGACCTCCTTAATAACATGAAGCATACTATAATAGCTAATGCAGAAGGAAGATAATTCATGCACCTCAAATATAAAATCATTAATATGTAATATTAAATTCTAAACTTTTAAAAATTTAGAATTATAATTATAGAATTACAATAAATATATTGATTAGTTTATTTTTTATTAACCAATTAAAATAAAATAAAATTAGTTTGTTTATTGTTCATAGGTATTTTTGGTTATGCCATTATTTCTCCTTTCCCACTTTTATTTATATTATTTATATTTATAAAATTATAGATATAGAGATATATAAGTATTACACTAAAGTATAGCTATGTGAATAGCAATTCTTCTCGAAGTAGAGTATTATCCTCGTGCAATTGCATAAATTATTTGATACTTTTAATATATTAAAATGATTAATTCTTATTGATTATAAGGCTTATATTAATTGCAAGTATTTTTTATAATATAATATAATATATAATAATTGTCTTTTTTCTATTGATATTATGGCTTATATTAAATAGAAATTTTTTTAATGAATTAATATATAAAAAGGATTATAATTTGTTAGGTTTCTAACAAATGTCGATAATAATGAGTTCTAAAAAAAAATTATCAGTCTATATGTTACCATTAATTTAATAATTAATATTAATATCTTAATTTATTAATGTGATTTTTATTATTTAACAGAATTTATTTAATTTTTTATATATAAATAAGATTTTTAATATTAAATTATTAATTAATTATATATTTAACATGAAAATATGTATTGTAAATTTAATATATGAAATCATGATCATCGAGTTAGTATTTTTTTTTTTTTTTTAATTATGATTCATTACAAGAATTTTATTTGTACTAGAATCTTATTTGTAATAATAAAATTATTGAAAATTAAAAAATTTTCTTCTCTTTTATTTTTTTTATAAAATATTGTTTTTAATATTTATATGTAATTAATAGAATTATTAAAAATTATTTTTTTCCTTCTTTATGTTATTTTTCTTATAAAATATTGATTTTGATATTTAAAATTTTAATATTGCTTTTGAGTTATAATTGAATTAGAATTGAAATTTTAATTCTTTTCTTAAATATATTAGTTTTTAATAGCTAATTAATTTTTTTTATTAATTTAAATAATAAAAAAATATAATTATAAATAACATAAATAATGAAGGATATTTCTCTTTTCCGTTATTTTTTTCATAAAACACTGATTTTTATATTTAAAATTTTCATATTGCTTTTGACTTATAATTGAATTAGAATATAAATTTTAACTCTTTTCTTAAACATATTGGTTTTTAATGACTAATTAAATTTAGTTTTTCATTAATTTAAATAATAAGAAATTATAATTATAAATAACATAAATCATAAAGAGTATTTTTGATAATGTCAATGTTCCCCTTCCACATTTATATATTTTATAGATTATAATAAAAAATAATAGATAAATTGATAATATTTTTTATTTTATTTATTAATTTTTTATTTTAATTAATTATTTTTTATAAAATTTTATATTTAATTAAAGTTAAGTATAAGTAAGATTAAGAATTTTAAATTTATATAAACTCTAAAATTAATAATTTTAAATTTATATAAATTTTAAAATTAATTTAAATAATAAAATATAATTATAATTAATTTTAAAAATAAAAAATAATTTAAATAAAATTAATCCCTTTATACATTTATATACAATATACTCAGTGCTTTGATGGGGCTATAGCCCCCAAAGCCCCCTCAAAGCTTTTTAAAATTAAATTTTCATCAATAAATATTTAATTTTTTTAAATAATTACTATTGACCCCTCAAAAATTTTTAAAATTAAAATCACATCTAAAAATTTTAGTTTAATTTTTTTAATAAAAATATTTTTTATTCTTCTAATGTTTCTATATTTTTTAGTCTTTACACTTTTATGTATATTTTATTTAATTTTTAATTATTTTATTTTAATCTCTTAATGTTTTATATTTTTATTTTAATTTTTATATTTTTATCAAGATTTATTTTTTTTTAATTTTATTTTTGGTCCTCAAACATAAATTTCTGGTTGCGTCCTTGTCCCTGTGATCGGCTAACATCCAGTAAATATACAAATGACGATTACGTGATGCTGAAGAAACAAGTGGATTTCCAGACGACATTGGCTTTTCAAATTATCAGACCAAGTGGATTTCCAGACGACATTGGCTTTTGAAATGATCAGACCAAGTGGATTTCTAGAAGAAGTTGAACAAATTAAGAAAGAATAATTTTGAAAATTTAAAGAGCAGTTGGTTAATTTCGACAAGTGGAGGGTCCATTTGAGACCTTTGAATGCGTGCCTGGTTGCATAATTTCAACGTTCTATATCTCTCTTTTTTTTAATTAAATTAAATTTTTAGAAAAAAGACATTACAATTTAAAATGGCAAATTCTTGGAAACAACTCAAATTAAAGAAAATAAACACTATAAAATTTAGGAAGTGTTTATTATAAAGTCTAGGAGTTTAAGATTACGTCTTTTAAAGTAATATTAAGTTAAAATATTATCTCTTTTATTTATATTATTTAGTGTTATAATTTTTATATTAATATTTAAAGATTAAAAGGGTAATTCATAAAAAATTATTATTATAACTTTTAAAATTTAAGAGAGTATTTTAATTAGGGTTAATAAGATAATACTACTATTTTTACATTTAACTATTAATTTAACAGTTATCTTTAGTGAATATTTCTTTTTTAAATTACTATATAAATAGTTAATTATTAATAGTCAATAATTAATAAAATATCTGATAATAATTAATAATTATTAAAATAATTAATATTATTGAATATAATATAATAATAATTAAATTAAATATTTATGTATAAATTAATTCATTTATTATATATATATATATTTTAATTAATTCTATACATAATTTCTTATAAATATTTTATATAGCAACTATTGAAGTTATTTTTATATAAGGTCGCCATAGATGCATTAAAAAAATTTAAACTATTCATTGTGGAAAGGGCTATGCATTCATATTTCTTTCTTTTAAAACAATTATCAACAAATCAACTACTTTGAATTTTTAAGTATGTTCTATGAAAATTTGATTTTTTTTTTTATATCGCCAAAGAGTTTGTCTTCTTTTATATAATTAATATTATTGTTTTCTCTTCTCTTAAAAAGTAGTAATATGCTTTTTCCTCGTTAATCATTAATGCATTCACACATCTTCACACTTGATTAATTAAAGTACATCGACACATACCAATAAATTTTGATTCAACCATGTCAAAAATGATTTTTTTTTTAAATTTTTTTCATATTTATTGTTATTTAGGAGAAAATATTTGTATCGCATATAAAAAATAGTGTTTATTTTAATTTATAATCTAATTAAATTAGTTTATAAATTTTAAAAATAGATTGATTTATTTATTTATAATAATTTTTAAATTTATAAATTAAACTTATAAGTTAAAAAAATAATAAATTAAAGAATTTAATTTTTTTAACCATTATAAATTAATTTAATTAAGTATTTTATCATATTATTTTTATTTATTTTTCAAAATTTCATAATAAATCTCCTTTAATATTTTTTTTAGTTATTTAATAATAAATATACTTATAAAATATTTTTTAACAAATACATTAACTACTTATCAAGTCACTTATAAACACTTTAATTAAATATGTAATTAATTAAAGTTTTAAATTTTTATAAGCCCAAATTAACTAAGTACTTATAAGTTGATTTTTATAAATTAAGCCAAATATTCTATGAGATTTAGAGAAATCTCATTTCCTTTAAGTTAACTTTTGCGATAGAATTATATTCGATCTATTTTTTTTATATGGTATTAGAGTCTATTTTGCTTTAATATTAAGCCACATAAATATATTTACCTGTAAATTTCAGCTTCAGCTCTAATCCTTATGATTGGGTGTGAGGGATAAAATATTTATATTACATATAAAACTTGAGTAAATTTTCTGGAGTTAGGTTAAATTTATTTTCTTTAAATTTATTATTAAAGATGTTTCAATTAATTTTATATATTATAATTAAATCTTTCTTAATGTTAAAAAAGACACTATTTACATTAATATAATATATTTATAATTATTTTTAAATAATTTAAAAATATTTTTTAATAAAATTATATTAATCATGGTCCATAATACCACTTATAATAAAATTGAATTGGATTGACCATCTAGTGGATTAGGAGATGGGTAACAGCAGATCACACCTCACAAGTCAAATTCTCAATTTCTGTTAAAAAAATAAAAAAATAAAAAAATAAAAAATCTGGAGGACGCAGCTGCTGTCTATTTTGAAGACATAATTCCATGTTTTACTCGTCAATTCAAAGGTTTCCAACTTTGTACGGTACATCAAATCGAGGCTCATAATATAAACACGTGTCTAGTTTATACTCCATAACGGTTTTATTTAAATTATTTAAAAATGTATTTAACCACTCATAAAAATTAACATATAAATATTAAAAATTTATAAATTAATTTAAATTTATTAATATTTTAAAATTTTAAATAATTGCAAATTTTTTAAAATATTATTATAATTTTATTAAAAAAAATATGTATTTTTTATTTTTTTTATGTATATATATTATTAATTAATTAATTTTTTATTTTTTCAAAATTAAAATATTATATAAAAAATATATATTCTAATAAAAGAAAGGGACATATTGAGGAGCCAATGAGTAATTAAATAAGTGCATTTGGGAATTTTGCCAACTGGCCATCGACCTTCTGACAATTACAACGCACGATAAGGTACATTCCACACGGCGTGGGCCTGGGCGGGTCCGCAGTTTTCTGGGCCCCACATACACCCTGGGTTATATTATACTTTCCCTAGACCGTTGGATCCATCTTCGGATCATAGTCAACAATTCAACCGTACGATTAATAAAAAATAAATTTCCTAATCTGAACATTATGAAAAAAAATGGGACCAAGAATAATGAAGTTGACTGTGACGTGCAATAGAAAAATAAATGGATATTTTTAGCCTATCCAAATATAAATATTTGTATTATTTTATTATGAAATACCCCATTTTTCTTTTATGAATTTTTTTAATTTAATTAAAATATTTAATTTATAATATTATTTTGATATTTTAAATCTTAATTAATAAGATAAAATAAATATTTATGAATAAAATATGTATATATAATGGATGTATAAATCTAATTTAATGACTATTAAATACATCTTCACATAAATTTGAAGTCTTTATACCAATATTTTTTTAAAATTATATAGGATGAAAATTTAAATTTAAGTCTAAATTAAAGTTAATCAGAAAAAAATAGTCATTTTTAAATTAAAGTTCTATATGTTTTATAGAATATTTTTCATATTTTCTAGTATTTGAAATATTTAGAAAAATAAATTAATGAAAAATATTTTTTTATTAAAGAAAAAATTAAATTATTTTTTAGTTTTTAAATTTTAATAATCTTATTAAAAATATAAACACTTATATATACAATTTTTAGAATTTGATGTGGATTTTTTAAATAAAAATTTATTATAAAAAAATAAAACTGTGGTGCATAATACTATTACTCTTGTAAAACTATTTTTAATATGTGATTTTTAAGATTGTAAATTTCTCTAGTTTGATTTGTATTGAATTTATACGTTAAAATAATTTAATAAGACTTTTTTTTTAAAATAATTTTTATAATTTAACTATTTTTTCTTGATTTTACTTTGTTTATAATCTAGGGTTGAGCATTTGATTCAAATTAAATTGAACCAAATCATAAAAACTAAATTAACTGAATTTATAAATATTAAAATGAAACTGAACTGCTAAAATCAAATTGGATCGAACTTATCTAATTTGATTCGGTTCGAATTGATTAATTTGAACTTTTAATAGACTTTTTTTATTTGGGTATGATTTTCACTTTATTTTATATTTTTACCTTTATTTTGTCCTATTTTCATCTTATTCAAGATTTTTACCTTAATTTTAGACCTAATTTTCATCTAATTTGGTTCAGCTTAATTTACCATTTTTTTTCAAAATTGAATTGAAATAATAAAAAATTATTTAAAATTAAAATCGAACTGAATTAAATTATCTTATAAACCAAATTAAATTATTAAATTAAATCAGTTTTGTTGATTTATTAGGTATTTAATCTTAGTTTATACATAGATGAAGATATTTTTAATGGTTAATATAAAAAATAAATAAATTTTAAATTGTTTTTTTGCATATAAAGAGAATTTAAATACTTAAAATAGTAAATGGAATTTTTTGCTTTTATAAATTAATCCCATCCATCAAAATATTTTAAGATAGAGGTGTGACCGATGCCATTAGATGTATATGTGAAAAACGTCATATTTTTTGTTAGTGTGTGGTCAATTTTTTTTTATATTATTTTTTTTAAAAAAAAAAGCATGTTAGGATCATTTTATTAATTGAAATTCTTGATTTCAACATCTAATTAAATAATTTAAAACTATAATAATTTTCAAATTCTCATCTAGAATTGTTTTCTTGAGGATGTAAAAAAGAAAGTAAAAAAAAGACTACATAAGGGAAAATAATATTCTATTTAAAAAATTTTGTTCTTATTTAATCCAAAAACTTGATTTTTTTTTATTTAACCTAACACTAAAAATACCGGAGCTTCTTTATTTAAAAAAAAAAAAAAAAAAAAAAACAGAAAAATTGAATAAAGAAATTGCACTTGATTCAAATGCCCATCTTTGTTCTTAACTAAAAACTGAAATACTAAATGGGAGTTTGATATTCTCTCCTACTCTGGTCTGCTTGACTTTTCTCTTCTCTTGCCAAAATGGAAATTCTACAAATTCTCTTCCCTTCCTTCTTCAACCCTCTCTCTTACTTTTCTAATTCTAAGTAGTATCTCTGTTGTCTCTTCCAATTCCCCTTCCACTTTCCAGGAAAGTGTATGTATTGAACCATGGATTGCATATGAGGACTCCTGCTGCTGCATAAATAGGAAAGTGAAGGTGGATTCTTTTTAGTTATTTATTTATTTTTATTGTGGCTGCTTTGCTGACCCAAGAATGGTAAGAAGAAGAATGGGGAGAGCTAGTTTCAATATTGAAGAGGCTGTGGAGTTCTTTAATCATCTCTATGTGGAGAAGCCTCTTTTACCCTTTTTGATTCCTCTGGTTTTGGTTTTATGGGGCATTGAGAGATGGGTTTTCTCTGTCTCCTATTTGGTCCCTCTTGTTGTTGCTGTTTGGGCAACTATTCAGGCAAGTCCTTCTCCTTTCCTCCTTAAGTTTTTCCTCTTTCTTGTTTGTTTATTGTTGTTATCTGTTTTCCAAGTTCCAACTAGTCTTACATGTTGACACTGTTATTTTTTAATTTTCATTTTCAAAAATTGGGATTTTGTGGTTATTTTTATAGAATTGCTGGACATGAACGGTTTGTATAAAATGAGAGGCTTTAACGTAAAAGCAAAATATTGTGTTATTGAAAGCTGATATTTTTCTCCTCTTTTTCCTTCGGCTCAGAATTAGTACTAATAGATTGGTCCAATATGAATTTATAGATTTTTTCCATTCAATTTTTTTTCCTTCATTTACATTATGTATTCTTAATATTTATAAATTTTCTTTTCTCTTTTTAATTTTTTTAATGCTTAGTTCAGTTCTTTTTCATTCAGTTGTAAGATTCTGTTTTTAACTAATCGTAATGCTAAGTATCATTTTTTTTTCTTTCCTTTGGTGAAATTTGTTCAATTCATAGGCATATCATTTCTTCTTAGCTGGTTTATTATTTTCAGTTACTTTGCTTATAATTGGTGGTGAATTATATGAATTTTATAATTCTCCAAAATGCATTTAGTTGTTTGTCACACATAAATATCTGTGGCTTCTAGGGAAACCTTCCAGAAGATGAATACTAAGTTGCATTATCCTCTTGATTACTCTTCTAAATGTTTAAGTATTAGATTGTGTGATATTCTCGTAGTGCTGAATGTAATCATATATTTTAAAGGTTTGACATTATCCATTTCTTGAAAAATTTTTTCTGTTTCAAGGTGCAAGATGTTTTGCTGGAGATTTAAGAGGAGTATCTAATTCACTTTCCATGATAAGCTGTTAGGTTTATTTATTTATTTATATATGTGGGCCTTAAGTTATCAAATTTAAAAGTGGGTTTCCACATAACAGAGCTGTATAAAATTTTAGAAAAATTATAGGTTGACATCCACTGGTTTGTTGCTGATCAGATGAAACAGAATTACTGTCATTATTTTTACTTTACAGTATTGCAGTTATCAACGTCAAATACTTGTCGAAGACTTGAACAGAAAGTGGAAGCGAGTTGTGTTGAACACTTCGGTACATATTCTTTACTTTGTTTTACTTTGTGTATAAGTGAAATTCATGCTCTATGGAGTTTATTATTTAACTTCTATCACTTATTTATACAGCCAATAACACCTTTGGAACACTGTGAGTGGCTGAACAAGCTGTTCATGGAAGTTTGGCTCAACTACATAAACCCAAAACTATCAATAAGGTTTTCATCCATGGTTGAGGTCAGAATTCTTTGAATCATATAGTTGGCTTGCAGCATAATTCAGTATTGAAATATTCCTCCATCTTCTGCTTTATGTCTATTTGGTCGTCAGTGTGGTGAAGTTGATGGTTAGATTGATATGTTTTACCTGATTGATTGATTTACTGATTAGCTTTTTCCAATTTGATATTGATAAAGAGGCTTTCATTGCATATTTCAGGATCTTAGATGGGAATAGGCTTGTAAAACAGTAGAAGAACCAAATCCAGTACATGTACAAACTTAGATATGGTCTTAGTTTCTGATCAGATGTGTCATGTTTATCTGTTTCCTTTGGAGTCAAATGCTGCTGAGTCACTCTCTTTGTGTGTATACCTGCACCACTGCATCATAGGAACTTCTGTTTTAGACAAGTATTCATCTTCTTATTTAAAAATTTTTATTTTTAATTTTTTTAAAAGCATCACGTGTCAAATTGTCCTTAGTTTCTGTGATCTTTCTACCAGCGGGCCTGCCTTTCTCATAGCTCAAGAAAATCATTCATAAAAATGGAGCTGCTATGTAATTAATTCAAAGTTGCAATTGATTAATGAAACCATTGTGCACTGGAACACCTTTTTTTATACAACTGATGAATTGATTAATGTCACCTAGTTCCTAGATTCTTTGAAGGTCAAGAACTTTCTATTTCTGTTTGTTATTTTAATTGTTGTTCTGGAAGTGATAGTGGAACATATAATCCTGTGAAACTGTAACCAACCTTGGTATAATCTCAGTGCTAGAATAGAGTTCTTATCTTATTTAATATGAACAGATGGATGCTTACACATATATTAACACATGCTTGCATACAGGTGTATGTGCACTTGTACAAACATGTATTTGCGGTTTTGTAATTTGTAGGATAAAACTAATTAGTTGAACCTTGTCGTGTGCAGAAACGTCTAAAGAAGCGTAAGTCAAAGCTCATAGTAAGTGTTATGCTTCTTACTTTGTAATCATGCATTGAATGATACGAATGTGTAATTCAATAAATGATATGTAACATTAATATATGTGTTACTGAGTAAATACTACACTTCATGTAGGAAAGAATTGAATTACAGGAGTTTTCACTAGGTTCATACCCACCTTACTTGGGTCTCCATGGCATTCGCTGGTCAACTTCAGGTGATCAGGTTGTTTTTTTTTTTATTAATTTTTTTTCATTTTTATATTCCTTGTTTAGGGTTTTGTTAAGCAATTTTTTTTTTTGACATGCCTGTTATCATGCTTAATTTTGTTATGTTAGTTCAATATCAATTGATGAAATTCATTGCTGGTATGCTGTTTATTTCTGTGCATGCAGATTCATGTTCTCCTCTTTGTCATTTTATGCTCTATTATGCGTTTTGTATTCTCTTTAGTGTTCAATGAAGTTGTAGTATCCAAGTCCTCTAGTTGAGATATTGATATGACAGTGGTTATGATCAGCTACTTTTATGTCACAAACTATTAATTAGCATCCTTGTTCTGTTCTTTAAAGTTGAAACAAGTACTTTTCCATTAGCTTGACTGTACATGAGAAATTGAAAGAGCTATATCTTCTTCAAAATGCAAGTCCTCAATGAGCTCTAAGTAGACTTCACATTTTGCAGGGTTTTCTAGTTGTAAACCAATAAAAATGAAAGAAATACTTAGTGGACGAGCTTAGAACAACTGAGCAAGAAATCATTTTGGATGACTAAAACAGTAATAAATTACACCAGCAGAAATGTGGAGTTTGTAGAATCTTTCTGTTTCAAGCCTAGAAGCTATTTATAATTTCCTCTCTTTTATTGCTTGCTGTTGCAAGTACAGAAAGAATACCTTCTCTGAATATTTGTGCAAAGGTTTCACCATTGGAGGTCTATGTTTTAAGGTGCATGATAATTTCTTGACCTTCCTTTAGCTCATCTTTGTCATGAGAGTATGAATTGTCCTGCAAACAGTGGCAGATGTATTTGAGAAAATGGGGGTTCAATTGAACCCTCATTTTCTTGAGAATTCCTCTGTGTATATAAATATTTATAGTTTTTGACCCCTCATTTTTAGAAAATTTAAAATAAGTCGAAACAAAAAAGTATGTTATGTAATCAAAAGTTTATATACTTTTAAAATTTCACTCTAATTTTTTCAATGATGAACTTTATCAAAATAAATGTATATGTAATAAATTGATAAATGACTTTAATTATTTATATAAAGAGTTATGCGTTTGATAGCATTAATAATAATGTAATTTTTTTTTTTTTACAATTTTAAGGGTATCAAGTCTAAATATAAGATATTAATATTTTATTTTTAATTTTTATATAATATTTTATTATTTATTTCTTATATATTGACCCTGGAAAATTTTTTTTCCAAGATCCGCCACTGCTTGCAAAGAACCTAAAATCTTTGTAAGACAAGCACTTGACCAAAAGAAAAAAGTGTATAATTTGATGTTGGGGCATTTTTTTAGTCATTGTTCAATAGCCCCTCATCATCGTCCTTTGCTTCTCTATTTCCTTCAGATAGTAGGAACCCCTTCAAAATAAGCAGTGGTTAGTATTTGCATCACCTTGTAAATAATCTAATTTCAATTTGTGATGCTAATGAAGCACCTTATGCAGATGGTGCACATGAGTATGCTTTTTTTATATTAAATGGTTATGGGACCGTATTCATCTTATTTTTATAATTTATTATGGCTCGACAAACAGGGAAAAGTATATCTGGGATTTTCATGAAGCATTTCTTGTGCCTTTTGACAGCGATTTATGCATGTTGGTTTTGATTGGGACACCAATGACATAAGCATTATGCTGATGGCTAAGCTGGCCAGGCCAATGGGAACTGCTCGTATTGTTGTTAACAGCCTCCACATTAAGGGTGATGTATGTGAAATAGTCCCTCCTTCCCCCTCTCTCTGAGTATCTTAATTTAACCATTTGATTTATTATAAAGTATTTGACTTAATGATTTTGATTTTGAAGTTTTCTATTTTGATTTTGAAGTTTCTAGGTAGAATCAGGCTTTGAAAAATGAATGAGTCAGAATCATTGAGTTTCTTTATGTGTAGCACCCACCATTGGGCTGCATCCTCTCTCTCTCTCTCTCTCTCTCTCTCTCTCTCACTTATTTGTTGGATAGTTGTTGTTAAGAATGTGTAAATAGATTAAAAATTCCTGTTCTAGGGCATAATTACAGGAATTCTTAATCTATTTCCATATTCTTAACTGTTGTTTTATAAAAATTCTGTAACCCTCTAGAAAAATACAAAAAGTGAATAACAAATACAGAATGAATAACAAATACAAAAAGTAAATAACCTAAATAAAAAAAGAGAAAGAAACATATGAAAATTCTGTAACTTGCTATGATATTGTTCATCATAGTGAGTCACTACACCTAGCAAAACTCTAATAAAAAGCATGTTTGGTAAACATGTGACTTTTACTTTTTATCAAATCAACGCTAACCCATTTTTTTACTCAATTAATGTTTGAATTGGTGGTGGTGATGATGGTTTTGGCAGCATCATTGGTAGGGTTATGGTACTGGTAGTAGCATCAATGGTGAGGTGGTGGCAGTTGCAGCAGTGGTGGTGGTAATAAGGTGATGATGTTGGTGGTAGCAGGGGTACTGCCACTACTACCTCTATGTGGAACCCACCACTTTCTTGGGATTTTTGCTTCTCATGCAAAAAAAAAAAAAAAAATCTTTTTAGGTTTCTCTAAAAAGCAAGGTGTTATTATTTTCTTCTTTGCTTTTAAAAATCATTTTTTAATATGTAAACGAACAATGCCTTTTTACTTTCTGCTTTCAAATTAATAGAAAGAAAAAAAAGGTTGCTTTTTTGCATTTTCATGTCTTACCAAATACTACATTAATGAAAAAAAAAATGGTCTGTTTGTGCTTTCTTCTATTGCCTCAGTTATGTCTATGCTTTCTTTCTTTGATAATAGTTAATAAGATTATTCCTTATGCCATTCTCTCCCCCTCCATCCTTCCTCTCTAACTACTTGTTTGAAGAGGATAAAGTGCCTCATCTGACATATCTTTTATCTTTTCTAAAAAATTCTGCTAATGTCAATGCAATGAACCATTGACAATATCCTTTTGATATTGTTTTTTCAATGGGGAATTACTCAATGGGCATTCTGTAATCATATTATGATAGCTGTCCACATTTTGTACTCTGAAATGATACCATGTTAGATGTTATAGGACATGTATTTTGGAGATTTGCAAATGTGGTGTCCATAAAGTACTGATTTAAACTATAAATGATGAACACTGACATTGTCCCTATTTTGTGGTCCAGTAGGTAGCAATTTGGCTCTTGATCAAGATCTTGAAAAAATTATTTGCTTCTTAACCTCACGTTTTAAGCTGAAACTTGATCAAGTAAACTTCTCATTCATGTTTTTGACTAATAATTTTTATCTCTGATTTCCTTGAAATAACATCTTGATTATAGATATCAATGGTTGAATGTAACGGCCCAAAATGAGCCTGTTATTGGCACTAAGATTTGGGCTGGCATAAGGCCCCGAAACCCTTTGCAATCCCATTATGCTTTCTTAACTTTTCATAGGGCCCATGTAAGACATAAAATGTTTTAATTAACGTAAAACATAAAAATATATTTTTATTCAAAATTTGAAAAAACAAGCACAACAATATACTACCAAAATTACATGTCACACAAAGGAGTTTCATCAAAATAAATATACCTCATAAATAAAATTGAGGCACGAACCTTTGAAACTCAAGTATGCAAACTCCGTCGATTGCATTTTCTACTTTTGTCCTTAAAAAGGGAGATAGAAGAAGGGGAATGAGCTGGGGGTTCAATGAATAAAAGCCTACTAGAAAAGAAAATATATTTAAATAAATATTCAAGCACATGAAATGCATCATACACATAGGTTTTCGCGGCACAAAAAAGTCACACAAGTTAGTCATATCATCTGTGGTTTTCCCATCCTATTTCTTTACTTTTATTGTCTATGGTAATGAGAGTGTTGTTTTAGTTGCGACTAGATTTCTCTTTACATTTCATGACATATATAACATGTGTGGATACTAGAGACATGGAATTGTTTTACCTAGACATCTCTTAACATTAGTGAGTTCATAAGGCATGCATGCAATTACTTTCTTTCCTTTCCTTTCCTTTCCTTTTCCACTAAAAACTAATGGGTCATCTATGAACTGCCGCACCTCACAAGTAATAATGCAGCACCTTCGTGATTTATGCAATACAATATTATTACATAAAAATATGCAATTATAGTAATAAAATAAAAAAAAGTATATATTAATGTCATGATGCATGATTGTGCATAAAATAAAATAAAAATAATTTAAACATTCATTTAAAAATAATTTTAAGTAGGTTCTACTCACCTCAAGGGGTTGACCTCCATTATCTCACTTACTTTTAGACGACTCTTAAATCCCTGGTGTCCAGTCCATGACAATCTAATCCCAAATCTACAAGAATAGTTTAAAGGGATCTTTAAGTGAGTAAGTTTGTAGAAAGAGATGATTCTCCTTAATTTCAATTAATCTGTACATGGGTATATATATACAATTGATTCCTATAATTGTGTTCTACTAATTAGGAAGAAATTCTAAATAAGAAATCCTAAATAGGAATACAAAATACAGAATATACAGAGAAATAATATAGTGATTGACTTTCCATAACACTCCCCCTCAAGTTGGAGCATAGATGTTAATCATGCCTAACTTGTTACAAATGTAGTTAATCCTAGCTCCATTCAGAGCTTTTGTGAAAATATCTCCTAACTGCTCTTCAGTTTTGATATGTCCTGTTGAGATGATCTGTTGTTGAATCTTTTCACGAATAAAGTGACAATCAATCTCAATATATTTGGTCCGCTCATGAAACACCGGATTAGAAGCAATATGGAGAGCAACTTGTTCATCATATCACAATTTTGCAGGTAGGGAGGTCTTAAAACCTGTCTCATCTAGTAATTGAAGTATCCACATTACCTCACATACTGATTGTGCCATGGCTCTGTATTCGGATTCAGCATTAGATCGAGAAACTACACTCTGCTTCTTACTTCTCCAAGACACCAAATTTCCTTCAACAAAAACGCAATATCTAGTAGTTGACCTCCTGTCAACCTTAGATCCAGCCCAGTCGGCATCTGAAAAACATTCAACATTCAAATGCCCATGATTACCATATAACAAATCTCTTCCTGGAGCGCTCTTTAGATAACACAAGATTTGTCCCAAGGCTTCCTAATGAGCAACAGTTGGGGAAGATATAAACTGACTTACCACACTAACGGCATAAGCAATGTCAAGATGAGTGATTGTAAGGTAGTTCAATTTTCCTACCAATCTCCTGTATCTCTCTGGATCTTTAAACAACTCACTATCCCCTGCTAACAGTTGTAAATTTGGAGTCATTGGTGCACTACAAGGCTTAGCACCTAATTTTCCTGTCTCTGTCAATAAATCGAGGATATATTTTCTTTGAGACAAGAAAATACCCTTCTTACTTCTCATAACTTCAATACCCAAGAAATACTTTAACAATCCCAAGTCTTTGGTCTGAAACTGGGTTTGGAGGAAGGTTTTAAGAGATGAAATACCTGCAGAGTCACTCCCAGTGATGACAATGTCATTCACATAGACTACTAGGAGAATTATACCAGCCTCAGATTGCTTATAAAATACTGAGTGATCACACTTACTCTTTTGCATACCAAATTCCTGTACTGTTTCACTGAATCTCCCAAACCAGGCCCTAGGACTTTGTTTCAAGCCGTAAAGAGACTTCCGAAGCCTACAAACTTTACCCAACTCCTACTGAGCAACAAACCCAGGTGGTTGCTCCATATACACCTCCTCCTGAAGATCACCATGAAGGAAAACATTCTTGATATCCAATTGGTGCAGGGGCCAATCATATGTAGCTGCTAAAGAAATAAACAAGTGAACAGAAGTAAGTTTAGCTACAGGAGAAAAAGTGTCAGAGTAATCAACCCCATATGTTTGAGCATATTCTTTTGCTGCAAAGCGTGCTTTTAACCTAGCCACAGAACCATCAGGATTTACCTTTACTGTAAATACCCATTTGCAACCAATAGCTTTCTTACCAGTGGGCAAAGGCAACAGTTCCCATGTACCATTAGCATCTAAAGCCTCCATTTCCTCTTTCATAGCAGCACACCAGCCAGGATGAGACAGTGCCTCACCAACAGTATTAGGGATAGGAACAGAGTCTAAAGAAGTAACAAAACACCGAGAACAAGAAGACAATTGATTATAAAAAACAAAAGAAGAGATAGGGTAAGTACATGAACGTTTACCTTTACGAAGAGCAATGGGTAAGTCTAGATCAGAATCATGATCAGTATGAGGTACAGGATCTCCCAACGAAGTAGCTGGTGGAGGATCTGAGTCAGGAATCTCCAATCTCCTGGAATAAACATGAACAACGGGAGGTCGAGTAGGTCTAGAGACAGAAGGAATAGGCTGTGGGAGAGGACTAGACATTAGTTTGACCTTCAAGGAAAGTTCTTGAGAAATTCTTGAGGTTTGGTGTTTGGTTGGTGAGAAAGGGGAGAGAAAATGAGGGAAAAGGGAGAGGGAAGGGAGAAGTTTCTGGAAGGGAAGGGAGAAGTTTCTGGAAGAGAAGGGGGTAGGGAATGGCGAATATCTGCTGTCCCTTCCCTTAAATACTCCTTCTGGGGGATTTCGACAGCCGAACATATAATATTCAACACCTGAAAGTCTTTCTGCCAGCATTCTAAATCAAATACCCTTTCCAAGCTTATACCCTTGAATCCCAATCTCATTCCCTTACTGTGCCATCTCAAACTCCATAACCTTCCTTCAGCCGAAGTCCAGAGGAGTATTCCGTTTCTGGATGTAAATTCTGTCTAGCTTGGGTGGTGGGTATCACATTGAACTTTGTCTATTTGAAATAGCTGAATGTGCTTTATATTGAAGTGGACATCTTCTTTTCGGTGGTTGTGGGGTTGGCAGACAGGATTCTATACGCAGATCCACGCTTAGGGGAGCTATCAGTTATGTTTTGCCCTTAATTGATTGTTGATTGGATATGCTATTTCTAGATTTTAGGTTTTCTGTGGTTTTTGATTCTATGATGCACATATTTCTTAGTTGCTAATTAAATTGCTCATCTATGTTTTGCAGCTTCTCATACTGCCTGTTTTAGATGGAAAAGCAATTTTGTATTCATTTGTTTCAACACCAGAAGTAAGAATAGGAGTTGCCTTTGGAAGTGGTGGAAGCCAGTCGCTACCTGCAACAGAACTGCCTGGTGTTTCTTCTTGGCTGGTGTGTTTCTTAGCTTATTATATTTTTCCATGGATAGAAAATCAATTTAGATTGTCCTTAGTCCTTTTGCTTTTCTTTGAAATTCTGCTTCCGTTCTTTCTGCCTCAAAAAAAATAATCAAGCAATTTTGGTAAATAAACGCAGATAGGAATATTGAAATAGAAAATTGGATAATGGGATAGGATAATAAGCATGAGATGAGTCCACCTCTGATCTTGAATTAGATCTATTCCAAGAAAATTTGTTACTGGATCTGCAGTAATTCCTTAGTAATAGACATACAACAGAACTGTTTATACCTAATTAAAAAAGTGCATGGAAGAAAGGCTAATATAACTCTTAGATATTTAAGGGCTAGGAAAAATTATTGTGAACCTTGAATCTAAACTTTGAATGATGGCAAAGGACCATATTTAATGGTTCATATTGAAAAACAAAGAGTTTCCTTTGACTACCATAATTAGGATTAGCCATCAAGCTGCCCGCCTGCACTTCCTGATAAACTGTTGTTTGATTCCTTATCTCAACCTCTTTCTCATCAAAATATTTCATACCTCATCACATATTGCTGGTGCTCCTTTTTAGAATTATCTCTTCATATGGTGTGATGCCTTTGAATAATGATATATCTCATTATACATCCTTGTAAAGGCTATTTCTTATATCATTTTATTATCATTATTATTATTATTATTTCCCTGTTAAATGCAGGTCAAAATTCTTACTGAAACCTTAGTTAAGACAATGGTTGAACCTCGTCGCCGTTGTTACTCTTTACCAGCAGTAGATTTAAGGAAAAAGGCTGTTGGTGGAGTTATTCATGTGACAGTCTGTTCCGCTAGCAAAATTTCTAGTAGTAACTTTAGAGGAAGCCCTTCAAGAAGGCAACAAAATTATTCTGCAAATGGTAGTTTAGAAGAGCATTTCGATGATAAAGATTTGCAAACTTTTGTGGAGGTTGAACTTGAACAGTTAACAAGGAGAACAGATGTAAGAGCAGGCACAAGTCCAAGATGGGATTCAACATTTAATATGGTTTTGCATGAAGAAACTGGAATTCTTCGATTTCATCTTTACAATAGTAACCCCAGCAGTGTGAAGTTTGACTATTTAGCAAGTTGCGAGATAAAGGTACTGTAAAAGTATTCTCATTCTGTCTTATATTACTTAGCCACAGGTCATGGCTTTTCTGATTATGCAAATAATCTCTTATGGATGTTTTACACTTTTACTTTTTAATTTAAAATTGGGCAGGATGTATAATTGTTTCTTGTGTTGTATAGGTATGTTAATATTTTGTGTTCTTATCTTCTGTATGCATCAACAAGTTCTGCATTAAAATTTTTGATGGACATTAATCGATATTTTAATATTTTGACTTGCTAGCAGATGAAGTATGTTGCTGATGATTCAACAATGTTTTGGGCAGTAG
The DNA here is from genome assembly GCF_030052815.1 of Hevea brasiliensis. Lineage (NCBI taxonomy): Eukaryota > Viridiplantae > Streptophyta > Magnoliopsida > Malpighiales > Euphorbiaceae > Hevea > Hevea brasiliensis. Next base: position 101,998,917 of record NC_079494.1, read on the forward strand.
GACCCAACACAGGGGTAATTGCTGAGCATGTTGAGTTTTGTGGAAAAGAAATAGAGATGAGTGTTCCATTTGAGGGGGTTAATTCAGGAGAGGTAAATTATGCAAGGTTTTTTTTTTTTTTTTTTTTTTTTTTTAAAGTTGCTTTCTTACTAGTAGAACTATTTGCTGATTCATTGTCCTTTTGTCTTTCAAAGTCAAAGACTTATATTTTGCTTGGTCACGTAAAGTCACCCCAGCAAGTTTTCATGTGTATTTAAATCTCTCTCTCTCTCTCTCTCTGGATTAGGAAAGATATTTATTACTAGGATGGTGCATTTTGGATACGTGATGTAAACGATGTCTACTTATCAGTTATCACAGATCATAAAATTTGATTAGAGATCATCAATTGCAAAGAACTACATTTCTGTCGTAGATTGTCTATCACTATCTCAGATAAACAGGACTTCTGTCTTGACTGAATGGTAATTGATACTTAGATTTCTTCCTTTCTAGTCACCATTTTGAAATGTTGGAGCCTGGATTATCAGTTAAAAATTTTTGTTCTCTTTTTTCTTCCCCCAAATTTCCAATTTTAAATATAGATGAATGAAAATTTAGTTGCTGTCTTGTCTTTTATTGAAATTGGATAACTAGATTATTACATGCTTCCATCATAACTTTTCATGTGTCCTCTATAAACTTCTGGCCATCAGTCAATTTAAAATTTCAAATTTTAAATAAAATTCTATGGTGCTTATTGCTTTCTCTTTTTTTTTTTTTTTGTACCTTTTTTTAAAGTATGAAGTTGCTAAATAGACTTGTTATGGTTTTCTTATTAAAAATGCACTGATAGCCAGGCATTTCATTTGTTTATTTGCATTTTGCAGTTGACAGTCAAGCTTGTGTTGAAAGAATGGCAATTCTCTGATGGTTCACATAGCTTCAACAAATTCCGTGTTAGCTCTCAGCAGTCAACAGATGGATTATCAAATATTCTTTCAAGAACAGGAAGAAAGATAAATGTAATTGTTGTGGAGGGAAAGGATCTTACCATAAAAGAAAGATCTGGAAAGTGTGACCCATATGTTAAACTGCAGTACGGAAAGGTTGGTTTCTCTGTCTTCATAGAATGATGCGTATACTAGACTAGTTTGAAAAATTGCAAATACTGAAATCTTATGTGAATCTAAGTTTTTGCTGAGATTATTTATGACTCAGACTATGCTGCAAATATTCTTCTCAGGTTTTCCAGAGAACAAGGACTGCACATGCTCCTAATCCTTTTTGGAATCAGAAGTTTGAATTTGATGAGATTGGAGATGGTGAATGCCTTAAGATTAAATGCTATAATGAAGAAATGTTTGGAGATGATAACATTGGTAGTGCACAAGTGAATATGGAAGGACTGGCTGAGGGTTCACTCAGGGATGTGTGGGTTCCCCTTGAAAAAGTGAATTCAGGAGAATTGAGGCTTCAAATAGAAGCAGTGAGAGCTGATGAATGTACTGGCTCAAAGGTACGCCTTTATTAACTTCAAATAAGGGGTTTTCAGTAGTTTAGGCCTTAGGGATATACAAACAAGGAGAAAAGCCTATTCATGGCATTAAAATTTTAGGTGGACTCATCTGAGATGAATAATTTATGTAAGATTCAATTAACACGTGAATTCTTGAATGAGTTAACATGGTCTTGTCTGTAATGTGGGTGAACCAGAGCTTTGGGCTGACTTGTCTGGCATACCCAATTGTTATCAGAATTCAATGTGTAGGTCAGAGCCACCTTGTTTATAGTATGATATATATATATATATATATATATATATATATATATATATATATTGGTAACTAATGATCATTTAGCTTGGTATTGCCTACACTAATATATTAGTTATTTCTTTTCTTCTTCCTTGGATACTTTTAGGGTTCCACTGCAGGCTCGGGCAATGGCTGGATTGAACTTGTTCTTATTGAAGCTAGGGACCTTATAGCTGCTGATCTCAGAGGGACGAGCGATCCATATGTGAGGGTGCAATATGGGAACTTGAAGAGAAGAACAAAGGTTTAGAGCACCACATGCATAATTTAAATAATGATATTCCTAGCTAGAATTTTCAGGTCCTTTGTTTTCATCAACAGGTATAATATGATTTATGCATGTGTTTTTGAAACAACAGCAGTGTTCTAACAGTAGAAAGAAAAAGTAACTAGTTTATATGGTATTGCCATTGTTTGGTTGGCTGGTGATCGAGTGATGTGTAATGGTCTAGTATCTATCCAATAGCACTGAGATTTCAGTCCAAGGCAGTATCTATCCAGTAGCACTGAGATTTCAGTCCAAGGCATCATCATTGGCATGTATAGTCTTAAATGTTCCATACTTGCAATTAATGTCCTGCAAAAGAGAACCATTATTTGTTTTCCTCCATGATAATATCGATATGATCTTCATTAGCTACCTGTCTGCTGTTATTTTTGGATCTTGCACCACTTCCTTTATTTACCTACTCTATCATGGCTTGCCTTTCAGGTTATGTACAGAACATTGAATCCTCAGTGGAATCAGACCTTAGAGTTCCCTGACGATGGCAGTCCCTTAGAGTTACATGTGAAAGACCACAATGCTTTGCTGCCCACATTAAGTATAGGCGACTGTGTAGTAGAATATCAGAGATTACCACCAAATCAGATGTCTGACAAGTGGATACCACTCCAAGGAGTGAAAAGGGGAGAGATTCATATTCAAATTACGAGGAAAGTTCCAGAAGTACAGAAGAGACCTAGTCTGGATTCTGATTTATCTGAAATAAAATCACATGAATTTTCTAGCCAGGTGAGAATGTGATGCTCTTCCTTATTTATATTCTTTTACCACTCTTATTTAAGGCCATGCATTCTTTAAGCTTCATGATGATTCCAGTTATTTTGATTTCTTATAAATACATGGTATATTAAGCATTAAATAGCTAGTTTTGTACCGGAAATTCCAGGGTGGTTTTGCAGTGCTTCATAGTCTCTAATGTAATGCAAAAACCTGAACATGTTTGTGGATTGAAACATAATTTACTTGTTCTCATCATAATACTGAATTGTTAATTGCCTTTCGTTCCATTAATGTAGTCCTTGAAAATGGTAAACCCTGTAAATTCTTTCTTTCTTTCTTCACTTTCCTTTTCTTTTCTTTTTGGTTTTGGTGGATGAACTACAATGGGTGAACGCGTAAATTCTTCTGATTGAGTATTTTCTTCTAGTTCTTTTTTTTTTCCCCTATGCCAATCAACTTTTCATTTGTTCACTGCCATAAAAATATAATGGTACCATTTGGTTATCTTTTTCTGAGCGATGCATTTCCATGTTTTCTGTTGAGTGGAAAAAGAAAATTCGAGAGTTCACTTCTTATGACATTTATCATGGTGTAGGATAATTTATTTGCTATCAGTATTGATCAGGTTCAACTGCCACCCTAATTTAACATTTTTCATATATGAATTTGATCAGATGAGAGAGATGATGAACAAAATTCAATCTTTAATTGAGGTTTGCGATCTTGAAGGACTCTCAACAGCTTTAAGCGAGATGGAAGTCCTAGAGGACATGCAAAAGGACTACATGATGCAGCTCGAGACCGAGCAAAAGCTTCTACTTAACAAAATAAAGGAGCTTGGTCAGGAAATTTTTAGCTCATCAACTTCCATTATCAGAAGATCTTCTATGAGTTGAAATATTTAGCCATTTTAATCTTCTTTGTTATTATTATCCTCATCAGAAATTCGCTTGTACAAAGACCTCACAGTTCAAATAGGTACACGAATCTCCGACACCGTTGCCTATACTTTCAAATAACCTTTATGCTGTGAAAATTGTAAATGGCCTGTAACTCTTTCAGCAGCAGAAGAAGAAATTGGCCTTCAGATCTCAATATAATCAGCCTGTTGCACATTGCAGTTGTTTTTAAGTTTATTTAATAGTTCGAGAGAGAGAGAGAGAGAGAGAGAGAGAGAGAGTGACATAGGCAATAAGTGATTTCCAATGTGAAGAATAATCAACATTGTTCATTTGTTATAGTATTTGTTAATGAAAATGAAGAATTATAATTTAAATGACCCCTATTCTTTTGCTTTATTTTTAAGACAAAAAGTGAGTTTTTTATAACCTAGGAACAAAATAGTAAATTATTCAGAAATTATCTATCCAGTAACTTTAATTTTATTGAAGAAAATGTCATACTTCACAATATTCCACGTTATTATTTTCCTTAGTAATAATAAAAATCACATTTTAAAACTAAATCAATAAAATAGATAAAAATGATTTTTTGGAAATATATTTTTTATTATATAGTATTAAAAAAAATAAAAAATAAACATATTAATCATACATATGACTACATTAGTCCTATTGCCCATTGTACAGAACTGAAACTGTGTTGGAACGTAGTCAATATCAAGAAAGTCCACTTAAAAGTTGATAAATTGTCCGGGCTGAAAAAATTACAGATCACTGCCACCTGGACAATCTCATCGATAAAACTCAAAATCCAGACTATCAGCTGCATTGCAGAAGCAAAGCTAGAACTTTTGAACACTTTCAGTCTAAATCTTCCAAAGGTATATCTATGTCCAGTTTCATGTTCTGCGTGATTCTTCACCTCCAACCAATTGCCAACTGAGATGACCTGAAACGATACTGCAACAACTGACACTGTCAATTTGAATGGGGAAGATAGCTTCATTGACGCAGCATTTGCTGCAGCTGGAGCACTTGATTCCTCTGTTCAGGAGGTAGGAGATTAATCTGTTCTGGGGTGAGGCTCATGACCTGCTGAAGTAGCGCTTTCTCCATCTCAGGAGTCAACTACACCACAAGCAAAGCAGAAGGGGAGTTGGTAAAAAACTTGGAATCAATAAAAAAGATAGGCAGACTGTAAAATTTTAAATTGGTGTCATGAAGTATTACTGGTGCAGCACGAGTGGGCTGACTGCCAGGGCCGATCTGACCAGGAACCATTGCCTGTGGTCCAGGAAGCTGTATCCTTGCTGAGCTCTCTGGTGGGCCAGATATCCAAGAAGGTCCTCTATCAACTTGCATTGAATTTCCAACTTGATTATTGAACTCAGGCCCTAAGTGTGAACCTCCCCCCTTAAAAAGCAAAATGTTTAAAAATTAACAGGAATAGTGCATAGAACTTCAATAATTATTCAGTTGGGGGAACATGACGGCTGTAACAACTATTCAGAATGGTTAACTAAAGCAATAAACTGCATCCCCAAGGGGCTATCCCAGCCGTAAGGTTTGGGATTTCTATTAGGAGGTTTTAGGTTTGGTCCTGCTGGTTGAATAAGGAGAATTACCCTCATTGTGTAGCTTAACCAATGAAAAAAAAAATAGAAATAAAAATAATGAAGAAGCAACAAACTGCACATGCATCAAAGCCTCATCACTGATAATATGGTGTATCAACAGAAAATCGTTCCATGAGTTGAAATCAGCAAGCTAAGCACAACCATACCTGATACAGTGGTGGTAACTGATTTGGAAGGGGTGGCTGTCCCTGTGAAAATGAAGACCCCATGCTAGCTTGAGGTTTGTTACTAGACTGAAATTTTAAAAGAATAAAGTTATTCAAAATATTGCATATGTTTAAACAATGAATTAAGAACCATTATCTTCAGCTTACATGAAACATGGGTTGCAAAGGATGTTGAGCACCAGAATGCTGGAAACCCACATTGGGCCCCATTTGTGGTCCACACTGATGATGAAAGCTTGGAACAGAAGGTAGTCTAGCTTGGGGAGGCAATGGTGGTTGCAAAGGCGGATGAGCAATTCCAGTAGTCCGTAATGGCTGTTGCAACTGAGTGGAGACAGTAGGCATTTGGGGTTGGTGGAGTGGCTGTGGCTGTGAAGCAGAATGAAGAGGTGGAGGTATATTTGGAAGTTGAGAGGATTGCGGAACAGAAATTGGGGTCACTTGTGGGTTTGGATGTCCCTTTGCCAACTGTGGTGTCTGTAGAGGGTGTGAAGGCATAGGCTGAGATTGAAGACTTGGAGGAGAAACTGAAGTAGAAGACATTGATATTGAAGGTTGATTCTGATGTTGCTTTCTCATTGGAGGTTGGGTCTGAGATGCAAGTGTTTGATCCTGTAAAACTTGTCCAGCTAATGAGCGTGCAGCCTGAATGTTAGACTGCTGAGATGGTTGTGATGATTGCTGAGGTGGTTGTGTGGCTGGAGGCTGAATATTTGGAATCTAAAGGAAAATTGAAATCAAATCAAATGAGTAGAGAACCTAGACAGATTCATCAATGTGAAGCTAGAGAGCCAAATTTCTTAAAAAGTATGAGCATACCACTTGAGGAGGCTGCACCATTCCAAGCATAATTTGTGCCTGGTCAAACAAGGTAAATCAAGTAGCATGCAGTGAGTCATCAAAGGAGAAATTAAGAATGAAAGGCACAACAAGTTCCAAATGAGCTAAGCTACTCAAAACTGGGTTGCTTGAATGCGTTTTTAGGTTAGCAATCCAAGTTCAAACTGCTAGGTGTGAGAACTGTGAAGTTCAGCTTGGTTGGAATCATAAGCCAACCAGTTTATAGGCCAATGTGCAAGCTCATGTGGAGACTTATTACTGCCATGATTATGAGTTATGACTTCAAGTTTCATGCACAATCATCCACAACATATATAAAAGTACTTAACAGTTTTTATCAGGGAAAAAAACTCAAAAAAATATATATTTTTTTTTATAGTAGCATATAATGTGTAGCATTGTTCCTAAATATCACACATGCTATGGTACCTAACACTCTTAAGATGAACAGGCATGACACCTATCAAAATCGTTCACAATACAGCATATAAAGAAAAATCCCCAAGCAAGATCTCCCCTCATTTAAGCTCATTTAATAAAGGTTCAACCCCGCACAATACTAACATAAACTAAGTAAATCCTCAACTAATGTAATAGATGCAGCATTAAATAATTCCACTGCACTGACCTAGCTTATAAAAAGTCCAGGCAAGATGGAAAGTACTATTAACCTAACAATGGTGAACATCAAACCAAAGTAAGATTACAATTCAAAAATATATCTTTTTTTTTTTTTGGTATTAAGTGTAGTATTAATAGAGTGGCTGATTGGATAGCAAAGTCTGTTTTGAGAAGGAGTCTTCTACTTAACTAGGTAAGGAGGAGCTGTTGGCTGTTGCATCATGATTATTCTCCTGGTTAATGCAAAATTTCTCTTTCTTTGCTTTAAAAAAAAATGGACACAAGGGCATCCATTCCCATACTAGAAAGTAAACTGAATGAAAATACAACCCCAGGGCTCCTGTCCCCCCCTGCCCAACACCCCCTTTGGAAGAGAGAGAGAGAGAGAGAGAGAGAGAGAGAGAGAGAGAGAGAATTTGCAATAACTTTAGAGAGAGAATTTGCAATAACTTTTGTAGTATTTTTATTAATGAAACACTTTTGTAGTATTTTTTTAATGAAACATATCAAATAAGCATTCGCATAGCAGATGTGAATTCAGCACAGAGGTCCCAAAAATTTATGCATGTTATGGCACCTAAAGCATAACTAGGTCACACAATCAAGAGAAAGGCAATTGTGAATATGTCAGCATGTCATTATAAATCACAACACCTCAGATTCCACAGCTTATTTAAATCCAATTAATTGCATGAACATCACCACAACTTACATAGAATAATTAAAAACCATTTTGAGTTACTTTCATATCATTAATGAAGCACTTTATATAAGAATTGAAGCAACTAAAATGTTTGTGAAATTCACAGATGTTCAAACTTAAATTTGAATTTCAGTATTATAACTAAACTTCAATTTGTTGTGAACAAACATATATAACAGTTCAATTTTCATTTCAATAAGCTCACTATGGTTATATATTCCAGTCAAAAGTCACTGAAATGCACCAATGGTCCTAATTAAGTGTTTAGAGAGAGAGAGGGAGAGAAAGAGAGAGAGAAGGAGAGGGAGAGAGAAGCAGAGGGGGGAAAAAAAAACCTTTAGCTTTGAATTGCCATTTTTGCATCTTTTAATTTGAGTAAACAGCTTTTACAGACTGCCACAGCAGATGTCCAGCAAGTTTCCGACAAAACGTGGCAACAATGACCTTATTGAACAAATTAAACGGTGATTTTTCAGCAACAAATAAAAGCTTAGTTACTCGAATGAAATTATGCTAAATTAAGAGACAGATGAAATTTTCCTTGGTAGGATGACCCCTAATTTGCTCAAAAGATTTCATTTTAACCAGCCTACATGCTCATTCAAGCGAGGTTATCTCATCCACTGTAAGGGAAGGAGGATTGATTAAGTACTTAAACGCCTATCTATCACAATAGCATAATCCCAATGAAAACACATTGTAGGGAAAATTTCATCTATTATCAGATAGGCAACTCAATCAAGGGGGAAAAATCTGGAGCAAAACCCTAATTCCAACTAATATCAACATAGCAACAAAAACGTAGAAACTAACACAATAGAAAGCTCAAATGCGAAAAGAAACTAATAATATCACAAAAGAAGTTCTTTCATTCGGAAAATATACAACGAAAATTAGTGGTAAAATTTAAAAAATAAATAAATAAAATAAAAGATCAAATGCAGAAACCTGGAAAAGGGCCTTCGTTAGGAGAGGATTCTGGACGAGGATCTCTCTTGCTTGTAGCTTGTTCTGCTCAATTAATGTCTGCGTCAAGATAAAAGCGAAAACATACACAAACAAACATTAACAAGTTAAGTTCAGAGTGGTATTGAGACAACAGTGAGCGTTGTTTTGAGGATAAGAAAATTGTAGGAAGAAAAAGAATAGAGAGAATGTGCCTTCATCTGAGACATAATGTCATATAGCTGGTTCTTCGTCATTCCGGCCAGGTTCTCCGTTAATCCGTCGCCGGCTATTGGCTTCGCCGCCATTGCTTGACACAGGAATAAAAAAAAAAAACCGAGGCGTGCACTTAGGCTCCAGCCTCTAGGTTTACTGCCAAGCGGCTAGACTAGACGGCCCAGCCAGGTTCAATTTTATACGGCGCCTATGTAAATTTGCTATTTGCCCCTCAAACTCTTCTGGGCTCTATCAATTTAGTTCCTTTCTTTTTTTTTTTTTTTTTTGGAAGGAATTATTTTTTTCAAAATAATTCATTAATAAGGAAATCAATACAAGCCCTAGCCCAAAGGCAGGCCCAACAACACACATAACAGTAGCTTACTCTTCCCGAACATTCAAAAATAGAGCCCACAAGCCTAGTAAATAGAAGCCCTAGGTTAAGGCAGACGGCACAATCAGCTCAAATCGCTGGCTACTCTAACACCAGCACTGTCACTTTCATCCCATCAGCAGGCGCTAGGATGAACAAGAATGGAACTCCTTAACTTGAAGTCTCTTGTGAAAGATCTGGTCGTTTCAGAGCAAACAGAGACTGTTATTCAATCCAAGCACCCCACTAGAAGCCTAAATGAGTAAAGATACGGTAAACTATTACCAACAACTCAAGGGGAAGATATGGCAGGAGAAGGTAGAGTCCATATTGGCATCTCACTCTATTTTAGCCATATGGAACAGCCACAATAGGCTAGCTCTTCAAACCCTAGGGATATCCTTCTTCCATATACACTAAATCAATCATCCACAAAGCCTTAAATCACCCTGCATGAACACAAGCACTACAAACATTGATCAAAAGTTTCTCTTTCCAAGACCTAGCAAATCTATAACTTAAGGACAAACATGTAAAGTCCTACCTAGTGGTGGGGAGAGTAGAGGACGGAACTCATTCGCTGGACAGGGAAGAGATTTTCCCCTACACTAAGGGGGAGGGAAAAGCCGCTGAAACAACAAAGAAAGCTCAACACTCTTAACCTTAAGGTAAGTAATTTCTCTCTAGAAATCTAGAGAGAGAGAGATTAGCAAATTGCACTAACTTTTCATAAAGAAAATTGTTGGAGTTGGAGAAAAGAAAATCTCAATTTTTTGTTCTCTCACATTTTTCATTTTTTACTATTGAGAATATTTTTTCCCCTAACAATACAGCTACTAATAATTTTAAATTTTAAAGTGACACATTAATGAATTTCTCATAATTTTTGTGTTTGTGCCATTATTATAAGTCCCAAAATCAACTCATTTTTATATTATTTTATTTTATATAGATGGATAAATAATAATATATGAATATCAAATTTTATAAATAAGTAAATAAAAATATTTCTATATGTAAAAAAAAATTTACATGAAAATGGGTATTGCCCACTCTGCCTTGAAAATCAAGAACAACAGGGATAATAATATTTTTCAATAGGCATATTTGGATTTTATAAAATCTGTCTCAAACTCAATCCAAGTCAGTGACGGATCTAGGATTTATTTTTAGGGGCCAAAATAATATTTTGTTTTGCTTATGTTATGTAAATTATTTATTATTTTATTTTAATAATATAATTTAATATGTATTTTTTTATTTATTTTTTATCATTTTATTTTAATAATACAATTTAATATATATTTTTTAAATTTTATATTTTTCATAATCATATTATAAAATTTTATTAAGCATAAAATTTTTAATTTATTATAATTTTATTTCAAGTGTTAACTAACAGATTATTTTTTATTAGTTTTTAAAATTATTTAACATATATTAATAAAAGAACAATAAACAAAAATAGAAAAAAATAAAGACATACACCATGTGACGATTTTTCAAATATTATTATTAAAATTCTTGCAATTTAAATATAAGGCATTTTTTTTAAATGAAATGTTTAAATATTATAAATATTTTTTTAGTGAATAATTATTTCAATATATATTAATATAATTTTTAAACAAATAATACTCCTTTTCTCAAATTTAATAGAAAATTTAATTAAAAAATAAATTTTGGAGATATATAATATAATGAGTATAGTTTTATAAAGCATGGAATTATAAACATAAAAATTTTAAACACTACAACAAAAAGGTATCAGTGACGGCTAAATTCATTGCTAATACTCCTTTTTTCTGTTGCTGAAGGCTTCAACAACGGATTTTTGATGGACAACAATCCATTTTTAATACTCTTATCACTAATTTTTCTAACAAAAATTTGCTATCTTCAGTAAATTTAGCGACGAAACTACTGACGTCATACCGCGTGTTGTTGCTAATATTTCTTACGGCTATAGGCCGTCAGTAATTTCATCATTACATAACAATGACCATCAAACAATTTTCCATCGATAAAGTCGTCACTAAAATACCGTCACAAAATCTGTCGCTAAACTCCAATAAACGGTCGATAATTTGCCAAAAAATTTAATTTTTTTTTAAAAAAAATTAATCCTTCACAAATCCATTGCAACCCTTACATTATCTATCAATAATTTTATTTATTTTTAAAATTTTTCTGTTATTCCTAAAAATTTATTAGGATAGTCCATGAATAAATATAACAAGCCAATTGCAATATTCTCAATCAACGTAATTAAAATGCATATATTAATAAAGTTAATAAAATCCACACCAAGTAACTAATATAGATTAAAAAATATAAAGTAAAATATGATCACATCCATAAAAAAGTTCTAAAATTTCATACATTAGAAGATCTCTAAATTCAAAGATAAATAACATAATTAATTATCTAGATCATCTTGTGAAGGCTTAGAATCTAAAGTGTAATGCCCTCACCATAGGTAGTCCGTACATTTTACTGTTCCGACAACTAATGTCTGTTCGGACAGTTAAAATGTCTGGAACTACACCTAAACTATAGTGAGTAGGCATAAATTGAAGAAAAAAAAATGTTAAGAAAATATAGGAAAAATGTAGAGAAAAAAAAAATAAAGTTTAGAGAATTATAAATTGGTACAAAAATAATAAAAATAACCCAATATGTACTACTAAGGGCATTTTGGTCATTTCACCCCCAAAGGTGAATTTTGACCTAAACGTCAAAAAAAAAATAGAGAATAAAATAATTAACATTAATTAAAATTTATGAAGTAGATTAGGAAAATGAGAAGAGAAAAGAAAAGAAAAGAAAGGAAAAGAAAAGAAAAGAAAAGAAAAGGCTTAGGAAAATTCAAAAAAAAAAAATGTATACAAATAGGCACTAGAGGACAAACTCCCACCCACTTCCATCTTCTTCCTCCATTTCTTCTCTCTCTCTCTTTCCCTCATTTCCTCCATTGTTGTCAAGCTTCCAAGCTTGATTTCCCAAGCTTCTACCCATCAAAACCTTTAGCACCCTTCACAAAAAATACTCCCCACTCCATAAGGAAGCCATAGATACCCATAAGAAGCAAGAAAGTTGAGGTTTGGGAAGCTCAAGTAAGGTTAGTGCACTAATCCCTCTTTTTCTCTTTATTAAACATGAAAAGCATGTTTAGCTAAGCATAAATACCATTAAAATAAAAAGAAAACCTAGAGAAAAGAACCCTTGAATTTTTGGCAGCCATGGAACTTGAAGTTTATTGCTTTTAAGTGATGAAAAATGGTTCCATGAGAATGTGTAATTAGTTGAAATATTTGGGTGTTTGATTATGTAGTGTTTATGTAAATTTGAAACTTTGAAAACTAGGGATTGTGTAAATGTTGAGGACTTTGTGTAAAATATTGAAATTGACCTATTGGGATGAGATTGTTGCTTATAGAAGTGTATTGCATGCAAAGTGAAGTAAGGAAGTTGGAGGAAATTGAGTTTTGGAAGTGTTAATTTTCTGCGAGTTACATTTGTTGAGGCGATGTACATTTTAGGCCATAAATAAAATTGTGTGACCCCAATTGGTATGAGGCCAATTGGAGGTGAAACTAGACCCAAAATAGCTCATTTTCCATGAAAAAACTATGCCCAAATTCTGTCCAAAACTTGAGCTAAATACTGCCCAAATTCGGATTTCCCTGCAACCCAACCCAGAAAATGACCAAATGAACAGTACGTGTTCATTTGGTCATAACTCTCTCTATACTAGTCCAAATGACCTAAAATTTCACCCATGGAAATTTTAGACATAGGGCTACACTTTTCATGAAGACCACTTAACTCAGTTTTGCCTTTAACGAATTCAAATTGTTAGCACAAGTTGGGCCACTGAAACTGCCAACCCAGAAAATGTCCCCAAATACTATTCCTTTGGTATTTTGACCATAACTTGAGTTCTATAATCCCAAACTCAGTAATTCAAAAACTGAAATTCAAGTTTAAACATAGAGGACCAATTGTTATGAAGGAATTGTGACTAAATAGACATCCCAACCTAGTCAAATTCCTAGATAAAGATAACACATCAACATGAACCTAAAGAAAGGTTCATGGGAAAAATGCTATGTATGATAATTAAAATACTCATAAGGAGAATTAAATATTAAAAATGATATGAATATGTAAATTGGGACTAATGTCCTATTAATATGAAATTAATGGTACCAATGAACAGTACTAGAAAATAGTAATAGTGAACAGTGCTAAATTAATTAAAAATATTTAATTGCCCATAGTATACCTAGACTTATTTATTTAGTTGGATAAATTGGTATACCAATTAGGGACTACGAGATAGCGATCGCCACCGAGAAAATCATGAACGATAATATATGTCCGGTATGATTGTTCTACGTGCTATATGCCTACTTGCATCGCCATTGTGCCTACTTTATTTACGGCTTTACAAGCCCGACGGTAGGTCTCGTGCCCGACGGTGGCCTCGTGCACGATGACGTATTCTGGATAGACATATGGCTGTCTAACCAGTATACACCCGTGCATCCAGCCTTTATAAATTTGTTATAGGTTTCTTGGGCACTGAAAAAAAAATATAATTAATTAAGACTTAAAATATAATAAGTAATCATAAAAGATCCTGATAATGTTAATTATTTCCAAAGAGCAATAAAAATGTAAAAGACCCAGAAATTATGAGTTGCATATATTGTTTCAAATTATTAAATTATTGTTATTATAAATTATGCACCACTAAGCGTTATGCTTAGCGCGTTGGTTTTCCATCGCGTAGGTACTGGAGATCAGCCGCATCAGTCCCAACAGCCACAGCAGCAGCATCAGTAGTGCACTGACAAAGCTCTGATCAGATCTACCATTGTCCAGAGTCACCTCACCGGTCTTTTATATTTTGGTAGGGCCCATGTATAGACTAGTATTTTAGTTCATTATGTTTAGGCATGATGTAATTACTAGTTTATGATGTATTTCATTTTGGACTTGAAATGAAAACTTATAATTTATTATCTATGAATTTCCATATGAATGCAATAGATGACACTTCATTTTGAAATCTCATAAATAGTTGTGAATAATATGATAAAAGAGAATATGATATGGAAATATGTGAGATGACTATGAATATGTTAATAGGTGATAGTGGAAACCGTCAAATGCTAATAAAACAGAGGAGGATCTGTCCGGGTCTTCACAGAAATAAGATATTAAAAAAAAAAATTCTATACATAAATTACCTGATTTGAATGACATTAAAATTTACAATAGACATGACAAGACAAGATAGGGTGCTCCAGCACCGAATGTGGCACTTCTTACTCGGCTATACAATAGACGGGTAAGGGGCATCACATAAAGTGGTTGGCTATGAAGATGCTACAAAATGAGTCTCATGTGTGGATATAAACTCCTTTCGCACCTCCTCCAATATCTCAGCCCTCATTCTGGTTTGATTTTCTTCTATGAGCTACTTAATTCTGTTTTGATTTTCTTCTAACAACTGCTAAACTTGCTCTATGGATGTCATATATTGAGAAGATGACCCAGGATGAACTAATGTGCATGAGTAAGGAGTAGATGATCCTAGATTTTGGGATTTTCCAATATCAGAATTCCCAAAACCATACACTCTACCCTTATTAAGGCTACCGGATGCTTTAAGCCATTTACCCACATCAAATACAAGTTGAAATTCATAATTAGACCCATACTTTTCTACAATGACACTTGAAAAATCTCCCTACACAGAAGTAATACAAATTTATTAAAAAAAAAAAGAAGTAATACAATAATATTTTATTATATATGAATGACAAACACACTTACATGCCTTATAATCCAAAACAATTTGATGACAATGTAAAAGGATTGAAAAATATTGTGTTGAAATTAATATGTAGAAATTAACTTATATCGATCCGTCGTAATTTGCTATAAATAAATACATCTACGCTATCCTTTTTGGTGTGTGTTGCTCGAAACACTTCAATTTGATTCGATGACCTACAAAATAAAAATGATCATATTATGTAACTAACAAAATATGTACTTAACATTTATGTAACCAATAAAATGCACAACTGCAAATAAAATAGTGACATAATTTTAAAAAATTATATCAGTTGATCCTCATGTATCTCAATTTTCACTAAACCACTAGAATGTTTTGTTATAGATCCATCTTTTTCAATCATTTGATTAATTTTAGTGGTCTGTGACTTCTTTTGCCACTTTGGCCGACTCTAATGAGCCACAAGATTATTCCATATCTCTGGTTTCATCCACTTTGGTCTTAAATTGTGTAAAAAAAAAAAAATCACTCTTTTTGTGTTTCACCAACATTTCATGTTTGACTCTATTGAGAAGATCGTAAAATCTTGCTTTCAGGACCTTATCCCAAGCAAGACACACATTCTTCTCTTTAGTCTCATCCCACATGTACAACCCTACAAATTTTGTTGTTAGAAGGTATAAATCATGCCACACTAAATGAATACTCTAGATAACAAGTATTTTTAATTAAAATCGGCAGCATTTCGACTGTATTTCAAACATTTGACAACAGAAAAACACAACATATTGAAAAGACAATTCTATAATGATCATTCACAGTCTTCCCACCATATAAATTTATCAAATTCAATACATTTATCATACAATTAATTTCAAGGAATCTTAGATAATTTATATCTTACCCAAAAAATTCCAAATAGCTCATCCTTCGTCTTGCCATGTACTTCTGCCCAAGTTTTCCATGCATACATAAAGTGTGTCTTAATGTCATAAACAATCGAATGAGTGAGTAATATATCCAAGAAGTTGCACCATGAAACAAAGTAAAAATTTTATTATATTTTATTATAGAGAAAATTTTCTAAAAAATTTTGTTTAATTTATCTCAATTCTCTTGATTATTGTTACTTGCACAAGGCCCTTTATTCTTATTCTTGGCCGATTAGTTGGAATATTAATATAAATTTTAAACAAAGAAATGTTTAAATTTTATAAATTTTTTTAGTGAAATTATTTCAGTATATATTAATATAATTTTTAAACAAATAATTCATTTTTTTCTAATTTATAGAAAATTTAATTAAAAAAATGATTTTTGATGATATATAATATGATGAGTATAGTTTTATAATGCATGAAATTCCAAATATAAAATTTTTAAAGTTTTTTTAAATAAAAAATTTTAAAGTTATTAAAAATATAGTAAAAAGAACTTTAAATAATATTTTTTTTGTATGAGATAATATTTTAGTAGTTGAAATTTAAAAATGTTTATATTAAAGTTGATATGGGAGGAGGTATTTACTTATTTTCAAAACTTTTACTTTAAAAAATAAAATAAGAAAATACTTTTTAAATGAATTATTTTTATAAACATTATAGACTATATTATAAACAATTTTTTATTTTGCTCACTAAAATTTTAACTTATAATTAAAATAAAATCAATATTTTGAGTCAAGATATTACAAATTCAAATAGATAAATAGTCAAATAAAATATAAAAATTTTTAAATTTAGAAGCTAATTTAATTTTAAATATATAGAACCATATTAATTTTATTTTTGCTTTTCTATTTCGCTCCTAGTTTTCCATTCGTTCATTTAATTATAGATATTCCTATGTTAAAAAAAAAAAAAGTTGCGTATCCATATATATGTTGAGATCTTTCATTTACAGTGAACATTAAATTCATGAATAGGAAGATCATGAAGATAATTACTAAAAAACAAAGGACTTTAATCTTTGGCCTACAATTTCGCACTTGCACATAAAGACACATAACCACAGAGACATTTTTGAAGGTTTTTCAATGTTTACACCTAACTACACCAGCCATTTATTTTTCTTGTGGCATATGCTTAGAGCTTCATTGGCTGCTCCAATACTACTACCATATGAGTAACAATTTCAAATGCCCTTTTTGCTTTGGTTGAAGATAATTAAGTACAGAAAAGATGTTAGTTTTCAACTTAATTTGCAGCTTCACCAAATGGAATCCAAAATGAATGGTTGCTCCTGCTGTACTGGTTGCGGCACTGTTTCTAAAACCTTGGAAGAAGAAGAAGAACCCTGGAAATTTGAACTTAAATCAGTCCCAGTCTGAGGAATACTAGTCCCTTGTGTGAGAAATGAGTAATGATTACTACGACTTGCAGCAGCAGCAGTGGCAGCAGCAGCTTCTCTCTGTTGATAGCTCCTCATTTGCAATGCCTTGAGAAGCAAGGAATTGATTGTGAGATTCGAGCTAAGCAAGTTTGAAGGCCATGAGAGTGAAGGGCTAGCCCAATTATGCATGTTCATGTCCATGTTCATATTTACATTGGCATGGTTGTTGAAATTGCTTGTTGTTGAGATGTCGTTGAACCCATTTGATGAATTCCCGATATTGTTTATGTTTGGTAACTCGACATCTCCAAACTCATTGACTATGGAATTTGTATCACATGGAGACCCTAGAGATTGATGCGAGGATGCTGTCTGCTGTGGCCTTTTAGCTGCTAAGCTCTTCTGGAATACCCTACAAACTACCCATTCCTCCTTCAAGAATTAAAAATCCAAGAAAAATTAGAGAGTATTAGAGGAAATTTGTAATAATTGAAAATGCAAAGTTAAATGAAACGAATTCTACAATAGTATATAGAAGTTTATACACCTTGGTGCGCTTGAAAGGATGTTTGTTTTCTAGCCTGTATTCATGCATAACCCAGTTACTTTTCTCACCCCTTGGAGCTCTACCCTTGTAGAAAACTAGGGTTTTTTTCATCCCCACCAGTACTGCACCACGAAAGATTTCCTTGTCCTTCCCTGTGGTTTTCCAATAGCCTGCTTCAGTTGCTCGATTGGTTCGAAGTCCTGTTGGGTATTTTCGATCTCTTAAGCTAAAGAAATACCATTCTTTTTCCCCCATGGAAGCCTTGTCTGCAACATAATTTTAATTATGTAACTAATATATTCTATTCTTCTTTTGTAATTAGATGAATAATAGTAGGAGTACAAACGAACCAAGTCGAGTCGAGCTTTGAAGAATCTCTTCAAAGCTTGATTCGTCAAAATTTTTTCAAATTTGAGCCCAGCTCAAACTTAACACATGTCGAGTTTAAGTCAATGTCTAAAAGCTCAAACTTGATTTGTTTAAAAAATGAGTTGAACTAAAATAAACTTTTTATTAAACTGACTTTCAATTGAATTTTAAATTTAGGGGTATAAAATTTAAACTATATAATTTTGATAAACTCTCATATAAAAAAATAACTTAATTTTCATAAAAATTAAATTACAAAAAACTATATTTAATAAATACATTCATCATATCATAATTTTAAATAATATATTATTTTTAGAGTATTTATAAATAAAATAACAAATGTTTATAATATAATAAAATATAATAATTAATACAAATACTTTTATAAATAAATATATTTAATGAGATTAGGCACTCTCGAGCAAACTCGTGAGTCTGCAAACGAGCCGGCTTATAAGTCTTAACAAGCTGAATACTATGAAATTTGAGTTCAAGCTCGAGTTCAGTTTATTTTATAAACAAGCTGAGCCAAATTTTATTGAGTCAAATCTCGAGCAATTTATGAAGGACTTGACTCATTTTCACCCTAAATAACAGTAATTTTATAAGCTAAAAGTATTTACATAAAACTAATTAGAATTGACTAATTTTAGATAGTTAAAAATAGATAATTGACTTGCGCATTAATTAATTCATTGGAATAATCAAGCCAATAATGCTATATATATATATATATATATATATATATATATATATATATATATATATATATATATATATGAGCACTAATGCTATAATTGTTAATTGTATAAATCTTATAATTCTGTGAATATTGATGTCACAGTGAGTACAGTACACTTTTTAGAGGAAGGAGGGGAACTTAATTCGAAACCTTATTACGTTTCGTCTATAATTTATAGAACATACTTGAATTAAGAAATGAAACTTTATATGTAAAATTAGATTAAAAAAACATTAACCTGACTTGTTTAAAACCCTTTTGGGTTTTCTGTGATCAAAATCTTTCTCTCATTTTCCTAATTGCTCTCAAAAACATTGGGTTAGATAAGAACAATGACAATTTGCAGCAATAACACAAAGATTAACCCACATTTACAAATTAGAATTTTAAAAGAATTTAATTTAATTAATTTTTTTTGTTAATTTTCATGTTTTAAAATCTAATAAGTGACATAATTTATTTTTTTAATTTAAAAATTTTATTTTAAAATAAATAAAAATATAAAAAAAATAATATTATTGTGTAAGAATTGAATTGCATTGATTTTTATTTTTATTTTTTCCAAATGAAGCCTAAGAATATAATTCTAAAGGAAATTTATCCAAGTGATAATTAATGTTGTTATAAATAACTCCAATGAACCAAGGAGACTCAAGCCTTAGGCTAGTAGCCTAATAGTTAATGTACTCATTAAGGTTCAAATTCTGATAACTCGAGTTTTAAGAATCTTGGATGTACTGAGACTCAACAAAGCATTCAATTTCAACACACAAATGAGACGCTAAGAATATAACTAGGGATGCATATAGAAGATGAAGAAGAAGACGAATTAAAAAGTATACCTGGGAGATCCCAAGGTTCACACTTGTTGAGATCAACATCCACAATAGCTTTTGAGGTGAAACTGACATCTGAAACCTTTCGTGTCAGGTAAAATGTAATGAGCTCTTCATCTGTGGGATGGAATCTGAACCCTGGAGGAAGATTTTCCTCCATTTTGATCCCCAAGTTCAAGAACTGATCACTGGGATAGCTGCAGTTAATTGATATATATTTATATATATAATTAGGCACAACAAGAAGAAGAGGAAACCTCCAACAGTAGTAATATACGTACGGATATAGTTCTTGAAGCAAATAAGCTTAATGGTATCAGCAAGGAGTTATATTAAGGTTCTCTGTCTCTAAATATCACCCTTCAAGAAGAAGCAGCCATGGCTAGCAACTAAGTACTCCTCTTTTATCTTGATAATTACAGCTAACACTTTGACAAAGATGGTTCATAGACTGTTAAATTTACCAAAACCCCCATTATTGTATGCATAAATCACCATTGACTTATGAGAATCACAATGAGAAATATTACCCTAAATTGGCATTAATTAATTATAAAGAAAGACTAATTAATTTGATGGTGAATGAGTGGCAAAGTTTCCTGCACGAGGGTGGAGTCTTGTTTACACCTGAAATATATGTTTTCTTCTATGATTTTGTCCAACCACCTTCACCCATTTCTACCCACCAAACCCTAGTCCAATGACAGACATGTCCTTCACTTGTATTCTTACCAATATCTTATTGACACTTGTTTGCTCCTTACATCATCTTTGTTTCTCTCCCATTTAATTTGTTCACATCACTGTATATGAGACTGTTTTATTTGTTTTAATAAAAAATTATTATTAGTTTACAATTGATCATATAATGACAAATAATATTCAATAATCCTCTAAATCAGTAGTGTGTCCATTATAAAATTTGGTATATAATCTACTGGATTTTTCTTTATGAAATTTAATAATATATAATTCAAGATAAACATCTCTATAAAATTATTAGTTCACAAATTTAATATTAAATTATTAATTATCATAATGATAGATATATTTTATATAATAAACTTGACAATTTCAGCTTAATTTTATTAATCACAATGATAGATTTGTAAATAAATATAAACACAAAAACAAAGATTTTTTTTTCTTTTTTATATATCAATTAAGCCAACTCTGATTAATCTGAAACAAATTTCTGATTATGCGTAGCTAGTAGTTTAATAAGTTTTCAATTTTATACATATTTTAATTGAAAGATTATAGAGTATGATAGGATAATCCAATATATTATGCACATATAGGATAATATATAGGATAATGTGACGTGCATTTTAGATATATTTTTATGTGTCTAAATTATGATTTAATTTGAAAAGTTTGCAATACAACCTGATTGAAATATTTTGTGGGTAACAAAGGGCATAGTTAATTTTTTCTTTTTTTTTTTCTTATAAACGTAAATATTACATTCAAATTACGTAAAATTTTATTTTTTATCTTTTTAATATTATATTTATATAATTTTATGTGTAACAAAATCATATTAATAAAACCATAACGTGTTCATGAGGTACAATTGAAAAACTCAAAAGTATATAGGCAATTAATGATCATTGGTATGCATAGACTATAATGAAAAATGACAACTTGAAGATCCTTCATGGGTGCTTCTATTGTACTGTTGTTTAATTTAATATATGTAGACAAAGATTACAAGGAGTGGTTAAAATGTTTACCAACCCACACGACTGTGTCTTCGGTAAGCATTTCTGTTGGATCTTCAATTCATTCATCTCATTTGTCTTCAAAGCCTCCCATTAATTTCAATCCTAACAAGAACTTCAATCTACTAGCTAGCTTCATCTTTATGTGTTTCTTGCATTCGACCTTCTAGAATTTCATCATCCATATAATTCCTCTCTCTCTCTCTCTCTCTCTCTCTCTCTCTCTCTATATGTATATATATATGTGTGTGTGTGTGTTTAATTGCAAAAAATCTTGAATAATTTTTTTTTTCAATTTTATTAGAAAGTTTTAATTTTATTAATTAAATATTTTAGCTGTCATTTTTTTTCCAATTCTGTTGATGGATTGATAATTTATCAATTTTTTACACTTTTCAAAACTAATAATAGTAATAATTATGGTGGCTAAAGGAGAGAAATTGATAGAGAGGAAAACTTAAGATGGTTAATTTATCCCAACGAATGATTAGTGGGACCCTCATGTTTATGTCTGGATTTCATAATAAGTTTAATTAAGTTTTTCCTTTATGCTAATAGACTTTTAACGAAAATATCTTTTTTATTTTATGATCAATTAGTGTGTATTACTAAATTACCTGTTAGTGATTTGACTGTAATTAGATCTCATGATGATAGAATTAGGAAAAAAAAAAGTGTTAAACTCAAAGAATTTTTCCCTTACGTCTTCTATCGACGCTGCACTAGCAAAGGCGACCCCTTCGTCACCACCAGATGATCGTTCAAAGAAAAAAAAAGTAAAGTTTCAAGAGGATGGTGAGGGTCTAAATATCCCTTCTAGTTTGGGGGATGAGAGTGGTATTGGCTTGATGTATTTTCGAGATAAACTTTTGCAAGGCTGAGATGGAGATCTGGATTCTGTGATGGGGGATAGCGAGGATAAAAGTGGGGAAGGTAGTGAGGATCATGTGTCTACGAATTGGAATGATGTTGAGACTCCTTAGGATCTTAAGAGTGGACCTTCTGTTAACAGGGAAAAGCATCATACTAGAATAGCTAGAATATTTGTATTGATGATGACAATGTTAGGGTGGATGTTTCTGATGACATTCTACATGTTATTATTTCTCAGAAAGCCCATGAGGAATTAATTAAGCCATGGAAACATGTTGTGGTGGTTCATTTGGTGGGTAGGGCTATTGGTTATAGAACTCTTTGTTTCAAAATTCAATATATGTGGAAACCTAATGGGGATTACAGAGTGATTAACATAGCCAATGAATATTATCTTGTTTAACAAATCAAATTATCAAAGAGCACTACCAGATGGCCCCTAGGTAATTCTTGGCCATTATTTGATGGTGCAACCATGGGGCCTTGCGCCACATTTGTTTTGGATGTGGGTGTTATGGTCATAGTAATGAATTATGTCCCTCTAAAATTGTTACATGTCTGGTTGCTGGCAATGGGGAGTCTGTTGATAATATTATTCAGGTTGATAATCAGTAAAGGTACAATACAAATACTATAAGTATAGTGACTAGACGCTTGCTCCGTTGAGAGGGCGACGTGGGAAGTCAAAACAGGAAGTAGACAGGGTCGAGAATTTAGGGCAGGCAGTTAGAGTAACAATGGAAAGGGTTCTAAATTTGATATTCTTGCAAATTTTATGGAACGGTATGGATGCTGATAGGGAGGTTGCTCATGTGGATGTGGTTGACTTACCTTTTAAGGAAGTGGTTAAGGATATGCCTAAGGTAAATAGGTCAGGTCCATTAGAAAGGTATAAGGATTAACCTCAAATGGTGCTAATAGTGGTGTGAAAAAGGATTTTAAAAAGAAGGATGGAATTAAGGCCTCTAAAACCCATGGTAAGGCTAATAAGGGATATTCTAAGTCTTTAGTGGCTGTTGGGTCTTCTTCAACTCTTAAAAGGGGTGGAGTGGGTAGCGAGAAGAGTCCAATATTGGTCCAAAGGCATTTTGTCAACCTGTAGTTAGAGCTTATTCCTACAGCTCTTAAGGATCATCATTCAGCTGTTGCTGGTAGAGGGTTCTTCAATAGTGCAGGAGATAAAAGAGGGCATTATGGATGCAGGTAGGGTTGAAGTCTTGAATGATGGGGTGCTAAGAAGGCCCCCAGATCCTCCAAAAGGAACTCGATTGATCAGGTAATGTAATAAAGTTAAGTTTAAGGTCTCTAACAGTAGGAGCACTAAACTTGTTTCAATAAACAGAGCTTTTGAAGCCATAAAAGAGAATCTAGGTTTTATGGCAAATGGAACTAGAGATGTTTTAGGGACCAATTCTGCTTTGAATTTGGGTGAGGAAGGTGTTAATTTGAATGATTTGGAAGGCGTACGAACCACTACCTTGGGGCAATAATTCATTCTTTCTTTTTTATGGATTTTGTTTGTATGGTTTGTAATTATCGGGGGCAGCTAGCAAAGGGTTTCATATTGTTACTAAGGATTTCATTAAGAGATACTGTGTTTCTTTCCTAGTGCTTTTTGAAACTAGGATTAGCGGTATCCAAGCAGACAAAAGTATTTCAAAGCTGGGTTTTGACTTCTCCTATAGAGTTGAGGCTAGAAGGTCTTCAGGTGGTATTTAGCTACTGTGAAAGCAAGGGTAGCATGTGAAAATTTTAGTCAATGATCTTCATTTCATCAATACAGAGATCTTGGACTCAAATAATGAAGTTTTTTAGTTTACCATTGTGTCCAATAGTCCTTCTCCTTCTCTTTGAATGCAGTTGTGGGGTAAGTTAGAGTATGTTGCTGATTGTTATTCTATTCCTTGGTGCCTTATAGGGAATTTTAATGCTATGCTTAGTTTGAATGAGGAGAACAAGGGGTGTGGCATTGGTAATGCTATGTGGGGGCAGTTTCGACAGTGATTTGATGGGATGGGAATGGTTGATTTTGGTTTTTATAGGCCTTAATTTACTTGAAAGCATGGTTTATTGTTAAAGAGGCTTGACAGGGCTATTTGCAATAATGTTTGGCATATGAAATATAGTGATACGTCTATTCTTCATTCGCCAAGCTTTAAATCAGATCACAGGCCAATTTGTATTTTTGTTAATTCTAAATTTAGTGGATTTGGGAGGCCAACTGCATTTAAGTTTCTGGTGACCTGGCAAATGCGTAAAGAGTTTAGTAGTTTCCTAGACTTGAATTAGAAAGATGGGGATGGTCTTAAAGCTAAGTTGGGCTCCTTATCTTTTGCTCTTAAAAATTGGCATCAAGACACATTTGGTAGTATTGAGAAGAGGAAAAAAAGAGTTCTCGCTAGGTTGAGTGGGATTCAGAGAATTCTGGAAATGAAGCCCTCTCTATATTTGCAGAATCTAAAGGTGGAGCTTTTTCAGGAATATGAGGAAATTTTATCATAAGCGGAGGCTTTCTAGTACCAGAGATCAAGGTAGAAGAGAGTTGGTGCTTTGCACTTTTCCTAATAGATTTCCAATCCTAACCAGTGAAGAAGTCAATAATTTGGGCAAGGATTTAGAGGACAAGGAGATTCAGGAGGCGTTATTTCAAATGGATCCTATGAAGGCTCTTAGGTTGGATGGTTTCAATGCATTCTTTTTTCTAGAAGAACTGGCAAATAGTTGGGAATGATCTTTGTGCTGCGATTAAGGGCTATTTACATGCTAATTCTCTTATTCATAATTTGATTGTTTTAATTCCTAATGTGGACAAACTGAATAGTATTACCCAATTTCGGCCGATAAGCCTCTATAATATTGTTTACAAAATCTTGATCAAAGTTGTTACTAATCGTTTTAAGCCTATCATGGAGAAGTTAGTAGGTCATTCACAAGTCAATTTTGTTCTAGGCCGTCAGATTTCGAATAATGTAGTGATCGCTCAGGAGGTGGTTCATTCCTTTAGGAATAAGAGAATTGATAAGAAAGG
This sequence comes from Hevea brasiliensis, assembly GCF_030052815.1. Classification (NCBI taxonomy): domain Eukaryota; kingdom Viridiplantae; phylum Streptophyta; class Magnoliopsida; order Malpighiales; family Euphorbiaceae; genus Hevea; species Hevea brasiliensis. The sequence goes on from NC_079494.1 coordinate 102,024,388, forward strand.
CATAGTGATTTAACCTTAAAAAGGCCTATGATAGGCTAGGTTAGGTTTTTATTGAGGAAACTTTGGAAATAATTGGTGTTCTAAGTAATATTCGATCTTTTATTATGAGATGTGTTACTACCACCTCGATGAGTGTCTTATGGAATGGGGAAAAGTTTGATTTCTTTTCTCCAACACGAGGAATTCATCAAGGAGACCCTTTGTCTCCTTATATTTTTGTTCTATGTATGGAAAGGCTAGCCTATGGAATTTTTGATACAGCAAAAGTGAATTTGTAGAAACCTATAGTGCTGTCCAGAGGGGGACCTACCATTTCTCGTTTATTTTTCACAGATGATTTATTACTTTTCATGAAAAGCTCTGTTCAGCAATGGATGTGGTTATGTAGGTATGCTTGGATTTCTCTTTAGCTTCAAGTCAAAAAGTGAGTGTGTATAAGACTCGTCTTTATTTCTCAAAAAATGTCAGTAGCTAAAAAGCAGTAAAGATTAGTAGGCGATGTGGTTTTCATAAAGCTGATAACCTTGGTACTTATTTGGGAGCTCCCCCTATCCATGGTAGGGTTAGAGCAAGCACTTATAATTTTCTTTTGGATATAATTCAAAATACACTGTCAGGTTGAAGTGCTAAAAGTTTATCTCTTGTAGGTAGAATTACTCTCGCTAAATTTTTTCTCACAATGATCCCTATTTTTAAGCCCTAAACTTTTTCCCTGCCTATTTCTACATGTGGAGCCATTGAGAGAATTTGCAAGAAATTTATTTGGGGATGGAAGAAAGAGAAATAGGGCATTCCCTTGATTAAATGGGAAGATCTTTGTTAGCCTAAGGATATGGGAGGCTTAGGTATGAGATATTTAGATAAGGTGAATGATGCATATCTTGTTAAAATGGCTTGGGGGGTTGTGGTAAGGAGAGAGGCTCTTTGGGTTAAAGTTCTTCAGGCTAAGTATTGTATTGGTGATGATTTGGTTCCTTCTTCTTTTAAATGTTCTAACTCTTCCTAGATATGGAAAGGAATTATAAAGGTGTAGGGATATGTGTTTGGTGAGGTGTGTTAGGCTATTAGGAATGGAGAACTTATTAATTTTTTAGGGATGCATGGGTTAATGGTATTGGTCCTCTTCTTAATAATGTTTTAGCCCCTATTTCAGAAGGAGAATCTATGAGGAAGTTAGTGGAGTTTACCTTGCCAGATGGGGGTTGGGGACTGGTTTTGCACATCTTCTTCCTTTGTTTATTTTGCTAAAAATAATAGTTATGAGATTTGATCCTAATTTGGGGAGGCCTGATTTTGTGTTCTAGGGTTTTTGTAATGATGGTAATTTCTCTATCAAGTGAGCATATGTGGCTCTATCTTCTTCTCAACGAATCTCGGTAGATAAAAAGTGGAGAGTGATTTGGAATTGGCCATGTCCGAAAAGGATTCGTACTTTCTTATGGCTGGTTTTTCATCATAAGCTCTTCTCGAATGTTGAAAGGAACTAAAGGCATTTATCTGCTAATATTTATTGTCCTTGTTGCCTATTATATCCAGAATTGCTTCATCGTATTTTGCAGTATTGTGAGGTGGCTAAGAATGTGTGGCTGCAGTTAATCCCAATTATATTAGGTGTTTCTTTTTCGAGGAGGCAAATGTTTATGTCTAGTTGGTTGAGAATTTAAAAAATTTTGTTGATCAAGTTGAGGGGTTGAATTGGTGTTTGTTATTTGCTATGACTTATTGGTTCTTGTGGAAATGGAGAAATGCGGTGGTCTTTGAGGAAAATTTTTTCATACCTCATAATTGTATTTCGGTCATCATGAATTTCGCTAAAGAGGTCATGAGTTTTGGGGCTATTTTAGTAGATATTCTAAATTCTCTTAGGAAGCATAAGGATGTGTGGTTTAGTTGGAGTGTGTCGGTAGAGAGATGGTGTAAGCTCAATACAGATAGGTCTTTTGTTAATGCTAGTGCATTGGCCTCTGCTTGTGGTTTGCTTTGGTGTAGTTCTAGTCAATGACTGGGTGCTTTTGTTGTGAATCTTGGTTCCTGTTCAATTATTATGGCCAAGTTATGGGAGGTTTCTTGGGTCTGCAGCTTGCTTGGAATAGAGGTTATAGAAGGATTGTTGTTGAGACTGATAATTTGTGGGTGGCTACATGTCTTTAGTCCAACAATTGTTCTATTTCTTACAATTCTTGTTTGAATCATAGTATTCGTTGACTTTTGAAGCGGAATTTGATCATTGTTATTTAGCATGTGTTCAGTGAGTGTAATTTTACCGCTGATTGGCTGGCTTATCTTAGGCACTCTTTGCTTTTGGGAGTGCATCATTTTGATATTCCTCCGGTGGGTCTTAGTAGCCTATTGATGCATGATAGTTGTGGGGTAGCATATCCTAGGAGTTGTGTGTAACAACCCTTACCCGTCTACAGTATAACTGAGCAATGTGTGTCACACGAAGTGCCGGAGCACCTTATCTTATTTTATCATATTTTCTAAGTACTCATTTTAGTAATTCAAATAGCCTTTGTAAGAAATTCATTTTAGTTTTGGTTATAATTTAAAACTTTAATAAATCTGAGTTTACGCAATTTTTATAGAAAATCCGACAGAGTGTCGGCTGTAATTTGGACAAACAGTTTTTCTACACCTTTCAAAAATAATTTCAATATAATACTTAAATTCTCAAACTGAATCTATCTCAACACAATCTCAACAGTTTCTCAGAAATCTCAACAGATTATTAGAATCTCAATAATTTATTCACATTTATTTCCACAATTTCATTCATACCAAAATAATCTCAAACACATAAAGAAGTACTCAATTTTATTTAATTACAAATTATACAGACATTTACATTAACTTTAAATCCCAAAATTTTACAATGTACATGATAAACCTAAATCTACTACAAAATACAAAATACAGAATCCACCTAATGTCCTACCAAGAATGCACTGTGTGTAGGTGACTCTGGACTCCTGCAGATCTGTAGATCACCCAGTCTGGAATCTGCTGGGCTCTTTATCTTTACCTCTAGAACCTACACGTAGTAAAGAGCGACGGGCTAAACAATAATGCTTAGTGGTGTCAATATAAAATAAAAATAAACTAAAATAAAGTAAAATTATTGTTTATACAGTTTTGATGCTAATATCTCTTACAGACTAATATTTCAGTAATTCTTAATAAAGTTATGAATTTATTGCTTTTTATGTCTTTATTTGGTAATAATTTATTTAGACTTAATTTAGTTGCCCCAAGTGACCTAGACAACTGACTAGATTGGATAAACGGGTAAACTGGCACTGGGTATCAAGTACCTCAGGCCATCACACCATTGGTCATAATGTGTCTCCCAGTGTGCAGAATGGCTAATAAGCCATATAAGTCATAGAGCACAAGGCTAAGCATATCATCATAATCAGATTAGCCACAGGCTGTTATATCACAGATTAGCATAATAAGCCATAGAACACAGAATGGTATAGAGCCATATAAGCAGTACTGCTATTAGAACCCTAATGGCATGCCAAACTATCCAAACCAATCATACTAGGCATACTATGGCATGTTATAAATTTTAATGTATAATTCTTTGTATTTAATTTTTATTGATTACTAATCAATTTGCTAGTAAACTCAAAATGTTGACTTTTCATATACAATAGGTAAATTGGTTCTAATATCCAATATGTTCCATTTTACATTTCACAAATGTAGGCATTTGTTGCCAATTCCATTTCTAGACTTCTTGCATTTTATTGTAATTTTTCAGATTTGGTATGCTATTTTGACCTAGCTAAATGACCTAGTTTCCTTGAATTCTGAGTTCTGGTCAAAAGAGCAATATTATAGGTCTATGTCTTATTGAAATTTTGGCACTGATTTCATGTCATTTGGAGTTTTCTGGACTAAGTTATGGCCATTTTATCAAAGCTGGACAGATTGCCTCTGTATTGCAAATTTTGGTCAATTTCGATTCTGGACAGATTTTGTAACCCAATTTGGGCAAGCAGATTGACCTGGTTAATGACATTTTTGGGCTTTGGTGTCTTCATAAGAGTTGTAGCCCCATGTTTAAGCTTTCCAATGGTATAAATTTCAGGTCATTTGGACCTGTCTACAGTGAGATATGGCCAATTGATTGAATACTGTTCATATGGTCAAATTCTAGGTTTACAAATTGCCAATTCCGGATTAGGTCAAATTATTGGTCACTTTTTAGGCAGAATTTTAACAAAATTTCTACATAAAAGTTGGTCCATTATATGTCTAATTTTACCTTCAACTGGCCTCATACTAATTGGGGTCACACAATGTCACACAATTTAGGTTATAGCTCAAATTACATACTGCCCTCAAGAATTACTCAACTTACATACACATTTACACTTCTAATTGAATTTCAACATCTCCCATATTACAATTCTGCATTCATAGCATTCTAATGTCATCCATCAAACCTCAAATTGGTCAATTTCCAGTAGTTTACACAAGTCCTCAATATCCAATACAAAACCTTAATTCCAATGATCAAAGTCACCATAATACACATGGAACAAATTGCTAGTACATGTAAATTCAACAAGCAACATATAATACCCTTCCACTAATGCATCAATACCATAATTCAATATTTAAATTCATGGAAATATCAATCTTCTAACTTCATCAAGGCTGCCGAATTGGACAATTTTCCAAAGTCTTCAACACTTCTTTCAAAACCCCAATTCAAATGCTCAATCTCAACATACACATGAAGTTAATTTACTAGCACATCTAATTACGTTAATCAACATTAATTCCCATCAATTACATGTAAAAATAAATCAAACACCTTTAACTTTCATGGTTGCCAAAATTGAAGTCCATCAAATACACTTTCACTTCTTCAAATTTCTCAACCATTCAACTCATTCCAACATTAATTCAAAGTTTAATTAAGCAAGGAAGAGAAAATGGACACTTATCTTTTTTTTTGAGCTTGCTAAAACCTCACCAAATCTCCTTCTTTTTGCTGCCAATATATTTCCCAAAGTGTGGTGATCAACTTTAATGAAGTGAGTTACAAGAATCATGGCTTGAAAATGAGAAGATGGAGCTCTTGCATGAAATGGCCATGGTGGTTTTAGGGTGGAATTGAATTTGGCTAAGGGAAGATATGAGGAAGAAGAAGACACTTCTTGGAGCAATCTGTTCTCTAATGGCCTTATATACCCCACAAATCATTTATTTAATTAATTAAATAAATCAAGTTTCAATATTTCTATTTATCACCTCTTATTTTTCCCTAATTATATTTTATGCATAATTTCATTTTTTATGTGATTTTCAAAATTTAATACCACTTATTTTTAATGGACATTTAGGTTAAAAGTCAACTCTATGTGTCAAATGACCAAAATGCCCCTCTTCGGGTCATATTCGAACTTTTTCAGTAATACCGATTTAATCCCTGATCCGCCGATTTCTTAAATTTTTGTTTTCGTTTGTACCAATTTACTAAATTTTCTTTGACATTTTCAATGTCAATTATACCTCAATATATAGAATTTTAATTAAGTCCCGAAAATATTTCTCAGAGTTTCCCGCGATCTAGGGATCGGCAACTATCTTCGCCGTAACTTCCCGGTGCGGTCACCCATCGCTACAGTTCCATCTCGTTTAACCTAGTTACATTTCATCTCTTTTTTTTTTTTTTTTAAATTTTCTTGTATTTTCTTATCATTTATTTCATCATTTTATGTCTCATCACTATCATTTAAGTGTAGTTCCAAACATCCTGACTGTCTGAGCAGACATTAGTCACCGGAACAGTCGAATGTACGAACTAGCTAAAGTGAGGGTGTTACAACTCTTTCCCTCTAATAAAAATTTCGTCCTCAAAATTTACCTGATGTAAATGATTGAGGAATCTACTACCTCCTTGCTTTTCCACTTTCTTGTGTTGCCTGATCAATGTCTAGGTCTGGTTGCTCCTGGGCTTCCATGGCATATACCCATGATGCCACTCTAGCTTTAGGCCTTTCGACCATCTCAGAAATAGCCTTATGTGAAATCTTAGCCGTCTCTGCTCTACTAGGTCCTCTACCCTTTTGCGTTGTGAGGGTAGGTCTATCAGCTTGTGTTGGAGTTGTTAAATTACTCCTCTGGGGGTAATCTCTTATGAAATGACCCGTAACTCCACACTTGAAACACTCTCCCTTTAACAGTTGACATGCCCCTCTATGTCTCCTACCATAGTGTGTACATTCTGGCACTGGGGTTGATAACCTTGTTACTATGCCCGGGGAGTTAGCTACAGATATCCCAAACTGGCCTCTCTAGCCCTGTGTCTGGTCCTGTGAACCTTTAAGCTTCTTACTATCAATCGGTATACTTGACTGCCTCACTCCAACTTTCCTCTTAGGCTGCCTATCTTTCATACTCTGTTCATTTACTCTGACCCTCTCAACTTTCAATGCAGCTTCAACTAATTTTGTGAAATCAGTAATCCCCAAAGCTGTAATCATTATCTTGATGTTGTCATTCAACCCTTCTTCAAATCTTCTACACCTCTCAGCCTCTGTGGGGACTATCTCCCTTCTATATCTACTCAGCCTAATAAATTCTCTCTCATACTCTGCTATTGTCAGCTATCTCTGCCTCAGACTGATGAATTCTCTTATTCTGTCTTCCAAATACACACTGTCCACATATTTCTTTCTGAACTCTGTGAGGAAAAAGTCCCATGTTATCTGATTTGGCTGCACCTCACTGGATACCGTGTCCCACCACTGGTATGCATCATCTTGGAGCAGGGACGGTGCTCCAGGTTCTGTTCTGGGGTGCAGTGAAGTTGTTTTAGGACCCTTCCTATTCTGTCCAACCAGTTCTCAACTGCCACTGAGTCATCTTCTCTCTTACCCAGGAAATCCACAGCTCCTTTCTAAACTTCTCAAGATGAGATTTCTGCTATAGAGGTGGTGGCGATGGCATAGCTCCTGCGATCTGTCTGAAAAATTAGGCCATTTGCTGAAACATGGCCTGTGGAGGCTGTGCAGGTGCCTCTGATGCTAGTGGACTAGGTTTCCCCCTGTCTCCAGCCTCAGTCATAGGTGGAGCATGACTCTCCACATCTTCGTCTACTGCTCGTTGCGATATTGAGTCCATATTCTAATCAAAATAACAAAAACAATAGATTTGCATTAGAGTCACCTCAACACTTACAATGCAATGCATGATATGCAATCTATCTAGACCCAGAAACGACTAAACCGTGCTCTGATACCACAAAATGTAACACCCCTCACCCGTCTACAGTGTAGCCGAGCAAGGTGTGTCACACGGAGTGCCGAAGCACCTTATCTTATCTTATCATATTTTCTAAGTACTCATTTTAGTAATTCAAATAGCCTTTGTAAGAAATTCATATCAGTTTTGGTTATAATTTAAAACTTCAATAAATCTGAGTTTGCGTAATTTTTACAGAAAATCCAGCAGAGCCGTCTGTAATTTGGACAAATAGTTCTTCTACACCTGTCAAAAATAATTTTAATATAATACTCAAATTCTCAAACTCAATCTATCTCAACACAATCTCAACAGTTTCTCAGAAATCTCAACAGATTATCAGAATCTCAATAATTCATTCACATTTATTTCCACAATTTCATTCATACCAAAATAATCTCAAACACATAAAGAAGTACTCAATTTTATTTAATTACAAATTATACAAACATTTACATTAACTTTAAATCCCAAAATTTTACAATGTACATGATAAACCTAAGTCTGCTACAAAATATAAAATACAGAATCCACCTAATGTCCTACCATGAATGCACTGTGTGTAGGTGACTCTGGACTCCTGCTGATCTGTAGATCATCTAGTCTGGGGTCTGCTGGGCTCTTTATCTTTACCTCCAGAACCTACGCATAGCAAAGAGCGACAGGCTAAACAATAATGCTTAGTGGTGCCAATATAAAATAAAAATAAAATAAAATAAAGTAAAATGATTATTTATGCAGTTTTGATGCTAATATCTCTTACAAACTGATATTTTAGTAATTCTTAATAAAGTTATGAATTTATTACTTTTTATGTCTTTATTTGATAATAATTTATTTAGACTTAATTTAGTTGCCCCAAGTGACCTAGACAACTGACCGGAATGGATAAATGGGTAAACTGGTATTGGGTATCAAGTTTATGTCTCCTCACTATCATTTAAGTGTAGTTCTAAACATCCTGATTGTCCAAGCCGACATTAGTCACCGAAACAGTCGAATGTACGGACTAGCTAAAGTAAGGGTGTTACACTGTGCGTCTTAGTTCTTTTTGTTGTTTGGTTCCCTTTCTTTAAAAAAAAAAAGAATTAGGAAAAAAAACTTAATTATTAAAATTCAAACTTTCGAATAAAATAAAATCTAAATTTTTATTTTTTTTTTTATAAATAACCTTATTAATTAAAATATATTCTTATTAATTAAAATATATTCTTAGGCATTTATAATTTTAAATTTTTGTGTTGGATAATTTTTTTAACTTTATAAATTAGAGTCTCTCTAATTAAATATTTTAAAGTTGAAACTCTTATAGGATCTATTTAGAGATAACAACGAGTAAGGTATTTATGAAAATCATTCTACCCAAACTCGAACTCAATTAATATTTTCAAAACTTGAATCTTTCTCAAACTCGATTAAAATTTATTCGCAACTATCCAAACCCGTCATAAATCCGATTATTATTATTTGAAAATACCTGAGTCCATTTAATTTTATATATATTAATTAATAATCTATATAAAAAATTATTTTTATTAATAATATATATTTGAAAAATTTAAGAATTCCATAAAATATTTAAATTTATTTTATATAAAATAAAATATATAAAAATTTATAAATATTATTATAAAAAAATATATTTTATATTTAATTAAAAATTTATATAAATAAATTCAGGTAACGGATACCCAATATACAAAATCCGAACTTGACTCGAATCCATCACTGATATTAAAATTCAAATCCATATTCAAACTCATCTTATTAGGATTCAGTAAATTGTGATACCTAAAAAAATCTGATTCATTGCCTTCCTTAAATTTACTTGACTGCTTGACAGTGCATATCCAGGGATTCTTTTATTATTATTATTATTATTATAATAGATCACACAATATATGTGTAAATATTTATTTGATTTATTGATTTATATAATTAGGATTAACTCCATCTCACAATTTTGGAGATAATTTCAATACTTAACTATAATTATTGGTATATATTTTTAAGTAGTTAATAAATAATAAAATATAATAATTGAAACCGACAGTAATGAAATTTAAACTTAACACCTTTTGATGTCAATACCTTAATGTTGACTAATTCTATGATTAGATTATAAAAATATGAAGCGTTGAACTGCGCATATATTTGCAGTTTAATTTACGTACACATCCATTCTACAGAAAAGAACAAATTAACGGTGACAATCGTTTTTCTATCTCAAATAAGCATTTTCATGTACGAATTGTAATTATTTTATTGGGTAAGTAAGGCTTTAGCCTCCCATTTCAAAGGGACGTGTCATTAAGCAAGTTGAGCAAGTCGGTGCCTTCATTTACGACCGTTTCCTTGAACCAATTTACATTTTTTAATTTTATTATATATATATATATATATATATATATATATATATATATATATATATATATATATATATCAATTTAGGCAATTATTTAATGATCAATATGTACATCATTGACATTGTGCAGGAAAATATGATGTGTTCAAATAATGCTACAAACATGGAAAATGTTAGATTTTTTAATTAAAATTTTATTGAGATTCGAAGAAATATTTATATATTTTTTAATTTATGTGGGAGAAATATTTTTTAATAAGATAAAGAAATATTTTTTATATAGAGTATAACTTCTATTATAATATTATTCTTAAATTGAGTGAGACTTCTAATCAGATTAATATTAAAGAGATTAATATTATAAATAGAATAATTATAAAGTTTTACAAATTGCTAAGGAGTGACTTTGTTCGCAAAGAGAAGCTCTTTTTCATCGCAAAGAAGAGCCGTTGCCCAATTGAAAAGGGTGGCTCTTATTCATTGAGGAAAGCGTCACTTACTTATTGTAATCCTAGAGAGAGAGAGGTTTCAAATTAAGGTAGATAAAGATATATCTAAGAAAAAGGGTTATTGTCTATTCTAAGTAATTAAAATAATAAATATATTAGATTATATTTAGAAAAATATGAGATAAACTAATTAATATATTTATTATAAATAGTTATATGATGAGAGTTCTTTTAGATGTAATTAATTAGGTTAAAAAATAAATAGTTTTGAATTTACAATTATTTAAATATTTATTGATAATAAAAAATTACATACCAATGGATATAACGTATATTTAAAGAATAAATCACATTAATACTATATTTTATTTATTTATTTTTATTTTACATTAAAATACACAAAATAATAATAAATCGAAATATTTATAAGCCCAAAATCAAATAACATCTTATATATATATAATTTAAATCCATAATTTAAATCCTAAAATTTATCTGATGATTTTATGAAATTCCTGAGAATTTATTTATATAATAATTAATTGCACCATTAACTAAAAATTTTTGTATATTTAATTAAAAAATAATTAAAAAATAACCATGCAACACATATTGAAAAACCTAATTACTTTTTATATATTTTATAGTTTAAGAATATTAAAAAAATATATATTTTACATTCATTTTCATATATCAAAGAACCCTTTAAAACTATCATTTAACACAAATCAAATAATAATGTTCTCCACTTATTTTATTTAAAAAAGAGTGAAATTATTATATAAATAAAAATTTAAAAATTTAATAAGATCAAAGGAATATATATATATATATATATATATATATATATATATATATAATAAATGTGTACTCAATTTTTATTTTTTTAATTAAGCCCAATAAATTAAGGTGACGAAAGGAAAAGAGAGGCTATAGTGGGCTCAAACGTGGGTGGGCCTGGTCTGTCATTTTGACGGTCAAGCAAATACAGGATAGGCTCCTCATCAACTCATGAATTCTCATATAAATGATGTAAAATATTTTCCCTTTTTAAACTTTTAGGTAGAATTTGTCATTCCATGTGATTTAATTTTGTAGTGAGACAATATCGGCATATTTTTTTAATTAATTTGATTTAAATTTAAATTTTATATTTTAAAATAATTTTAATATTATTAAATTAAATTATATTTTTGTTTTGATTTTCATGGTCAAAGTATTCTCAAATTAGTTTTATGCATGAATAAATTATTTAATTAATATTTTAATAAAAATATAATTTTTTTTAATCTTATATTTACTTACATTTATATTGCTAAAACTGAATTTGAAATGTAATTAAACATTAAAGATAAAAACACTTCCATTATATTGAAAATATAATATTTTTAATTTATTAAGTATTCTAATACTTCTTACTATCTCTCCATCTTATCTTGAAATACAAAATGAATATAATAATTAAAATAGTTATATTTTTAATGTCATAATTAATTATATATAAATATATTAATTTTAAATTAACAAATGCCAATTAATCTAATAAAAATAAGAAAATTAAGAGAAAAATTCAAAAATTTGTAAAAATTAAAAAAATATATATAATGTTAAATATAGAGTGTATTTTTTTTGTAACTTAAATATAAATATATAGATAGATATGGAAAAATGGGGAATGTAACTTTATAATATCAAGAATTTTAAAAATCTTAAAAAACATAATAAAATAAATTTTTAGATAATTTTTTTATAAGATAAAATTTTAGTAGTTAAAATTTAAAAATAATTAAATAAAAAATTAATATTTAATATGATAAATTAGTTTTTTATTTAAAAATAAAGATAAAATATAGACTATTCATATGCTACACACTGTCATAAGGTTATTTTTAAGGTTTAGTTTTAATATATATATATATATATATATATGATTATTAACTACTGCTTTTGTATAGAGAGACTACAATATTTTAAAAAATTTATCTTATTTTGTAAAGTTAAATCAAAATTTTTTGAATGCTATATGATAATTCTATTGGTTAAATGACATTATTTTTTATAAAAATACCAATATTAAGCTAAAATTGATAAAGTTTAAAATTTTATTTAAAATAAAAAATGCAAAAGTTTTGCAAATTTTTATTATACTTCTTTATTTTGTTATAGACCAATTTTAACATTTAAATTCACCTCTCTGTACCCAATAAAAGTATGACATATATATACTGAAATTGAAAACTAACTAAATCCAGATTAATGATATTAAAAAATAAAACTACTTAATTACCAACTTGATCAATTTTCATATTTATAATAAGTTGTTAATAGCAAGGATATTATATAAGCTGGGGAGATTAATTAATTCTTAACTTTCAAAATAATTGGAGGAAGTAAATTTCTGAAGTATTAAAAAATAACAAAATACAGTATGCAAAAAAAAAAAAAAATTGTAATACCATTCATCACAAAATTTTGTATAAATTCTATTAGAAAAGTTGTACAAAAAGAAAGAGTATATTTAATAATAATATTATTATTATTATTTAAACTACTTGTATGATGAAAATATTATCATAAAGATATTAATTAGAGATTATTAAAGGCTATTTTTATATTAATTTAATATATTTTAATTTTAATTATTTTTTTAACTTTTAAAAATAATAAAAAAGGAAAGGGACTAGTTGTCACTGATTAAAACATTCATTGATGATCACTAAATGAATATTTCATATTTTTTTTTAATATCTGATATATTATTTTTTTAATACACCGAAAATATATTTTATAAGTTGCCCTCATAAGAGGCAAAAGAATAATCTCCTCCATCTCCTGCTTGGCCACGAAATTCATCATCACTCCTCCCCCATCGATCATTTCTTAATAATTAATTAAATAATTAAGTACAAAATCTATAAAAATTTATTATATGATTTTTATGATCACCTTTTCATAAAGTTCTTTTATTAATTAATAAAATCTTTTAGAAGCAGAAGCAATGCATATGCGTATCGCAAGGTTTTGGTCTCTCTTTTCTTCTTATTTTCGTTTGGGTTTTTTTTTTTTTTTTTTTTTTTTTTTTTTTTTTTGCTTGTGAGTAGAATTTGTTGCTCACTGTCATACAATTCTCTGAATTTTTTTATTAGACCCGTTTTATTATAAATTTAAAATATAAAATATATAATAAAATTTATCATAAATTTTATAAATTTATATTTTAAATTCATATAAATCAAATTTAAACAAAAATTTTCTGAATGCTCTTTTACGCACAGTTGGATTGTTTTAATTTCTATCTGATGCAGCACACACATGCTCAAGATAAAAATCCATCTGCTTATTGGGTTTGCATAGATATTATTAAAGCAAAGTTAATGTATAGGACACAATGGACATATTGAAGCAAAGGAATGGACAAAATTTGAACAAGAAGGAAAGAGACATTATGTAAGCTATCGAAAGCACTCCACCTTCACTTTTTGTAGGGGTTTGCTTCTTCTTCAATTTTTTTTTTCTTATGTCTATCAAACTAGTTAATTAGGGGACTCATTCTTGGGGTAACAATTACAAGAAAATGCAATACTCTAAAGAAAATCTCATCTGGTTGTTCTACAATGTCTCAAGCTCGTCCCTTATTTTATTCCTCTTCCTTTACTTCTCCTCCACTTTGCTGCTCAAGCTCCTCAACTTCATTGGCAGCTACCCAATATTCCAAAGGTCTGGTGCTAACTTCTAACTTCATCACCCTTTGATCTCTCTTTGTCTCGTTGTTTGCTTTGCTGACCTTTGTTCTTTTTCTTAGCAGAAGTCAAAATGGGTATGAGTACAATTTGTTCTCTGATGAAAAGGAAGAAGTAGACAGTGAAACGTGCTACTACACCGAGCCTAGGGAAAAAGATCACCTTGTGGCTGACATAATTCATGGTAGTGATTCGCTTGTGTTTTTGTCTAACACCAGCATTGCTCAAAGAACCCAAAATCATGTTCAAGAATTCGTAAACTCAAGACAGCCCGTTGAAGGAGAAGATGATGACTGTACTTTTGCTAGTGATGAACAGTTTTATGTTCTTGCCTCAGCAGATTCAGAATCTGAACATAATGATGCTGATCATATGGTTGAAGAAGAAGAGGAAGAAATGACAGCTAGAGATGCTGATTCCGTTCAAGATTCTGCTCCGGATCATGGCAGCCCCACCACAACGATCGCCACAAACCGACAAAAAAGTGGTTTGGTGGACAGTGACGAAAACTATGGTGGTATTTGCATCATAATATGCTTCTCTCATTGAGTTTGTTTCTCTACTCACATGTTGTACTTATAGTACTTGTACATTACTTATGGTGCATTACTCGTTCTGATTTTCCTTCAGCTGTAACTTGCAGCAGGCTACATTAATCAAGAATTAGAGAATAGGAAGGCGGATAAGAATTTTAATGGGGATGAAAGGTTTTTCATTTTTGCGCCAACCCAATTCGAGTCCAAGAAACTTCAAGTTCCGGGGAAGGATGATGAAGAGATATTTGGTGACTTGTGCACTGTGGGTTCTACGTCTAAGAGCTCCTCTGAATGGAGAAGCTCAATTAAGGATTCAGGGACTGAAGACCCATTTTCTTCTTCGTCGAGAAGAACTTGTCCCAAGTGGGAATCCTACACAGTGTTCCAAAAGTATGATGAAGAGATGATGTTCCTAGATAGAATTAGTGCTCAAAAGCTTCATGAAACAGGTAATTATTAATTACTTTATGCGAACTTTTTTTTTTTTGCTTCTTCTGGGTGGAAATATTGAGTTTCAAACTTGCTATTTGCAGATTCACTCAAGTCTATTCAAGTGTGTCCGAGATCAATTTCGGATAGGATTGTTCATAAGATTACAACTATAAACAAGAAGCCTTCAGATATCCGCCAAAATCCGTATCATGAACTAGAAGCTGCCTATGTTGCTCAGATTTGCTTGACATGGGAAGCTCTTAATTGGAACTACAAGAACTTTCATTCTAAGAGAGCTTCGCAGCGCGATTTTTATCCTGGTTGTCCAGGGCATATTGCGCAGCAGTTTCAGCAATTCCAAGTTCTTTTACAGCGGTATATAGAAAATGAGCCTTATGAGCAAGGCCGGAGACCTGAGGTGTATGCCAGGATGAGACTTTTGGCACCAAAGTTACTTCTAGTCCCAGAATATCGAGGTATGCAAATGATAAGTTAAAATAATCCTATCTTCAGATCTTGGATAGTATACATTATCAATTTCTTAATCCTTCATTTGGATCCTCTATAGTATGATCAGGGTCTAGAAATTAATTTGGATCCATTTGTCATGTTTTTCAGATTATGAACAGAAAGCACAAGTATTTTTCTACCGTTTTGCTTTGTTTCCAAACTCTAAATATAGGCCTTTGTTTCTTTCTTGGTTTCTTTAATTTCCAGGGGAGGCTTGAATCCATTGATTTATAGGGAATTGCAGTTTTGTCCTAGCTATATGTTTCTGGCATTATTAATTGTTTTTATATGTTCGTTTACTAATTTATATATTTGGTTAAAGATTCAGAAGATGATGCAAAGGAGGACGGTTTTGGCTCAAGAATTTCGTCAGCTGCATTTCTCATGATAATGGAAGAGGGAATCCGAACGTTCATGAATTTTCTCAAGGCTGATAAGCAGAAACCATGCCAGATTCTAACATCTTTCTTTAGAAGAAACCTAAGGGGATCAGTTGATCCTGCTTTTCTCCAGCTAATGAAAAAAGTTAACAAAAAAGTAAGCTATATGTTGTGTGAAATCAATTAATACAGTATCATTTTTGTAAAATATATTCTGAATTAATTTTTCTCTACATACTGCGATGAGCAGAAGAAAATGAAGCTGAGAGATCTACGCCGGGCTCGAAAATGCATTACGAAAAGAAAATTGAAGATAGAGGAAGAGACAGAGATAATGATGGGATTAATAGACTTGAAAGTGGTGTCAAGGGTATTGAGAATGAGTGATATAAGTGAAGAGCAATTACATTGGTGTGAAGAGAAGATGAGCAAAGTGAGAGTTTTGGATGGGAAAATTCAAAGAGATTCCTCTCCACTCTTCTTCCCAGCACATTGACCCAAAGACCTACAAAATATCATGTTGCTTTATGACTAGGCACCCCTTTTGTAAATTCCATAAGAAAGATATGTAAAAATGTGGAGGGTAGGGGGACCTACAAATCAAAGTGATACATGTGGGTGACATGGATTCTGGATATGGAATCCATGAAAGAGGAAGAGTAAAGAGAGAGAGATGTATACAGTACTCACGAGGAACATTTGAAAGTGAAAGGCCAGAGACAAAGCAAGGAACATGCATGGAGATGGAGATAATTGTAGCTTTAATTCACTTTAGCTATCTTTTTAGTTAGGGTTTATCTATAAGGGATTTTCATTTTTTAGGTGATTCGAAATAAGAGAAGTGTATGCAAAGCTGTCACGTACATGTAGTTGAATAAAAAAGATGATCAGTAGCATATGATACACAGATGATTTGTAGGGTTTTCTGTGGGGTATAGAAGAAAGAAAAACAAATGAATAAATCAAATTGATTGTATATATGTATTGGAAAGGATATGTACGTAGGAGACTTTTGAGATTTTTTTATATTAATTTATTTTATGAAGAAATTAAAACTAATCTTGTATTTGAGCTATTTGTCATTAATTGTATCTTTGTATGGATTCACCATCCTAAGGTAAAGCTAATAAGTCAAGGATGTGCTATCTTATTACAATCTCCACGAGAAAAAATAAAAAATAAAAAGGAACATTGAACTCTTAAGGAGAATGTCATTCACAATCAATTGGTTTGATGTAGAGTATCAACGAGAGCTTTTGAATCAGATTCAAGGAAATGAGTGAGGCTAAAAAATTTTGGTTTATAACGTTTTTTTGTTCAAAATGGTTCCAGTCTGAAACAATTTGATATGATTTTGATCCGTTCATAGTTCGGCTTAATTCTAATGTGAAAAAATTAAGGGGGATTCAACATAAATGTCATTTAAAAAAAATAAGAACAAAAATAAATTTAGTGAATCAAGCCGATTTCAATTCAAAATTGCCATACCAGCCTTCCTATACCTCGTTTTCAAGCCTAATTCCACATGTTATCTCTCCTTTTTTTTTTTTATTTTAATGTGTAAAACAGATCCCATAAACTATAAAATAATTTGCAATTCTATAATCATGTGATGGAAATTTTTTTAAAAAAATTTACATATCTATTTAAAAATTAAAGAAGAATCTATCAATCCATCTCCTCTCTCTCCAGACAATAGGGAGAGAAATTTTCTCTCAAATCTACTACTCTCCTTCTTGAGGCTCGGCTTTTTTTTGGCCGGGCGAGGATGTAAGTAAATAAATGGTAGTGTTGTCGCAGATATGGAATTAAAAGGTAAAAGGACTACCTTGGATCTGTTCATTTTCAGCTACATCAAAGATAGCAAGGGCGGAATTAGAAAATAATCTTTAGAAGGCTAAAAATAAATATTAAAATGAAACTAAATGAAATCTTAATGAAAATATACAGATTAAAATAAAAATATAAAATATTAATAGATTAAAATTAAATAATATAAAAATATGAATAAATTTTATATAAAAATGCAAAGGCTGAAAAAAAAAATATTGAAAGGGCAACTGGTATTTTTCTAAACAAATTAACTAAAATTTAAAGATTTTAGGGGCACACAGTAAATTTTTGAGAAAAATAATTAAAATTTGTGGGTGAAATTATAATTTTTAAAACTTTTGGCCCCCCATTTGATCACTACGTTGTTTCACCCCAGATGTTTAGGGTAGGTTTTGACTGAATGGGTCTCGAGTTGAGGTTGTTTTGATCGACTGGTTGCTCAGCTTTGCCCGGCGGAAGGTGGCCAAGGATGCCGAATGGGCTATATATCCTTCGACTCTTTTGAGCTTAATGAGATCTACTTGAGGCTCCTTGCTATGTTTGGAAATTTGAGCTTAAAAATGATGGCTTTAACTTTAGGTTCTTCATGTTTTACTATCTTTTACAAACAATGTGTTCTGCTTCTTCCATGACGACGGAGACAAGGGTAGCATTGCTCTCATCCTCTTCCCTTTCTGCTGGCTAGCTAGGATTAAGTCTGTGGACTAACACCTTTTAACTATGGGCCTCCTATTTTATTTTATTTTTTTGTGATTTGAGAAATTATTATAATAATACACATAATTATTAATAATTTTAATTTTTTATATATATAATTTTAATAAATAAAAATAATATAATACTTTAAATTTTTATTAATTATTCTAAATTTTATTTTTATTATTTTTTAAATAAAAAATGTCACATGATAATAAAATATTATATCTTTTTATAATTAAATTTTTTTTATAAAAATAAAATTTAGAATAATTAATTCTTATAAAGAAAGCAAATAAGTATGTATCAATTTGATTTCATATCTTATTTTATTCTACTATTAACTAAAAACATAAAAATGAAATTTTTATTAATTGGGTTTGGAGACAGGATCCTCTCAATGAGCTCTGACGACGCCGCCCTACCTCCATCCACGGAGGAGATTGATCAACTGCATCTATAACGGTTGGGCTCCAACCACTAGAGGAATTGTCCACTTTGGCCATAAGCCTCACGGTTTTGTCCCATAGTTAAAATGGAAAACTTCCCAGGAGGTCACCCATCATAGGATTTCTCTCAAGCGAGCACGCTTAACCCTAAAGTTCTTTCAACTCTCCAGGCCATTTCACCAAAAGGTACCTCTAGTGATTAGTTTCCTTATTTTATATATCATTACTTTTTGAACCCAACACCATCTCCGTGCTTTGCCGATGTGGGATTTGCCTAAGGGACATTTCTCCCCCCCTTTCTGGAATCAGCGTCCTCGCTGAGGTTTGCCCTACCATTGCCCAAGAGGACACGCGAGTGGCTCTGATACCAATTGTAATGGTCGGGCTCCAACCACTAAAGTAATTGTTCGCTTTGGCCATAAGCCTCACGGTTTTGTCCTATAGGTGGAATGGAGAACTTCCTAGGAGGTCATCCATCCTAGGATTTCTCTCAAGCGAGCACGCTTAACCTTGGAGTTCTTTCAACTCTCTAGGTCATTCCACTAAAAGGCGCTTCTAATGATTAGTTCCCGTATTTTATATATAATTACTTTTTGAACCCAAGACCATTTCCGTGCTTTGCTTATGTGGGATTTTGCCTGGGAAGTTCTCCATTCCACCTATGGGACAAAACCGTGAGGCTTATGGCCAAAGCAGACAATTCCTGTAGCGGTTGGAGCCCAACCGTTACAATTGGTATCAAAGCCGCTCTCGTGTCCTCTTGGGCGATAGTGGGGCAAACCTCAGTGAGGACGCTGAGTTCTAAAAAGGGGAGAGAAAGGTCCCTTAGGCAAATCCCACATCCGCAAAGCACGGAGATGGTCTTGGGTTCAAAAAGTAATGATATATAAAATAAAGAAACTAATCACTAGAGGTACCTTTTGGTGGAATGGCTTGGAGACTTAAAAGAACTTTAGGGTTAAGCGTGCTCGCTTGAGAGAAATTCTAAGATGGGTGACCTTTTAGAAGTTCTCAATTTCACCTATGGGACAAAATCATGAGGCTTATGGCCAAAGCGAATAATTTCTCTAGTGGTTAGAGCCTGACCGTTGCAGCATCAGAGCGATAAAAAGGTTAAGCTTCAGAATGGCTTGAGTGAGGAGGTTTTTATTCTAGTTCATGACAGTAGTTCTACTAATAATGGCACGGATCAGAAGTGTAAGAAGTCCTTTAGAGATATTGTGATGCATGAGAGTAGGACTGGCGAGTTTCTGGATAATAATGATGTTTCATATGATGATTCTGATGGTGACGTAGATTTAGAGGATGACCCTGTCCTATTATTCATCTCACTAAAGTAGGGAATAGGGTTTTGTGGTAGCCATGGAAGTTTAAAGTTATTCTTAAGGTTCTAGGCAGATCTATTGGGTATGCATATCTTCAAAATCGCCTTAGAACACTTTGGGGCCTTTCTTTATCCTATGAATTGATAGATTTGGCAAATGGCTATTTTATGGCTCACTTTTCCAACCAGAATGAATATGAGAGGGTCTTATCTGATGGTCCTTCGATGGTGGTAGGCCATTATTTGACGGTTCATCAATGGCGTCCTAACTTTGACCCTGATTTGGCACAAATAGAAAAGGCAATGGTATGGATTCGTGTTCATAATTTACCTGTTGAGTATTATTCTCATACGTTTTTATGGAGACTGGTCAGAGGATTGGTGTTCCGATTCGTATTGATGATATAACTCTTGGAGTGTCCCCTGGTAAATTTGCTAGAATGTGTGTTAAGGTTGACCTTACTAAGCCTTTGTTATCTAAGTTCAAGTTTCGACGCAGGATCCACAAAATTGAATATGAAGGAATTAATCTAATTTGTTTTGAATGTGGTGTGTATGGCCATAGGTGAGAGGATTGTCCTTCTTGTGTTCCCATTGGTGATGCTTCAGTGTGTGGTGGTTCTTCAGAGCAAAACCATGAGAACATTATAGCTGAACGTGCTCCTCCAGTTCCAGAGGTGGTGATTTAGTCGGAGGTGATTGACAAATTTGGACCTTGGATGATTGCTAAGCGTACATCTAGGCGTAATTCACGTAAAGTAGTTACTAAGGAAGATACTGTCCCTAAGTCTAAGGGGGTGGAGAAGGGTCATTATATGTCAAAGTCGGGTACTAGAGCTCAAACAGCTACTTGTTCTAGGTTTTCAATGTTGTATGACACGCTAGTGGTAGAAATTATGGAAAAGGATCAAGAGGAATTAGATTTGGATGTTAATCATCCTACTCCAAATCAGGATCCTATACTGGTGACTAGATCTTCTGGATCCAAGGCATATAAGGGCGTTTCTCATAAGGACTTTAATGGGAGCTCCATTCGATCCAAACAGACAGCTTCAGTTACTGGGCCAAGTCATCTAGGGTCTAAGGCCCAAATGCCTTCTGCAGCTGTTATTTTAGATGGATCTCATCCTGTTTGGCCTGATCATGTTCTTAGGTTAGAGGGTAAACAATTGACTAGTACCTATAAGGTCCCTGGTACTATAAATTTTCATAGTAATCGTGTTGCTTCTTTTGCTAATCTAGTAGCTCCCGTTTCTCTTTCCTCTCGCAAATCTATTATCGTGGCGGCAGTGGGTTCGCATCAGTTAGTGGTGGGTAGAGCTGGGGTTGGATTTATTGAAGCTCGAAAAGTAAGTGATGCCATTCACATTTTTGATCCAGATGGAGGTATGGCAACAACTCCATAGGATGGAGGCTTCCATGATGATGAGCAACTACCTGATTCAGGTACGGATATGGGTGATGGGGATGTTTCCAATTATGGGGCTATTGTGTGCTGCTAAGAGGGGGTGGCAGGTAATTAAGTGGCTTTTTCTGCCCTGTCTCTTTTTACAACTCAATTTTATTTTATGGATCATTTCTCCATTGTTGTTTGGAATATTCATGGTAGTGGGTGTAGATGTTCTTTGCATCTTTTGAAGGATTATAAGTGCAAGTTTAAACCCTTGATTCTGGTATTGTTAGAGCCGAGGATTTCAAGTAACAGAGCTGATGATATTTCTTATGATTTAGGTTTTGATTGTTGGGTGTGTGTGGAATCTGTCGGGTTTAGTGGAGGTATTTGGCTCTTTTGGATGAATTCGATTGGCAATTTGTCTATTCTTCAATCGAATTACTAGTTTCTTATGGTTCTTGTGACTGATTATATGGATAGGCGATGGGTTTTTACTACAGTTTATGCTAGTCCTTCCGAGTATTATCAAAATTTTTTTATGAACAAGTTGGCAACTTTTGGGGCTAATCTTCAGTTAACATGGCTCCTTTCTGGTGATTTTAATGTGTGTATGAATCCTACTAGGACTACTAGTAATGGTGATTATGTGGTTACAAGGTGTACTCGGTTTAGACAGTGGATTGATTCCTTGGGTTTGGTTTCTTTTAATTTTTCTGGTCCTTGGTTCACTTGGTTTAGGGGTCCTTCTGCTTCAAATTTTCAAGCGACTAGGCTTGATTGGGCCTTTGCTAATGTTCCTTGGAGATTATTATTCCCAAATACTTCTCTGTTGCATTTGGAGTGCACAGTGTCTAATCATTATCCTTTACTTTTGGATGTGGGGGTGTCTTCTTTGAGGTCTTCTTCTTCTCCTTTCTGGTTTTCAGGCCGCTTGGTTGTCTCATCCGAGTTTTCTGAAAGTGGTTCAATTGGTTTGGAGGGGTCATCATTCCTTTGTTGAGGGTTTGGGTTCATTACAGACTACTTTGAAGTCTTGGAATCAGAATGTGTTTGGCAACATCTATTAGAGAAAGCGTAGGTTGTTGGCAAGACTCAAGGGTATTCAATGTATTATGGATAGTGAGAAGCATGCTGGGCTTTGAGCTTTGGAATTGAAATTAAAGAAAGACCTTGATTTAGTGTTGGACCAAGAAGAGATTATGTGGTTTCAAAAATCCAGGGAACATTGGATTACAGATGAGGATAGGAATACTGCATTTTTTCATGTTAGTATGACATTAAAGGGTTCGAAGAAGCGTATTTCTAGATTAAAAGATAGTAACGGTTGTTGGGTATCGGATCAAAGGAGACTTTTACATATGGCTGTGGAATTTTATCAAAATTTATATACAGTTGATTCTGTTGTCACTAGTTTGGCGTAGAGATATACAGTTGATTCTGTTGTCATTGGTTTGGCGTCTCTACCTCCTGGATTTCCTGTTATTTCTTCTTTAGATTTTGAGTTTATTTCTAGTCCATTTACAGCTGAGGAAGTTAAGTTAGCTTTATGAAATATGGATTCTTACAAAGCCCTGGTCCTGATGGTTTTCAAGCAGTCTTTTTTCAGAAGTCTTGGACCATTGTTGGTGCTGATTTGGTTAATATAGCTCTTTCTTTTCTTAATGGTGGTGCTTTATCAGCAGGTGCTTGTGATATCCTTATTACTTTGCTCCCTAACATGGAGGTTCCTGAGTCGATTTCACAATTTCGTCCAATAAGTCTACGCAACGTGAGCTTTAAAGTTATTACTAAAGTGTTGGCAAATAGGATGAAATGGGTGCTTCCTTCTCTTCTTTCTCCTCTTTAAAGTAGTTTAATTCCTAGGCAGCATCTTCATGATAATGTTGTTATTTTTCAAGAGATTGCTCATTCCATGCACCATTGTTCGGGTCAGAAAGGTTGGATAGCGATTAAGGTAGACCTAGAAAAGGCATATGATAGGCTGCGTTGGGAGTTTTTACTCGACGTTATGTAAGAAGTAGGGTTCCCAGAGCTATGGCAGAACTTGATTTTTCAATGTTTGAGTTCCTGTTCTATAAGAGTTCTTTGAAATGGATTGATCTTTAATGGTTTTGCTCTTTCTCGGGGGGTGCAGTAGGGGAACCTAATATCTCCGTATTTGTTTGTATTGGCCTTGGAGAAGCTTAGTCATTGTATTTAAGGGGTGGTTTCTTTTGATGCTTGGCATCCATTTATGCATTCCCGTCGTGGTCCTGCTATCTCACATCTCTTTTTTGCAGATGATTTGTTACTTTTTGCCGAAGCTTCATTAGACCAGATGAGGGTTATTATGGATTGTTTAAACCTTTTTTGCTCTGCTTTTGGTCAATGTGTTAATGTGGCTAAATCTAGTGTTTGGTTTTCTTCCAATGTGGATGTGGACCTACAGCAGAATATTAGCGAGTTCTCTGGTATACGGGTTTTGAAAGATATTGGTTCTTATTTAGGGGTGCCTGTGTTTCGTGGAAGGGTGGTTAAGGCCTCTTTTGATGTTTTGTTGTCGCATTTAGAAGAGCATTTAGCTGGTTGGAAGATAATATATTTATCCTTAGTGGGTCATCTTACCCTTGTTAAGTCTGTGTTGACTATTTTGCCTTACCATGTAATGCAAACTATTTTGCTTCCTAGAGCAGTCTGTGATGCTTTTGATAAGCGAGTTCGTCAATTCCTCTAGGGTAATGTTGGTGATCACCATCATGTTCCTATTGTGAAATGGGAAACTGTTACTAAGCCTATGGATCAAGGGGGTTTGGGTGTGAGGACTTATCGTATAATGAATAATGCTTTTCTAATGAAATTGGGTTGGAAGCTACTTTCAGATGATGGTGCTTTATGGTGTTTTGTTTTAAGAAATAAGTATATTGCTGGATTACGTGGACTTAATCATATGGTTTTGTGAACTACTTCTTCGAATTTATGGAAGGGTATCCTTTGTTCTGTGGAGGCTTTACGAGCTGGTTCTTTCTTGTAATTGCGTCTGGGATGTTTACTAATTTTTGGAATGATGATTGGGTGGGTATTGGTCCATTGTTTCAAAATGCTCAGACTGTGGTTCCTGACCATCTTCTTTCCCTCTCTGTTTTTCATTTTTGGGATTCTAATGGGTGGCGTTGGGAGCTTATTAGGCCGTATCTTGATGATCAGATTTGTTTAATGATAGAGGCTATGCATTTGCAACCTAATGTTCAATCTATGGATGTTTATGCTTGGAAGGCTACTCGTAATGGTTGCTTTAGTGTCAAATCGATTTATCGTTCAATTGGTGGGTCTGGTTCTGCTGCTGCTAATTCTAAATGGGTTCTGTTATGGAAGGTTAAGGTGCCATAGCGTATTCGAGTTTTTATGAGGTTGGTTATGCAGGGTCGGGTTCTCACGAATTGTGAAAGAGTTAGAAGAGATTTTACTCAAGATCCTTTGTGTGCTCTATGCGGTAATGCAGCTGAATATTTGTCACATTTGCTAAGAGACTGTGTTTTTGTTCAAGGTATTTGGTGAGAGTTTATGTCAACCTCTTCTTGGATCGATTTTCAGTCCTGGGATGTGGATTTGTGGCTTGAGTGCGTTAATTTGCTGGAGATGTCTTGTTCTGTGTCAGCTTCTCCAAGTCAAATTCTGTTTGTCACGTGTTGGTGGATTTGGAGATGGAGGGATGAAGAAATTTTTAGAGGTCAGTCATTTTCTTTGGAGTCCAAATGCTTTGCTATTTCTTCTTATTTAAGTGGCATTGTGCCTGCATGGAGCAAGATTAATTCTTCTTATTCTGGAGTTTCTAAGTCTATCATTGATGTGGCCTGGAAATTTCCTGCTAGTGGGTGGGTGAAGTTGAATGCCAATGGTGCTTGTAAAGGGAATCCAGGTAGAGGTGGTGGGGGTGGTTTGTTAAGAGATGATGGTGGCAGGTGGCTTAAGGATTTTGTTCTTCATTCGGGTACTTGTAACTCTATGCTTGCTGAGATTTCTGCTTTGCTTTTTGGTCTTCAATTGGCTTGGGATTCTAGGTATAGGAAAGTCTAGGTGGATATGGATTCATTGGCTACTATTCATTTAGTTTTGGCAAGCCCAATTGCTAATGCTCGTTATTCTTCTTTGCTGTTACAAATTCATGGATTATTAAAGCGATATTGGCAGGTGGTTTTAACTCATTATTGTCGTGAGGCCAATAGAGTAGCAGATATTCTTGTAAATTTAGCGGTGACTACTGCAAATCATTATCAATTTCTACAGTTCCCTCTTGCTATAGTTATTGATATTCTGCATGAGGATATACAGGGGGTAGCTACGATTCGCCTTATTCGGTCTGATTAATTATTCTGTTTCTTGGGTGTGAGCCCTCATTTGTATTAAAAAAAATATAAAAATGAAATTTCTTTATATATTTATTTTTATTTAAAATATTAGATTTTATTAATAAATTTATGATATATTTTATTTTTTTAACAAATATAAAAAATAAAAGAAAAAAAAAAAAGAAAGAAAAAGCAAAAGCAATGTTTCCCAGAATCATTTGCTCGTCAGCGTAAAACTGGAGGACTTAAATGATAATAATAAGAAAAAAATAAGAAAGATCGAACGGTCAACCAAATCCAATCTCACAAAACAATATCCTGAACTCGACCACACTTGAACCTAATCTGACCTCAAGCACATCTGCTGCTTTATTGCCTTTCTATGAATGTTCAAGCGTATCACCATATGTCATCTCTGCCTCTCAAAATCTAGTCTTTGGATTTCTTCTCTCTCAGAGTCTGCCTATTCTTGCTCCTTATTTCTCTCGTCTCCTCCTCGTGGAGGAGCCTTTCTGGCTGCTCAGGTCTCCACTCTCTCTCTGGACAGATCTATCGTGTAATTTTTCCGGTTTTCTGTTTGTTTGCCTGGAAAAGTTTTTTCTTCTGGGAAAAAAACAAACTTTTCAAGCTTCTAACGACTTTATTTTCTTTTTTCTTACCCTATTTTTAAGTATTATTATTTTAAATTTTTTGTGGGTTTATCACAGAATTTCCCAGATCTTATTTATATTGATGTGGGTGTGCGTGTGTTTGTCACAGGCGTTCGTTGTGTGAACGATAATCGAAAATGAATTCTTGTGGGTATCAGCGAAAGAGCGCCATGGGAGGCTGTGAGGAGAGGAGGATGATGGAGGCAGACTCTGTGGTTTGCCCCAAGCCTCGTCGATTGGGCCTTTCAATTCCTTCCCTTCACGATCAATTCAGACCCTTAAGATTATCCATCAGGTATAATTATTTTTAATCTTTATTTTATTTGTACTTTACTTTCATCTTTATTTGTTTATTAGATTCATTTTCTTCTACTCTAAACTGCATAAGTTTATTGTTCTAATTTTGCTTTCTTTGTTATTTGCCAATATCAGTCACCAGACTGACATGGGAGATTCTATTGCTGGGCCTGAGCTTCTTGACATAATTCTCACTAAGGTTCATCTCTCTTTGTCGAATTGGAATTTTACACTTTATTGTTATTATTATTTTGGTATTATGTTGTATCGTAGCTAAGCTAAAAAGGAGAACAAGAACGCTGCAGTACATAGTTTTTTCCGTCCATTACTCGAAAACAGAATAACTCTAGTAGAGTCCTAGCTAAGAAGCAAGAACCTCTTGTTTTTTCTGCCAAAAATCTTTTGTGATGGCATCTTCCTGTTGGACTTATGTGTGGTTGACTCGAATCTTGTAAAATCTTTTTTTTTTTTTTTTTTTTTCTTTCTTGTATAAATTTATTTAAAGCTTGAGATTTCTTGCTACTCATCTGAGCCTCTTAAAAAAAAGAGGATCTTTCAATTTTGTGGTTGAAATAGTTTACATGCTTTCTCTAATCGTATAGTGAAAAGATTATATATTTTCTGTCAGTTAATTAGTTTATGAATGAATATCTTGGCTAAAGGAAAAGGAAAATAAAATACACTATGTACTGAATTTATATTATCAGCGACAAAGGAAACTGATTATGTTTTTCTTGATTTTTTCAGGGAGGATGTGGTGGAGAAAGATCAGGTTACCAGGTAGCATTATCGCCACCATTTTACTGTGGATCACCCCCAAGTAGGGCATCAAACCCTGTAGTCCAAGATGCCCAATTTGGCAATGAGAAGATAAATCCTTTCTCTCCTGCCCCACTATCACCATCCTCATCGTCAGCACGCAAGGGAGGAGGATGTGTCCGAATGAAATTTGGGCACAAGCCAGCTGCTGTAAGGATTGAAGGGTTTGATTGTCTTAGCAGAGATAGAAGAAATTGCAGCATCTCTGCAGTGGCTTAAACATTGAACTCTGAATTTAAAAAAAAAAAAAAAACCCAGAAATTAGCAAATTTTGATCTGAAGAGAGAGGGAACAAAAATTGGGGCAGGCCTAATGGTTGTGGTTTTGTTTGATGTATATACAGGTTTACTGATCTTTGGTGGTGAGTTTTGCACTCTCAAACTATGTACATGTAATGAAGTTTGAGGGAGGTTTAATTTTGAAGAAATAAGAAGGGGTTGAGAGGCAAGTGCTTCTCTTGGTATGTTGAATGCTGATTGTTCTTGTTCATAGAAAGAGTGAGAGAGAAATCCAGAGGCTGCCTAGTCATTGGGGAGGAATGCCTTCCGATGTAATATTTCTACGTTTACCACTTTCTCTAATCCGCGTTTGTAACTGTAATTTGAAGGAAATAAGGATTAACCATTTGGAAATCTATTCTGTTCAGTTAATTTTTGTGTTTAAAGAATTGAGGTACAATAATTGGCTAATAATTGATGGACTGATTTCACGGTAGAGGTAACTTTTTTTCCCTTCTTATTAGTCTTGAAATAGATGAGGACAAGGTTTAGATTTCGTTTATTTTATGTAAGATATTTTTTTAAAAATTATTTTTTAGATTTTATATTAAAAAATAAATTAATAAAAAATATTTTTTTAATTAAAAAATTAAATTATGTTTTTTAAAAATAACTCTTTTTATTTAAAGGGAAGTTTTTTATTTTTTAAATTTTAATAATTTTATAAAAAATAATTTGTATATAAAAAATATTTTTTATAATAAATATTATTATTTTTTAAAATATTTTCGTGTAATGTTAAATTAATAACATATATTTATATTATATATAAATAAATGTTTTATGTTATAATTAAATAATAAAATCTATAAATTATTTTTTATAAAATAAATAAAATTTTAAATTAAAAATGTTTTATTTTTTATATTTTAAAGGTAAAAAAAATTAATTAAATTATCTAGATGTTTGATTCGTTTTATATATATATATATATATATATATATATATATATATATATATATATATTAAAAGCAAAGAAAATATCTAAAAGATTCTCAAATATTGACTTTTATTTAATTATCAACAGTCAAATGACTATTATAATTGTTGAATTATTTTTTTTTTATATTTTAGAAATTTTTAAATGAAAGATGGAATTATTAAAACTTGAATCTATGACATTATGAATAAGTAGGCATTCGTCTAAACCTCCAACACTATGAAATGACTATAAAAGCGACATTATCTTTCATTCCACATGGAAGAACAAATGATCAAGCGTTTGACCAAAATGCTATTAGTTTAATGGTGTAGTCGAATGAATTTGGTTCTTGGATTGAAATTGCTGGTTTTTGGTCCCTGGAATCAAAGGACTGAATCAGATCCTAAGGAGTCAATTTCCAACAGTTCTGGTTTCAGCAGTTTTTATTTCAGTTTGAA
Source organism: Hevea brasiliensis (assembly GCF_030052815.1). NCBI lineage: Eukaryota > Viridiplantae > Streptophyta > Magnoliopsida > Malpighiales > Euphorbiaceae > Hevea > Hevea brasiliensis. The sequence goes on from NC_079494.1 coordinate 102,053,507, forward strand.
TTTAGGGATATATATATATATATATATATATATATATATATATATATATATATATATATATATATATATATATAGTAAGAAGATATTTTTATAGTATTATTTTTTATAATATTGTCACGTAATTAATATGCCGCATTCTTTTTCATATCATATAGCATTCTCTATTATATATAACTTATAAATTATTTAATAGTTATCATATTAATACTATAATAAGTAGTTATTATTATAAGGTAATTTCTAATATATTAATATATATTAATTATATATATTTATATTTATATTATATATAAATAGATTTTAATTATTTTTATTGTGAAATTTTTATTAAAAAGTTTAAGAGATAAAAGGAATAAAAATAAAATTTGAAATGATTAATAAAAATTTAAAATATTACATTATTTTTATATATTAAAATTAAAAAAATATATAAATTAAAATTATAAATAGCCACGTACATTAATACAAATAATTCCTAAATTATATAATAAAGGGGTTATTCTATCTCAGCATTTGACATGGTATGACAATCCAACAGTAATTACACACATATAAATATAATTACTAACTTTTTTTAAAAATAGAACTGTAAGGTGATTATAAATTTTTGAGATCCACCCATATATATATATATATATGTCTATTAATTATTAAATTGTCATTCCTTATAGGATGTATGAGATGAAATAATCATTTCACTGTATAATTACTTGAGTTTAGGTGATTTTAGTTTGATTTGAATTTCATTTAAGTTATAGTTTGGTTCTGACTCTGTTTAAACTTTGATCTTTTTTTGGTTTTAAATCAGCCATTTTAATATATATATATATATATATATATATATATATATATATTCAGAAAATTCATCATATATTTTTATTACAAATATGTAGAAAAGCTATTTATAAATTATGCGAAAAATTGAAAGATATATATTATTAATTATAAGAATTTTATTCATACACACATGCACTACAAGAAAAAAGAAGATTTGAAACCAAATATTCGGTTTCAAATTAGTGAAAATAAGTTTCTAAATGGATTTGAAATAGAAATATTCGGTTTAAAATCCACATGTTTCTAAATAAATTAGAAATGGAAAATGACTCTTGTTTCAACTTCTGAAACCGTTTTCAAATCGTTATTCAGTTTCAAAGTTAGAAACCACATTAATTCGATTTCAAAATCTGTTTCAATTTAGAAACTGATATTTTTTGTTTCAATTTGTCTAAAACGGATTTCTATTTCAAATTGACTTCTTAATTGTAAAGTTAAATAAAACACTTTTTAAAACTGAAATACATTTGGTTTTCAAATAGAAACAAAAATTCCGTTTTAATTTCGTTTCTAAAATTTTTTTTATCTTGAAACCGAAAATTTTGATATTTTGGATTAGAAACGGAATTTCCATTTCTAATCTGTTTCAAATTACTAGAAAAATTTTTACTTTTTTAGTTAATACATTATTTCCTTAAACATATAATATAATATTAATTTTAAATGCTCTATATCACAATATTTACAATATCAAATATCAAATATCAGTCAATATTATATATAGATATGACAGTGAAGGGTTATGACAATAATGTATTGTATGGAAAAATAAAATATCATAACAATAAAAAAATAAGCTACTTGTCATCAATAATATTATCACTCATCGCCACGATCGGCCTCTCTACTATCATCCTGATGAGTCGCATCTGGAGTTGGGGCTGTAAACTGCCTACACTGCATCATTTGCGCTATCATGTTTTGCATCATTTATTGCATGCTCTCCCCCAACGTTTGCTCTCGTTGTCAGTATCTATCCTCCAATATCAGCTCACGCTATCGATCTCTCTCATCCATTGCAGCCAGACTATCCTTTAACATTGCAACAGTCTGATGTAATTGTTGAATCTCTTCCTCTATTGCCTCCAACTAAGTGCGATGGGATGCAGTAAAAGATGATTCATACGATGAGCTAAGGTAGAAAATTGATGCTTGGGATCCAATGCCATAAAATACTTGTTTACTTACCATAATTGATTGCACTCGTGCATCAACCATATTAGAGGTGCTCTTCTAGTGTAGGTATTATGGAAAAGCTCATGAGAAAAAGGTCTTTCGCCAAGTATAGACACCATATTTTGGCCGCCCTCCCGAAGTCAAGGAACTTTTAAACCTTTAACTTTATTGACCGCTCTCAACCGATGTCCCCAATCACAAATAGCTTTTCCGGGATCTCACGCTTAAGTTAGATTATTTTCCGATCTCAGGGCCTCTGTCAGATGAGTTCGAGACAATATCAGATCTCCGGACCATCCAATCTTGCCTACCAATGTTTCCTGATCTCTCTATACAAATATTGCAGAACTTCATTTGGCTAATGTTATGATCGAGCCTCTTGCTTGAATGCCCCAGATATTCCTTAAAATGAAGTTAAGGTTTCTATCCGGTCTAGTAATGGTTCCGATCTTAAAAGTTTAAGTCAATGTCAAATCTTTGCAATTCTAATGTTCTAAAGTTTGACCTGGTATTTGGTCATGATCTCTCATGTTCACGTGTAATGTTTGCACAATCCCTTATACTCTGATTAATAGTCGCTTTCAAGTTTAATGTTCAACTACGTTCAATCAATTAAGTACTTAGACAATTTGGACGCTTTCCTATCTCATCAAGAAATTGAACAAAAAAGGGATTCCAATTCATTTCAAAATAAAAATATATACAAGTCATTCAGCAGAAGGATCTCCCCTAGCCTACTCCCTAGGTACATTATCAGCTCTCTGATCCTCTCCCTCTCTCTCAGGCTCCTCATCGCTCTCCTTTTCAGCCTCTGGAATGAGCTGATTCATCCAGAAGAAGTCCTCCTTAGGATAACACTTTCTCAGCTTGGCCAGGAGGTCATTATGGGCGTTCACATATGCCCCAGCCTCTTTTGTTGTACTTTCCTCTTCCTTTGGCCCGGAGCTCCTCCTCTTTGGCTTGGAGCTCCTCCTCCTTCGCCCGAAGTTCCTCAGCGAAATGAGCGAGATCGGCAGATCGACCAGCTCGGGTGACTTCAAGTTCCTGCTCTACTTTGGCTATCTTCTCTTCCCAATATTTCACCCGATCTTCCAGTCTGGCGATGTAGTCATTGGTAGAGGAGAGTTGAGCCTGTGCAGCTGAGGCATCCTGGACCGCCTTAAGAATCTCCCTCCTTAAGACATGGGCTTTTTCTCGGATTACATATTGATTGGCGATAGCCTCCAAACCCAAGCTCATTGTTTGAGTTAAACTATTGTCAATGCTCTCCTCTGCCAATCTATTCCAATATTCTTGGAAGCAAATAGAGACGCCCATAACTTTTGCTAAGCCAAGGTTCCCTCCGGTGGAACGGTTCCTTTCTAGAGATTGGATGAGGAGTTGAGCTCCCCGGAAAAGTGTCCTAACTGTGGGGCTAGAAAGATCCCCTTCCACATTGGAAGAGATCGGAGGAGGTGGAGGAGGCAGACATTCGATCTGTTGAGGAGGAGGAACGACGACTTCTACTTCTGAGACTGGCTGCTCCTGAGGTCGAGGCGGGGAGCTCGGTACTTCTACTAACTCTCGCTAAGGAGTCTGAGTAGCTGTAACAGTGGCCTCCTTCATTGCCCGCACCTTTCGGGAGACCTCTCTCTTTCGCTTGCGGCTCTCTTTAGAAGTGTCGCACCGGCCATACCTGCATAGAAAAGAAGTCAGTGAGTTCGCTAAGATTGAAAGACTAGAGATCGGGATTGTACCAGGACTGAGGTCAGAGAGCTGAAGCTTATAGTCTTCATCAGTGATTAGCCACCTCATCCACCACTTTAGTTCGGCCATAACCGCATCTAAACATGAGAATTTGTGGGTGGATGCCTGAGTCTTTAACTCTTTTACCATGGAGTCTTCGTCCTTATTTAAAGTGATCTTCTTTGGAATTGAAGCGACCAAGTATTGCCAACTCCATGGGATACCTTCGAAGCCGTTCGGAATCTTGCTCCTCAATATAAAAAACCGGTCCTTCCAATTCTTCAATGAAGAAGGGAGATTAGTAAAAAGCGAGCAGTTCGGCTTTGCCTGAAAGAACCAAAATTCGTCATCCTTCCTTCGAGCAAGCTTATACAGCTCGGCAAAAACTTTAGCCATAAGCTCCAATCTCTTGGCTTGGCAGAGGCCCTTGAAGGCTACTAAAGTCTGCCAAGAGTTCGGATGCACTTGAGCTACCGAGACATGGTGAAACTTCAAGACGGTCTTGTAAAATTCATTCAAAGGAAAACGGAGCCCGGCCTTCAGCTGCTCCTCGTATATTGTGATGAGATTGCCTTCATCAAAGAAGTGATCGGCCCGATGGTCGCCATGGTACTTGATCAGTTCGAAGGAGTCGATCCACAGATTGTACTCCTAACTTATGGACTGGAGATCGGTTTCCCTTAGAACAGACGGCAACTCATCAACTGGTAGGTTTTCCCTCCTTGAAGAGGTTCCCCACTTAGGTTTGGTAGCCAGACCAGTAATTGGAACGATGGTCGTGCTGGTTCGATCGCCTGATCTAATCATATTGCCTTCTTCCAAGGTCCACGAAATATGGACGGAAGGCGGGCTTGCAGCTCCCTGACCCTCGGCACCGCTCATTTTTAGGAAAACAAAGAGAAATTAACCAAGAAAAGAATCAAAACCCTTACCGGAGTGTAATCGGTGCCTGAAAACTTGAGAAAATGAGAGAAAATGCTGAGATTGCTAGAGAGGTTCTGAAAATGACATAAGGAAATGACTGACTCACCTCTCCCATATTTATACCCATCTAAGCATTAAATGCTTGCAAAGTCCAAAGCGACACGTCGGTTAGTGGAACCGGCCGCTTCCTTGACATGTCGCAAGAAGGTTCCAGAAACATAATAAAAATCGAATAAATGGGATCAGTTAGCCAAGGTCATCGGATTGAGCAAACTTCCAAAACACGGATCGGCTAACGGCGATTCGTTTAGGCATCAGATCAGATACACATATCAGAGATCAGAAAATAACTAATGCAATAATAAGACAAACATTTAAACAAAAATTTCATTTCATTTCCAAAAGATCGGATTACATCATTTGAGCGATCTCAAAAGATCGGATTACATCATTGATACGATCTCTAAATATTGGATTACATCATTTGGGCGATCTCTAAAGATCAGCACTACATCCTACCTAGCTTAAGACTACTCTGAGGCCCAAAAAGTAGGCCTATGTCAAATCCATGTCTTGTGGTTGAATCAAAAGATGTGTTTCATCAGAAAGCCAGCCACAAATGTTGGATAAATGTGTAGCTTAGATGGGGTGACTATGACTCTCATGATATTAAGCGGAGTCATCACCAATGTCATTGACCAGAACCGAGCTGCAGTCCGGACGCCCGATATGGTTGGGAGCCAAATGAACTTCAAGAAGCGATCATCGACATTAAGATTGAAATTAGCAGTCCTCTCGTCAGAGATCGGTCTATCGATATAATCGATAGATCGATTCGAGATCGGCACGGCTATCGCTTTTGGCCTTGATCGGTAAATTAGTCCAGTTCCCTCACTATCATTAGGTGACGTTCTCATAGCTCTTTGATTGCCGGGGTCAAAAATTTTCAGGCGAGGGGCGAAGGAAACAGTCAGAAAAAGATTAAAAGGGCCATCATAATCAAAATTATCACCGGAAAAGTTAGAATTGGAGAAGTGGCGCATCGAAAATAAACTAAAAAAGGAAAAGTGAAGTGTGAAGGTAATTTTCTATTGCTGCATATATATAGGGCCTTGGCATTTATTGCATACAGAACCCGAAGCGGATACATCGATAACTGAAGAATTTATTACTTTGACCAATGCAAGTTAGACGAAAAGGAAATATTAGGAATGAGAGATCGGGAAATAAGAGGGGACCCGATGCAAGAGATAGAGATTGAAAAAGGGAATGGTCATGATAATACAGACGGTGACCTAAAGAGATCGGAAAGCGCAGAAGGGTTAAGTAATTTCCGGTTCGAACTTTCAACTAACTCTCTTCATCATCAGATTGGAGTTAATTAAAGCATGGCAAGCGTGATCAGATCCTCACCGTACATCTCATTTGCAAGGATGCCCACCTAGCCGCCAGACGCTAAAACAGTTAAAGCAGTCCTGTACATTTCGATCTCCACCATTAATCACAATCATAAGGATGGATCCAGATCTCTCGGATCAAAAAGCAGACGACAGGTTCGGCACTCTTTATTCCCAGCCTTTGGATCCATTTTGTAAGGCAAGACCCTGAGCCGTTGGATTAAGAAGAAAAAGGACGAATATTCTGAACAGGATCTTGGCTCTCCATTTTGATTCTCTTTAATTCGCAGACATCAGATTATGTCCTTTTGAATCTAAACCCTTTGTCTCCCCCTGGCAAGATCCTGACCCTTCATTATGCGCACCCATTCCTTATAAATACCTGCATGCAATACTGTAGAGAGAGGGGGAAAAAAGGTGGTGGTGATTATAGTAAAAAGACTCTGAAATTTGATTCAGTCTTGCTACTTGCCATTCTGAGCTTTCGTAGCGTTGAGAAACTTTAGAAACCAATTTTCTTAAGTATCTTCATCAAAGGAGCTCTGAACCCTGAAATTTTCATTTTCAGTGCCTGTTCATTACTCTGAAAAGCCATTTTCGTTCAGTTTCATCTTCACCGCCCTAACATCAGTATATTACTCTCCAAGCTCAATTTCGTACCGACCTATTCCCATTATGTCGGGCAAGTTCGAGTCCTTCTGCTGTCAACTTTCACCTCTGCAAGACTTGTGGATACCTGAGTCAACTCATTTGTCTCCTCAACTTCCTACAGATAAGCATCTAAACCGTTATTTTGTTAAATATCCTCATTTTGTTTTCCCCAGCTTTCTCTTAAAATTTCTCTTATATCCAGTCGCACTACAACTCAAGATAGATTACCTAGGTCAATAGTTATTTCCAGTGTCTTCTTGTATTTCATTCGTAAATTCCATTTATCGTCATTTAGTTTTCATTTTCATCAAGAGTAGATGTTCGAGTCCTCAGCAGCTCGTAAATACGCTGAAGAGTATAGGTAAGAATATCTTAATAAGAGTTTTTAGGACTAAATAAATAAAAAATAATAAAGAAAAATAGGTATAGCAAAAGGGCTAAATGGGATGGGAAACAGAATTATGTTAAACAAATAAGTCAAGAGGTCAAGCCATGGAACGAGCCCAGGTGATGATATAATAGATAGGGAATAAAAATAAACTCGGATCCTGAACAAGTAGCTAAAATAGATCGGACCAAAGAGTTCAGATAAAGCAACCATGCGGAAGATCGACAAGGAGTTTAGTTTTCCGTCTACTATCTAGTTATAAGGTCTTGTATGCTAGGAAAAATCGTACATGGGTCTCTTGTGTCCCCGGTACCTCATTCCCACAAAAGGGGTCAAGAAGGACCCTTTACCAAAATCTTTAGTTCCAAGTTCTTACAAAACTCCATTCTAATAAACATATTAAGAATTCGGGGGAGAGTTCTTACCCGAACTCAGTTTAATTTTTAACGCAAACACATTAGGAATTCGAAAGAGAGTCCTTACCCGAGCTCGGTTTAATTTTTAAACATAATATATTAAGAGATCGAGAGAGAGTTCTTACCCGAGCTCAGTTTAAACGCAATAAATTAAAGAGACCGGGGGAGAGTTCTTACCCGAGTTCTCAATTAATATTCTCAACACTAAGAGACCGGGGGAGAGTTCTTACCCGAGTTCTCAATTAAGATTCTTAACACTAAGAGATCAGGGGAGAGTTCTTACCTGAATCCTGGTTCTAAAATTTTAATAAAATATGCGGAGATCGGAGGAGAGCACTTATCCGAAATCTCCCACATAAATTTTAAACAGAATACACTACGAGATCGGGGGAGAGTTCTTACCCGAATTCTCAGCTAAAATCTTAATAAAATACGTGGAGATCGGAGGAGAGTTCTTATTCAAAATCTCTCGATTAAATTAATACATCAAGAGATAGGGAGAGAGTTCTTACCTGACTTCTCTTAGCATTAATCCAAACTAAAAAAAATCACAACCTCAATATCCGAATTAACCCCAACAAAGACCCATTACATAACACCTATTCACTGAAGGGCTATCTCATGAACTCGTGTTATTGGGCAACCCAAAATAAGTGAAATATCAAATATTCCTTTTATTGGCATAAAGGATTAATATCATCACTATTCCAAACCCCTAATTATCTATTTTAATTTATGAAGAGCATGACATTAAATCTGCTTACCCTCGTTAAGGGACGAGGTGGGGTACCTAACACCTTCCCTACCCGTACCTGGACCCCGAAACTATAATCTCTATTTTCAAAGTAGTTTTCTTATTTTTACAAATGATTTTCTTTAATTTCCCTCAAAATTAAAATGGCGACTCCTCACTTTTTTCACTTCGGTGAGAACTCATCCAGGTGACCGCAAAAATCCTTGTGACACTAAGCTAGGCTTCCTGAAAAGATATAATAATTTTAGTGATGTTTATAATAATGTTTGATTAATCACTACTAATATATAGATAAACACTAACAAAACTAGTAAATATGAAATCATTATCGTTCTATCTGTGTGAGTAGCATGTGAAACTGAACCCCTGTGTGTCTAGAAATGCCTACCCCAACTCTCACTATCTCACTACAGCGGTTAGCAGTGAACTGAAGGCTCTTGGCTTTGAACTCTGGGCTACTTCCTGACTCCTTCCATTTTTGCATTGTCCTATCAGCACGATGACCTTGGATTTTCCTTTCCTGACATTGCACATTAGTGCCTTGTAGCGCTCTGCAGCCTTGCGCCTCCAAGCTTCCTTTATGAGAAGAGTCAACTATTGCCAGTTAAAGTATTTATGTCATAAAATAAATAAAAATTAACATAGTTGTATTAGTATGATAATATTTTTAAAAAAATTTGACAGCATTTCCTCTTAATTTTAGACAATCCAGCCTAGTTAATATGCATTAATTACACCTGTTAAAAATACTTCATATATTCTCAACAACAAATAACATCCACCCTAACTATAGCAACTCACAATAATATATATTTTCAACATCCTCAACACATAAGCTGTGCATATAACTATTAAGCATTAATATACTTCAATTGTATTCTTTTACATTAATTTGCAAATTCTCATAATTTAAACAATATTTGTTCGCAACATTCTTTTTTAAGGTTTTATAAACTATGCAAATCAGTTATCTGATAGCTAATTATATTTAAATATTTATTTTATTACCTGAAATTCATCCCAGTAAAACTCATTTGTCTCAGAAGTGACAATCTTCCAACAGTGCCCCTCTGGGTCCATCCTCTCCTTGAAAATATTCTTCATATTCTTTGCACATTCCTCAGATGAAGGTAACCTGTACACATGAAAGACAGCAAGCATATTGATTTTATGCAAATGTAGAAACATAGTACTTCAATTGCCAATGACAAGTAATACCAAATCATATATAAAGTTAATTAATTTTTAATACTTACGTGCCATTAATGAGCTTTATTCATTTCTTCCTTCCAAAGGTAGTGAGTGATAGGCCATCCATCGATGATATCGGTACTACCCCAACTGAATGACCTCCATGACTAGAGGTAGATCCAATTGCAGGCTCAAAAGACGGAGTAGTGGGTGATGGTGGTGGAGGTAGAGGTGTAGCTTGATTCTGTGTTAAAGCAGTAGACCCCTTTAGATTTGGCATTGACCTCCCAGTGGATGGTGAAGGAACCTGAGGCTGACCCTGTGCAGACTGGTCTAGCTGATCATTGGGCTCATCCTGTAGAAGTAACTACCTTACCTATGAATGGCTCAATAAACCTCCCCTACGATCGTTGCCTCGCATCTTGCATAAACAATTGTATTAATTAGTTAGCTTCGTTTAACTTATTATACATAATACAAATGAAGTTTTTAAATGGTTAGAATTTATACTTCGGGTTTAGGAATATAAATTCATTGAGAGAAATACCTAAATCTAATTTGTATTACTATCATATTCATCATCATCTTCCTCATCGCTTTCTGAGTCCAATTCAAGCTCCTCTTCATCCTTAACATCCTCTTCATCAATTTCAACTAGTGCACCACTTAGATCATTCAAATATTATTGTTGATCATCATCATCATCAATTTGTGTCAAAGGGAATTCCATTTCATCTTCTTGAAATGGTTCTTCCCATGCAGGGGGGTTATCACATTCACTTGATCAGGAAGATCAATAATAGATCTCGCTTTGATTTTGAACACGGCCCACCAATCATCCTTGTCATGCTTTAAGCTTGGATATATGGAATAATTGACTTGACCAGCCTGGATAGCGAGAACAAATGGTTCATACCTATTGAATGATCGTTTATGATTAATATCCACAAGTTTATATTTTGGATGAATCTTTGTTCCCACATTTGGTGTTGGATCAAACCAATCACATTTAAACAATACAATTCTTTTAATTGGTAATCTAAGGTACTCCAATCGTAGCACTTCAATTAATTGTCCATAGTAGTCACTTTTATTAGTACTGTAATTAGTCCCCTTGATGCATACCCCACTGTTCATCGTTGCCCTATGTGAACCATGACTTTTAGTGTGAAATTTATAACCATTAACTACATAACCATTGTAGGATATAATACTTCTTAATGGACCCTTTGATAAATCCTTTAAGAACTGGCTTGATATATTTTTGGAGGGATTGTGAACATATTTATTGAACCACTTATCAAATTCATGCTCTAGTTTCTCATCAACTTGTTTATCATTGATATTTGGATTGGCCGTGTGTAACTCATTAACAAAAATGCTGCATGCAATGAAATCACTTAATTGCATATTTGGAATCAATAATGGCAATGCAACAATTATAATAACTGCATATTAGAAAAACTTACTCAATGTATGATTTTACTTCCATACAATTCAACAAGATGTATATTTGCACTGTTTGAAATTCTTTTTCTGTGAGATATTTAACCTTTCCTTTTCCTAGTGGCCTATCGAAATGAGAGAAAATTGATAAATTCCCTGGATGTTCATCCATATGTTTGATTGCATCATTATTGTGTGAAACCTTTGGATGCCTTTGTGTTGACATGCGGTTCGAAATAATGAGCGCAGAATGACGATGCTTCTTTAACTAAGTATGCATTGCATATGGAACCTTGCACTTTGGCTTTATTTTTCACATTATTTTTTAACTTCCTAAGGTACCTGTACCACTTACTATTTAGTCACAACAAGGTTTTTAATTCTCTATATAATGACAGTATACAACAATATATTAAACCAGTTACCTCTCAAATGGATACATCCACCAATATTGCACTGGACTAGCAATCCATGCTTCATAAGCCAAATGCACTGGGAAATGTTCCATGGAGTCAAAGAAACTTGGAGGGAATATATGCTCTAGTTTACATAATATTATCGGAATCTCTTCATTGAGCTATAACATGTTTTCTTCTCTGAGTGTTGTTGAAGTTAACTCTTTAAAGAAATTGCTCAATTCAGTCAATGCTTGCCACACATTTTAGGGAAGCAATTCCTTGAATGCTATTGGGAGTAATCTCTGCATAAAGATATGACAGTTATGGCTTTTCATCCCAAACAACTTCAATTTTCGCATGTTTATACACCTACCCATGTTTGACACATAATCATCTGGGAATCTAAGATTTTTAAGCCATTCACATAACACTGCTTTTGATTGTTTATCTAATGTGTAACATGCTTTAGGATACTTTCCTATTGCCATATTCCTCTCCAACTCAGGTCAGTGACAGAACTCTTTCAAATCTTCTCTTAATTTTGCATTATCCTTTGTCTTCCCTTCAACATTCATTACAGTGTTAAAAATATTTTCAAATACATTTTTCTCTATGTGCATGACATCTAAGTTGTGGCAAAGCATGTTAGAACTCCAATATGGAAAATCTCAAAAAATGCTCCATTTCTTCCAACCCCTATTTTTTGTTTTGCGACTGTTATTCTCATCTGCACCCATATCTGTGACACACATTAATCCTAGATGTTCTATTTGTTCAAAATCTCCTCACCAGATAGAATTGGAGGAGCACTTTTTGTAACTATCTTGTTCTTTCTAAAAGCAATTTTGTTCTATCTGAAAGGATGGTCAGTTGGTAAGAATTTATGGTGATTGTCAAAACCATGATTTTTTACCCCTTTTTGTCCATGTGAATGCATCTGAATCTTCCCTGCAATATGGATAAGCAGGCTTGTCGGTTGTGCTCCAACCAATCAACATTGAATAGACACGAAAATCACTTATTATCCATAATAACTCAACCCTCATATTAAAATTATTCTTCTTAGATACATCGTATGTCTCAACTCCAACTTCCCACAACTATTTCAACTCTATAATAAGGGGTTGCAAGTACACATCCAATTTGTCCTTTGGGTTTCTCGGACACCACTGTTTCAACTCTCACAACCCCACCACATCTCTTAATTAGCAGCTTGTAACATGTCATACAATTTTTGAGCTGATGGATTCAGAGGTTCCTCCATTACATCCTGAAAGAAACCAGGACCTGCTACATCCATTACCATTTACTTGTATGTATTGCTTGTGCTACTATCAACCTCTTGAATTGGCTCTTCTATCGTAACATTTATGCTTTGACCATCAATATTACTTGTGCGGGGTTCCCCATGTAGAATCAATTTATAATAATATGGCACGAATCCATGCTTCATCAAATGTAACCTAATTGTATTCTCGTCAGCATAGTTACGATTTTGACACTTTTGATGATTACATGGACACTTCAATTTATTCCCATCCATCCACTCTAGATGTTGCTTAGCAAATGTTATGAATTGTTCAATACCTTCTACGAATTCTAAGGCAGTAGGCCATCTTTTAACCTAGCATACATCCATCTCCGATTTGATCCCATTTTGCTAATAACTGTGTAATAATTAAGTGAATGTGAGGTTTGTTCATATCTCCAATCATGCGTTGATAGGTAAGGCCCTAACCCAATCAAAATTATATATATATATATATATATATATATATATATATATATATATATATATATATATATATATATATATAATTTGTAACACCCCTACATACATAGTCCTGTGCAAATCACTGTTTCAGTGACCGGTGTCGGTCCGGATAATTAAGAGGATTAGAACCATATTTAAGGCACCTAGAAAAACCCTGATTGAAAATTAATAGTAATTACCAGAAGGTGAAGTATAAATAATAAAAATAGAACATAAAAGGTTAAATGAGCCATGGGTCACAGCGATGAGTGATTGTACTGAGAAGTGACTGCGAGGTCAATTGTAACCCTAATTTTATAAGGGACATTGTGACACCGCAGTCCTAAGAATTATTGCGAAGCTAGTGGAAAAGAGAAAATCATAGAAAAGAGCTGAGAAGTAGGTCAAATAATTAGATCAAGGTTTCGGAAGAAATACTGAATTATTAGTAAACCGGATCAGACAGGTGATGGGCAAATTAGTCAATTTACCCCTAGAAGTGACTTATGGCCTAACTGTTCAATAAAATGTGAAAAATTAAAATTTTGAAGTATAGAATTAAATTAAAGAATTATGGAAAAAAAACAAAGGAAAAAGAAAAGAAAATGAAATAAGATTTATGACATCACCCAAATGACATGAGCATGAGGTCATAAATAATTATCAATTTAATTACTTATTTGACTAAGTCAAATAAAGAGATAAATACACAAAATTTTAAAAATCAAATTGGTTTTATTCTTGCCCAATTTGCTGTGAGCCTCTCTCCTCTCTCCCTTCTCTCACAAACCACTATTAAAGCTCATTTGGAGTTTGATTAAACACCAAACTCAACCCTAATTTCCTTAACTCCCTTTATTAAACCTTGTAACTAGACCTTGGTAAGAAGCTTTAGACAAGAAAGAAAGGGAGAAATTGAAAGAATTGAAGAATTGAAATTCAAGAAAGAGGTTAGTAGTAAATTTCAAATTCTCTCTTTAAATTCATGCATATCTACTTGAATTAACTTAGAATTGAAGAAAAAGAAATAAAACTAACATGTTAAGGGCCAAGAGTAAATTTCGCTAGCATGCCATTCACTAAGATTTTATAGAATTTGTTGGATTTAGAAGTGGAAATGAGCTTGAATAAGTGTGTAGAGAATGTTTATACACTTTAATTGCATGAATTACATCATTTGAGAAATTAGGGTTTTTGCATTAGGGAAATTGGGGGAAAATTAAGGGTTTTTGCAATTGAGGCAAATTGACCTAATTGAGACTCAAAATAATCAATTGGGGCCAATTAGGGTGTGTTGGAATGGTGAGAAGTGAAATTAAAAACTGTTTGGTAAGAGTCAATTTTGGACAGCCAGACCTTGGTCCACTTCAAGGACCAAAAATGTAATTTTGCTACTCCAATTGGTGTAAGGCCAATTGGAGATGAAATTAGACATATAATGCCACAATTTTCATGTTGAAACTCTGCCCTAAAAATGACTTAAAGTTAGTGAAAAATTAGGTCAAATCCGGATTAGGCACACTGCCTCTGTACAAAACTGATCATATGAACAGTACTTATTCTAATTGTCATAACTTGGTCTAGGAATGTCTAAATGACCTCAATTTTATACCATTAGAAAGCTATGACATAGTACTACAACTTTCATAAAGAACATAATTTCAAATTTTACTCATAACTAAGTCAAATTGTCAACCAAAATTGGTTGCTCAAAACTGTCAGAACCAAAATGGTATCCAGAATTCTGGGTTTGGACTAATCCGGCCAGCCTTAGAAAAATAGGCATAACTTGAGCTACAAAACTCCAAATAGAGTGATTCAAAAAGAAAATTAAAGCTAAGACATTAAGGAACAACTTTGATGAAGAAAGTGTAACCAAATTTTCACTGTAAATATGGTCAATAGAACAGTAAACTTGGGTACTCAAAACTGAAATTTTGGAATTTCACTTAAGGAACTTTGAAATTCAATTGGCAACCAATGTCAACAAAATTAAGACACAAAATATGGTATTATAGGGTATTTGGAAATGGTATATCTAGTAAGTATGGAAAAGTCAATATTTTGACTAATTGGTCAAATAAATAGTAACCATAACATACCACATACAGGAATTCAATTCTTAGGGGAAAACTTACAAAGTAAATTTAGTATGCAAAAATAAATTAGTGGAATTAATTATTATAAATAGTTTGGATCGGATACTGAAACACTTTAAAACTTCGTGTTTCAGTTGAAAAGGGATCTTCGAAAGAAGAAAGGAAATTCGATTAAAACAAGTCAACGAAAAAGGTTTGTGCACAACTAACTCTTTTTATTATTTTTCACTTTCAAATTGATTTGAATAAGTTTATTGTATGATTTATGATTTTTTTTTTTGTTGAGAACTTTAACTTGTTCAACGAAATTGTATAAATTAAATATAAATTTTCTTATACATTTAAGAATTTATTGCATAGTTTTGAGAATTGTAAATTTTGAGTTTTATGTGTTGCCAACCTTGAGTATGAATTTATAATGATTAAATATGTTAATGGTTTGTAAACACTTTTGTGAATAGAAATTATTTTGAATATGATTTGAAACCGCAGTTAATATGGCAATATGCTTTGTGTTCTCATTGGCTTGTCTAGTGAGATATCTCCTCCACTAGATGAGGTGAGTTCCTTCCTCTCTGGCTTGCCAGTTGGGGAAGAGTTTGAATAAGTACTCATAGATACTAGCTAGTCTTTGTTCCTCCCTTTTAGCCTCGGTTATTGGGAGAGTTTGCCTTGTCGTGGTGTACAACACGGTATCGATCGTGAAATTTTGTGTCATGAGTCCAACTGTGTGAATTGTTGGCAACGCCCTTTAAATTATGCAAAATTTGATAAATTATGGTCGAAATAAATAATTTGTCAGTGATTAAAAAATATTGTATTGTTTCATGATTTAAAAGAAATGTAGATAAATAGTTACTATTTGATCAAAATGTTATTCAAATGAATAATTTGCATGATTGAAAATATTGATTTTTGTATGTCATGAATTTTGAAGAATTTAAAAACTTTAAATTTTTATCTGTTATAAGTTGTCAAAGCATAACTTGTATTAAGTTTTAAATTATTAATCTGTGCACCACTGAGTTCATCACTCAGCGATAGCTTTGTATGCTGTCGCAGGTGAAAGAAAATATAGAGCAGCTGAGTGAGATTACTTGAAGACAGTGGAACTATCTTTGGGTATATCATAAGTATACCCTTGTATATTAGATTTTGATGTAATCATATAATTATATGTATGTAATTTGATTCGAGCAGTTGCATCAACTCTTTTGTAGTATTATTTTTGGAATATAATCAAATACAAATTATTGTAATGTTATCTTGAGATTTTATGTACTTACAAAGTTTTGTACTATTAAATTTTTAATACTTTCATGAATGTAAATATTAATTTTATTACCTTAATGACATGTTTCAATGTTTGATTTAATTCAAACAGTGTATTGAGTTGCTTGTGCTGATTTGTAAAATGAAATTGAATAATTGAGTTAGGATTTAAATGTATATTGAAAGTGTTTTTCATAATAACTGTTTTCCCAAATTATAGACGACACTCTGCCGAATTTTCCGTAAAATTTACGAAGAGTTTAAATTAAAGAAAATAAAAAAAATTTTTTTGATCCATGACTTATTTTCAATTAGAGGTTTTTAATACCTACTCAAAATTTCTCACCACTTTAAAAAGGAATAGAAATTGGTTTAAAATCCCTTATAGTATATTTAATGGGTTACCAATAGGCGAAGTTCAGTAATTCATTAGGTTTACTATGGGATCATGTTATGCCTTACCGAGGAGTAATGTGTGACATTATTTTTATCCAATCCTCTAGGCAACAAGATACAAAAAAGAGATGAGCTTAGCAAGATTATTTGAAACCCAATTATACCGCAAACAATCCTTAAAACACAATTTGACTATATAATCAGCCGCTTTGTTAGTAGCCCTTTTAATCCAAACAAAAGAGATTGAATTAAACCTTAGCATAAGAGAATGAATAACAGTAATAGGTGCTCGAATTTCTCAATCGACACTAGCTTGGGGACTATTGATAGTATAAATAAGAGTAAAGCAGTCAGATTCAATTACAATATGAAGAGAACCCATGGACCAAGCTAATAAATAAATTTAGTACATGTTAATAATAATTCAATCATGAAATTTATACATAAATTAAATTAAACATCACTCTTCTATCAACATAATAAAAAATTATGAATAATGTTGTTTTTCAACTAAAAAAAATATATTAATAACAATATTGTTATTATTATATAGCTTAAAATATTAAAAAAAAAACTAATTTAATATATTTTCAAAGTCTTTATATGAAAGAAAAAAATGTCTTACTATTTATTAAAAAAATAAGAAAGAAAGAAGTTAGAAAAAAATACAATGGTTTATAAAAAAATAAAAAGAAAATTACCAATGAGTAGATCATGCTCGGGAACAAGACGGCCACTCATATTACGTGAAAGGTTAATTTTTTTTTTTTATTATTATTCAATGGAAGCTCTATAAATTAAAGAATAATTATGTTTGCATTAAGGTTTTCTCCAAATCAATTATTTAAAATAAATTATATTCCAATTTTATTCAAGTTTTATAGATTTCATTCAAGAAATTGAAAGGTATCTTTATTTAACTTTGTATTAATATATATGATACAAACTTAAACACATTGTTAGGGACAAAGATCTCTTGATCAAATGATATTATATAGGCATTTGGGATATTAAATTAAAATTCATATTTGAATCTCACTTATAAATTAAAAACTTTTAAGGTAAATAGTTTCAATATATTTATAATTAATTTTTCTATACAAGAAAAGATTCTAACCATAATAAACTTCAAGAAAAATGGTGTATTAAAAATATTATAATATATTTTAATTTTAGATTAATATCAACATTATGATAAAATATCTCAATATAATTCAAATTTAAAATTAAAATTTTGATTAATAAATTAAATAAATATAAAAAAATCAAGCTTTACATGTCAATTTATATATTAAATAAGGAAGAAAAAATGGGAAAAAGAAAAAAAAATAATAATCACATCCACTTATTAGTGATTGGACAAGCAACCTTAATTGATGTTCAATATTATTTTTCCACACCAATTATTTTGCTAATTTTCTCTTAGTCTAAAATGGATGAACGTGGCCATACTAAAATCACCATTAATTTTTTTTATTATCTTTACTCCCAATTTTTTAAGCTAAATTTTGGATAATTTAGAATTTTTATTATTTTTTTAGATTTATTTTTAATGAAACATGTTAATATGAAGAAAATATATTATTTAATAAATAGCAAAATGGGGTTTTATTAAGATATTTTTAGGTTTCTGATTATGATATAAGGTTAATGCAACTGTTTTCCTTCGACAAAGAGAGACTTAAACAACTTACATACCCATTAAGAACAACCAGTTCAGACTTCAAACTCATTATACATCAATTACTTAAAAAGTGGGACAAACCCAAAATCAATTTTGCACACCTAAAAAAGAAAGAAAGAAATAAATAAACAAAAAGACAGCATATCAATGGAATACAATTATATACACCAAAAATATTACAGCTTGAAACTAAAAATCACCAATATACGAGCTTCTACACACCACAATTTCAAAATCATAACTATCCCAAAACCAACAAGAACTAATAAAAAATTATTAAAAAAAAAAAAAAAAACTAAAGAGAGATTGATGAATGAAGAAAAGAAGAGAATAGCTATGGTTCATTTGAAGAAGAAGGGGTTATTACTAAATTGATTTACTTGATTTACTTCTTTTTCTCGCAAATTGGTCATCCCCAAAATGTAAAGTTATGAAATCAAACCTAATTACATGTAAAGAAACAAGTATTGGTTCAAATTCATAAGCCAATCAACCAAAAATTGCCTACTTGTCACAATATTAATATCTAGAAGTACTGATAAAAGCCTACGTCGAAGAGTTAATTGCTCAAAACTCAGAATCATTTTCCTTTTCAACAGTAGCAACACAATAGATAAGGTGAGACAACAACATATAGTCAAGCAACCAGCAAGATATCCAATTGATAAAATGCAACTCAAAAGAAAAGATAATAGAAGTATAGAACAGAACTAATTACCTTGGGGAGGTGTGTGCGGATTTTGGCTACTTTGTGAAGGAATGAGGAAACGAGAGAACCACAGTCGAGTGAGACTCTTGAATCTTGAATTTGACAGGTAGAGCCACACCCACAAACGCAATCACATAGCAAGACTCGACGTGACAGTGTGGATTCGACAGAGGAGGGAGATAAGGTGGAGCAGGAGAAGTGAAAGTCAACTGTTCATAGTCGAGACTCAAAAATCGACGGTGTTGGTGGAGAAGTAAGCCAAGAATGAGAACTGAAATGAGATTACACTGTCTGAGATAGACAACAAGGCAAGCAGTGGAGAAGAAAAGGAAAGAAAATAAAATTTTAGGGCTTCAAATCAACGACAAGTAGGGTGCATGTCAAAACGACAAAGTGGAAATGCTGTGAATTAATATTTGACTCATAAATTACTTAATAACCTTTTAAGCACAACATTAGATCAAAACATGGATAAGTATGGAAAATTCATCCTCTTGCTGTGTGTATACTCAAGATATGGTTTTAGTTACAAACATTTGAAAATTAATTAAATATATTTAAATTAATTATAAAACTTATTAAGATAAATAAAATTAATTTAATTAAATAAATAGAGTATCTGTAATCCTTTTAGTGTCTTCTCACAGTGCTCTGGTTTTAATAATTTTGATAAAATATTTAGCTTTTTTATGATTGCAATTAATTTTAGTAATAAAATAATAATCACATCTACAAAATTTTAATTGTAATAAAAAAAATATTGTATATCATTTTTTAATTTTGTTATACTGGAATCTCCATTAGTTAGAAAGGCACGATAGTTAAAAAAAAATGTATGAAAGAGATTTTTTTTTTTTTTATAAAGAGAATAAAATGGCTTTTAAAATTAGTCGTTGACTGTTGAAATGTTAACAATTAGCGTATAGATATTTGGTAAAAAAATAATTGATAGTGAAATCCTAAAAGTTGATTTTTATTTTTGTAACTAAAAATTATAAAAGCTACCTTTTGGACTCAAAAGTAAAATATTTATGATTTTTTTTTTAATTTTTTAGTAATAATAATTTATTTTATATTTTTAACATACATATAATTAGTAATAATATAAGGAAAAGGCATTCTCCATTACTGTAATTTTGAAGGCAAATAAAAAGAGAGGAGAGAGGAAAGAGATTTTGGAATTGAGAGGAAGAGAGCAAAAGTGGCTGTGAGAATAAAAAGAGGGGGCATTTTAATTTTCTTAAAAAACAATGGCAATTAGAAACCAACCAAAATTGGTTTCTAATTTGAAGTGGAATAATTTTGAAATCGAAAACAATCGGTTTCTAAATATAACTAGAAATACATTAATTTGTAAAGCTGAAATAAATCAGTTCTAAATATAACTAGATATACATTAATTTTTGAAACCGCAATAAATCAGTTTCTAAATATAACTAGAAATACATTAATTTGTAAAGCTGAAATAAATCAGTTCTAAATATAACTAGATATACATTAATTTTTGAAACCGCAATAAATCGGTTTCTAATTTCCCTTTAAAATTTAATAGATAATAGATTAATTTTGAAACCAAAATCATTCGATTTCAAAATATAACTAAAAAAATTAGAAACCAATCAAAATCAATTTTTAATTTGACCTTATAATTCATAAAATAGATAATCAGATTAAGGTTGAAACTGAAAGTAATCGGTTTTTAAATATAGCTAGATAACACTTTAATTTTTAAAATCAAAAGTAATCGATTTCTAAATATAACCAAAGGAATTAGAAACCAGCATAAATCGGTTCCTAATTTAACTTTAAAATTTAATAAATAAAATTGTTAATAGATTTATTTTGAAATTGATAGAAATCGATTTCTAAATATAACAAAGGGAAATAGAAATCGACATAATTCAGTTTCTAAATTGACTTTAAAATTTATGGCATAAAATATACAATAGATAAATTTTGAAACCGAAAGCTATCGGTTTCTAAGTGTACATATAGAAATTAGAAATCAATTTCTATTGTGACTCTTAAATTTAATAAATAAAATAGAAATTATATTAATTTTGAAACCGATATATATCGGTTTCTAAATATAAATAGAAAGCATCTTTATTTTGAAACCGAAAGCAATCGGTTTCTAAATTAAACTAAAAAGAATTAGAAACCAATTGTTTCTAATATGACTTAAATATAATGGAACTAGTTTTGAGTCTTTAAATTAGAACGAAACATAATTCAATTTCAGAAGTTGGTTTTTAATCGGTTTCTAAAGCGATGCTAAATTTACTACTAAATTTTGGCTCGTAATTTAGAAACCAATGAGTTTCCATTTTAAATTTCAATTTCAAAGCCGTTGCTAATCGATTTCTGATATATTTAACCTGTTCTACTCAATTGCCATTTCAAAAGCCATTTCAAATTACAAACTGATAGAAGTCCATTTCTAAATTTGGTTTCTGTTCTGCTATTTTCTTGTAGTGATGATTTAATTATAAAAAAAGAAAAAATTACATATATTTGACAGAATTAAAAGGAAAAAAAAATAAAAAATGTAAATTATTAATTAGAGAAATTATTGTCCATTTATATCTTAATTATAAAGAGACCATAAAAATAAATGTATTTGTAAATGAAATGGAATAAACAAAATTGGGCTTATTTTAGTTATGTGATAATTAAGATGTCTAAAGCATCTTCAAATAGAAGAATCGAAGTCCTCATACTTCTCTTACCTTTACAAGAATCCCTAATTAGGGATGGTAACGGGTCAAGTTTTTGCAGGTATTTAATCCGACCAAATCCTAATAAGATGAGTTTGGGTAATATACAATCAGATTTGAGATGGGTTCGGGTTTAAAATTTAATACCTGTGACGGATTCGGGTCAAGTTCGAATTTTACATGTTGGGTATCCGTTACTCAAACCCGTTTATATAAGTATTTAATTAAATATAAAATATATATTTTTTATAATAATATTTATAAATTTTTATATATTTTATTTTATGTAAAATAAAATTGAAATATTTTATGAAATTATTAAATTTTTAAAATATAAATTATTGATAAAAATTACTTTTCATACATATTATTAATTAAAACATATAAAATAAAAGGGTTTGGTTATTTACCGGGTAATAATAATCAGATTTTGAACAGATTCAAGTAATTAAGAATAAATTTTAATCGTGTTTAGGATAGATTCAGGTTTTGGGAATATTAATCGTGTTTAGATTCGGGTATGGTGATTTTCACGAGTACCCTACTAATTGCGATTCCTATCCCTAACGTACCTTAAATCTCATTTGTGCTTGTCATGTATTAACTTGTGAAGTCATTATTTGTCATCTCAACTGCATTTTATTGCTATATATGTGCGGCTCTAGTCTAATCATTGACGTATACCTGTGCTTTTTGTGATTCTGAGTTCAAACTAAATTAAGGGCTAATTTTTACCAATCGTCCCATAACTTTTGAAGTTATTACACTTCCATTTTGCATCTTTTGTTTGTTACCATAAATTTTCTTAACTTTAAAATTTGTTACACTTTAGTCTCCCAACTTTTGAAATTGCTACACTTTTGTTCTCTATCTTCAGTTTGTTACTAATAAATCCCTCAACTTTGGAATTTGTTTCACTAAAATCCCTTAACTTTGAAATTTGTTACACTTCAGTTCCTCAAAATTTTGAATTGGGTATTGTCTACAACAAATGCAAAATGCAATAGGAAAGCATCTTGGAGGACTAGCAAATAAATAAATAATCGACTAGAAAGGAACCCTAAAAAATTGTTTTTGGGATTTTTCTTTTTGGTTTCAAAAGAGAGGGAATAGATAGTGTTTTACTTTCTATTTTCATCAAGATAAAGGATAGAAATGGAAAGTGATAAGATAGAGCATGAGAGAGAGAGAGAGAGAGAGAGAGAGAGAGAGAGAGAGAGAGAAGGCAATATGAATTTCATATGTGATATTTTTTTTAATTTTTTTTTATTTTATACTATGGCATTGTCACGTATAAGATTGGCCAGAGATATGAGGGGTTTCTAGCATGAGAGATTGAAGTGTAACAAATTCTAAAGTTGATAGATTTTATGGCAACAAACTAAAGATAGAGGACGGAAGTGTAACGATTCAAAAGTTGAGAGATTGAAGATAACAAATTTTGAGGCTGAGGGATTTATGTTAACAAATTAAAGATAGAGGATGGGAGAGTAACAACTTCAAAAATTGAGAAATGACTATAAAAATTAGCGTAAATTGAGTATCATCTAAGGTTTTTTTTTTTTTTTTATCCTATTAAGACCTTGTTCAACAGTGGCTATTGATAAGTGGTTATATTTAAATCTAGTGATAACTAAGGATTAGGAGTGTGTCTGAAATAGTTGACACGTGGCTAGAAGGCGCCGGATTAATATGGATGCTATAACATTCTTTGGGGAAATACGACTACTTTATTATTGTAACGTGTTACAACGATTGCTTCTTGGGAAGAAGGCATAGGGAGAAGACTCTATTGAGGGCCATAGTGTAGGTTAGGAACATTTGCCCTTCCCAATTAGATAGGATCTTTACTTATAGAACAAGCAAGCCAATGTTTATCACGGGCTATCTTAATCCCTGAAATCTATCTTGAGTGATCCAATCAAAATATTTTAGTGCAATAATGAACCAATAGCAATGAGTAGTAGTAAGTCAGATTGGGATAACAAGTAGCTCATCTGACTTGTTTCCTTGAGATGAGCGGTTTACCGACCTACTTATTGGGATTACTCCGACTTCAACTTATTGTAAGGAGACATAAGCCTTTGCCCGAAAAATGCAGTTCTTCTAAACCATACTCTTTCAAGCTGTAAGTAGGACATTTTATGGAAGATTTTGTTTCTTATATTTGCATGTCCTTCTATTGTATTGAGTACTTTGTCTTAAGAATGTATCCTTATGACTTGTCTTTTCAGTGTGAATGAATGCTGTCCACATGGTAGATATCAACATCTTTCATCATGAGGTCTATAAAACTATTATAATGTTGGGTTAGTTGTATGATCTCTTTTGTCTCAGGGCTAGTGATGGGATCATGCCTAACGTGCTTATATTATGGAGGGGGTTTCTCTCGATGCATACAAAAGATATCAGGCTCCTTGATAGGTACAACCGGATCCTTCACCTAAGGACTCGTCTATCGTACTGTGTGGAGTTTACGACTCCTTTATAAGCGTGCACGTGTCCCTTTTCGTATACTAATATTGTATCATCCAGCTCAAAAAAATTATTTAAACCTTGCGGTTTTGTAAGCATTTGCATCGATATTTATTCCCTAAGCCAGACTTACGCATATGGTTTAATCTCCAACTGAAAAGAAGAATGGGGCTTATAGCCAAACAAGCTGCGCAATGAACTCATACACATCTATAACTGGGCAATTGACAATAAAAGTGTAATAAAAAATGCAAAATACTAAGAAAGGGTGAGTTTAAGACTAATTATCAAAAATGAGTAAATTTTGCTGAGGTGGAGAAGGTGAGTGCGGGACACTAATTATAATAGCGTTTTTAAGGTCCGGACGCTATTCAAAATAGCGTCCGGGTGAAAAAGTTGAAAAAAGAGCCGGACGCTATTCAAAATTGCGTCCAGCTCCAATTTAAAGGTTGGACGCTACTTATAGCAGCGTCCAACCTTTTTTTTTTTTTAATAATTTTATTTTATATTTTAAATAAAATATAAATATTATTTTAATAAATAAAATTATAATATGTAATATTATATATTATAATATTTTTATTATGAATATTATTTTTTAATTTAAAATTAAATTAAAATTTAAATAAATAAAAAATTAAAATTAAAAAATAAATAATTAAAAAAATTTAAGAAAAGTTGGACGCTACTTATAGTAGCGTCCAACTTTTCTTTAAATTTTTAATAATTTTATTTTATATTTTAAATAAAATATAAATATTATTTTAATAAATAAAATTATAATATGTAATATTATATATTATAATATTTTTATTATGAATATTATTTTTTAATTTAAAATTAAATTAAAATTTAAAAAAATAAAAAATTAAAATTAAAAAATAAATAATTAAAAAAATTTAAGAAAAATTGGACGCTACTTATAGTAGGGTCCAACTTTTCTTTAAATTTTTAATAATTTTATTTTATATTTTAAATAAAATATAAATATTATTTTAATAAATAAAATTATAATATGTAATATTATATATTATAATATTTTTATTATGAATATTATTTTTTAATTTAAAATTAAATTAAAATTTAAATAAATAAAAATTAAAATTAAAAATAAATAATTAAAAAAATTTAAGAAAAGTTGGACGCTACTATAAGTAGCGTCCAACTTTTCTTTAAATTTTTAATAATTTTATTTTATATTTTAAATAAAATATAAATATTATTTTAATAAATAAAATTATAATATTATATATTATAATATTTTTATTATTAATATTATTTTTTTAATTTAAAATTAAATTAAAATTTAAATAAATAAAAAATTAAAATTAAAAAATAAATAATTAAAAAAATTTAAGAAAAGTTGGACGCTACTTATAGTAGCGTCCAATTTTTCTTTAAATTTTTAATAATTTTATTTTATATTTTAAATAAAATATAAATATTATTTTAATAAATAAAATTATAATATATAATATTATATATTATAATATTTTTATTATAAATATTATTTTTTAATTTAAAATTAAATTAAAATTTAAAAAAATAAAAAATTAAAATTAAAAAATAAATAATTAAAAAAATTTAAGAAAAATTGGACGCTACTTATAGTAGCGTCCAACTTTTCTTTAAATTTTTAATAATTTTATTTTATATTTTAAATAAAATATAAATATTATTTTAATAAATAAAATTATAATATGTAATATTATATATTATAATATTTTTATTATGAATATTATTTTTTAATTTAAAATTAAATTAAAATTTAAATAAATAAAAAATTAAAATTAAAAAATAATTAATTAAAAAAATTTAAGAAAAGTTGGACGCTACTATAAGTAGCGTCCAACTTTTCTTTAAATTTTTAATAATTTTATTTTATATTTTAAATAAAATATAAATATTATTTTAATAAATAAAATTATAATATTATATATTATAATATTTTTATTATCAATATTATTTTTTTAATTTAAAATTAAATTAAAATTTATATAAATAAAAAATTAAAATAAAAAAAAATAAATAATAAAAAAAATTTAAGAAAAGTTGAACGGCAGCGTTCAACTTTTCTTTAAATTTTTAATAATTTTATTTTATATTTTAAATAAAATATAAATATTATTTTAATAAATAAAATTATAATATTATATATTATAATATTTTTATTATCAATATTATTTTTTTAATTTAAATTTAAATTAAAATTTAATAAAATATAAAATTAAAATTAAAAAAATAAATAATTAAAAAGGCTTAAAAAAAATTAGACGCAACTTATAGTTTAATTTTTTTAATTATTTTATAATTTAATAAAATATAAAATTAAAATTAAAAAAATAAATAATTAAAAAGGCTTAAAAAAAATTAGACGCAACTTATAGTTTAATTTTTTTAATTATTTTATAATTTAATAAAATATAAAATTAAAATTAAAAAAATAAATAATTAAAAAGGCTTAAAAAAAATTAGACGCAACTTATAGTTTAATTTTTTTTAATTATTTTATTTTATATTTTTATTATAATTTTTTATTTTTTTAATTTATTTAAAATATAAAATAAAATAATTAAAAATATTATAGAATATATAATATTAATTATTATAATTTTATTTATTAAAAGAATATTTTTAATTTATTTAAAATATAAAATAAAATAATTAAAAATATTATAGAATATATAATATTAATTATTATAATTTTATTTATTAAAAGAATATTTTTAATTTATTTAAAATATAAAATAAAATAATTAAAAATTTAAAGAAAAGTTGGACGCTACTTATAGTAGCGTCCAACTTTTCTTAAATTTTTTTAATTATTTATTTTTTAATTTTAATTTTTTATTTATTTAAATTTTAATTTAATTTTAAATTAAAAAATAATATTCATAATAAAAATATTATAATATATAATATTATAATTTTATTTATTAAAATAATATTTATATTTTATTTAAAATATAAAATAAAATTATTAAAAAAAAAAATGTTAGACGCTGCTATAAGTAGCGTCCAACCTTTAAATTGGAGCTGGACGCTATTTTGAATAGCGTCCAGCTCTTTTTTCAACTTTTTCACCTGGACGCTATTTTGAATAGCGTCCGGACCTTAAAAACGCTATTATAATTAGCGTCCCGTACTCACCTTCTCCACCTCAGCAAAATTTACCCCTTTTTAGTAATTAGTTTCAAACTCACCCTTTTTTAGTATTTTACATTTTTTGATTACACTTTTTTTGTCAATTGCCCTCTATAACTACTGCTTGAGATTCTTTAACATCTATTTGTATTATTCTTAAAACATCTATAATATTCTATCAAACAATTATATAAATCATTTATTTTAATTTAAGATAAAAAAAAAAAAGAAAATTTGAAGAAAATTCTTTAAAATAATTGACTCATTTCCTTTCTCAGCACCAACAGATTTAGTCAAAATTTTCATGCTTTTTAAGACGATAATATTTACAGCTTCAATAAAAAAATAAATGTGAATTTGGGTGATAAATAGTATAAAATGTTTATGGCCTCATTGAATTAATACTTAAAAATTGACATGTACACTTAATTGAAAAAATCTTCCACCATAAATTAATAGGTTGATATGCTCTTTTAAAATCATTTATAGATGCAGTATTTTTTTATGAACCAACTGAAAAGAAATTTGAGTGTCAAACTATATTCATCTAATATATTTTTAATCAATCTAAAAATATTTTGTTTGCTATGTCTTTAATTGCTATTTTTTTTAATATAAAAATTATAATTAATCCAATGATAAGTTACTCTCATGTAGGAATTAACTATCAATTAATGGTCACTACATATTTCCAAACAAATATAAATATAGTGTCACAATCTATTGAATAAATTTCGTAACTCTTTTCTACAATTGACATAAGAATTATCCGTGTTAATACACATTGCTATTGATAATTTTAATTTATATATTTTTTATTTTAATATATAAAAATAATATCATATCTTAAATTTTTATAAATTATTGTATATTTTATTTTCATTATTTTTATCTCTTAAACTGTTTAATAAAGATTTCATAATAAAAAAATTAAAGTCTATATATATGTGTGCAATAAGTATAAATATATAAATACATGTAACTAATATAAGTTAATATATTGTAACATACCTTATAATAATGGCTACTTATTATAATATTAAAAAGGTAATTATTAAATAACTTATAACTTACATATACAATTGGGGAATTAATAACTTAATTATAATTTAAAGTAATTAATTAATTAAAGATAGAAAAAAAATTTAATAAAAAAAGCCACATGATAATATAATAGAGAATACCACGTAATAATACCATAAAATAAAATATCATGTGTCAGTCCTTCAGTCCTTTGAAAATTTGTTTGTAGTGGTTGTATTTTATTTATTTATTATTATTATTTTTTTTAATTTTGATAAAATGAACATTGAATATATTGGACTTTAGGGACTTGCTCTTTTGCTTTGTTTGTGTTGGACCTTCTTATTCCTCCTTATCCAAGTCGACATGGGAACTGCATTTGATTTTGTGAAACCCACAGGAGCTTAAGATCGGAGCAGAACTTTCTACCGAAGTGGGGTGGATGGATTTTCTCGTGGATTTTTTTTCCCACTTTAATTTATTAATATATGATATAAATTTATTTATTAAAAAATAAAATATAAGTTGGAAATATAATTTTAATAATATATTTATATTTATTATTAAAATTATAATATTTAAAATATATAAATATATATAAATAAATTATTTTTAATAAAAAAATAATAATATATTATTATACGAGATGGGTTATGAGAGTTTTGAGTGGGGAGAATGTCTCTTTGTCCTCATATTGCACAATATCGAGATCAGAGAAAATTCATCAAATCATAAATGAATCGAATTGAGTTTGAAAACTTTTATCATTTTTAACTCACGACTGATTAATTTGGAATTATAGATTGATTGAACTTGATCTTTAAGAATTTCAATTCTAAATTAATTTGAAAACGACTATGAAATTTTAATTTCAAATTAATTTAAAATCATAAACTGATCAACAATCTCAAACCTAAATTTAATCAATTCGATTATAATTCAAACCTAATTGCGAACCGAGTTATGATGAATTATACTTTTAGGTGATATCAATTAATTTAACAAAATTTTGAAAACGGAATTTTGTTTTATATAAATTATGTAATCAAAGCCTAAGCTAAGGAGGTGACTTAAAAGCAACATTGGATGTCATAATTGAAGTGACAATATTAAATCTATATATCTATATAAAGCAGAGTGGTGTTTCCCTGGTACTGCCACATAGGATTCTAAAACTATTATATTTATGTCACGTGTCAATATTTAAAGTAGTCAAATTTTCTCCTGTACTAAGTGGTAATGCCAAGTGGCAATATCAAATTGAATTTATTGCTAGCAATATTTTCTTCTTCCCACATATGTCAATTATATTAAATTGAATTTATTGTTAGCAATTTTTTTCCTTACCTCATTTGCCAATTTTATTGATAGCAATTTTTTCCCTTATTTAATTTTTAAGTTATAACCCAAATTTAATTTTTTACTGCCTAAATACATATAAAAAAGATCTTTAATATGTCTAAATACACATATTTTCTTTTTTATTAATATCAAAGTTCAATTTCTTGAGTACAAGAAATTAAGGGAATAATATTCTATTCTCTGTGATCCAAATTATATCATTTGTGAATTGTAATGATTCTTCAGACTTGAAGTGAGGCAAAGAAGTCACTGCAAGCCATATGTCTTCATTTGGAGGTTATACCACAAACATATCATTAGATCAGCACTACAATCTCAAATTTACAAATCAAATACTAGAAAGATCTATCATAAGATTTACCTCAACAAATAAAAAATACCTCCCATAGTATTAAAAATAAATAAATAAATAAATAAAGATAGTTTTATTTAATTGGCTTTAGAATAAAATGATTATTTTCTTACAAAAGAACAAGCCCAAACAAAACAATTTCTTAGTAAGGAAGGTTTCTCATATTCTTTAAAAATAAAGTTAAATTTTTTTTTAGAGAAATTAAGTAGAAAATCAATAATCCTAACAAAAAATAGAGCACAGAACCGAGTGTAACTAAGTCAAATAAAAAAAAAAAACATAGCAAAATTATCATAAAGAGTGGCAGAAGAAGTAGGAATCCAAAAAGAATCACAAGAGATTGTCATTTTAAAATAAAACACTAATAAAATGAAGGAGAAGAAGAAAAGAATGGTAATTACAAAAAAAACTCTGCCTTGAAAGCTTAATCTTTTCAGTATTTTTCTAAAGAGTTGAAATATATAATTATTATATAACTTCTCAATTTAAATATCTTTAAATTAAAAAAAAGGATCAACATTAAATTTTATTTATATTTTTTAAATAGTTTTAATTAAATTTAATTTTTTTTAAAATATTTGTTTTAAATTAAAACAAAGAATCAATGATATTTGAATATTTGTTAGAAATTAATAATTAAATTTTTTTTAAAAGATGTATAATTATTAAAGGTTATTTAAAAAAAAGATCAAAATTAAATTTTATCTATATTTCCTAAATAGTTGTAATATATAATTATTATATAATCTAATTTTCTAAATACAATTCTTAATTAATATGATCTTTTAAATTTAAATAATGAAAAATTATTAATTACTATAATTAAGTTTAATTTTAAAAATACATGAACTACATCATAAATTTCTTCATCTCATGTGTATATATATATATATATATATATATATATAATCTTTTTTATAATTAAGAAGATGGGCCATGACGGCATGACCTATCCTTTCTCCGGCAACATTACTGCATCAGCAATTCATCGTTCTTTAGCATACCTTTTTACTGTTGCAATTTGATATGAAAATTAAAAGAAAAAAAAAGGAGATTGCCTTTCTATTGTTATTAATTCTATGAATTAAAATTATATCTTCGTATATGTTATCATTAAATCTTAATTTTCTTTTTAATATTTGACAGAGGAAAAAAAAAAAAAAAACAACTTTTCATGGGTGAAAAATAAGTGGGTGGCTAACTTGGAGGACGATGGAAGGCCTCGGCTAACTCATGCTAATTGAGTCTAGCCTACTTATCCCACCAGCCCGAATCATTGTGATGATTGAGTTCACCTTTACCCATGGGAAGCCCCACCATCACTAAGGAAAAATTAAAAAAAAATTATTGATAAGGTTAAATCAAATCAAATTAGAAAGGAAATCAAATCAAATTTACTCAACAAATCAAAATTTTATTAGATTAAACAAGATTGAACTGAATTCCTTCAATTTAATTTTATTTATTAATTTATGCTTCAGCTTGAATTTTTTAAAAAAATTATTTTATACTCATTTCATAATCAACTTTAGTCATATTTCTTATTTTTAATTTGAATTTAAGATTTAATAATAACTAATTAAAAAATAAATTATTCAATTTTATTAATTTTTTTCTTTAAAACATTAAATTGAATTAAATTATTAAAGTAATTTTTTTTAAATTAAATTAATTTAGTCAATTTTTTTCATTTAAATCGCTCACCCTATCGAAATAGCGTCACCTAAATGCAACACTTGCTTTAAAAGAGGGGCTGAATTCCTCTTTTTGCTGTGTACTAAAATGATGTTAAACGAGTGCGTATCGCTGCAAATCCTTATTTTATATTTAAAAATCATTTAATTTAAAAAAAATGTTTGATGAGGTAATTACTTAACTATCTCTTCGCATGAAGCTATTAGATTTAAACAAGAAACACGCATTCATGTGTTTTATTTTAATTTCTTATTTAATTACAAAAAAATATATGAAATATTTTTAATAATTTAATGAATCAGTATAAATGGATGTCTACAATAAAATAAAGAATAATCTATAGTTAACTACTCTCCTCTTCATAGGAAGACTCTCTCTTCTTCGAGTCTTGTCTCTCTAGTCTCGAGGGCTAGGGTTATTTGCCTTTTTCTTAGACCCATTAATTTTCTGCTATTCTGTAAGTGTACTTGTTCTTCATGGCTGCTGATTCAGTTGATGAGTTGATTTCCTCATTGCGATTGACTGAGGAGGAGACAATTGTGGGTGAGGTGCCTTTTGTTGACGAGGAGAACTCCTTACAACGTTTGAAAATTTCATTATGTTTGATAGGTATGGTGCTTACTGGGAAGAATTTTAATGCTCCAGCTCTACGCTTAACTATGTTAAGGAGTTGGCGCTTACGAAAGGGGTTTGGTTTTCGGCAATTATCTGATAACTTATTTGTGTTTCAGTTCTTTTTGGAGGATGATAAAAAACATGTCTTGGAAGGCGGCCCTTGGTGTTTCGATGACCAGTTAGTTGTGTTAAGAGAGATGGTAGAGTCTGATACTGCTAACTCTATCACATTCGGAGAATGCTCTTTTTGGGTGAGGGCATATGGGGTCCCGTTTAGTTGTTTTTCTAAGTCTACGGCTAAGTTAATTGCTAATATGATTGGTCGTTTTATCTCCTTTGATGAAGATGATGTGATTGGGTGGTCGAATGCCTTGAGGTTTAAGGTTGCCATACCTATTGACAAGCCATTACGGAGGGGAGTTTTACTTAAGCTAATGGTGGGAACAGTTAGATGGATTCAGCTTCGGTATGAACGCTTGCCACATTTCTGTTTTTCTTGTGGCTACATGGGTCATGTGCAACATGAGTGTAATAGTTTTAATGGGGAAGAAGTGCTTCAGTATGGTGAATGGCTACGTGCTATGCCAAGGAAAATCTTTCAGCTTCGAAACCATGCAGAAAAAGAGAAGGAAACAAGGCTGGCGATTGAATTATTCGAGCGGACGGGTAACGGCTTTAATGGTGAGATGGGGGAGAAGGCGAGGGATCGGGTGGATGCCGGACAGGAGAACAATAGAACATCTTCTTGTAAGACACCGTTGGTCCAGCTTCTGAATGAATTAAATGTTGGTAGTGAACATGCTGACGGTACTACTAATGGGATGGGTAGGGATATTGGTTGTGCTGTGGTGACTACGGATGGTTCGAACGAGAAGTCCATGTTTTGTGAGGATGCATGTGGTTTAGAGGTTGTGGAAGGGTCTGTGGTTTCGACTGTGCATGCTAAGAAAAAAGGCACTTGGCGCAGGAGAACACGTGAAAAAGGGCAATCTTCGGATGGTGTTAACTTGCAGAATGTTCGGAAAAGAGCCAATGATGAGATGTCAGATATGGTTTTGGAGAATTTGCATAGTGGAAAAAGGACTTCTTTGGTTGTTATGCCTTTTACTATCTCAGAGGCGACCAGTGGTGATATCCAGGGTCATCTAGGAACTTGAAAAATAATGAGCTACAACTACAGAGGGCTTGGGAACCCTCTGGTAGTTGCACAACTTTGACGACTGTGCTCGTCACAAGCTCTCGTTTATCAGGTGTCTCGATTTGGTTATACTTATTTTAGCTAGTTTAGTATTGTTTTCCTATAACTTTACCATGATACTTAGATATTAAGCCATAAAGTCAGAGAAAAGGAGTCACCATCGGCTAATAATCAGGACAAATTCATAAGAAGGGATATGGATAATAATTTACCCATTTGCAAAGGTTCATTACCCTTTTTTTACCATGAACCCAATGACCTAGGTTTAAGATAATGAGTATGAGAGAGGGAAGGTTTGAGATAATGAGTATGAGAGAGGGAATGTATTGGTTACCTTCTCCACCTGGACTTACTTTAGAATAAGGGTTAGCCTTTACTAATGATTCCTAAAGCCTGTTTTATTGTTTCTTTTATTAATTTTCTTATTCATACATTTACGCAAATTAGCATTACACACGAATTTTATTCATAAGAGCACACAATAACACACACATAGTTTCTAATCATGCCAAGTTGCTAAAATTAGTTAACTAATTTGCCATCTTTCCCTATTTGCATATTTAACAAAGTTAATTTCATACATACTCATTTACATTCACTATACAAGTAGAAATAATTAACTAACCTAAAGAATTAACCAACCTAAGTCTAGCATGCATAATATCTCTTTAATTTATCAAGTTGCCCTGTATGCATATTAACTAAGTTATGCTTTATTCTTTGTGATAACCTAATTAAACATGCATTATCTTTAAATTAAATATTCCTAAGTTTCTATTATTCAATAGTTAATTTTAATTTACCAAATTAAACTAAGTTCAAATTATTTACCAATATTATGTCACATGCATAAGTGATAAAATAAATAAATGAATGAATAAATAAATAAAACCCATCTAAAGAAAGGAGGGATGAGAAAAAATATTAAAAGCTAAAAATAACCTTTTACAACCCAATAAAATAAAATCTTGCAACCACTTAAAATCTTACAACTGTTACAAGGCCTCAGGGCCCATTAACCTCAAAAGGCTTTGGAGTTCCATCTTGAGCTTTGAATTGGACTTGATCCGCCTACGGATCCATCATGTGTTTTTATGTGTTTGGGAAAACTTTTTGGACTTTATTGCTTTAATTTAATTAAATTATTAAAAATAATAATTTAAAGTCCTAAATAATAAAAAATTGAAGCAAATAAATAAATAAAATAAAACAAAAAGACAAGATAAACAGTATAGATAAATCAAATTTAAAATAAATTAAAAATCCTAATTTTACTTAAATTTGTACTCCCTCGATTCAATTCCAGCAAGAGGAGAAATCCTTACCTAAACACCTGATATTTACCTTATTCCAAGTCCATCTACGTCTCCCAACTCACATAAACGCAAATAAACAAGTTAGAATGGAATTAGGAAACAAAAGAAATATAATCACATAAGAATTCCAACTCTACCGAAAATGGCAAATTTGAGCACCAAAAAAATAAAATTTATTTCACACAATACAATGATCTTAAAAGTCATGAAAAACATATTGGAGATTTCTGAGATATGAAACAAAAATATGGAATAAAGAAACCTCAAATTCGTGCACTAAAATATCCCAGAAAAATTACAAAATCTAACCTGATGCAGAAAAGTTCAATTTGGACAGCAAACTCATAAAATTCACTAAAAATAATAAACTTATCTAGAAAATTATAAAATTTACCAAACAATAGCTAACACATCAAGTTAAAATATAGTAAAAGAACCTCGCTTATTCATACATGATTTAATACTTAGAAATAAAAATTAGACAAATTTGAGCAATGATTTTGTAAAAATTATTCCTATTAATTTGACAAATCTAAAAATATATACCTAATCCAGACATATTAACTGAAAAAAAAATCTAAGAGATGGAAATAAATATTACAAAATCGGGTTACATAAACATGCAATCAGACATTAACTGAAACTTGAAAAAATATAGAAAATTAAAGAAAAATGATTTTTTAGTAATTCAAAAGGATGTTCCACTTGGAAAAAACTCAATTAATCCATTAAAACTATTTCCTAACCCAAATTCTAACAATTACAAGATGACAATGCAGCAACAAGAAAAGTGATTGCAATACTAGAAACTTTAACTGCCCATTTAGAAATATAGATTTATTTGGTTGATTTCCTTAAAATTGTGAGATACCCTTGGCATCTTAGAAGACTTTAAAATGGTAGGAACAAAAATAAAATAAATATTTAGTGATGGATTAATTAATTATCCTAAGAATCTAGATGTAACTATGTGAAATAGGTGTGTGATTTTATATAATATTGTATCAATTTGTGGGATGGGGGAAGAACTACTAGCAAGATAACCCTCCCACATGCCACATTTGAAGAGATTTGCTTATATTTTATTTAATTTTTAGTTACCTTTCTTCCTTTTTTTAAACCCTAAGTTTAATGATATATTTATAGTAGTTTAAAGATAAATTAACCTAAATCTAAAGCTTTTTAACTAAAAGTTTTTTAAAGAATAAAGATAAAAATAATTAAAAGAAATATATGTTTTGGAATTTATTCCTTTGTGGATGTTCACCATGGGATAAATATCCTCTTTTTTATTTTTTTTTCTTTTTTAATTGATTAAAAAATGATTAAAAGGCTTTTTTTTAATTAATTGTAACACCCCTAATTTTTAAATTTATTATTTTTGGGTAAATATTGATATTTTATTTTAATTAAATTTTGGGAAATTATTTGAGATTTTTTGGGTTTTAGAAATCAGGTTCGATTTTCCGAAATTATAAAACTTTGATGATTTTTAAAAATTAATTTAAAGACCACGTGGCAAAACTAAAAATATATTTGGAGTCTACAAATTTTTATGAGTTTTCTACAATTTTTTCAAAATTTTTGGGCCTCGTTTTCGGTCCCAAGGCAGAGTAAAAATTTAATTTTGGGTATCCTGAATCGAACCGGCCGAATCAAACCGGATCGGATCTGACCGGCCGAATCGAGCCAGCTCCTTCTTCTTCTTCTTCTTCTTCTTTTTCCTTCTCGCGCGTTTTCCTCTCTTCCTCTCTCTCCCGTTTTCTCTCTCCTCCCTCGCCCCCAGGCCGCGCTGCCGCCACCCAGCCTTCCCCACCTCGCCGGCGCACTGCCCCATTACCTCCCCACGGCCGGCTGACGCTCCAGGCAGTCGAAAAATGGGGGCGAAGACCACCTGCGTGCAGCGCGCAGTTTTAGCTTCCCGGCCAAAATCCGATCGATCCGGCCACCGATTGGGCCGGGTCTTGTGTCAAACAACATCTACACATCGAGAGCTTTCTATAGACACTAAGAACACCAAAATCCATCTAGCGGTTTGTCCAATTTTTGTCCGGGAAGTTTTAGCCTATTTTGACTTTTGGGCTAGATTTCTCGCAAACCGTGAACCCCACGAGAAAACTGAGAGTATCAGAGCGCTCCACTCGTCGAGAATTTCGCGGCAATATAAATTTCAAAATTTTTCGACACCGTTTTTCAGTGGATCCCACAAAACTTTATAGTATTTTTCCTAGCATTAAATGAGCTTAAAAAATTTCGTAAAAATTATATACTAACCCCCGTGTTGTGGGCTTCGTGTAGGTACCTTCAATTCGCAGAAATTCGACGGTTGCCCAGGTCTATGAATTTCCAGCCAGACAGATAGGCTAGTGAAAAAGTCTCGGAATTGGATCAAGATTTTGGCTACCCCACCATTGTCAGACGTCCCGAGCGCGTTCCCGAGATCAGAATCAGCATAGGTAAACCCGAACCTTGCTTTTTCGTAATTTTCTAGTGCTTGAATAGGATTAAAAATCTATAAAATATTCGTGATAGCTTAGAAAATTATGATTCTTTTTGCATTAGCTTAGTAATATTGCTAAGGACCGCAGGGCAAAGTTTTAGAATTTTTAGAGCTTATTTGGTTAGTTTTTGCAAAAAGGGTCAATTATAAAGACTAAACTGTAATTTTATATATTATGATTGATGACTGTTTGGATGGGCCCAGGAGGGGCTGTCTGATATGATTGAGTTATGGATATATGGTTTGTAGATATAGAAGTGTGTTTTAAGCCTTTTTGCAGGTTTGGTAGGTCCTAGGTATAGGGAAGACTCTGCCGAATTTTCGGCACGACTTAGGACATATTTTGTATTTTCTTGATTTGTATTGAGTCAATTGTATTAAATAATTGTAATAAAAATTGTCAGGTGAGCCAAGACAGCTTTCCTCCTCTGCCCAGCCACCACAGTGACTTCGGTTGAGTCTGTGAGTAAAATATTAATTTTAATTGTAATTTTAATATTATTATATGTTCAAGCATGCCCATGCATCACTTATAAATATGTATTTATGTAGTTAAACACTAGGCATGTTTTATGTTACATTCATAATTATTAAAGTGCCTTGGATGTTATTGTGGTAATTTGGAGCAGCATACGTGCGTTGGCGTGCGTGTGGTATAGTGTTGGCTATGGACAGGACGGGTAGACACGGCTTGAGATCTTCGCTGGGACCCTGTCCTTCGGGGTAAACATGGCTTGAGTTCTTCACTGGGACCCCGATTTGGTTTATTAAGTGGAAGTCCGAGCTTGAGTTCTTCGCTGGCACAGTTTGGATTAAAAGAGCTGTATAGGGGATCAGCTCCCATATATGTATTGTTTGACATTATCCGGTGTGTGAGTGCTCCAAATTGCCTTTTTGATGTGATTTGTATGAAATTGATGACGATGTTGCATTTCACTCTACAGGGTGCATTAGCTTTAGATAGCTATAGAGATTATGGTTAAAATTGATATTTTACTCTCTAAGTCAAACGCTCACTCCTGTTCATTATTTTTCAGGCTACAGGAGGATTATTTTTGTGGTTAACCTGCTTTTCTCCTTCGCAGGTTGTTTATTAAAGTTTGTGTAATTCTGATAACTCATAGAATTTTCGCATGTGTTAGAAATATTCATTTGATTTGGGTCTGTAATATAATTACCATGTTGGACTTGTAAACTTATAATTATATGCATGTTTGTTGGACTGGATGAGAGAGCCGAGCTCCCATTTATTTTTATGTTGTTATGAGTATGTGGAGAGTGAGCTGAGCTCCCCAATTGATTATATATCATGTTTACAGGTCGGGTGAGTCAAAAACTCCCTGTTGAAAGGTCCATTTTATGGTTGGACTCTGTTTAGTTGAATTCTTGAAATTGGTCCCGAATGGGCCTTAGAGTTGGGTTGAGGAATAGTTAGGCTTACTACGGGCCTCGGGGGCTTTAGGCTGGCCCAGGTCCTAGTGCCAGTCTGGCCCATAGGTTGGGTCGTGATAAATGTGGTATCAGAGCTTAGGCTCTAGATTCATGGGAAAAAAAAATTGTCTAAAATGTTGGAAAGAGTCTAATAGGAGTCACATGCGGAAAAATAGGGTCCACATTTGTCTTGCATTGTCATCTTTGCTTCTAGTTTCTGCTTTATATAATTGTGTAAAATATGAGTCTATAGAGCTGTGTAATATGTCGTTTTGAAATTTTGTGGGCTAATGCTGCTGAATTTTAGAAAAATGCGTAGTGGCAGGAGAGTTGCCACTGCACCAGAACCAGATGTGCCTGACGAGGTGTAGGCACAGGATGAAGTGCCTGCCCCGAGGAAGCGGGGTAGGAGGCCTAGAGCTGCTCAAGTAGAAGAGCAGCCACCACCAGTTCAAGAACAGTCTTTTATGGCACAGGGTCCCATGGACCCAATGGCAGCTACTCTAGCTGGTTTACAGAGAACCATCGATATGATGGCACAATACATGGTTCACCCTCCCCAACAGCAGTAGTCCACCGCACTAAGAGAGGAACCTTATAAACAAATAATTAATTTCAAGAAGTTGGTGCTTGGTACTTATGATGTGTCAGATGATGCCTATCGGTTTTTGAATTCCTGCTGACAGGCAGGAACAGAGTTGTAGTTGACTGATAGGAGACTCATAGAGTGTGTGCAGCATGTCATGGGGCTTATGCCTAGACAATGGATGAGTGACTTTATATTACCTCAGATGGAAGGTTTGTCATGGGCCCAGTTTGTGGAACTGTTTATCAATAGGTTTGTGCTAAAAAGTTTCAGAGATCAAAAACAGTGGGCCTTTGAGGCCTTAAGACAGAATGGCAGGTCTGTAGATGAATATGCTACAGAATTTCTGGAATTGAATAGATATGCCCCTACAGAAGTGGCTACAGAAACTATGAAGGTGAAGAGGTTCCTAAAGGGGCTTGACAGGAGGTATGCAAACTTAGCCATAATGTCTGATTAGTCTTTTGATGTGGTAGTAGATCGAGCCAGACAGATTGAGATTAGTTACACCGGAGATGACAGTGCTAGAGCAAAGAAAAATAGAGCAGAGAGTTCTTCAGTTGTTTCTCACATGAGTGCTCAGGATAGCGGAGGCCATACTAATTACAGAGGAAGAAGTAGGAACAAGAGAAGTGGTTTTAGACACAAATCTCGAGGATTCAGATTAGGTACGGATCTAGCAGTGGTCACAGCTCGGGATACAGCAGTTCTGGCTCTGGTTCAGGATCCTCCCTTGCGCCTTGTGCACAGTGTAAAAGAGGACATTTAGGACCTTGTATGATGGGTTCAGGAGTATGTTTCAGGTGTGGCTAACCAGGTCACTTTGCTAGGGAATGCCCCGTGTTCAGCGAGCCACAGATGGGGTTACAGGGTTCTATTGCAAATGTTCCTCCTCAGTTGTATCCTGGTGCTTTCAACATGGCAGGCAGTCTGTTCAGTGGCCAACAAGGCCGAGGACAAGGGGGACATGGATTTGGAGGCAGATCAGGAGGTAGAAGTTAGTATCAGGGTTCTGCCACCCAGGGTAGGGGTCAAGCTCGGGTTTTCACCCTGACCCACCAGGATGCTCAGGCTTCTAATGCAGTTGTGGCAGGTATTCTTCTAGTCTGTTCTTATAAGGCTCGTGTTTTAATAGATCCGGGTGCTATGCACTCATTTTGTCTCCCCAGTGTTTGCCATAAGATTGGGCAGAAACCCTACAACTTTAGAATGCCCTTTGTTTGTAGCTACCCAGCTTAGTGACAACATAAATGTAGATATGATTTTTCCGGGTAGCCCAGTAGTAGTAGATGAAAAGATCCTCCCAGCAGACTTAGTTCCTCTACCCATAATGGATTTCGATGTAATCTTGGGAATGGATTGGTTGGCAACTCATTATGCCACTTTAGACTGCAGGAACAAAAAGGTGTATTTTCACATACCTGGTGTGGAAGAGTTTAGCTTTGATGGTGACAGGAGCGTGGCTCCATATAATTTAGTGTCAGCAATTAGTGCTAGAAAAATATTGAGGCGTGGATGTCAAGGGTATTTGGCATTGGTGAGAGATACATCTATAGAAGGTGTCAACATGGAAAATGTTTCTGTTGTCAGAGAATTCATGGATGGCTTCCCTGAGGAGCTTCTAGGGTTGCCACCAGGAAGGGAAATAGAGTTCTGCATTGATGTTGTGCCGGGTACAAACCCCATATCAATGCCGCCTTACAGGATAGCACCAGCAGAATTGAAAGAGTTGAAGGAGCAACTACAGGAGCTTTTGGACAAGGGTTTTATACGTCCAAGCACTTCACCCTGGGGCGCTCCTGTTCTATTTGTGAGAAAGAAAGATGGGTCCTTGAGGTTGTGTATTGATTATAGACAACTGAACAAGGTGACTGTGAAGAACAAGTATCCACTTCCTCGGATCGATGATCTGTTTGATCAGCTCCAAGGGGCTAGATTCTTTTCCAAGATAGACCTATGATCAGGCTACCATCAGTTGAGAATCAGGAATGAGGATGTGTCCAAAACAGCATTCAGGACAAGATATGATCATTATGAGTTCTTGGTGATATCTTTTGGACTAACTAATGCGCCAGCAGCCTTCATGGACTTGATGAACAGAGTGTTCAGGCCATTCCTAGATCGTTTTGTCATCGTATTCATAGATGACATTTTGGTATACTCTCGGACCGAGGAAGAACACATGTGGCATTTGAGGATGGTGTTGCAGACTTTGAGGGAGCACCAGCTATATGCCAAATTTTCAAAATGTGAATTTTGGATAGAAAGCATCTCATTCTTGGGACACGTGATTTCTAGTGAAGGCATTTAAGTGGATCCCAAGAAAATTGAAGCTGTGACTGATTGGCTTAGGCCTACAACAGTCACTGAGGTGCGAAGTTTTTTGAGTCTAGCTGGCTACTATAGGCATTTTGTGCAGGATTTTTGCAGGATAGCAGCTCCCCTAACTAAGTTAACTCGAAAGAATGTTTCATTCATTTGGACAGATGATTGTGAGGAGAGTTTCCAGAAGATTAAGGAGTGTCTAACCACCGCCCCTGTGTTGACACTACTTATGAGTGGTAAAGGATACACCGTATACTGTGACGCCTCCAGAGTTGGCTTAGGGTGTGTTTTGATGCAGAATGGAAAAGTAGTGGCTTATGCTTCAAGACAGCTGAAGAGGCATGAGCAGAACTACCCCACCCATGATTTGGAAATGGCAGCTGTAGTCTTCGCACTAAAGATCTAGAGACACTACCTGTATGATGAAGTGTGCGAGATATACACCAACCACAAGAGTTTGAAGTACATCTTCCAACAAAGGGATTTAAACTTGAGACAGAGGAGATGGATGGAGCTTCTGAAGGACTATGATTGCACCATCTAGTACCACCCTGGGAAGGCCAATATAGTAGCAGATGCTTTGAGTAGAAAATCTTCTGGCAGCTTGGGGCACATATAAGCGGAGAAGAGACCGTTGATTTAGGAAGTATATGAGTTGATGGATCAAGGTCTAATCCTAGATCTTTCAGATGAGGGGTATTGTTGGCCCATTTTTCAGTGAGGCCAAACCTATGAGACAGAGTTAGAGTTTTCCACACAAAGAACAACAATTGATGAAGATCATAGAAAGAGTACAACAGGGTGAAGGTGGTGAGTTTGGATTTGCCAATGATGGCGCTCTTATGCAAGGTTCTAGGATATGTGTGCCCGATGTGAACAATCTCAGAAATGAAATCATGCGAGAGGCACACTATACACTTTACAATGTCCACTCGGGCTCCACCAAGATGTACCATGATGTGAAAGACAGCTATTGGTGGAATGGCATGAACAGAGACATAGCAGACTTTGTGTCCAAGTGCTTGACTTGTCAGAAGGTGAAATTTGAACATCAGAGGCCGTTAGGAAAGCTGCAAGAGCTCCCTATCCCGGAATGGAAGTGGGAAATGATTACTATAGATTTTGTGACTGGGTTGCCTCGTACCACACAGGGATATGATTCGATATGGGTAATTGTAGACCGCCTAACCAAATCAACTCATTTCTTGCCTGTGAAGACCACATGTTTGTTGCACAGTACGCCCAGCTCTATATTCGAGAAATAGTCAGATTGCATGGAGTTTCTGCTTCCATAATATTTGACAGAGGGCCTCTAGTTTACTTTTCGATTTTGGAGGAAGTTACAGGAGGCACTTGGCACACAGTTGAACTTTAGTACCGCTTTCCACCCTTAGACAGACTAACAGTCCGAAAGGACAATCCAAACACTGGAAGACAAGCTCCGCATGTGTGTTTTGGATTTTGGAGGTCAATGGGATAATCAGCTACCATTGGTAGAGTTTGCCTATAACAACAGTTATCATTTCAGCATAGGGATGGCACCCTGTGAGGCACTATATGGAAGAAAGTGTAGGTCTCCTTTGTGTTGGACGGAGATGGGAGAAGCAAAGGTGCATGATATAGACCTAGTGCAATACACTTCAGAGATGGTTCCTTTAATCAGGGAACGATTGAAAATAGCTTTCAGTAGGCAGAAAAGTTATGCAGATTTCAAACGGAGGGATGTAGAGTTTGTAGTATGCGACTATGTATTCCTGAAGGTTTCTCCGATGAAGTGAGTCATGAGATTTGGAAAGAAGGGCAAGTTGGAACCTCGGTATATTGGACCTTTTGAGGTTACTGATAAAGTTGGAGTAGTTGCCTACCGGTTGGAGTTACCACCCAACCTTTCTCAAGTTCATCCTGTATTTCACATCTCCATGCTTAAGAAATACATACCTGATCCTTCTCATGTTCTACAGCCGGATGTAGTAGAGCTGAAAGAAAACTTGACGTTTGAGGAGCAACTTGTAGCCATAGTGGACTACCAAGTGAGGCAGTTAAGATCAAAACAGATCCCTATGGTTAAGGTTTTGTGGAGGAGTCAGTCAATGGAAGAGTGCACTTGGGAGTCAGAGCGGGGCATGCATAGCAAGTACCCTTATCTATTCAATGTGTAATTCTGTACTTTATTCTGCCTTGTGTAAAATTCGAGGACGAATTTTCTATAAGGGGGGAAGAATGTAACACCCCTATTTTTTAAATTTATTATTTTTGGGTAAATATTGATATTTTATTTTAATTAAATTTTGGGAAATTATTT
The DNA here is from genome assembly GCF_030052815.1 of Hevea brasiliensis. Lineage (NCBI taxonomy): Eukaryota > Viridiplantae > Streptophyta > Magnoliopsida > Malpighiales > Euphorbiaceae > Hevea > Hevea brasiliensis. Next base: position 102,097,764 of record NC_079494.1, read on the forward strand.
GAGATTTTTCGCATTTTAGAAATCGGGTTCGATTTTCCAAAATTATAAAACTTTGATGATTTTTAAAAATTAATTTAAAGACCACGTGGAAAAACTAAAAATATATTTGGAGTCTACGAATTTTTCTGAGTTTTCTACAATTTTTTAAAAATATTTGGGCCTCATTTTCGATCCCAAGGCAGAGTAAAAATTCAATTTCGGGTACCCTGAATCGAACCTGCCGAATCGGGCCAGCTCCTTCTTCTTCTTCTTCTTTTTCCTTCCCACGTGCGTTTTCCTCTCTTCCTCTCTCTCCCATTTTCTCTCTCCTCCCTTACCCCTAGGTCAGGCCGCTACCCACCTTCTCAGATCTCACCGCCAAGACCGCCCATCGCCTCCCACGGTCACCGACGCCCAGAGGCCGAAACGCGAAGACCACTTGCGCGAAGCGCGCAGTTTCGGCTTCCCGGCCAAAATTCGATCGATCCGGCCACTGATTGGGCTGGGTCTTGTGTCAAACAATATCTACACCTCGAGAGCTTTCCATAGACACCAAGAACACCAAAATTTATCGAGCGGTTTATTCAATTTTTGTCCGGGAAGTTTTAGCCCATTTTAATTTTTGGGCTAGATTTCTCGCAAACCGTGAACCCCAAAAGAAAACCGAGAGTACTAGAGCGCTCCACTCGTCGAGAGCTTCGCGACAATATAAATTTCAAAATTTTCTGACACCGTTTTTCGGTGGGTCCCACGAAAATTCGTAGTATTTTTCCTAGCATTAAATGAGCTTAAAAAATTTCGTAAAAATTATATACTAACCCTCGTATTGTGGGCTTCGTGTAGGTACCTTCAATTCACAAAAATTTGATGGTTGCCTGAGTCTGTGAATTTCGAGCCAAACAGGCAGGCTACCGAAAAAGTATCGGAATTGGATCAAGATTTTGGCTACCCCACCGTTGTCAGATGTCCTGAGTGCGTTCCCGAGATCAGAATCGGCATAGGTAAACCCGAACCTTACTTTTTCATAATTTTCTAGTGCTTGAATGGGATTAAAAATTCATAAAATATTCATGATAGGTCAGAAAATTATGATTCTTTTTTGCATTAGCTTAGTAATATTGCTAAGGACCGCGGGGCAAAGTTTTAGAATTTTTAGAGCTTATTTGGGTAGTTTTTGCAAAAACGGTCAATCATAAGGACTAAACTGTAATTTTATATATTGCGATTGATGACTATTTGGATGGGCCCAGGAGGGGCTGTGTGATGTGATTGAGTTATGGATATATGGTTTGTGGATAATAGAAGTATGTTTTAAGCTATTTTGCAGGTTGGGTAGGTCCCAGGTATAGGGGAGACTCTGCCGGATTTTCGACACGACTTAGGATGTATTTGGTATTTCCTTGGTTTGTATTGAGTCAATTGTATTAAATAATTGTAATAAAAATTGTCAGGTGAGCCGGGACAACCTTCCTCCTCCGCCCAGCTGCCACAGTGACTTCGGTTGAGTCTGTGAGTAAAATATTAATTTTAATTGTAATTTCGATATTATTATATGTTCAAGCATGCCCATGCATCACTTATAAATATGTATTTATGTAGTTAAACACTAGGCACGTTTTATGTTGCATTCATAATTGTTAAAGTGCCTTGGATGTTGTTGTGGTAATTTGGAGCAGCGTGTGTGCGTTGGCGTGCGTGTGGTATAGTGTTGGCTATGGACAGGACGGGTAGACACGGCTTGAGATCTTCGCTGGGACCTGGTCCTTCGGGGTAGACACGGCTTGAGTTCTTCGCTGGGACCCCGATTTGGTTTATTAAGTGGAAGTCCGAGCTTGAGTTCTTCGCTGGCACAGTTTGGATTAAGAGAGCTGTATAGGGGATTAGCTCCCATATGTGTATTGTTTGATATTATCGAGTGCGTGAGTGCTCCAAATTGCCTTTTTGATGTGATTTGTATGAAATTGATGACGATGTTGCATTTCACTCTACATGGTGCATTAGCTTTAAATAGCTATAGAGATTATGGTTAAAATTGATAGTTTACTCTCTGAGTCAAACGCTCACTTCTGTTCATTATTTTTAAGGCTACAGGAGGATTATTGTTGTGGTTAACCTGCTTTTCTCCTTTGCAGGTTGTTTATTAAAGTTTGTGTAATTCTGATAACTCCTAGAATTTCCGCATGTGTTAGAAATATTCATTGGATTTGGGTCTTTAATATAATTACCATGTTGGACTTGTAAACTTATAATTATATGCATGTTTGTTGGACTGGATGAGGGAGCTGAGCTCCCATTTATTTTTATGTTGTTATGAGTATGTGGAGGGTGAGCTGAGCTCCCCAATTGATTATATATCATGTTTACAGGTCGGGTGAGTCAAAAACTCCCTGTTGAAAGGTTCATTTTATGGTTGGACTCTGTCAGGTTAAATTCTTGAAATTGGGCCCAAATGGGCCTTAGAGTTGGGTTGAGGAATAGTTAGGCTTACTACGGGCCTCGAGGGCTTTAGGCTGGCCCAAGTCCTAGTGCCGACCGGCCCATAAATTGGGTCATGACATTAATAAACTCAAGTTGCCCCAAAGCTCAATTTTATATTGATAACTAAAATAGTAAAATTTTATTGGCGTAGTGATACATGCATTTCCTATAGTCATATAGATTAGATTTGATAGTCATTTTATCCATTTGTTAGTTATCTTAGTTAATTTCATCAGTTATTTAGTTGATTTTTCACAATTATCAATTTTTAGATTAATTTGTAATTTTTTTTTTTTTGGAGATAAAATGGTGTTCTTAAGGGACTAAAAGGTACTTATGCAATGAAGAGTAAATTCCAAGTCCAAAAGTATCAAAAACGAAGCCTAAAAATTGAAAATTTTGAAGGCTACTGAAAGTTGCATAAAGAGTTGCATAGCCTATATAACTTTTGTCTAGAAAATGAAAGAAATTTTCAACTTGTCGAAAGTTGCATAGCCTAGTGCATAGGCTATGCACCTGCCTATGCAGAAAGCTGAAAATTGCAGAACCTACCAAAAGTTGCATAACTTCTTGCATAGGCTATGCAGCTTCACGCACTTACTTATGCACCTTTATGGAAGACAAACCTTAACCTGTCGAGAGTTGCATAACTTCTTACATAGGCTATGCAGGTTCACGCACCTACTTATGCACCTTCACAGAGAACCTCTGAAGCTTGCCAAGTCATGCATAGGGGTTTGCATGGCCATGCAAATATGTCTTCACTCATTCTCTACAGCTTTGACCCTGCATAAGATTGTATGCGTACAGTTTCAACTATGCATTTCCTCATTAATTGGCTAAAGTGGCAAATCTTCCCATATGAGCAATGACTTTGCCACACACTTTTTTTAAACCATTCTAGGGTTTTTGTCAAGGGTTATTTAAGTATCCTTAGATCACTTTTTATTACAAGAAGAAGAATAAGAAAAAAATATTTGGAAAAAGAAGAGAGAGAAAGCAAGGCACACACCATTTTTGGACGGCAATAGCTTAGATTCTTCTTCTTCTTCTTCACTGTTTCTTCACGTCAAACATTGGGTTTTTTAATTTTAGTTTATTTTTCATGTTTTATTTCTTCTTCTACTCAAAATCTCTTATATTAAACATAGATTGTGAGTAGTTTTCTTTAATTTTGAAGTTAGGGAATTGAACTAGGTTAGTGCAAATTTAATAAAATTTATGAGGTTTAATCAATTTCTTATGTGCTTATTTACATGCTTAGTGAAAGGCCCCCATTAAGTCATGTTCTTAATCTTTGGCTGAATGACCGAAAGGAGAAGATCAAATGATAGATAATCAAGAAATTGGACTTAATTAGCTTAGATCTAGAAATAAACTAAGGATTAAGAGGACTTATTAGATTGATTAAAGAACTTAATGGGTCTTGATTAATTTTAAACTCTGCAAAAGTAGAATTTAATTAACCAAGGCACTCTTTGATTCACTCAAAAGAGATTTTAAAGGATTTTAGAATTAGTCTACTTTAAACCCATAAATTTCATAGATTAGACTAACTAAGAAAATCCCAAACTAACTTGAATATGAACCCTTAACTTCAGAATCTTCTTTTATCAATTATTGCTTGGATTTTACTTTTGAGTGCTTAGTTTAATCTCATCTTATCAATTTTCATTATTAATATTCTTAATTTCTTTATTTAGCCAATTATTAAATTAGTCATTGTTTGAATTGAGTTTTGCATTTCATACCTTAAACTTCAAATTCTCAAATTTCCTTTATTTGTTTGATTAAAGTACAATTTACCATAGTTTATTTATATCAAAAATTCAATTAAAAACACAACTCTTATTGGGAACGACATCTTTTTCTATACCACTTGAACGACTCGTACACTTGTGGTAGTCCACATCACCTAGATATTTAATTTAGCTAATTTAATTATTTTCTAGTCCCATTTAAGGCTTTAGATAAAATTAAATTAGGCTTAATTAAATAAAATAGGCTTTTTGGTTCCCTTTTCACATGAAAAAACTTCTAATTCAAAAAATGCAATTAATTTCCTAAAAAAATATTTTTCCTAAAAAAGAAAATTAGTTAACTAAAAAAAGAATTTGGCTAACTAAAATCAACTTAGTTATTTCTTAAAATGAAATTACTTACTAAAATGCATGGGTTACTTCTTAAAAAGACGAATTATTTTATTTCTTAATATTCTTGCCATTCCATAGCCTCTTGAGTGCTTTAGGATTCTTCACTATCTAGTGGTATTTTCATGATATGGCTCCTCACTGCTTCTATAAAGCATACATTCCATGGGTTAAAAAGCATGTGTCTACATCAGCATTCTTTTCCTGATGGAGACGAGGGTGGGTGAGGGAAGAATGTCTTTTATTAAAACTAGTTTGGGTTATAAGCATATGTTTGTGGCTCGAGGGGTTAATACTCATGGAGGTTTGGTTTGCCTGTGGGATGATAGTGTTTCATTGCTGTTGTTATCTTATTTTATTCATCATTTAGATTTTGCAGCTAGTATGGATTGAGGTTTGGAATCATACAGTTTGCTAGTTTTATGGTTGGGTATAGTGGAGATAAAACCCTTTCTTGGCAATTGTTGTGGTAGTTGAATGAGGAATCTAATATGTCTTGGCTTATGCTTTGTGATTTTGATGAGATACTATCTCATTTAGAGAAGGTGGCTGGCTCTATTAGTCTAGAACCATATCTTAATTCTTTTAGGGAGGTGATGGTAAAGACTAATTTAGTTGACTTGGGCTTTAAAAGCTATCCTTTTACATGGGACAATGGTATGGATAGGGACGAGTTTATTGAAAAATGACTTGATAAAGCTTTAGTGTCTTTTGATTGGAAGCATGATTTTCCTCAGGCAGTTCTTTCACATCTATTACATTTGAGGTATGATCACTTGCCTTTTATTCCTAATTTGGAGGCTCAAATTTTATCTTCGGGTAGGCATATGAAGCGATTCTGGTTTGTAATGTAATTGTTTTAAGTAAATATTGATCAATTTGTAATGTAATTGTTTAGGTGAGCTGGGCTAGCCTTCCTCCTCCGCCCAACCACCGCAGTGACTTGTGAAGTACTGTGAGTAGATACTGATTTTACTTATAATTTCAATATTATTATGTATTCAAGACATGTTCATGCATTACTTATAGATATATGTACATAGTTATTTGTTAAGCATACCTTGTATTACATTTGTATTTGCTGACTTTGTTGTAGTTATTACTTTATGGCGATCTGGAGCTACGTGTGTGAGTTAGTGTGCATGTGGTATGTATATAGATATGGTTAGGACGGGTAGACGTGGATGGAGCTTGACTCGTTGGGACCCGATCCTTATTATGGATAAATAGGGGTAGGTATGGCTCGGGTTGATCTCGCGGGCCCCCGCATTTGGATATTAAGAGAAAGTTCAGTTTTGAGTTGATCTCATTGGCAAAGGTTAGAACTAAGAGAGTTGTATGGGGAATCAGCTTCCATATATATATGTGTGAGTATAGATTTGACACACGGATATGTGAGTACTCCAGATTGCCTTTGGTGTGATTATAACTTGACTTGTTTGAATTGTGTGAAGATATTGCATTTTATTCTTAGGGATGCACTAGACTTAGATAATTATAGAAATTGCATATAAAATCAATATATTACTTTGTCAGTCGAATGCTCACTCTGTTCACCATTTTTTTCAGGCTACAGGAGGGCTTTTCTTTGTGACTTACCTGTTTTCTTCCTCACAGGTCTACTAGTCATTGTATTTATACTTATGTTATGTTATTGATTTAAACTCTAGAACTCCGCATGTGCTAGAAATATTTTATTGATTTGGGGTTGTAAAAGATTATTAATTGAGGTTGTAAAGTTAATATTATGCATATATGATTGAATAGGATGGACATATATTTTAGATGAAGGAGCTGAGCTCTTATTTGATTAAATTAATTGATTGTGAGTTATGAGAGTGAACTGAGCTCCCCATATATATATATATATATGTTGTGATTACAGGTTGGACGAGCTAAAAACTCCCCGTTGGATAGTTCAATTTATAATCAGACTCTTTCCGATTGATTTCTTGAAAATAAGCTTGGATATGGGCTTTAAGGTTGGGCTAGAGAATAGTTAGGCTTACTACGTGCTTTGAGGGCTTTATACTGATCCAAGTCCTAGTGCCGGTTTGATCAAGAATCTGAGTCATGACGTTGAATATCCACAAAAATAGTGAATTCTTGCAAATGGGATAGAGAGTGTAACATTCCCACTATACGTGTTCTGTACGTTCTGTTGCTCCGGTGACCTAATATCAGTCCGAGCAAGTCAGGATGTCTGGAACTACACTTCGATGATAGTGAATAGACATATAAGGATGAAATAAATAAAAATAAAATACAAGAAAAATAAAAGAGAGAAAATAAAACTAAGTTAACTGAGCCGGCACCGTAGAGATGGGTGACTGCACCGGGAAGGCCGTTGCCAACCCCAGTACCGCGGGGAATCCTTGGAATTAAATTTCGGGACGTAAGTAAAGGTTTATTGAAATGTAATTAAACTAGAATTATCAAAAAAAAATTAATAAATTAGTACAAAGAAAAATAAAAAATCGAGAAATAGACAAAAATCAGTGTTACTGAAAAATCGGGAATACAACCCGAAGAGGGGCATTTTGGTCATTTGACACCAAGAGTTGCCTTTTGACCTCAATGTCCATTAAAAATAAATGATATTACACTTTGAAAATGTCATGAAAAATTAAATTGAAATAAATTATGTAAATAGTGAAAGAATTGAGATAAGTGAGCAAATTAGGAAATTTTGAATTATTAAACATAAAATTTAAGTTAGTGCTCCACTAACTCAAACTTTAGGACACTTATCTAAGTCATTTTTGGGCAGAATGAGTCATCTCCTTCCTCCCAAACAACCACCCGAAATGAAGATCCTCCATGGAAGCACCATTGCCGCCCCACATGCAAAGCTCCATTGGTGCATGATCAAGCAATGATTTCTTGCAAGTTCTTTCATTAAACTTGATCCACACCTCTTGGGTAGATTATAGGGAATAAAAAGGAAGAGATTTGGTGAAGTTTTAATAAGCTTCAAAAGTGATAAGTGTCCAAATCTTCTCCCTAGCTTTAGTAAACCTTGTGTTTAGGTTGAGGTAAGTAATTTGGTGAAGGGAAATGAAGAAAACATTGAGGTATGAACTTATCCATTTTTGGCAGCCATGAAAGTTTGTTGTGATTGAGTTTTTCTCACCTCTAATAAATGGGAATCAAGGTTGATTAACTCAAATGAAAGTTGTAGTAGGTTAATGTCCAAGTATGTGCATGTTAGTGCTTGAATTAAGGGTTTGAAAATGGGACCTTGATGCTTTAGTAAACTGCCATGTTGGGCAGCCTTAAATATCATGAATTTGTGTATGAGTTTATGAAATTTATCAATGAAATATGATGGTATTGAATGGTGGGCAGTTTGTTTAATTGCCATGGAAGTGTATGTGTGATATATGTGTTGATGTACATTGAATTTGGGTTGAAGTAAATGTTAAACATTAATGGTGTATTGTGTGCATTGAACACTTGAGTGTTCTGTCCAAAATGCTTGCTGAAATTGTGTACAATATATATAGAAGTACCATGATTAAATGTTGAAGTATTGAGAGGAGGAGGATTGTCAAAATTGGAAGTGTAATGTTCAAATGCAGGTTGTGTGTGTTGGCAGCACTTAAATTAGGTCATAAGTGCAAAACTGTGAACCCAATTAGTATGAGGCCAATGGGGGGTGAAACTAGACACCAAATAGGCCAACTTTCATGTAGAAATGTTGTCAAAATTCTGCTTAGAAACTAACCTTAAAAATGACCAAATCCGGAATGGCAACCTTGCAAACCCAGATTTTTGATTATATGAATAGTAGTCATTAGGATGACCATAACTCACTCAAAATAGGTCAAATTGATCTGAAATTTTTACCATGGATAGCTTAGACATAGAGCTATAATTCTTATGAAGACATCAAAGCTCAGAAATGGCCAGAACCAAGTTAAATAGCTTGCACAAATTCGGGTATCAAAACTGCTAGAACTGAATTTGACCTAAAATTGACCAAATCTTGCACTAAAGATGTAATCTGTCCAGCTTTAGTAAATTGACCATATCTTGGTCTATACAACTCAGACTGACCTGAAATTTTCCAAAGGTTCAATAAGACATAGAACTACAATTTTGCTTCTTTGACCAGAAGCTAAAAACTAAGAGAAATAGGACTTTAAGCTAGACTAATCTAGCATACTAAAATTGAAAATTTGACATTTACATACAATGATGCTTGAAGTAATTTGGCAATGAATGCCAACTTGTAAAAAATGGTAAATTGCACTATATTGGTAGCATATTGAATTACAAATTGTGACATGTTGATACTAGAATCAACTTATGCATAGTACCTAAAAAGGTCAACATTTACATTGACTTGTGAATTACATGATAACTAGTAAACTCTAGAAATTGAAGAATTAAACAATTAATTTATAATGTGGCCTAATTTGCCTAGTTGACTAGTTTGGATAGGTTGGCATGCCAATAGCATTCTGACAGCTATTCTGTAAATGGCTACATGCCATACTGTATTTTTACGACTTATTATGCCGCACTGTGACTTTAATAGCCTACGGCTATACGTATTGTGTTATTATACTTGGCTTATCGCCAGATTGACTATATGGCTTTTTAGCCATATGATTTGCATACCGGGAGACACGTTGTGATCGATGGTGTGACGGCCCGAGGTACTAGGTACCCTGTGCCAGTATATCCGTTTATCCAGTCTAGTCAGTGTATAGGCTACACAGGCAGTTAAATTAATCATTGCTAAATTCAAATAGCTAAATCCAGTCTACTGACATACAGCACTACTGAAATTAGCAAATATTGAAATGTTAGCAAATAAACGTAAAATCAACAACTGTATAGAATATTGATGTCATAAATTCATAAACAATTCATTTACTTTATTTTAGTGTATATTTCTTTATATTTGGCATCACTAAGCAAAATTGCTTAGCGCGTTACTTTTATAACGCGTAGGTATTTGAGACACAGCTGGAGAGCCCAGCAGACCTACGACCGGGTGAGACATCAGATCTGCACAGGAGTCCAGAGTCATCTACACTGTATTGCATACATGGTAGGACTTAGGATATCTTGTATTTTATACTTCTGTTATATTTTGAAATTCGGCCCTGTTTTTTTTGTAATATTATAAAAGCTCTAAAGTTTGTAATATTTTGTACATATTAAATAACATGGAGATTTTTTGGATATATTTGAATTGTTATGGAACTGTTTAATGATTGTGAAAGTTTATTAACTTTACTGAGAAATTGAGACAGTGAATGAAATTGTGATTTTGAGAATACTATATTGAGATTGTTTTTAACAGGTGCAGAAGGATTGTTTGTCCAATTTACAGGCGGCACCTTGCCGGATTTTTATTACTATTTTTGAAACACTGATTTTATAAAAAAATTGAAAATAGAACCAGTATGTTATGAATAGCACATAAAGACTTCTTAAATCAAATTGAGTTCAGAAAATGTGATAATCACAGACTAGGTGTTCCGGCACGCCTTACTCGGAACTATATCCGAGTAAGGGGTGTTACTGAGAGGGAAGCTTAGCATAGAGCCTCTTCATGGCTCGTACCTCAAGTACAGTTTACTCTTGTTCTTGTTTTGGATTTAAATTAAATCACATCTCAAAATGATCAAACTAGACCCTATTAATCTCACTGACAAAATAATTTTAGAGTGAAATCTGCAGTAACATAATAGATTGTTTAAGATTGTGCGGGAAATTCTCGTAACAGAACTTGGAAGAAATAATGCTTGGCTGAAATATTTCCAGCTTGAAGTTCATCAGATGAGATTTATGCATGAGCGGTCTAAAACATGATTCTTGGATCAGAATATCTCCCAACTCCTTTATAGATTAAAAAAAACCTGAAATGTTACCGTTTACACTTTTGAAGACTTCCAATCCCCCTAATCATCTGCTCTCATCTATCAGTGGACAAAGCTCAAAAGTAGAGTATCGTTCCTTGATTTCTGTCTCCGTAGATATAATATATATACACACACAGAGAGAGAAATGCGAGCGTTTGATATCTAAAATGCAATTTAATTATATGTTTTACTATTAATACCTTCAGTTTAACAAGGTGTTTATATCTGGGATTTGATTTGGCTTGAAATTACAAAACTTGCAGTCCCACACCTTCAAAATGGGGTCCTGAATTCAAACTTCAAACCCAGCCACCTTTCATGAATAATCAGCAGATCATGATTAGGTTAATTCTCCCCGAGAATCAATTAAAGAAATAAAATCAAACTAAAACTCGAAATCAGTGTTACCTAAATCGCTCCTATCCCTTGTACCATTTTTCCGATTCTTCATACCAAATGTGACACATTTACGTACCAAAACACTTAAAATTGGCGAATTCTAAAAAACTAAGTGAATAAAATTAAGTAACACTGCTCGAAACACTTCACGTAATTTGAAAATTTTAAGTCTTTTTGATTTTGAGGTTTATGCAAATTGAGATATAGAGACGACAATCCAATAATATCAGCACTGTTGAATACTCAATGTAAAGAAAATTGGTAAGTGCAGAGTCTTACTTCCACCAGCAAAAGGAATCAGGTTCTTGAATGGTGCATAGAAATACCAGAACACTATATCTACATGCTTTATTTAATGTTAGTAATTTACAGCCTGAATTCCAGAGGAAATATGCAGCCCTCCAATTTTGTTGCTTCGACTTCAACTGTTACAAAACTGCCGACCTCCATCGAGGCATGGAAGTGGGGAGAAAACAAGCCTATTTAAATGCATCTATAATTATAATAACTATATGATACTGTAAAATTTAGACAATAAATTCACACCCCTGAAAGAAAGAAACAACGTACGGAATATTATTTAAAAAAAAATGAAGGAATAGTTAATTCGTGATTTCTAATTATTTACTGCCATCGTCTAGGAGGCTTGACTGAGATGGAGTTGGTAGCAGCAGTTTTCCTGATACCTGAAAGAAGCAGTAATGGGGAATGTTCAGAAAAGAAGAAACTTATCTGCTTATATTATTCATCAGCATTTACTCTAGAAAGATTCATTTTACTTACTTGGTGTTCTTGGCAAGCTTCTGGACACTGATGACGTAGTTTCCCCTAATTTTCGTATGCTTCGTGATAGCACTTTATTTCTACATGAAATAGATTTTGATATGTGAATATATGTATTGATACATACTGATGCATGTGTGTTTCTATATATGAATATATGTAGAACTCACTTCTCTGATTTTTCCAAAGGTTTTGTGCCTTCATCTGTTAAGATATCAGGTTCTGTTCCTAAAGAAACACAACCATCAGAAAAATCACTTAATCTATCTTCACGGTCACCATCTCCATATTCTGAAATTTCAGCATCCTGATTTATGTCTCCTCCAGAATATTTTGATCGCTTGAGAAATCTACTTTGTTGTTTGAAGTCATCCACGGACTGCTGGGAATCAACTTCAGAATACTTATCGCCGTTTTCTGAACAGTAATCCCTATCAGAAGTTTCCTTTGAGGATTGCTTTTGGTTTCGCAGAACCCCTACCATAGGATCATGCTTTAATATGCTTGTTCCTTGCTTCTGGCCATTAACACCAGGATATGCATTTTTTAGATCTTTAAGCAATTGAAGTTGCTCGATCTCCCCATCTTTCTTTGAAATTGTGTCTTTAAGAGATGCCACCTGTAGACAAAGATCATATGCAATAATGTAAACTTGTTCCCAAAATAAAACTCAGCTTTTAAGACATTTCTAAGGTTGAAGCAAACATCAACAAACCTGCTCCATTAATTCTTTAATATTGCCCTCTTTACTGCTTCGTGCTGCACCTAGCTCAACTCCAGAGACTCTTTCTGCGAACTTTAAAGTACTTACAGTTTCAGAATATGAACTTACATCAGGATTGAGCTGCACAAACATAAGTGTCTTTGCTTGACCTCCTGTAACAAGAAAACCCAAAAAATGTACATTTAGTTTAAGTCTAGTTCAAGAATGCTCTGCGTGTATATAGAATTAGAAATTCAAAAATAGTTTGAAGCAATACCTAGAGAGGTTTGAAGGAGTTGAGTGAGCTTGCTATTTCTATAGGGTACATGCGAACTCTTTTGTGCAAGAGCAAAAATGACATCTCCAAGGGCAGATAAAGATTTGTTTATATGTTGAGCTTCTCTAAGCCTATCTCCTGTTACCTCTGAGCGATCTACCCTTTCACTTCCTGCTAAATCCACCAAATGAAGATTACCCTGCGAAGTAGTACCAGTGTGCAAGTCCTTTCCACGAACATGAATACTAACAACACTGTATGTAAAGATCTAAATGAAAATCTCAACACGCTTCCAAGACTTTAATAATATGCAGGTAGATATGCTATATAGCAAGTGTAAGAACCTGTGAGAGCGGCTGCTTCTTTCATTCAAGGCAGTAGCACTGACAGCTCTGTTATTTAATCCAATATTCATTAATTCTATAACATCTGAAGTTGATCTGACAGGGTACATGCTAGCATCAGGCACAGCTAAACCATTTTCTTGGGAAACAGTCTTAATCCCAAGTGTGTGCAAATCAAGGGAAACAAAAGTTTGAGAATATTGTATTCTTCATTAAAATTGAACATATCAAGAAAATAAATAATGCAAATTCAGCAGAAACTTTAGATTAAACATGCTAGGAAGCATAAAGTGGATTCAATATTTGAAAGAAGAAGTTAAATATTATTTGATTGCGGAGATCCATCATTCATCAAGTTAGGGAAAAAGGTGGCTTGTGCATAAGATGTGAAAGTGCATAACTAGTTAGTTAGAGTTCAAGAATCTATTAAAAAGGATATCTTTTCTGAGCATTATCATTTGCTAGTAGATCACGCAATTGTTCATTATATATTTCAAACATTTGTACCCCAACTTCATACATAAAGGAACTGCTCCTGTTCTGAGAGATATTGAAAAGATCATTGAGTGCTCGATAATTGACCCCCCACTCTTCTTCAGTTGCTCCATTAGGACCAGTCTGGGCCAGAAGGTCAACTTGAATTAGCATCAACTGATAAAATAATACCACTTTTCATGAAAGTTAAATGTTGTAAGGAGTTCATACCATTGTGTAAGTTTTCCCTGAACCAGTCTGTCCATAAGCAAATATGCATACATTGTACCCATCAAGAACACAACGTATCAAGGGTTGGGTGTCTGAAAAAACCTCCCCTGTCAACATTCAAAAGATTAGCACGTGAGATATTGCAATAATTTCACACCACAGGCATATTCAAGTATATTTTCCATTCCTAAGAATTATATAGCCAGAATTACTATAGTGATTTAAGAAATATACCTTGAGTGGCATTTGGACCATAGACCTTATTAAACCTAAATAATCGATTGCCATCCTTCCCTTGTTTGGAAGGATTCCCGACAACCAACTCTCCATTTTCACCAATATGCTCTATTGTTGTCCTTTTTTCAGCCTGACCAGACAACAATGGCCTTACGCGACAATATACTCTAATGTTTCCTGTATCACAGAAATAGAATTGAAAAGTTATCTTGAAGAATGCACCAATTTACAATCTTGTACAAAAAAGACTAAAGGGTGTCACCTTTTAAATCCTGCAGCTCATTAAAAAGCTTCCGATTTTCAGCAATTACTAAATGATAGTTCTCACTTTCAACGGATAATTTTTTAAACTTCAATCCTGAAAGAGATAGAAACTTAAAAGAAGTTTCACCATCACTACATAAAATGATAAAAATTTCCAATTTCCAACCAACCTAGGCAATTAAATTCCTCTGAATAGCTCTTTTGTGCTTTTAAAATTTCACGCTTGATGCACTCCGAAGACAACCTCAGTTCCTAGAGATTCTCATATATTTAGTAAAATGAATAAGTAATATAAATCTAGAAGATAACATAAATGAGAGGACAATACCTGCAATGCACCAAACTGAAACTCTGCCAAACTCTGGAAAATGAGTTCTTTCTTGTTCCAGCTCTCCTTTTGCGACTTGGAATATGCCTCGAGCACTTTCACCTTGTTCCTTGAATCTTCTAAGAGGTGCCCAAGCTCTTTTAGCCTCTTCTCAAGGTCTACTTTAGCATCTTTAGCTTCTGTTTCCATTTGCAAGCAACGCAGTTCATAGGTCTTTTTGGTTATTTCCAATTCTTGCTTCAATGCTGAAAGTTCATTATTTGTTTGCTCCTTCTCTATCATCATTTTAATCACATCCTCCTCCTCAAGTTTTCTTTTTTCATCCATTTTAGCCTTTTCAAGTTCAAGTGTCCTCTTGGCTCTTTCCAATTCTTGCTTTAATGTTGAAAGCTCAATGTTTGTTTGTTCCTTCTCTTTCATTAATTTAATCATAGCTTCTTCTCGTGTACTTTTTTCATCCATTTTTGACTTTTTGAGTTCAAGTGTTTTTTTGGCCATTTCCAGTTCTTGCTTCAATGTTGAAAGTTCAAGGTCTATTTGCTCCTTCTCTTTCATTAATTTAATCACATCTTCCTCCTTATGTGTACTTTCTTCATCCTTTTTGGAGCTCTCAAGTTCAAGTTTCCTTTTGGCCAATGCCAATTCTTGCTTCAATGTAGAAAGTTCATAACTTGTTTGCTCCTTCTCTTTCATCAATTTTTTCACATCTTCCTCCTCCAATTTCCTTTTTTCATCCATTTCAGACTTCTCAAGTTCAAGCATTCTTTTGGCCCTTTCCAATGCTTGCTTCATTGTAGAAAGTTCACGATTTATTTCCTCCTTCTCTTTGATCAATTTTATCACATCTTCCTCCTCAAAATTCTCTTTTTCACCCATTCTGGACTTCTCAAGCTACAAAAAGAAAAGAAGATCACATGATACAAATATAACAACAAACATCCACAGATCAAGAAAATGAGTAAAGAAAAAAGAGAAAAGAAAAGTATCGGGTACAAGCATTTCAAATGTCTAGGTTATATATAAGTTGATATTTCGTTTTCTATGAACCATACCTTTATTTGTTGAAGTTGGCCTTTAACAATCTGCAACAAATTGCATTCATTTAATAATTAGAAAAATATATGCAACCATATATATTGAACACGTATCCATTCATGATACCAAGAAGGGGAAGAAAATCATTTGGCATACCAGAGTCTCTTCGCCAGTCCCAGAAGCAAGGACTTCAAGAACTCTGATTCTTGATTGGTACTTCTCCTCACGAGACTTGAACAGGTTGTTTTGCTGATGCATTAAATGATAAAGAAATTAATACAAAGAAGCCAAGGAAAAACCATTATATATAAAATTTTAAAACATTCATTACAGTTCTTATGTGTTCTGCTTGAGTTGAAATACGTCGTTCAATCTCTTGCACAACTTTTCTCAAAAGGCACGCAACACGCTGCATAACAGAAGTAATATAAGAGCATACTTCTAAAACTATTCATATGCAGAACTATACGTAGGCATAAAAAGAGTTGCAAACATATGAAGATACACATATATTATTTGTATATATTATAACATGTGTTTGCGTTACACCAATATGCCTCCGCATTGCATACATGAGGTATTTCGCCATTCTGTCTTTCAATACTTTCATCCAAAATTCCATTCACAACACTCAAAAGTGACTGAGTTGGGGCATTCTGCATAAAAGGTTTGAAACATAATTAAAATGGGTTTGAGTTCATAATAGAAAGAAAAGAGAGAAAAAAAAATTAACAAAATACGAATGTCCATGGAAACTACACAGACTGAAAACTTACATCCAAACTGTTTGATTTCATCATCTCTGAAATCTTTGCAGCAGAAAGATCCGCATACCGCCCTTGTTTCAATTGAAATACCTCATGGAACTTATGTCCCATATGACGCATCAATGCAGTTGATGTCTCTGTGGAAGGACAAAAGCATAAGAATTTTAGATGAACCATTTAAATCTTAAAAATAGGATTTCAAGTTGATCCAGTAAAAATAACATAGAGTTGTCTTTATTATTATTATTATTATTATTATTATTATTATTATTATTATTATTATTATTATTATTATTATTATATTTGAAAGAACTATCTCCTTCTTTCAGAAAGCAGAAAATTAGCTAAAACTTGCTGAAAGCATCGCACCTGCCATGACAGGACCACGAAGAGCTCGTTGAAATTTTGAATCTTGCAAAACCTTCAGTTTATCTTCTCCAGATTGGGGAGAAGTAATTCCATGAGAAGATACACTCCCACAAGGACTTCCACCCCTGGTAGTTGCACTAGTGGCTGAAAAATCATCTCCCTCACAGGTAAATTGTTCCTTAAGTGTCAAAAGGCAATCCATAACAATCTTCATAGATCCCTACAAAAATGAATGACAAAGCAAAGCATAGCGCAAGAGGAAGAGAGAAACTAACTATGGTTGACAATTTTATTGCTGTTCAAAAAGTGCAAAAGTTATGTTGAATAAAGAGGACAACTACAACACTTCTTAATATTTTTAGGGTTGACGTTCAAAAAAATTGAAACCTTCAACACTTTTTTGTAATTATATCCAATCTCTTTTTTTTTTTTTTAAGTTTAGCTCAATTTTAAATATTTGTTGTAATTATAGCCCATGATCACAATTGATAATTGGGGTTATTGATGTGGCATTTGACTAGATAAAAATATTATTATTATTTTGCATGTGATTATCGATGTAGCGTGTACTTTAATTATTAAAAAATTTAAATTTTTTTAATTTTATTGCAATTATATCAATTTAAAGGTTTATTTTAATTATGGTCAGCTAAATAATTTCGACCTAAATTAATTAAAAATTAATATTTTATTATTTAATATAATAAAACAGTAATTTAGTTTACTTAGTGTAATAAAAAATAATTTCTTCTTTTTTTCCTATATTTTCTAAAATGTATTTATACAACTCATTTGTGAAAATAAATAAAATTTATTTTTAAAAATTAATTTTTTTTAAATGTCAATTATAACCATGATTATCATTTTAGCATACATAATTAATAATTAACATATAGTGGATGTGGAGAGAAGGAGAGAGAGGCTAGAGGGAGGGGAAGAGTAGAAAATAAGTGGAAGGAAAGAGAAAGAGAGAGAAAGGTTGGTAGAGGGGAGAGGAGAGGAAATTTTTATTGTATTAAGTAACAAAATACTAATTTTTTATCAACTTGATCAAAATTGATTAATTGGCTACGAATGAAACAAACCCTTAAAATTAGAATATAATTACAAAAATAGAAAATGTTTGATTTTAGATAATTAGGGTGCAAACCACATAGACAAATATATCTAAAATATTAATGTTTTGCCAAGTGAGACGCTACTTTAATAGCCAATTCTCAATTTTGGCTCAGGTTATAATTGAATAAATATTTAAAATTGAGGTAAAATTAAAAAAAAATAAATAGATCGGATATAATTAAAAAGCTAAAGTTTTGAATTTTTTGGACAGTTTAGCCAAATTTTTTAATGAGAGCCCATGGTTGAAAACTTGCTTGTACTTAGCAGTCAAATAGAAGAACTACTCATCTAAACATCAGATATATTTAGATACCTTTTCAAGGTCCGATAACTCAAATCGGCTGATCCCCAAATCATCCATGGCCGCCAGAAACTTCTTAACATTTTCTGAGTCTGATGATGTAGAATGATTAGAGACACCTCCCTAAAGTAGAAAATGCACTGTGAAATCAACTAAACTCATAGCATAACTCAATAAGTGATCGTCATAACAAATCAGCAAGCTCACTTACAGAACTGGGCCTGAACTTGTTTAGAATTTGAAGTAGAACAGTGCCATCAATCAAACATGCTCTCAACTCCTCAGATGAAGCTTTTAATGGCAAATTCAAATTAGGGAGAATACTATTCATCCACTCTATCAGTACTATTTGTTGCTTTGCTGGAGATGGACAAAAGAAGCAGCAGATAACAAAGGAAAGAAGAAACTTATTTCAAAGAAAAAGTGCAGATAAAGCTATAAAGAAAATCAGTGCTTACCCTCAGTGTCATCACTAAGGATTACAGTTGGTTCAAAAACATCTGAAGTACCAGAAAATTTTGAGCTGTTGTTTCTTCTATACTGTTTTATGAGGTTATCTGCCATCGAATTCATAATGGAAAGTAGGAAGAAGGGGCATTTAGCTTCAAAGCCAATAAAGAAAACAGTTTGTAAATGTACAATTCTCCAAGATTGTCATAAGTAGTCCTGAAAAATGATTAAATTTGAACATCACAAGGTTGATTTATTCAAAATAATCAAAGAAACTTGCATTTATGAATTAAACGTTGCCACTAATTATGCGTCTCAAATGGCTAGGGACAAATATATAGACATGAAATTTGTCAGCATCTGTAACAAGAACATCTACTTGAATGTTGATTCCCTTTCCATTGTAGGACAAAAATACTTGAAAAGAGGTAACCTATATCATTCTTTATAGGCTATATTAAATCTTTTTATTTGAACTGTTATCCCAAAATTGTTTTCCTTCACATCTAATTTTTGGAACAACATTTTCCTACCTTCTCTTCCTTAAAACTTGCAGGAGATTATGGGTTTAATGTCAATAATCCTAAACTTTGGATCTCATCATGCATGCTCACCCATGTAAATATACTATAGAATTCATGAACACAAGTGTATGAACATATACACACAATTTTTTAATAAATTGCAATGAAAATTTGCATACCTGGGCTACGGAATGCAGAAATTATCGTAAAGGACTTTGCAGGAACATTACACTTTCACCATGAGAAGAACTTATAGCAAATGAAACAGTTCCATTAATATTTAAAACCCTTAAAACAGAAAAAGAAAAATAATAAGTTAAAAACAAAAGGGGAAATTCAAAAAAAAAAAATTGATGCGCTATAAACAGGAATTTTCATTCAATGAGCACATTAATGGATAAATTCAACTGTGAAGAGAAAATGGGGAGCAACGAGGAAGGCGAGCAAGATTCAAAAAAATGATGAATAAAGCACTGGAATTAATATATAACATCCAAGCAGGTTCATTAATTATCAGACAATCACAAGCATAAACACACACAAATACACAAGGAAATATTACATTAAAAGAAATGATGACGAAAAATGTGGCTAAAAAGAAGAATAGCAAGAAATGATCAAGATCCATAACAACCAACCTGAGGAAGGCAGAGAGAGATAGAGACGTGAAGCTATGCAGGTTGTTTAAGGTAAGAATGGAGGTGTACGTACGTCATGTCATGGAAGGAAAGAAATAGAATGCATGCATTAGACTTCTTAGATTTTTCTCTTTGTTCTTTCTGAAAATTTTCAGTTATGATATGTTTGGTATTCCGTGTAGCGTTGGTGTTCTTCTTGAAGAAAAGATAGAGAATTGAAGAGACTGCGCGCGAAAGTAGCAGTTTAAGTCTCTGAAGGTCTGTGATCATTCATGTGAGCTTTCGCCACGTCGTCTCTGCTAATCTTTGGTGGTCAGTGAAATGTGGAATCTGGTCCTGTCTTGGCTTCTCTTGTAACCTTTTTTTCTCTTTATGTTTCCTTGTACCTCCTTAAAACCATACCATTACAATTTATTTTTTATGATTAAAAAATAAAAAAAAAAATATGATTGGATGGTGGTAAATATATATAAAAGAAAATCTACAATCATCATATTTATGAAATTGAGTTGAGACACCGGTAAAAATTATTTTATTCGAATTTAAATTTAATTAATATTTTTAAAATTTAAATTTATTTTAAATTAAATTAAAATTTATTTTTAATTATATGATTCATTTCAAATTTATTATTATTATTATTATTATTATTATTATTATTATTCAAAAAATATCTAAATTATTTTATTTGTTTTATTTTAATTAATAATTTATATAAATATTATTTTTTTATTAATAATTTATATTTTAAAAATTTAATATTTCATAAAATATTTAAATTCTATTTTATTTTAAATAAAATATATAAAAACTTATAAATATCACTTAAAAAATATTTTATATTTAATTAAATATCTATATAAACGAATTTGAGAAGTAGATAATGGATATATAAAATTCAAACCTAATTCAAATTCATTATGATTATTATTTCTCAAACCTGAATATGTATCATATCTAATTATATATCGTCTAATATTATTTTATTAAGAATCGATCTGATCGAATATTCATAAAAACTCAACTTGTTGCCATCCTACAGCCGAATGATTTGGCTTTGGACATATTGGGTTGGTTTGAACTTAATCCAATTGAGTAAAATTATTAACAAATATATGAAATATACGTAACTTTTCTAATATTGTGTTAAAAGATTATGAATCTCATGACTGATTTACTTAAAAAACGAGTCTTGACCCAGTTTTGTAAACACATATAGATCCTATCATGGCTAGGTTTAAAATAAAAATTGAATTGGTCTAATTTAAAATTAAAATTAATTAAATTCAAGTTGATCGAAAATTATATTTAAATTAGACCATAATTGATTGGTCTAATTTTAAGTTAAAATGAAATTAAAAAAAAATTATTAAATTTGATTAAAATTATAAATTTATATATTTAGTAGCAATTGTAATCTTAAGAAACATTTAGGCATTAATAGTAAATTAAGAAAAGAAAATATTTTATTTTAAATTGGGTGCCTATTTGGAGAGTGATTAGAAGCTATATTTTGAAATTATAGATTTTATTTGTAGAACATTAAAATAATTAAATATAATTATAAAAAAATTCAAAATTCAAAAATATGCTATATTTTTAACTTCAACAATATCACATTTATTTTTTTTTTAATTTCTTTCAATCTTATTTTTTATTATTTTCCGTGAAATTACTGGTAACCATAGTTATTATTTTTTTAAAAAAATCCTTATTTCATCTCAATTATGCTGTTACATTTATACTCATCAATAAAATAAAAAAAAAATAAATCCTTTACAAGATTGAGGATAAAAAAAAATATATATATTTTTAATTTATCTTTACATAAATAAATATTGTAGAAAGATGAAAATCGCGATAAATTGGGATGACAAAAATTTTCAAACCTAGCTCGATCCACCCTGAACCTAAACCTGATTAATTTTTCCCAATCCCGATTTGTGGGAAGTGGGGACGGGAAGACCTCCCCACTCAAAAAACTTGTAACTCGCCTATATAGTAATATATTCTTATTTTTTATTAAAAAATAATTTATTTTTATATTTTTAAATATTATATTTTATTTTTTAATAAATAAATATATATATATACTAATAAATTAAATTAAAAAAAATTAAAAAATTCCTAGCTCTGCACCCCGAAAGAAAATGCCTTGCTCCGATCCTGAATTCCTACAGAGCATAGATGAGAGGAGCCATCCCGCCCAGACTCGCCCCGTTGCCATATCTATTCAAAGTTTCTTTTATCATCTGCAAATTGATGGCATCCCAAAATGTTTAAATGGTGGCATCAAGGGTTCAACTGTAATTTGCTTTTTTTTTTGAAGTTTTATTTTTATTTTTAATAGAGGCCCAACAAACGATAGTTATGAATGTGCAAGGCCGATCAACAAATTAGAATGGGTGAGGACCCAGCCCAGCCCAAATCAAAGCTCAAGTAAGGCAAAGTCAGAGAGCTGAGAGCAGCGTGTGTCGAGAGAGAAACAGCGACGATGGGAAGGAAGAAGGGAGTAGCAGAGTTCGAGGAATCGCCGCCCGATG
Organism: Hevea brasiliensis; assembly: GCF_030052815.1. Taxonomy (NCBI): domain Eukaryota; kingdom Viridiplantae; phylum Streptophyta; class Magnoliopsida; order Malpighiales; family Euphorbiaceae; genus Hevea; species Hevea brasiliensis. The sequence continues at coordinate 102,120,036 of NC_079494.1, forward strand.
ACTTCGATCCATCCAATCCCTACAAGGACCCGGTGGCGATGCTCGAGATGCGGGAGCACGTTGTGAGGGAGAAGTGGATCGACATAGAGAAGGCCAAGATTTTGAGGGAGAAGCTCAAATGGTGCTATCGCATCGAAGGCGTCAACCACCTCCAGAAGTGCCGCCACCTCGTTCACCAATATCTTGACGCCACTCGTGGCATTGGCTGGGGCAAGGAGCAGCGCCCTCCCTCTCTCCATGGTGCTTTTTCTTCCTCTTCCTTTTCCCCCAATTTTTGGATGCCGATGGAATTTGAACTGCTTAGAAGGAAAATAACTCATTTTTCTTTGGTTGATTAATTTTGTGTTTAGGTCCTAAGGCGGAGGCAGCTGCGTCTGAGTGAAGGGTTATATTAAGGTATGTGAGATTGTACTACTAACTCGTAATTGTTACGAAGTATATTTGAGTTGTGATTGTTGATTCTCTATCTGTGAGAATATTATGATGAGAAATTGTTGCATTTTCTAAGCGCAATTGTGGGGTTTTGTTTGCCTGATTTTCTGTGATATCTAGGGCTCAACTTAGAATAAATGAAGGATGATTGTACTTTGTTTCAAGATTGATTAATAACTATAAATTCTTTCTAGAATCGAGTGTGTACAGTGGCAGCAATGACCTGGTTTTAAATGCTTTTAAAAAATTCTTGACTGCTGGAGAAGTTTTGTTATTGATAAGTAGAAATGGGAAAAGCAATTTGAGCTTAAGAGATTAAGAGTGATAGGGACCTGTAAATGCATGGGAAATTTTATGTGTACATACTACATATGCTTGCCTTCAGCTATGTAAGTGAAATGATTAGTTAGATTTTATATTCTTGCAATTGTCAAGCTAAGAATTTGATGTTGTGTATTTCTAGCAGTTGAGCATTTTTGTTTGTGGGGATAGAGTGTGAAGTAATAATGTTATGGACTTGGCTTTGAGGAAAATCATTGGCTTTTTGTAATGGAAGAATTCCAAATAACGCAAGATAATTTAGCACCCAGCTCTACTTTGGAATCAATACTCAACTCAACTAAACCTTTATCTCAAAAATTTTTTTGGGTCGGCTATATGGATTCTCCTTCTCCACTCTAAACGATTTTGGGTTAAATCCTCGGAAATGTGTAATGCTTCTAGGTCATGTTATACTACTCTCCTCCAAGTCAGTTTAGGTCTACTCCTTCTTTTCTTTCTATCCTCTAACCCAATGTGTTCTAATTGTCTAACTGGAGCCTCCGTATGTCTACGCTTCACATGACCAAACTACCTAAATCTCCTTCTCTCAACTTGTCCTCAATTGACATCACTTTCTACCTTTTTTCTAATACTCTCATTACTGACTTTATCTAGTCTAACATGATCACTCATCCACGTTAACATTCTCATTTTCGTAACTCTTATCTTAGACACATATGACTCCTTCATTGTCCAACACTCACTACCATATAACATGGTCGGTCGTATGGCTGTACGGTAAAATTTTCCTTTCAACTTATTGAGAATCTTGTTATCACATAAAACTCCCGTGGCACGTCTTCACTTCAACCATCCGGCTTTAATCCTATGACTAACATCCTCCTCACGTCCCTCATCTACTTGAAGGATTGAGACGAGATATTTAAAGTGATTACTTTGGGACAATACCTCTCTATCCAAACTAATCTCTTTCCTATCATCAGTTCGGCCTTCACTGAACTTGCATTTCATGTATTCTGTATTTGTTCTACTTAACTTAAAACCCTTTGACTCTAGAGTACTTCTCTTAAACTCTAGCTTTCTATTGACTTTTTCACGCGTCTCATCTATCAGAACTATATCATTCGCAAATATCATGCACCAAGGGATACTTTTCTGTATATGTTTCGTCAATTCATTTACAATTAATGTAAAAAGGTCAGGGCTTCCAGCTGAACCTTGGTGTAATCCAACTGAGATAGAAAAATCTCGTGTCCCCTCCCATTGTGCGCACAATAGTAGCTGCTTCTTCATGCATATCTTTCAACACTTGTATGTACCTAATAGATACCCTCTTTTGTTCTAACACTCTCCATAAGACATCTCTTGGAATAATATCATAAGCTTTCTCCAAATCGATAAAAATCATGTGTAGATCTTTCTTCACATTTCTGTATTTCTTCATTAAGCTTATAATGAGAAAGATTGTTTCCATATTTGAACGACCGAACATAAGCCAAATTGATTAGGAGAGATAGAAGTATCATGACGTAGTCGATGTTCCACAGCTCTCTCCCACAACTTCATAATATGACTCATGAGTTTAATTCACTTATAGTTTGAGCAACTCTGTATGTCTTCCTTATTTTTAAAAATAGGTACTAAAATACTCTTTCTCCATTCATCAGACATTTTCTTTGAGTTTAGAATCTTATTAAACAATTTAGTTAACCATGCCACTCCCATATCTCCCAAACACTTTCACACTTCAATTGGTATTCCATTGGGTCCAAAGGCTTTACCCACTTTCATTCTCTTAAGTGCTTCCTTTACTTCTGAAGATTTAATCCTTCTAGTATAATTCACATTCTTTTCTCTTACTCTGTAGTCTATATTCACGCTATTACCACTTTGATTATTATTAAAGAGATCATCAAAATAATTTCACCAACATTTTTCCTTTTTTATCCTTAATGCATCTAACTTGATTGAGATCTTGACATTTCTTTTCTCTCTTTCTTGCTAATCTATAAATATTTTTCTCCCCTTCTTTAGTTTCAAGTTTCTTATATAACTTTTCAAAGGCCTACCCTCTTACTTGACTAATTGCCTTTTTTTCCTCTTTTTTTGCTATCTTGCACTATTTATACGCCTCATTATTATCACACTTAGGTAATTTCTTATACCATTTCCTCTTTTTCTTCACTGCCTTTTGTACTTCCTCATTCCACTACCATCTCTCTTTTGAGGATGGTCCATGTCCTATAGACTTTTCAAGTACTTTTCTAGCTACTTCTCTAATTTTTGATGCCATCTGTATCCACATACCATTGGCCTCCATATCCAGCTTCCATGTTTCGGACTCGAGAAGTTCATTTTTGAACTTCACTTGCTTTACTCCTTTGAACTTCACTTGCTTTACTCATTTGAACTCTTACTACTTTGTTCGAGTTACAATATTTCTTCTAGCAATCTTTACTTGTTATTGTAGTAATAAAGGTCGTTATAGTTGCAAATTTTTTTGTCCCTTCTTTATAAATGTTAATGAGGTTAGAAGAGAGAGGATAAAGAGAAATTACATTGGATTTGTTATGTAATGCTTGTTAATTGAAATTATGAGCTACATTTATAACAAATGAAATTGTTTAATACATTTACACTTTATGTGGATGGGGGTATAACTATATAAGAGAGGATAGGAAAGGAAAAGGGAATAGGATAATAATTATTCCCTGTTTGGATGTTTGATGAGGTTAGAAAAGAAAGGATAAAGAGAAATCAGTTGTCCCCTCAAATTCCATTTTGCTTTCTCTTTAAAGTTGATGGAATAAGAGTTGTTTCTTGCTTATGATTGATAACAACTTTTTAATATGACTACTTAAAATCTTTTCTTATCTTTTCAAACATTCAAACATAAATAATTATTTTAAGGGGTGTTTGATTCAGCTGTTGGATGCAATTGATAGCTGATAGGCATTCAAACAGTTGAACCAACCTATTTGGTAAACCTATCAACTATCAGCTATCAACTGTATCTGACAATTAAACCAAACATGTATTTGATCCCTCCTTTTATTTGTTTCTTCTCCTATGAACTAAATACTAGACTTCTGAATCCAATTAAAATTCCCAAACATAGTGTAGATGTTTGGCATCTTTTTCTCACATTTATGTGGAACCTATTCTTGAATTTAATTGTAGGTTGACTAAAATGAAGATTAAGGCTAATTAAACCTAGTTGCACTAGATAGTTACTCCTAGATCCTTTGTTCAACAACTAAGCCAAGTAAATTATTGTGTTAATCTTCTAATATGAGTTGCTTTGAGTACACTTGTCAACTCACATAAGGTACTGGCACCTCATTCATTCAAAGGTGGGTGATCTAATGAGGTGTACACCTTATTGTTAAGGCATGTGCCTTAAGCAAGGTGAGAGGTGCATGCCTACTTACACCTCCACAATAAAAATTTGCAACTTTTTTTTTTTTTTTTTGAAAAAGCTATTTCATGTAAGCACGCCTCCACAACATTTCACATAGCTTCTAAGAGAATACATTTTTTTTTCTCATAATAATTTTGGTTTTCGTCACGGAATTAAATTGCAGTTGTGGAAATAATGTCATGATAATGACCTATTGCTATGCAATTTTTTTTGAAAAATTTGTAAAATTCATGAAACGAATAGATATTTAAGAATATAAGTAAAATTAAGATGCACAACTAAATAATAAGTATAAAAATATTAAATAAATACATTAAACCAATTATTCATAGATATCATTAGCATTAATCGTTTTAAAATGTACTCGTTGTAAAATAGGGATGTAGATTGCTTTCCTACATGGCAAATAAACCTGTGATCTTCGCTCAAGAAATGAAAGTTTTGTAAAAAGATAGAATCTAGATTGAAATTTCAGAGACTAAGAAACAAAAGAGGAAACCCCCAGAAACCAGAAACAAAGGACTAAAATGAGGTGCCTGCCCCTTTCTGAACAGAAAAAAAATAATTAAAAAGGTCCCACATGAGTAATGATTGTTACCTTTACTATTAAGTAACGGGCATAATGGCTATTGTACCCATGGATTTAAATCTCGATTGCGGGTAACAAAAACAAGTCTGTAATGGCCGTATCGCAATGGTAATGGCCTATCCCTATACAATTTTTGCGTCTTGCCTCGCTTGGGCGCACATCTTGCGCCTAGGCTTCGAGACCTTTGGCGCCTTGGTGCGCTATGAACCTTTAATAACTATGGGTGTCACTATAATAGGAGGCCAAAAAAACTTGTAAATAATAGTCGTTATATTACGTAACAGCCGTTATTTAAAACCATGGTTGCGCTGGCTCTTTTTTTTTATATATATATATAATGGGTATAACGGTAATTGGGCCTTTAAAACCTGTAAATTATAACTGTTATGTTACATAACGTTTGTTATTTAAAACCATGGTACTTATAGGGGATTGAGTAAGAGGTAGTTCAGGTAGAACACTGAAAAGGGATTTTGGCAATCATGAGAGAGAGAGAAAGAGAGATTGGAGTGAAAAAGAATAGGGAAGATAGAGTGAGAAACGATAAAGAAGAATATGCAAGGCAAAAAGGAACTGGCTTGGTTGCTGCAGAAACAGTAATGTTTTCTTCTCCTGTAGAAAGCTTGTCTAATCAAAGGCAATTGCCTTCTTTCTTTCATTTTGTTGTTATAATTTGATTTGGCATGCATGAGATCATGGGAAGGTGTCTCAGAAGACAGAATAATGGAGATTTCTAGATAAAATAACTTTTTTTTTTTAAAAAAGAAAAGGAAAAAGCTGCAGAATAGAATGTTGCTGAGGCACTCCTAGGTGCATGCCTTTTAAGGTGCAATTTGCCTTATTAAGTTCACTTTCTTTTCAGTGATTAAGGTCCTGCTATGCTTCATGTGCCCTGCACCTAAGGCAAGGGATATCTTTTTGGATGTGATTTGTCAACTCATTCATGACTAAAGCAAAAAGACAAGGGCTCGAGGTCCATCCTTGGAGCAGTCTGATTGTGATGTGAAAACCTTTTGTATCATCCCGCTCAGTTTGAACGCTTGAGATTACCTCTTTATGCATATCACTTAATACCTATCTAGTAATTGTTCGTTTTATCCAAGTCTCATTATAGAAACTCTCTTTGGACCCTATCACATGCCTTTTCTAAATTGGAAAATACCAAATGAAGGGCTTCCTTTTTTTTTTCCCCCCTCTTTTTCCTCCTTGGTAGTTGGTACTTATTTGTCAACCCTTTTATGAGAAAATAAAATAATATACATAATTTTGATGCATTGGATGAGGAATTGAAGTTTTGTTTGATCATTTGATGAGTTTTGGATCATTTTTTTTTTAAATGCATCTCTAACTTTTTCTTGTAAAAGTATTTTCATTTGGAGGACGACGGACTTTTTGAAATTCCAGTAACAGTTAGATGACCGTGTGTGAGCAATCCAGTTTCTCAGCCCATTGAAGCCCAATTGGAACACATAACTGAACTGGATAAGTTCAGTTAATACATGACGGTTTGTGCTATAAATTTGGATCGGTCTTGTTAAGAGATATTGGAAAATTGGTTATCTTTGTTAACTGACCAATTCTCTCTCCGAGTTAGACATATGAAGATGTGTTTTAGCTAATTGCAGTGTCATTTCAGCCTTAATGCTATGTTTGTAACTAGGAAGTTTGGAGATGAAGGGGGAAGTGTTTCTATAAAATATAGTATGGAGTGAATAGGAAGTAAATGTATTGTGTTACCTTCTCACTACTTAGATATTTTAACAAGGAAAAGAGACGATAAAAGCAACGCATGTTTTCCATTTTTTGTTAGGTGTAGGAGAAATGAAATGAAAATTTTTAAGTGTAAAATTGGAAAAATATTTTCCATTCTAATCTAAATATTAAGAGAAAAGGTTAAAAGTTAGAAATTGGCAATACAGTCATAAAACTATGGCATCCCAATCTCGTTCTTTACCTTACTCCTTGTTCTTGATGTAGGTGTACAACTTCTGGGTATCATAGAGGATAAGAACTATGAAAATGGATTGTTGATTACCCTTTGATGCAGTATTGGAAGAGGATTATACATAGGAATTGCATTCATTGTATAATTAGGAAGTTTAGAGTTTTATTATTTACAAATTTACTTCTCTATTTGAAATTTTTTTTGAATTTTTTTTTTGAATAGGGGGCAATATTGTGGGTATTAACTCTCATGAAAGACTTGAGTAGGGATCCTTTTACAAATGCACCAACTGTAGTTCTGACAGGGTACCAATATTTTCTTATTAATCAGTGGATTGAAAAGCAAAATGAAACTTGTGAGGAAGTAAATGTCAGAAGGCACAAAAAATGTGAATTGAAATGCCACTATAGCTTTTAAATGTTGACCTGCAATTGCTAGTTGCTACCATCGGAATTTACTTCTTGATTTGAATTTCCTGTGCCTGTTTTCTCTCATGAATAAAATGCACCATTAATCTTTAAAATAAAGTATGCAATCCAAGATAGTGGACCATATCAATATATCTTATTATAGCCGTAACATAGGTTAGCAAATTGTATCTAACATACTTATGTGTATGTGTTGAGAGGCGGTTTCATTCTGAAGTGATCTATTAGCTAAATTAGCCCATTGAGCTTTTACAGTTATTTAAAGTACAGAACCTTGTCATTTTTATATTAGGAGCTGTCTCATCATTTAGAAATTTTAAATGATTGGATTTTAATGAGAGAGCAATTTGAAATGGTTACTCAACTCTGATGGCATGCTTTCTATATTTATTTTAGTCGAGGGGCCCTTGGAAAGTCTTTAAGACAAAAGTGTGTGGGAAAAAAATAGGAGAGAAGTTGCTACATCAAAATTTAGTTTTATTGAAGGACTGTTACAAGGATTCTAAAATAAAAAACAAATAATTAAAATTTACGCCATTGTATGGTGTGTGGCACAAATGGGACGGCGGGGCTCAACTCAACTCAATTAAGCCTTTATCCCAAAAATTTGGGATCGGATATATGGATTCGCTTTCTATTATTGAGTTAGGCAAGGCACGATTCTAATTGGTTGGGAGTTTGAATAGGAGTTGATCAGAAAGAAGTTTTCAGAATCAAGAATAATAAGATTCTAAGATTTTCTAATAGGGAGTTTCACTATTATGTATAATAGAATATTACTTTTCTCTATCCTTTCCTCTACAGAGGAGATGTTCCACCTGATTTGTTGTACTGTGTGATGAGTCATATTTTTTTATTATATTTGTTTTAGTCACTTTCTTCTCATTGTCTTTCTTGTCGTTATAATGTATATGGTTGATGCAGCCATTTTGATGTGAAATGGCTTTAATAATTTGTTTGTTAATCATTAATCATAGCAAGGAAATAGCTTATATTAATACATGTATGTGGTATTGTGGTCATGATTGTGAAATGGATTATTTGGCACCAGCTGGATATATAACCTTTAATTATAATATATCGATGAACCAGGGTGAGCTTTTACATTGCTTCTTTTTAACTAGAAGATCATGTATTTGAGTCGTGGGAACAATATCTATAAAAATGTAGGGGGAGGTATATGTATAACAGATGATTGCGGAACTGACGTCATTCTTTTTTTATTGTTTATCAATCCATGTGAAAAAAAATTAATTTGCATAATAGAAATAGGTCTCTTTCTTCTTGCAGGTGACGTAATTAGAAGGAGATTTACTCGGAAGTGGGGGGAAGCTTGGGATTTATTAGTTGAACGCATTGCTGTCATTGTGTTTGCTTAATCTGGATTGGTATTATCCAGTGTTTTTTTACTTGTCTTTCCTGCCATGTGCAGAGCCAGAAATTACTCTGGATCTTATGATCCTTTTGTTTATTGACATCCAAATAACATCAGCGACGTGGACAGGCCCAAGGAATGAAAGAAACTTAGATAATGAAATAAAATTTTTTTTTTCTCCTGTCATTGATTGCTTTAGTTTAATTGTGATGGATTATGATTTTGTGACACCTCAAATTACTGATTTGTGGAAGGAGAAAGACATTGGAATTATTTCTATTCTTCTTGCCTTGTCAACATTTGGTTTTAAAAGTTAGTTAATTTCGCTATAATGGTATTTCTGGATGTGAATTGATGGGCGGCGCCGCGGTATAAATGGCGGCCTTAAGAATTGGCGCACGTCGTTATTCCCTTATCTTCTTCTGGTAAAAGTTGACCTTTTGTTTAACGAGACAATTGTGTTTGAGAATTTGAGCTGGGTGATCTTTTAAGGTTTTATCATTGTTAATATTTTAATATCTATATTTTAAAAAAATTATTTAATTTTTAAAATTTAATTTCGTCGACAATTAAGTTGTTTTTCATTTTTAATCAATTTGTCATTTAGTTATAATCAGCGTAAGCTAATCGTGATTATATTCATTATGTGCTCATAATTTGTATTTTTATATGATTTTTTGTTAATTTTTTATATATGATATTATTATAATAGTATTATAAGTATTATATTTAATTATTTAAATTAAAATACTAATTTTAATATTATTTAATTAATTATATAAATAAAAATATTTATCAATATAAGAATTATTATTTTTTTATTCCATTATAATTTTATGAAAATTGTGTTATATTATTAATGCATAATATTAACTTAATTTAAATGTAATATAATAAAAAATGTAATAATAATTTTTAAAAATATAAATGAGTCAAAATATTTAAAAATTAAAATAAATTAATAATAATTATAAATTAACTCATTAAATTAAATTCATTTAAATTTTATTATTTTATTTTTTAAAAAAATAAATTTAATTTACATATATGTTATTAATATATTATTGATTAAAATATATCATACATTTTTAATTATTTCATAATAATTATATAAGAATATCCTTTAAGTAGTCAATTTTTTTCTTCTTTTCTTATTTGTATGTTCCTCCTATTTTTATTATTTTAAAAATTTAAAAGTATTCTAAGAGTACCTTAATAAATAGTATTATAAAAGTATTTTCTTAGAATACTTATCTGACTTCGTTTTGAATTTTTAAATTAAATATGAATATGAATTCTTTTTCAAATATATTGCTATACTGTAAGTGCAATCTTTTTTTTTTTTGTATTTTTTTGAAATAATAATAAACATTATATACAAGTAATTTTAAAATAGGATTTATAATAAAATTTTAATTTATATTAATTAATATATTTTGCGAATAATATTTATTTATAAAGATATTTTTGTAAGTTAAAAGGTTCGCCTCCCATTAATATATATTATTTTTTGCTTTCTTATTTTAATTAGTTATTTTTTGTAAAATTTTATATTTAATTGAAATTAAATATAAATAGATTAAAAATTTTAAATTTATATAAATATTAAAATTAATTTAATTAATAGAAACATAATTATAATTAATTTAAAAAATGATGAGATTTTTTAATGAAGGCAAACATTTATATATAGAATAAATAAAAAAGATTAAAGTATATTTTCTTCCTTGTATCTCTCTGTTAGTTTTACAATAGAACCTTAATAAATTACTAAATCAATATCGATGAGTATTTGGTATGAATAGTTTGACACTCTTATTTTTTAAGCGAAGTTGAGTGTTCAATCCTCATCAATGGAAACAATGTATATTGAGATTGTTTCACCCTTTAGTAGGCCGATCTAGCACGAACAAAACTACTATCATAGTCTATTCAATTGGAGATACTGTGCAATATGAAAAAAAAATATTAAATCAACAAAATTTAAAAATGAATAGAAAAGCTAAATAATTTATTCTTTAAAATCTAGAAATAAAAATATTAATAATAATAAAATTTGGCGATTGGAGAGCTTTTGGGAGAGAGGTAATGTATGTATACCTAATATTGACATCATTATACCCATTCAACAGGCAGTGATTCTTTCACTTATTTTACTGGAAGTAACTCATTTGTGAAAAATCTTATGTAGAAATTATATTACGAGAAATGAAAGTGGTTTTTAGGGTGTTTAAATATTTTGTAAAAAAAAAAAGGAAAAATTATATCTTGACCCTTTTTTTCTACTGGAAATGTCTTTTTTTTAAAAAAAAAAAAAGAAAAATTTTACTCTTTTATTGCCTAATTATTTATTTACCGTCATAGGAATTTGGTAATGGGTGAGACTAAGTGCACATCTCTGTTTTATTTTTATAATTTTATAAGTTTGATATATATTGTATTGCATTTTATCATTGAAATTAATGTATCATATTTTGAATATTATTAATTAAATATTTTAGAAAAACAATATTTAATAATAATTTTTAAAACAAATTTTTCATATAAATAAAAAAATAAAAATATAATATTATAAGTTTTAAATAGGATAGGTTGGATTTTTTTTTTTAATTTATTGGAGGTACAATGGTTCAAGTAATAATTGGTGAGCTATACACTAGCCTTTCCTTTTTCACCATAAAGGTGAATAATCTCAAAATAAATAGATGGAGAGATTTAAACTTGAAATCTCCTTATTTCATATGCCTTAAAGGAAAAACAATAAGAATTTAACATTGAAGAAATATTTTTTATTTTGTTACAATTAAGGACAAAAACTTTATTTCCTTTAGTACTTTACGGACAAAAGGCTAAATATCGTTAACATGGTACTGCTAACATCATCATCATCATCATGTTTAATGTGGCACTGATATGATATACTGACATCATCACTACATTAATAATTTTTATCTTATAATTTATTTTATAACCTAAGTGCAAAAAGATCGAAAATATATATCCTAAATTGATAAAAGAAAAATTCAATCCATAAATTTTAAAAGTGCAAAAATTTCAAAAATACATGAAAAATTAAAAAAAAAAAAGAGACATAAATAGGAGAAAAGAGAGGCATGAAAGAGAGAGAAAGAAATGGAAAGAGATAGAGACAAAAAGACTCTCCCACGTCTCTCTCCTAATTTCTCCCTCTCTTTCCTCTCTCATTTTTTTTTCTTTTTTTTAAGTTTTTATATACTTTTAAAATTTTTACGCTTTTAATATTTAAGGTTTATAGAATGGCTATATATATATATATACTATGGAGTAGAATAAGTTTCTTTATGATGGCTGTCAAACATCATAGAATATTTGCTTAAAAACATAATAAGAAAAAAATTACAATTAATTTTTAGAATAGGATATATCACTGGTTGATATTATGTAAAACTAGCTTAAATGTTTATGCTATGTATAAATTTAATAGAAATTAATTTTTTATATATCTTATTTAAATTTAAATATTTCATTTTTTTTATTAAAATCACTTTTAATATTTTTTATATAATTTGATTATTAAAATTTCTAATATATACTATTACTACATAAATAATTATGAAAATATTTAAATTTAATTAAAAAAATATAATTAGTAATTAGTTATAATTTTATTATAAAATTAAATTATTTTTTTAAATGATATAATAATCACGATAATCAAATGATAACTAATATTGTGATAAAAAATAATAATTTTCTTTTATTAATTATTGTATAGGTTACAATGTGTACTAATATTAAGAATGTAAACTTTAAATAAAGAAAACAATTTTATAAAACTAAATAGAGTGATCTTGGAGTATAAAAAGAATTAAATAAGACCATTTTTATTAATTAGGCTACAAATTACTTTTTATTAATTATTACATAAGTTGTAATAAATATTAATATTAAATATAATTTAAATAATTAAAGAAAAATAAAATAATAATAATAATAATAATAATAATAATAATAATAATAATAATAATAATAATAATAATAATAAAATTAATAATAAACAAGTCAAACTATCCTCGTGTCAAAATTTAACTTATTTTATATTATATAAATAAAAGAATGCGAGTACATTTCGAGGAATTGAAGAATTTGCCATTCTGAAAAGCTTAATTTTCATTTTCTCCCATATAACGATATATTTATAATTTCATTTTTTATAATATAATTTTGAATTATTCATTAATTTCAAGATATATAATTCTTAATTTTCTATAATGAAATGATACTAAAAAATTTAAGAAATATTAAAAATAAATATTAATTAAATATATCAAATATTTGCATCACAAACCATTTTAATATTAATAAAATTTTCGTGATAAAAAAAAATTAAATACGTTATAATTTTAATAGTCTCACATTAATCCAAATAAGCTCTATTAGATTTTACAACTCTTATTTTATATATATATCCTCTTGCTAATTATTCATAAATATTTTTACTGATTGCAATAATTAATAAATCTTAAAATCTTAAATAATTTTATTTAATTATCTCATTTAAGTTAAATTATCAATCTGTTTAAAAAAATTTAAATTATCAATCCTCTAAAGTTAGTTAAATAAAATATGATTCAACTAACATAAGTAACCTAAATTCATCTTATAAAATGTATAATATTCGATGAAACATACTAAGGAGTTGTAAAAGAAGAAAAAATAATCCAAAATAAAAATATATACATACTATGAGATGTGTGAGCATTAAATAAAGAATAATATTATTTTTATCTTTGATAAACTAAAATAAATATATAATAAATTTTCAAATAATATATTTAATTATAAAAGCCTTAATTTTTAGAGAAATTATAAAATAACGGTTTTATTATAACTGTTTATTATAATAAGTGAGTTGTATTATAATTACTAATAAAAATTTATTATGATAATTGAAATAACAATGTCAATAATAAAAATACTTAAAAAAAAAGATAATTAAATAATTAACATAATTACTAATGATAAAACAAGTCCATTTTTAATGGTAAGTGCTATATGACAGGACCACATAAAAACTTGCCTCAAAAAATAATTTCTTTGTTGTTGCCATGTGAAGAGATTTCTCTCTTGGATATTAAGTATTTAATTCTTTTTTTCAAATATTTTTATTATTATCATTGTTATCTTAATTTTCATGTTTATTTAATTGTTAAATTTTTATAATCTCTATTTTTATTTTTTTTTCAATTTCAATATTTTATTTTATTATAAAAAATTTAAGAATTATACATCTTAAAATTAATAAAAAAAACAAAACTATATTATAAAGAACTTTAAACATATTATGCAGACAAGCATTTAGCTAATTAATTAAAAAAAGTAAAACAAGGACTCATGCAGTAAGCAGGGCATCTTCTTTGGTATGTGCCAATTGGAGGTAGCTCAACGCTTAGCTAGATATGATCTTTTTGTCATTACCTGCATATCTGGGTTGGCTAGACCGTTAGAATATTGTCATAGAAAAAAGAAGAAAGAAAGAAAGATAGAAGAGATGATGGTTTTACAGTTATTTTTTTTTTAAAATCATTTAAAGTTTTTTTTTTTATTTTTTATAATTAGATTTAATTGAGATTCGAACTCGAAACTTTACAATCTTGATCCATCAATTATCACTGAGTATAAGCATCACTAAGTTAAACATCATTGGTAAATGAGGTATTGTGTAAGATGAAATGATCTCAAGTATATAATTTCGATTATTAGGCGCTAAATTAGTTGAGCAATATATATTTATCTATGGACTCATTCGCAAGGCACAGAATCTCATCGACCCCATATATGCTCAGGCTCGTGTCATAGCTAGTAAAAAAACATATGATCTCTGATCTCCTTGACATTCTAAAATAAAACCAAATGCAAGTTAAACATATTGAACATAAACTAGGCAAATATTGGAGACTCACCTGGATTTAGGGTTCGAATCTTGCCAAGATTATCCACAAGATCATTGAAAGAAGTAGCTATGTATAGTTGAAGGAGCTCCCTTCAGTCCAATGGGTGGGCGCGAAGCACGGAAGGAGTTGCTCCCACACCATGCACCTGGCCTAACTTAACATTTCCCTTTTTCAAATGTCAAGTATTGCCATAGTGCATGAGATGGCAGCTCTTGCCGCCATCAGCCCTCTTTATTGGACTCAAAGGAGCTCCCTTAGCTCCTACTTCTCTCTCTCTCTCTCTCTCTCTCTCTCTCTCTCTCTCTCTCTCCCTTCCTTGAGTATTATCTCTCAATCTCACAAGGGAGATGTCTACGTATATATATTATAATCCCAGGAGCACGGAGGAGGGACATGCTGCAGAGGAAATCTTCTAATCTCTTTCTGGTTTGATTCTTCGCTTTAAGAGGTTTGTTGTTATTCAAAACTTTTCACAAGTTGACAAAAATAGGTATAAATAAGCATATTGCCGTTTTTTTTTTATAAGCATAGATTTTTTTTATTGACAATATAAAACCGTAAAAAATTTAAAATGGCAACATCCTTCTAAATTCTTGTTATTGGACTTCTTCAGAACATGCAATTTAGGACGAAACATGCTAAGTGAAAAAACTTGACGAAAGAGTACATCAAACTAAGTGAACGAAGATAATAAAAAAAAAATGCAAAGCAACAACTATATATAAGCAGCAGAAGATTGCAATTTCGAATAAGCACTAACAAAACTAGCATTAATTTTCAGGATTGATAATCTATCTTTGTTCATTTTAAAAGTTATGCATGTAAGAAGGAAGGATTATACATTCCCTAATAATTTGTAAACATTCTGAGAAAAGAAAATAAAAGATAGAAGGCAAATTCCATCTTTTTCTTGTAACTTAAAACTTAAACGTGCGATTATACAGAGAAATCCCGTGAGAGACAAAATCATATATCAATTTAACATAACTGAGAAGAAAGAATTCGATTCCAAACACCAAAATGCCTACAAATACTAAATCCCACAGCCACCCATTCCTAAAGTTAAAGGCTTTCCTCGTAACTCACATCGTATCCAATATAATAACTATATATGGGATTGCAGCCGTTAATGGTGCTGAGATAAAGATGCAATATTTTGAAATTATCTTCATCCTGCATTTCTCAAATTTCAAGATTAGGGTTTTCTTGTTACAGATTAGTATTATGCTGGATATTTAGTGGTTCTGTGCATATGTGCACCTAAGTGTTGCCATTAACAGTTTGGATCTTTTTTTCCTTGACAAGAGATTGAAATAAAAGATACACATTAACCTTGTTAATTACAATTGAAATTAATTAAAATAAATCAAAATTTTTAATCAAGATTCGAAAGTGTAAAATTACAATCTCGAATGTTTATATATTATTAAATTTTACTATAAGATAAAGGGAGTTTATTAGTATCCACGTCTCAGTCTAATATAGATTTCATATGAAATGGCTTGTTAAAAATATTAAAATCAAATCTTCTATCTTAATTATAAATTTAAAAGTTTAGATTGTAGGTATATAGGGAGAAAAACATAGAAGAACAGAGGAAGCTTTTGCAAATGTCTTAAACGAGGAAGAGGTAAAATCAGGACAAAACTGTTCGCGTTGAATGGGCCAATACACAATCGTGGTCTTATATATATATATATATATATATATAATTTGAACCGGAGATCTCTCACTCTCTACACCTTATAATGTATTTGGATAGTTTATAGAGTTTTTCTCCATACCTTATAATATATTTGGATAAAGTGTATGGAGTTTTTAAAAATAAGCTAAGGTAAAATAATTTGAGATAAATTATCAAAACCTTTTCAACTCATTAATTTAGTAGGTTTGAAAAGTGAAAATTTTAGAGGTTTTACGATCTTTAAAAACCTTATCTTTTTTAAAAAAATCTTCTTTCAAAAATAAGTAGGATATTTTAGAAACTCTTATCTCGCCTCTAAAAATTTCCTCCCAGTTTACTAAAAATGAACAAAAACCAATTAGATGATATGATTAATTATTATTGTATGGTTAAATTTGTCACGGATATATATAAATAAATAAATAAAAGGAGTCCATATAATAATATACTTACTTTAATTTTTATTTAAATTATAATATGGAAAAGCTAATAAAATATTTAAAATCTTTAAATATTTTTTGAATTTATTATTAATTTGTATAATTTAATTTAAATATAATTTATTAAATTTAGAATTATAAAATTTTAAATTTAATTTATAAAACAATGTATTTAATATTAACTTATGAGAATAAAATTAATAACAATTGAATAAAATATTTAAAATCTTTAAATATTTTTTGAATTTATTATTAATTTGTAAAATTTAATTTAAATATAATTTATTAAATTTAGAATTATAAAATTTTAAATTTAATTTATAAAACAATGTATTTAATATTAACTTATGAGAATAAAATTAATAACAATTGAATAAAATATTTATATTAAAATATATACAAAATTAATTAATATATATATATAAATTAAATTCATGTATAAAATCAAGTTTATAGTCACTACAACATTTATAAAATTTACCTTTATAGAATTTATTTATTTGAAACAATCTAATTCACAATCTAAAATTTGCCATCCTATGAAGCAACAAATAATGATATTCTCCTTATTTAAAATTAGAATTTTTAAAAATTTAATTTAAATAATTTTTTTATTAATTTTCATGATTTAATATTTTTAAAATTTAAAAAATTTTCATTTAAAAAAAATAAAATTCATACAATTATAAAAATTCTTTTCTTATAAATAATTTATTTCAAATGAATTCATTAAGAATTATATATATATAATTGAAAACACGGTATACACTATTTTAATATATATATATATATATATATATATATATATATATTATTTTTTTTTTCACAGTGAAAACAAACCAAAGATTGCACTCCAAGCACTAAAAATGGAATTTTAATGATATCAAGACATATGGAGATCACATAAATCCATGCTAGCTGTTGATCATAAGGTGTTTATATATATATATATATATATATATATATATAAGATTATATTATAAAAATAGTTAGAGCACATCAAAATGAAGACTGATTGTATCCAAAACATGAAAAATAAAATGTAATAATTAATTACTGATTCAGCAAATTTTTGTAAGAAGGAACAAACAAACCAAAATGCCAAACCAAAATTTGTCCAAGGGGATCTTATCAGAGAGGTCTACTAATTTGTTTGGGATAATTAAACTGAGGTTTAAGAAATTTTTTATTTTAAAAAATATTATTTTAGATGTTATTAATTTAACAATTTTAAATTACTTTATATGTTAATTATTTTTTATTTTTAGTTAAAATTACAACACATCAATTTAATTAAGAACTAACTTTTAATAATATCTAATTGTTATATTCAATCTTCTCAACAAAAAAAAATTATATTCAAGATAATATTTTTCTTAATAATTAACTTTAACAAACATATTAAACACTATATACCAATTCAATCTCTTCATTATATGGACTGTATTTAAATTCTACTGATTATTGGATAAAGTTAATGATTGATTTAATGATATGATTGGTTAAATTAATTTTTTTAAGACAATTTGTTTAATTAGTTTTTTTATATAGAATAAGAAAGATAGTTCATTAATTAAAAATAGAATACAAAGATAAGTATATTGATGCATGCATTTTAGATCATCATTTAGGAGTAATTTTTGCACATAATTTACCCTTATTCATAGCTATTATTTTAGATATTAGTATATATTTAGTCAATTTTACAATTTTCACATTTCTTAGTTTAATTTTTGGAATTTATTTGTTTTGTAGGTTAAATCTGGAGAAATTTGATGTATTTTGATCAGAGTAGCCATTTGGAGGAGATTAAAATCGAATTGCAAAAATTTTGAAGTTGAAAAAAAAAAAAAAAAAAAATGGCCGAGAGCGACACAACCTGCAGCACAACCGAATTAGCTCATGTCGCAGGTTGTGTCGATCGTCAGATATTCACGCCGAGAGCGACACAACCCGCGACACAACTGACTCGGCTTATGTCGTTTTTACTGGAAAATTGTTGACGTGGCATTTCCGTTACTCCAGCCTTTTTACCTCACTTTCTCTGGATCCTTCCCCCTTTTACCCATTCTAGAACAGTCCCCTTGCCTATATAAAGTGCCCTTTATCACTTTCTTTCCATAGAGAGCAAGGGAGGCATTTTTGGCAAGATTAGAAAGAGAGAAGGGAGCACTTTCTGCATTTCTTTTTCCAAAGAAATGCAGATCACGTTCAAGCACTTTTGTGCAAAGAATCACTGCAATTTTTTGGGTTTTTCTACCCCTTTTAGCTTACATTTCCATTATTTCTTCATTTCTTCATTTGGGTTTGTCTTTAAACAATGATTTGTGAGTAGTTTATTGAGATTCTAGAGATGGGTTTGTAAATATTGATTTGTTTTGTGGTTTTGAACTGATTTAGCCATTTAAATGAAGATTATTATATTTTGATTTATTGCTTGTGTGCTTATTTCCTTGCTTGATGAATGGGCCCTCATTAAGTTAAGTTTTAATCCTTAATAGATGGACTGAAAAGTGAATATTGGGGATGGATAATCTTGCAATAAACTTTATTTTCTTGGTGTTAGAAATAAGCTAAGAAGATTAAGGGGAACTTTCCAAAAATCAATTAGAGCATTAATTGGGTTTTTGTTAGATTTGAAATACCGTGAAAACAGGGTTTGATTTAATGAAAACCAATTTTGAGATGCTTGAAAAAGGTTTCAAAAATTTAAGAATTGATTTCCCTCAAAATTGCAATTCTCATGTGTTTGGCTAAATTAGGGAAAAATCACATGCAAACAATATTAAAAATCCAATCTCTAGAATCAATTTATTTTTCATTGAAATTAGATATAAATCCTCCAAACCTCATAAATAGCAATTTAAATTTAAATCCAATTTAAATCCAATTTCTATAATCACTTTATTTTTATTTTTATTGAATTTAGATTTAATTCCTCTCAATTTCATAAATAGATATTTCAAATTAATTTTTGGGTAATCTAGTTTAATTAATTTTAGTTAATTGATTGATCTAGTTTTAATTCCTCAAATACCAATTTTAATTCCAAATTTCATTTTACATCTTTAATTTTTGTCTTAATTTTAATTTTTAGATTTTATTTTTAATATCTTTTAATTTTTGTCATTCTAATTTGCTTATACTTTTATTTCCAATTTAAGCACAATTCCCTGTGGGATCGATATCAATTTTTAAAACTATACTACTGTGACCCGTGCACTTGCGGACACACCGTATCAAGTTTTTGGCGCCGTTGCCGGGGAATTGTTTGTTTTAAGTTGGATTTTAATTGTTTTAAGCTAATTAGAATTTTTATTTTCTTTTATTTTCACTATTGTTCCTTGTGTTTTTCAGGTACTTTTCTTGTTTATGAGACGATCGAAAAGCACAGTTTATTAATCGAATTGTTGTTCAATCTCGAAATTGAAAAATTACGAGCTAACAAAAAGAATACAAGAGAAGAAAAGAAGCAGAAAAAGAAGAACAACAAATATTTGAGCAAGAGGAGACAATAGAAAATATGGAGAATCAAAATAGAGCTATTGGTGGAGATAATGGAGGAAACGAGCAAAACGGGCAAAATGCTGTTGTTAATCAAAATGATCCTCAAAGAAGATCCATGTTAGATTATGCTTTTCCTAGATGTACTGATGTGAGAGATAACAGACCTATTATTGGAGCTAATCAATTTGAATTAAAAACTGGTCTTATTCAAATGGTTCAGAATTCACAATTTGGAGGTAGCCCACTTGAAAATCCTCATTCTCATTTGAAGAAATTTTTGATGATATGTGGTACACAAAGACAACCTGAGTTTCTGATGAAGTTATTCGGCTCACCTTATTTCCATTCTCTCTTCGGGATTCAAAGATTGGAGTGGTATGACTCACTTCCACAAGCTATTATAGCTACTTGGGAGCAGCTATCTCAAGCTTTTCTATCTCAATTTTTCCCACCTGGGAAAACTACTCATTTGAGGAATTTGATGGTAGCTTTTAAACCAAGGGATGATGAAACTTTGTATGAATCTTGGATGAGATTTAAGGAGCTTGAAAGGCAATGTCCTCATCATGAAATACCGAAATGGATGATTGTTCAGAATTTCTACACCAGAGTTACTCCAGCCATAAGAAACACAATTGATTCACAAGCAGGAGGAGATTTCATGAGAATGACAAGTGAAGAATGCTATGATCTATTAGAGAAGATTGCTCATAATACCCATTTATGGGGAAATCCTAGAGCACTTGAGCCAAAGAAAGCTGGGATCTATGAACTAGACTCAGTTAGCTACATGAATGCAAGATTTGACCAGTTGACTCAGCTTCTTAGTGATTTTTGCACAAAGGCAACAACCTCAACTCCTACAACTATGCAACAAGTTGCCTTCACAGATGGAACTCAAAGTTGTGGAGTTAATTACTCTTCTTATGGTGATGATTATTTGCAAGAACAAGCTGCTTATGCAGGAGGCTATCAATAGAAACCTATGGGAAATGCTTATTCTAATGTGAACAACTCAACATGGAGACCACAAGCAACTTTTGCTCAACAAGGCCAAAGCTCAAATTATGCTCATAACCAGCAGTTTATGCAGCAAAATAGGCCTCAATTTCAGCCTCAATTTCAGCCCACAAGGCAGCCACCACCGGGATATCAAGCAAGAGCACAACAATCCCTTCCATCCCATGAACCGAAGCCATCTTTGGAGAACATGATGGAGAAATTTTTTGCTGAACAAAGCAAGATGAATAGCAAATTGGAGGAAGAAATGCAACACATGAGACAAACCATGGATCAATTACAAGTCCACAACCGCATGTTGGAGACTCAATTGGCGCAACAAGCAAGCTCATCAGGAAGCAATTCCTATGGGAAACTACCTAGCCAACCACAAAACCCTCATGAACAATGTAAGTTGGTGACCTTGAGAAGTGGTAAGAAAGTTGGTCAAGAGAGTGAAAACAAGAGAGAAGAAAAAGAGAGCACAAAAGAAGAAAATTTAGTTGAGAGCAAGAAAAATGAAAAAGAAGAAGAAAGCAAAAGTGAGCAAGATGAAGGAGAGAAATCATACATCCCACCTGAACCTTACAAACCCACCCTTCCCTACCCTCAAAGATTCATCAAGCACAAGCTAGACAAACAATTTGGCAAATTCCTTGAAGTGCTAAAGAAATTATATATCAATGTGCCATTCACTGAGGCACTATCCCAAATGCCAAGTTATGCCAAATTTTTGAAGGAGATTCTTTCCAACAAGAGAAGGCTAGAAGATTATGACACCATCAATTTGGGAGAGCAATGCAGTGCTATAATCCAGAAGAAGTTACCTCCCAAACTCAAAGATCCGGGTGTGTTTTCCATCCCTTGTCATATTGGTGATAATTGTGTGGCAAATGCTTTATGTGACCTTGGAGCTAGCGTCAGCCTAATGCCTCTTTCAATATATGAGAAGTTGAATATGGGAGAGTTGAAGCCCACAAACATGTATCTTTCATTGGCTGACCGTTCAATTAAGTATCCGGAAGGCATTCTTGAAAATGTGCCTATCAAGGTTGGGAAATTCTACATTCCGGTGGACTTTGTCATTTTAGATATGGAAGAAGACACAAAAGTTCCTATCTTATTGGGAAGACCCTTTTTGGCAACAGCTGGTGCATTAATTGATGTGAAGGGTGAGCAATTGACACTTAGAGTGGGAGATGATCAAATGATATTCAACATCAATCCAGCCATGAAAAGAAAACATGAAGAAGTTGAGTCTTGTTTGCGGGTAGACATTATTGATGAGATTCTTCAAGAGCATTTTAGACAAAGTTATCCACAAGACCCACTTGAAAATTGCTTAGTCCATGGTGGGAGCATTGATGATGACAATCACAACATAGCTGCTTTTGCACAACACTTGGAGAGTTCTCCACCACATCCTGAAGCCACAATTTTTCAACTTGAAGGAGTACAAAATTTGGAGATCAAACCACCATCATTAAAGGTAGAGGATGCCCCAAAGGTAGATCTTAAACCTCTTCCTTCCAACCTCAGGTATGCTTTTCTTGGACCAAATGAAACATATCCTGTTATAATTAATGCATCATTGACTAATATTGAGAATGAAAAATTATTGAGAGTTTTGAGAGAATATAGAAGAGTTTTGGGTTATGCAATTGATGATATAAAGGGAATTAGTCCAGCAGTTTGTATGCATAGGATTTTCCTTGAGCCAAATAGTAAACCTTCCATTGAACACCAAAGAAGATTGAATCCTACAATGAAGGATGTTGTGAAAAAGGAAATCCTAAAATTACTAGTCTGGAATTATTTACCCTATTTACGATAAAGTGAGTGGGTTAGTCTGTGCATGTTGTACCAAAGAAAGGTGGGGTGTGATTGTTAAAAATGAGAATAATGAATTGATACCCACTAGAACTGTTACAGGTTGGAGAATGTGCATAGACTATAGGAAGTTGAACAATGCCACAAGAAAAGACCATTTTCCCCTTCCTTTTATGGATCAAATGTTAGAGAGATTAGCCAAGCATTCATTCTTTTGTTACTTAGATGGATATTCTGGTTTCTTTCAAATTCCAATACATCCTGATGACCAAGAGAAAACTACCTTTACCTGTCCCTATGGCACCTTTGCCTATCGAAGGATGCCATTCGGATTGTGTAATGCGCCTGGCACATTTCAAAGGTGCATGATGGCCATTTTTTCTGATTTTATTGAAGAAATTATGGAGGTCTTCATGGATGACTTTTCAGTATATGGCACTAATTTTGATTCATGCTTGACTAATTTGTCTAAAATTTTGCAGAGATGTGCTGATAATGATCTGGTGTTGAATTGGGAGAAATGCCACTTTATGGTCCAAGAGGGGATCGTTTTAGGGCATTTAATCTCAAATAGGGGAATTGAAGTGGATAGAGCTAAAATAGAAATTATTGAAAAATGCCCTCCAACCATCACAAAGGAGTGCGGAGTTTCCTTGGACATGCCGGGTTTTACCGACGATTTATTCAGGATTTTTCTAAACTTGCTAAACCCTTAACAAATCTTTTGAATCATGATGTTAAATTTGATTTTAATCAAGATTGTATGGTTGCTTTTTGCAGGTTAAAGACGGCATTAACAACAGCTCCTATCATGCAACCCCCAGATTGGACTTTGCCATTCGAAATTATGTGTGATGCAAGTGAGTTTCTCGTTGAGCCGTATCCTTGGCCAAAAGATAGAAAACCTTATGCCATTTACTATGCAAGCCGAACCCTTGATGAAGCCCAAGTTAATTATGCCACAACTGAAAAGGAGTTCCTTGCGGTAGTATTTGCACTCAATAAATTTCGTTCTTATTTGGTCAACTCAAAGGTAATTGTTTTCACTGATCACGCAGCAATAAGGTATTTAATGAGCAAGAAAGAAGCTAAATCTAGGTTGATTAGATGGATTTTATTACTTCAAGAATTTGATTTGAAAATAAGAGATAAAAAGGGTGTTGAAAATGTGGTAGCTGATCACCTTTCTAGGATGAAAACTGAAAATAAAGATGATGAAATTGTGCCAATTGATGAATTTTTCATGAATGAGCAGTTGTATGTGTTGAATTCTGCACTTCCATGGTTTGCTGATATTGTGAATTTCTTGTCTTGTGGTGTCTTGCCACCTGATTTATCTTGGCAGCAAAAGAAGAGATTTTTGCATGATGTTAAATTTTATTCTTGGGAAGAACCTCTTTTGTTTAGGAGATGTAATGATGGAATAATTAGGAGATGTATACCAGAGGAAGAAATGCATGATGTTATTTACCATTGTCATTCCTCTGAATATGGTGGTCATTTTAGTGTCTCAAAAACTGTTGAAAAAGTCTTGACATCAGGTTTCTATTGGCCTAATATGTTTAAACATGTGAGAAATTTTGTAAGCAAGTGTGATAGGTGCCAAAGGGTAGGCAACATTTCCAAAAGAGATGAGATGCCCCAACAATCCATATTAGAAGTTGAATTATTTGATGTGTGGGGAATTGATTTCATGGGGCCATTTCCATCTTCTTATGGGAATAAATATATCTTGGTAGGGGTAGACTATGTATCTAAATGGGTAGAAGCTATTGCTACACCTACCAATGATGCAAAAGTTGTGGTGAAATTTCTGAAAAAATTTGTTTTGACCAGGTTTGGTGCCCCACGTGCCATAATCAGTGATGGTGGTAGCCATTTTTGCAACCACCAATTTGAAAAATTGATGAGAAAATATGGGGTAAAACATAGGATTGCCACACCATATCACCCTCAAACAAATGGCCAAGTAGAAATCACAAATAGAGAAATCAAGCAAATCTTGGAGAAAATCACAATAAGTCCAGAAAAGATTGGTCCCTTAAATTAGATGACACTCTTTGGGCATATAGAACAGCATTTAAAACCCCCATAGGAACTACACCTTATAGGTTAGTTTTTGGGAAATCATGCCATTTGCCCGTAGAGTTAGAACACAAAGCTTATTGGGCCATTAGAGCAATCAATTTTGATTTACAAGCTGCTGGACACAAAAGACTTTTGCAACTTGATGAATTAGATGAATTGAGACTTGATGCTTATGAAAATGCTAGGATCTATAAAGAAAGAACTAAAAAATGGCACGATAAGCGTATCAAGAAAAAGGACTTTAAAGAAGGAGATTTGGTTCTCTTATTCAATTCAAGGTTGAAATTTTTTCCAGGAAAATTAAAATCAAGGTGGTCAGGTCCATTTAAAATTGTGAAAGTTTTACCTTATGGTGCTGTAGAAATTTTTGGTAAAAAATCTGGTAATTTCAAGGTAAATGGGCAAAGGTTGAGGCCCTATTCAGTTGGTGAGCCAATTGAGAAAATAGCAACTTGCTATCTTTCTCATTCTCCATAACATTTTGAGTGAGTATGGTCAAGCTAAAGACCTAAACTTAGCATTTTTGTACATAACTCATAATTTTTCATTGATTCTTTATTTCTTTCATATATATATTTGTTTTAAGTTTTTATATACTCCGTATTCAGAATTTAACATTGTTCTAATTTCCTTGTGCAGATGAGATGCAATGCATTGCAACAAATGAGCATAAAAAAAAAAAAAAAAAAAAAAAAAAAAAAAAAAATTTCATGTCTTTAATTTCGTTGCTTAATTAATTAGTATTTTGAACTTATTTAGTTAATATTTTGTTTGTGTTGTTTTTCTTTTACTTGAACCATTTACTTATTCAGTTTTTTTTTTTAGTTCCTCATAAAATACATTTTTCTTTTATGTTTTTAGTACATTGCTCACTCGCTTTAAAATTTACACTTGATAATTATATTATCTGCGCTTAACTTCCCTATTCCAAATTTTTGAGATTAATCGATTTAATGGATTCCATTGCACTGTTTCTTTTGCAATGAGTGCAGCAGCTGTCCAAATTTTACCTAATTAAATTGGCTGCACTTCAATGAGGTAACACTTCTTATCTCAGCTTGTGTCACTTTCAACACAAGTTGTGCTATCGCTTATGCAACAGGGTAATAATTTCTCTATGCACATATAGCCAAATTATCCCATTCCTTGCACATTTTTAACATTGAGGACAATGTTCATTCTGAGTATGGAGGAGAGGGTAAATTTTTTGCAAAAATTATTTTTCCTTGCAAAAATTATTTTTCCTTTTTCATTTGCATATAGTGACACACTCATTACTTCATACTTGTACATATTCACATATATACACTGCATATAGCTTCATATATACTTAGTACTTAGTTGCATATAGGTTGACTATACATTTATACACTCATGCATTTCATTTAAAATTTTTGGATTTTTAAACCAGTCTTTGGATTCCATAAGCCACTTATTCAAGCAATCCAACTTGTCTTTAGATGGTTAGTGGAATGAAAGTTCCAGCTGGGTACAAAGTCTTAAGCATTATTCTTTCTCTTACTTAATAGCTGAAAATTAATACATTCATCTAGGTATGCAGATTCTGATTAGTTATTTTGAGTTTTGAGTGTCTGGATAAGCCTTTAAGAAAGAAAATGGTCATTGTCGTCTCACCATTCCTAGAACAAGCATCTTAGATCTTTCAAAGCGAAATTTTTAACTTGCATTTGATAAGAATATGATTTAGGCATTTCTTCATATTTTAAACCTCGCATTTAGCCTTAACCTACCTTAATTTCATTTTAACCCTTGCAAACCCCCTTGAACCTTAATTCCCTAATTTCTTTGGAACCCAAATCATTTACCTAGCCATAAAACCTAAACACTACCACCTATCTATGAGAATAATATTTTAGCAATTAAGTGCATAAAATAAAAAATAAATAAAAAAATAAAAAAATAAAAAAATAAAAAAATAAAAAAAAAATTTTCGGAGGATTGAAACATCTTGAAAAGTGCTAGAGTAATTGTGAAAAGTTGAAAAGGTCACCAAAATATCCCAAAGGTAATTTTGGGTGTGACGTGAAATAGGGACACATACAAAATAAAAAAATATATTATAAAAGTAGTCCCTTTATTGTGTTAGCACTTAAGATTTATTGTGAATTTCTTTCCTCTTGACTTGATAAAAAAAAAAAAAAAAAAATTTGGATGCACTTTGAGTTTCATGATTAATATTATTCTCATATTTTGTTTACCTTATTCCCTTTCTTTGTTAACCACAATTTTACCCTATTAGACCCCATTACAACCCTTAAAAAGACCTAATGATTCTTTGAAAAATGCTTGTTACATTAGTAGAGTTAGATCTTTTATGCTTGCATATGGGTTTGGCAATATAATCTTCCATACATTACTCACCACCTATTTGAGACACATTGGCTATCTATTTCATTTAGGTTTGTTTTGGCACAATTGACTCTTGTAGCTGGTTGGTATTTGTTGCTTGGGTTGATTGGTTAATTCTTAGCTATTCTGTAATAGTTGAGAGTGCTTGCTTCATTCTTTGTGCTTTTGCTGGTGGGAATTTGGAATGTTGGTGGCTAGAGGTAAGTTGGTAGTTTGGATTAGTGAATTTTTGAGTTTTCAAAGACTGATTCTATTCCCTTCCAAATGAGTTTTAATGAAATTTTGCTTGAGGACAAGCAAGAGTTTGAGTATGGGGGAATTTGATGCATGCATTTTAGATCATCATTTAGGAGTAATTTTTGCACATAATTTACCCTTATTCATAGCTATTATTTTAGATATTAGTATATATTTAGTCAATTTTACAATTTTTACATTTCTTAGTTTAATTTTTGGAATTTATTTGTTTTGTAGGTTAAATCTGGATAAATTTGATGTATTTTGATAATTGTAGCCATTTGGATTACATTAAAATCTAATTGCAAAAATTTTTAAGTTTAAAAAAAAAAAATGGCGAGAGCGACACAACTGCGGCTGGACAACCGAATTAGCTCATGTCGCAGTTGTGTCGATCGTCGATATTCACGCCGAGCACACACACAACCGACGACACAACCGACGGCTTATGT
Organism: Hevea brasiliensis; assembly: GCF_030052815.1. Lineage (NCBI taxonomy): Eukaryota > Viridiplantae > Streptophyta > Magnoliopsida > Malpighiales > Euphorbiaceae > Hevea > Hevea brasiliensis. The sequence goes on from NC_079494.1 coordinate 102,148,048, forward strand.
CGTTTTTACTGGAAAATTTTTGACGTGGCATTTCCGTTACTCCAGCCTTTTTACCTCACTTTCTCTGGATCCTTCCCCCTTTTACCCATTCTAGAACAGTCCCCTTGCCTATATAAAGTGCCCTTTATCACTTTCTTTTGATAGAGAGCAAGGGAGGCATTTTTGGCAAGATTAGAAAGAGAGAAGGGAGCACTTTCTGCATTTCTTTTTCCAGCAGCTGCAGATCACGTTTTCTGCACTTTTGTGCAGCAGAATCTGCTGCAAATTTGCTGGGTTTTTCTACCCCTTTTAGCTTACATTTCCATTATTTCTTCATTTCTTCATTTGGGTTTGTCTTTAAACAATGATTTGTGAGTAGTTTATTGAGATTCTAGAGATGGGTTTGTAAATATTGATTTGTTTTGTGGTTTTGAACTGATTTAGCCATTTAAATGAAGATTGTTATATTTTGATTTATTGCTTGTGTGCTTATTTCCTTGCTTGATGAATGGGCCCTCATTAAGTTAAGTTTTAATCCTTAATAGATGGACTGAAAAGTGAATATTGGGGATGGATAATCTTGCAATAAACTTTATTTTCTTGGTGTTAGAAATAAGCTAAGAAGATTAAGGGGAACTTTCCAAAAATCAATTAGAGCATTAATTGGGTTTTTGTTAGATTTGAAATACCGTGAAAACAGGGTTTGATTTAATCAAAAACATTTTTGAGATGCTTGAAATAGGTTTCAAAAATTTAAGAATTGAGTTCCATCAATATTGCAATTCTCATGTTTTTGGCTAATTTAGGAAAAATCACATGCAAACAATATTAAAAATCCAATCTCTATAATCAATTTATTTTTCATTGAAATTAGATATAAATCCTCCAAACCTCATAAATAGCAATTTAAATTTAAATCCAATTTAAATCCAATTTCTATAATCACTTTATTTTTATTTTTATTGAATTTAGATTTAATTCCTCTCAATTTCATAAATAGATATTTCAAATTAATTTTTGGGTAATCTAGTTTAATTAATTTTAGTTAATTGATTGATCTAGTTTTAATTCCTCAAATACCAATTTTAATTCCAAATTTCATTTTACATCTTTAATTTTTGTCTTAATTTTAATTTTTAGATTTTATTTTTAATATCTTTTAATTTTTGTCATTCTAATTTGCTTATACTTTTATTTCCAATTTAAGCACAATTCCCTGTGGGATCGATATCAATTTTTAAAACTATACTACTGTGACCCGTGCACTTGCGGACACACCGTATCATATATTTTGCATAAATAAAATTAATAACTTATTAAAAAAATAATATAAGTAATTTAAAAAAATCTAATTATATTAACAAAATATGTAGATTGATCAATGGATGAACTACACACTCCACTTTTCAATTTATAATCCTTTTACGAATTTAATCAGATGGCCTCCGAAATTAAATTCTAATGATCTACACTTCTCAAAAAAGATAAAATAAAACAACTCAACAATAAAAATGCATTATAACTCCATTAAAGAAGAGAGCACAATAAATATCACTCCAAAATTAGATCTCCTATTGAGGTAAAAATCAACAATTCTAAATAAATAAATAAATAAAACAACTCAACAATAAAAATACATTATAACTTCATTAAAGGAGAAAAACATAATAAAATTATACACTCAAAATCTACAAGCAAGTTGTTATTGGTGTATAGGTACCCAAAGAGGAGATTAAAGAGAGAAAATAGAGAGAGAGAAAAAAAAAAAAAGAATGATAAGTAAAATGAAGAATTTTTAAAGAAAAGGTAGAGCCTCTTTCTAAAAGAGAAAAAAAATCTTCCATTCACGCAATTGAGATGTATTGCAATAGGTTAATTTAATTAATTTGATACAATAAAAAATTAGATAAAAGTTCAAATTTTCAAAGATTATTTGCATTTACACACGCTTTTCTACTCTTTGAAGATGACATTCTAATAATTTAAATTTGAAAATGTCAAATTGAATATTATAAATTCAATTTCCTTTTGTATGAAGGGACGATTCCCATTATCTCGCCGGCCTCTAGAAGAGAGGTAGAGTGAGAGGGAAAAAATCTATCATTGTTACAAGCGAAGAATCAATTTGATATTTCATAATTAAAATTTAAAAATAATATTTAATAGTAAAAATTAAAAAAATAACGATTAAATATTATTTTTGTTTAAAAATGACAATTTAGGGCTATTTTTGTTTCCGTTTTTGGGCTTTTTTCTCTATTTATAATTTTTTTAAATATTTAAATAATATAAATGAGAGGTTAAAAATTATGATTATTAATCTTGTAATAAATGTTCAATGTCAACATTTAAAAAAATTATACTACTTAAATTTTATAATTTTCATAATCATTTTGATTTTATTAATTATATATATCTTTTAAATTTGTCAATTAATTAAGTCAAATTTGACAAGAAATGCCATACAATTTCAAATTGCTAAGTGGCAAAATATATATTTTTTAAGTATTTATGATTAAGGATATTTTTGGACTAACATTGAGACTAAGTCTATTTTCGAATGATTTTAAAGATACACCACTGCACATTAATTTGATGCATTCAGAATAATTTATTTTAGAGTGTTTCCTAACAAAATTAAACCTCCATAAGGAAAATGCAGTGAAAATTTTATCTTAATTTTATTTTATATATTTAATAATATTTTTTTTTCATAATTACATTTTAATATATCATATCCCATACTAATATGAAAAGTTTTTTATTTTTTTAATAATATGTGGTAATTTAAGAGTTTTGCATCCTTTTTAAGTTTGGCTCATATAACTATTACAATTGAAAGGCTTAATTATAAATTTTAGAAAAGGTTCAATTTTGAAATATTTTTAGGATTATAGATTACATAAATAAGTGTGTACGTTTTATGAAAAATACTATAGCTTTTTTCATATGTCAAAGTTCTTCCTATCATTATCATTATTATTTTAATTTTCTTCATACCCTAAAGTGTTGGTTAAAATTTATATGAAAAATGTTGGATTAAAAGCTCTCACCCCCTAGAGTGAATCAAATTACAACACCTTTCTTGATCTTCCTAAAAAAAATAAATAAATAAAATTCATGTAATGCTAATCCTGTAGAAGGTTAGAAGCCCATTCATTTTAGACTCAAAACCTTAATTTGTTGGACAAAGTCAATTAACTACTCAGCTTTTCTCCTGAAAGGTAATATGGTTACTTCACTATATATAAAATTATAGCAATTTTATTATATATTATACAAAAATTAACAATATTTATACGAATAAATAAATATTTTTTTGAATGTATTTAATAATTTTCTCTATTTGTACATAAAATTAATTGTATTTAATCCTAGCTAAGGATATATTTATTTCACAGAAAATATTTTCCTAAAAAATTTTCTTTTACATTTTTGAGCATTGAAGCATTAAAAAAATTGATAAAAAAAATATTTTCCTAGTCAAAGGGAGAATTAAATCATTTTTAAGGAAAATGACTTCTTTCTTAAAAAAAAAAGTCACTTTTTATTTTTTAAAAATTTGATAATCTTATTAAAATGTAAAAATATTTATATACATATGAAATAAATACATATCATTAATATAATATTACAATTAAATAATAAAAAGTATTTTCATAAAAATATTTATTTAAAAAATATTTTTAATAAAAAAATATTTTTCTTATATAAATTATTTTCTACAAAATAAACAGAATCTTAATAATATATATATATATATACTATTACTACTTATTTTGCTAGTGGCATACATATTATTACCTGTCCACACAATCATCAAATGAAAAAATATACATAGAGGTTTTAAAAAAAAAAATCCATGGAACCTACCCTGTAGAAGTGTTGGTCCAAAAACAGTCGATGTGTGATCTGTAGCATTATACAATATGATGCAACAATATATATGTGCTGTACTCGTCATAAATGAAACGTCAAATTCCATTGAAAAGCAAAAGTAAAAAAAATAAATTAATAATTCCATTCATGCAATTGAGTTGTCCTGTCATCTACATGAAAATTTTTGTTTTTACTCTATACAACCATATATATGAATCTTCCAGGTTACGTATTAGATCTTCTTCTATATGTAGCTATTTTTAATTTCACATGCGCCTAACATTTCCTCACAAGTATTCTTTCTTGCCTAACCTTAACTGGTTTCCTAAGGGCTAAATATGCTTGATTTGGAACTTTAATTTGGATGTGTTCGTGTATCTTGAGGATTACAATGGGTGGTTGTGGAAATTTCAGTTTTCTTTCCAGCAAGTATATTCATCACCCATGAAATTTTTTTCAATTTTATTCACATGATCACATAAGCAGTCAATGGAGGATAATCTCTCTCGCTCCTATATAGGCATGGAGTGCATAAAGTTTACAAGATTAAACATTTGCAGGTATCTCAATATCAACTTAATTGACTTAGATACGTGATCAAACCTAACTTAATTCCAAAATAAAGAAAGTTACTCAAATTTTTATATTTAGTACTTTTACCTTATACTCTACCGATGTAGAACAATATTAATTACTTATAGTGCTTACAAGACTTTTTTTTTTTCCTTAGCCATCTTAATCTATGACTTAAAACGCATATATATACTTCCTTGTGCTAGCTAGACCTGCATATATATTGCCAACTCAGTACTGTGCAACTAAACAAAAAGAAAGACAAGCTCTTTCTTCTACTACCACTTGTTCTCCTTCCTCCACCATTCCCTCCTCTTCCAACTTCATAAAATAATTAATTAAGGTTGAGAACTTGATATTAATACCCGAGTCATCTGTTTGAAACAAGGTGGGCACAAAAACAAACAGAAAGAGGAAATAGAAGAGTATACTACCAAACAAGGAATTACATGAAAGAGGGAAATAACAGCAGACACACTTACAATATTATAAAATCAATGCTTTTAAAAGAAAATTACAAAATCAACTCAACTCTTACGAATATAGCTCAAACGCACATTTATGTATAGAGTAGTAATTATGTAACTCTTCATGTGCAAGACGCTTCACATGCTATAACAACTAAACTCTTCACTTACTAGACTTTTCACATACTATAACATTAATTAGACTCTTCACACAAATCATGCATTAATTCAAGCACAAATATCTATATTTATTTATGTTTAAATTTATATTTCCAACATCATCTTCATATGATTATGATATAACTCAACCTTAAGTAATTACATAAATTTTGCTCAAAAGAGAGAGAATTGCATGTCCAGAATTTCTATGTGCAACCAATTGATGCACACATGCAGCGATCCGAAAGACATTCCAGACAAAGAAATTAATTCATAGAAATTCTTGCTTTGTCAAGATGACATCTTCATAATGCCAAATGTTTAATTACATTACAGTAATCAAAGGATTGAGAGGAAGGCAAATGCCTAAGTTACTTCTTTTTTTTTTTCACAAGCCAACCAATTTTATTAATAAAATATACAGGGAAAAACTTAGCAGGCATAGTCTAAGCTAAAATGCAGTACACCCAACCATGGATGAGCCATACTAAGTAAAAATACCCGGAAAAAAGTTACTTTCCTCTTATAACCTTATTAACAAGGTTAGCCCATAAATCCAACCATCCCTTGTTGCCAGCAACAAGAAACAAACATATATAGGCATTAGTAGTTAAAACAGTTATTTGTTGATGCAAGGAAATGCAGTTCCCATGAAGGACATCCTCTTAACGAATCGACCTTTCATTCTAGGCCTTTTCTCTGCCTTCAGTTTCCTCACCTCGTATCTTATCTTCTTTGAAAATAATCTTGTCCTTCGCTTCTCCTTGTACCTTAATACTCTTGCTTCTCTTCCTCCATTGCCACCTCCTGTGTGTCCTCCCAGGACCCCATATGGGTGGTGATGAGCATTAGGGCATGTACCCTATAACATCACAAATAGAAAGATAACTAATTATATAGATCAATTAAAACTTCTAATCAATTTTGCACAGCCATTTTATTAAAGACTATATTGATGCACTACAATGACGTTCAAATTAGCTAAGCATGCTTGAGAGAAAGACAAGTAGTGTATATATACCATGTAGTGAGGCCAGCAATCATCAGGATTGAGCTCTGGTCGGCTTCCTGTAGTCCATGGAGAGCCATGGCTGGCCCAGGCAGTGATAACTGCTTCATAATCTAGCCTCAAAGATACGTTTCTTCCCATTTCTTTCGTGTTTCCACTATTCATCATGGTCGTGTCAGTCACAGATGGTACTGCCTTCTCCTCCTCTTCCTCATCTCCAGTTATCGGTGACTCGTAATTGAAATTCCAATCAAATGGTTCTCTTGCTATGTCGAAAGCTTGATCGAAATGGCAATCTGTGAATGCTTCAAGTTCTTGTTCATCCTTGACCTTCACTACTTTGTCCTCAAAACAAAACTTGTCATCATCTTCCTCTTTATAATCTAACAACCCAAAATCCTTGATATCAGGAGAATTGTCCTCAAGTCCTCTTCCAAGTAGGTTCTTAACATCCGCAGCAAACTCAGTAAGATCCATATCTGAAGGTACAAACGCAGGTAAATTATCCAGGTCACATGTGGTTCCTTCCTGTCCACAACCATCAAAAACCATATTTCCCTCTTCGTTCCCCATGGCTATTTCGTTTCCTTCACATGCTATCATATCATCAGTGCATAGTTCTGCAGCAAAATGATCAAACACAGGAACCCTATACAGCAACTGATCTTCATCTTCGTCGACAACAGTATTACCCTCTTCTTCACTGTCAATCTCGGGAACAAGAGGAAGAGAATTCATTAAGATTTTCTCTTCATCTTTAAGTTGTTGATGTGCTAATAAAGACTTCTTGTTGTTGTGCCTTGGGGTTCTTGCCTTTTTAGTGAACCCTTGAAGCCAAGGGGGAGAATCCACACTGTTTATCGAACCACTTGTCATAGAAGAAGCAGTTTCGAGCCGGACCCTTTCATGCCTGCTGGCTAACTGGTTGGCGGAATGGACTGATTCATCACAGGCCTGGCAAAGAAAAGCGTCATCAGAAGCGCAGAACCACCGAGCTCTCTTGCGGGAACAACCATCGCAAGGTCGAGCAGTCTTGCCTGCCAGGGCTTTTGCTGCTTTCCTTTCAGTAATCATTGAAGAGATTTTTGTGTAGAAATCGAATTAGCCAAAGGGAGGATTGAAGAGCTAACGAAAAGTCAAGGTGACCGTTAAAAAGAGTAATAGGGTGTCTTGTATAAAATTTGGGGGGCCATTTGATACAATTATTGATTAGAGAGAGAAGTGTCGTTTTAGGATTCTGACCCACAATTGTGCTTTTACTCGTTGCACTAGGTTGCTCGCACTTTTGGTAGGTTTCTACAGAGGCTTGATTGCGCGTTTTGGGACCCAAGAATTGCTCTTATCTCAGTGTTGATTGGCTAAAATTTTGAAGATAATCCCAATCCCTGGAATCTCATTGGTTGCCAGTCGAATGTAGGGATTCCTAGTGGAACCTCGAGGGATAATCAAGGGTCCCTTCTCTCTCTTTCTGAGTCAATGAAACTTGAGTAAGACCCTTTTGTCACTGTTTCACTATATTTGAATAATTCCCGATAAAATTTAAAGCTCTTGCTTGCGGTCCCCTTGGGTAGCTTTCAACTCTCTCTATTGTGGTTGCCTTCAACTCTCTCTCATTCTCTCTCTCATCTAGAGCATTAATCTTCTCTAGTTGATGCATGGCATGACTTGAACTTGGGGCTTCACTTGGGCACAGTTTAGCTATACAGGAGTTTTACCTGTATAATGTTTCAAGTGCATCTGAGCCTTGAATTTTAGGGTCCCAATAGAAAACAATTTGCACCTCAATTTGGTTTCAAATTAATAATTTTAAATAGAATCAGATAATAATTAATGGACTATATCACTATAAAGGTTAATAATTTCAAAATCGATTTTTCTAATGAGTGCAACATTACGCATGTTAAACTTCATTAAATATATTTATTTACTATTATTTTTGCATTAGTAACGTAAGAAGTTATATTTTCTATATCTTGTTTCACTTGTAATATTACAACTTTTTATGTAATATTGATAATTATTAATAAATAAATAAGGAGACTTATCCATTCCCTTGACCTTAATTAAAAGTAAATGAAGATCAATCAATAATTGGTACATAAGGTACAACAACACATATTTAAGTGGATAGAAAACCTGAAACCTTTAATGGGCTATTTTGTAGTGAGGAAGAGGTAGAGGAACATAGTAAAGAAAAAGAAAAAAAAAAAAGTAAATTCCCTTATTTTGTTGGAAGGAAAAAGGAAGAATGAACAATTAAAAGTTCAATTCCCCTATTCTGTAAGAAGGAAAAAGAAAAAAAAAATTGTAAAGATTTGTGCGGAAAATGCTCTTGAGTGTTTTGAGCCATTTTGTTTTCCACCTAAGTTAGGTAAAAAAAGTGGAAAACAATGTTAATTTTTCTATTTTCCCTCCATGAATTTTTTCCTCCTCAATTAGTTATTTTTAATAGAATTTTATTTATTCAATATGTGCATAATAGAAAAGATACAGTAATTTTCTCTCCTCATTTTCTTTCCATCAAAACATGGAAAATAAGCAAATCTTTTCATTTTCTTTCCTTTCCTTATGGAAATTATTATTTTCCTTTACATAGAATTTAACTTTCCTTATAATTTCACTCGCTTTCTGTGAAAAATACTTTTTGAAAAAATAGATTATTTTCTGTTGTTTGATATGACATGAAAATCAATTGAAATATAATTATATTCATTGTCAAAAATTAAGTGAAAAAGGGAAAAAAAGAAAAAATTAAAGACACTAATTAATTAGTTGCTAGTTCTGATGATCCAAAAGCCTAAGTGAGCCTACAACCAAAAGAAAAGGATCAATGATAGTCAAGTAAGCATTGGGAATAATGATTTCCCAATCTTGAAACAGAAAATCATTTTTCCAAACTTGAGGAGCATTTTCCCATAAACGGGAAAATGATTTCCCTCCAGTGTTTTTATTTTGTGCTCCAAATAACAAAAAACATGAAAAATATTTTTCAGAAAAATATTTTTTATAAAATAAACGGAGTCTTAATTATAAAATTAGTATGAAAGATTACTATAATGTAATTTTTAGTAAGAGGTGAGGTGATTTTAATTTATACTGAATTAAATTGCAGGCCTAGTTGGTGCGACAAGGGTTATTCAAGGCATTTGAGAAAAGATATGCTTTTACCGGTAAGCATATATAGAAGATCCTAACAAAGGAGAAATTTCAGAGCGAGTGCATAGTGCGATCCCATTATGCTGGGCTAAATAGGGGTTAATAAAAATTGCGAAGGAAAAGACATTAACTGAATTAGGTCCAAATTATAGTCTTTTTATATTATCAAATCTCTAACTAACCGGTTGTATATAAAACAACGATTACATGTCTCTAAATGAAAAAAAGGTACATCCATAATATATATATATATATATATATATAGAGAGAGAGAGAGAGAGAGAGAGAGAGAGAGAGAGAGAGAGAGAGAGAGAGAATAATTCAATAGAATTATTCTAGGGTTAAAAAATATTGATATAAAAGTTGAAGATGAGGACTAGGCTATTATTCTTTGGTGGTGTTCTTTACCTCCCTCGTATGATCATTTTATTGATATCATATGATGTATGAGAGAGACAGTCTCTCATTCGAGGATGTCAAGATAACTTTGAACTCAAAAAAATTTTAAGTGACATTTGTATTAGAGTCATATTAAGGATCAAGCAGAGGGTTTGATTTGTAAGAGGTAGAAAAAGAGAAAAGGGATCCAACTGTAGAGGCAAGTTCCAAATCAAAATCTAGGTCCTAAAAAGGCTAATACTTTGAATGTCATGAGGAGGGAAGATAGATTTTTTGAAGAGCAAAAATAAAGGAAAGCATAAAGCACGAGAATCCATTGATATTGTAAACGTATAAAGCATAAAGTACAAGAATCCATTGATATTGTAAATGTTATAAGTGAAGATGGGTGTTATGATGATATTAAAAATATTCTAACACTACTTATCAATAGCTTGGAAAAAGAGTGGATTCTTGATTATGCTTACACTTTTCACATGACTCTAGATAAAGATTTGTTTTCCATGCACAAAATAATTAATGGAGTTGTAGTTTTATAAGAGAACAACAAGGGATTTTCGGTTATTAGTGTGGGTATGTTATTAGAGTCAAATTATATGATGGTATAGCATGTTATAAATTAGAGATTCGGCATGTTTCAAAGCTGAAGAAAAATCTTATTTCTTTGAGTCTTTTAGATTCTCATGATAATCTATATTCAACTGAAGGTGGTGTCCTAAAAATATCAAAAGATGCACTTGTCATGATGAAAGGGAACCAAATAAAAAGCTAGCACTATTGTTGATAGTTTTGATACATCCTCCTCAACTTATATATAAAAAATATTGATTGCTAAAACTTAAAATTATATTCTTGTTTAGAATCTAGAATTTCACAAGAATTTAATTCATTTTTTTTTGTCAATTTTCATGTTTAAAATGAGAATTTAATTCTTTCTAATTTTAAAAAAATATATTTAAAAAAAATAAAAAAAAATCAAATATGAATGTGTGAGGACTTAATTAAATTCTTTTTTTTATAAATAATTTATTTAAAAAAAAAAGTCCATATTAAACCATGAAAAATGATTCACTTACGAATTAACATGTTTTTTTAATTAATTTTGTTTAAATTTTGTAATTTTGTAAGCTACAACTAAGATGGTTATCCTGACAATTCAGCTTTCTTATCTGATTGAAAAACAGCCTGGGCAAGAGCCACAGTTGGTGACACAAAATATTTGGCCTGTCATAGGATATTAATTTAGAGACAGTGTTCCTGAGAGAGATAGATCGATCCAGGACATATATTTTTGTTTTCCATCTATAGATTGAAAGAGAGGATACATCTGAGAAAATAAGCAAGCATGATTTTGATTATCTAAAATCTAGCACAACTGATGGAATGGTTACCTAATCATCCTTGAACACCTGTGTGTCCCCTACTCCATCAGATTAGATATTTGGGTTTTACTACTTCATTCTTTTTTATCTTTTGCTGCTCATTGGAGTAGAGAGGGACCAATGCGCAAAATTCAGCACCTGAAATCAACTGCTCCAACATCTGGCTCTGCCTTTGCCTCTACATTACTCTCTTGGTAACCATGATCTGTCTATTCTCCACATTGTGATGTCTTAGTTTGGCTTTATATTTTTAGTTTGGCTTTATATTTTTACTCATTTTTTTTTTCAATAACTAAAACTCATTAATAAGAAGAAATCTTGGCTCAATTTTTTAGCTTTCTTTTCACTCCAAACATGTAATGTTATGGCTACACACCACTTTCTCGAGAAATTATTTCATATAATCATTATGTGCATACAGATAAATTTTAATAGTTCATTATAGATTTATAAATAATAAAAAAAAATATTATTATTGTTGCTTACATTTTATTTGATTATATTTTGAAATAAATTCTAGGTCGTTTTCATGCAAGAGATAAGATGTACAGAAAACGTGCCTTCTTGCCATTGGATACTCTGGCACTAATTCGACGGTGACTGCTCGTGTTTTCATGGCCAGTAAGTGTATTAACTTGTACTGCAAAATATCTACTGAGCCTTATTTTTTTTCTTATTTAATTTTAATTGAAAATTTAAATTTTAGATTTTATAAATTTGAAAATAATTTAGTATTATTAAATTAAAATTTATTCTTAATTTATTAAATTATTATTCTATATTTAATTTATTATATATTAATTATAATTAAATAGATAAAAATATGATAAGTAATGAAAAGGAAAAGGTTGGTTGGGTTATAAACAAAATGTCATTATTTTATCTCTTATTAATGTGATATTTTACTCAGTTTTAAAATTTAGCAATTTTAAGTATGACTTTAATGAAATTTATCTTTACTTTTTTTTTTAATAATAAAGTTGGGATAACTAAAAAATAATTAATACTCCAATGTTCAAGATTGTAACATATTTACTAATAAAAAAAATGAAAATTTTATCAAATTTTAAATTATAGTCATAATTCTCAATAATAATTTAAAAAGTTCATAACATTTTCCATCTCTTTGACTATATATATATATATATATATATCCAAGCGAATTAATTAATTAATCTTAAAACTCTACTCAAAGAAAAAAGAAACTTCAAAACTACTAGAAATTCTCCTTCACAGCAAATATGATAATACAACAAACTCAGAAAACTAAAATAAATATCTAAATTTAAAAAATTATGCAAACATTCAAAAAAAATTTATTATATTCTAATTACATGTATTTAGGTAAATAATATATATTTTTATTTATCAATAATATCTTTCATTTTATCTAAGCAGAATTTGAAATATTTATCTTATTTGGGGTAATACTTTTGCCCATAAATTTTCATTATTTATAATTTTTAAAAAAATTAAATTAATCCTAATAATGAAAAAATTAAAATTTTTTAACTTTTTACTGTTATACTCGATTCATTTAAATATTTATTATTTTTTATCGGTAGTGAAAATTGAAATAGATCAACGTACAAAATCATGATATGTCAATTAACTGAAAGAAATATTATGGTTAAAATTATCTTTTTCTACCATTAAATCTTTAAATTACATAGTATTGCTAAATATTTTTTGAAATAAGATTTATGATAAGATAAGGATTTTAATATATTAATTATAATTTATTGCAAATTAAAAAATTATAAGAATAATTTAATTAGTTCATAAATTATTTTATTTATATTTTTATATTTATTACTTATTTATTAGGAAAAAAATTAAGACTATAAGTAAGTGTAAAGTTTGATTAATGAGATGGATTTTATAATATTTTTTATTCTTTTATATATATACTTTTGTATAATATAAATTAAAAATTTCAAAATTGAATTATTTAAAATAAGTTTAAATATATTAACGAAATCTTTAATTATAGAATTTAAAAATATATTATTATAATTATATATTATATATTAATTTTATTTTTTTAATATAATTTTTATGTTAAATACTTATGCATTTAAATAAGTAGATAATATAAAAAACTTATTTAAAAAGAAAATTTTTAAATAAAATTTTGGAATGAGTAAACATGTAAATTTGATATTATTATATTTTAATAAAAAATTAAATTTTATTTTAAGATTAATTATCCGAATCTAAATATTTCTTAATAGTATCTTTTATTTTTTTAATAAATTTATAATTACAATATTTTATTAAAGTAAAAAAAAAATTAATTGAACATAGGACAAATAATTAGAAAAAAAAAAGCTCAACAACTTTTCTTTAATTTTATTTGAATTTTTAATTTATTAATTTTATCAAGATTATAAAATTAGTGTTAGTTCTGTTTATCCTAAATTAGTCAAAATTTAAATGACATTCTAATAATTTTTATTAAAGCTTCCAATAAAACTATTTTTACTTTATCATAGATTAAAATAATTTGGGAATATAATAATATTTTATTTTTATTTTTACTTTTAATAAAAATAAAATATATAAAAAATTATTTATACATAAAAATAAATTCTAAGTTTAGTTAAAATTATATTTTTATTGATATCAATAATGTTATTAGAAAAATAGTTATAAATTTGTAATCAGTATTTTTTATATTTAAATTGAATTAAAAATTCAAATTCTCAATTTTAATATTTAGTTAAAATTTGTCCGCTATTAATATTTTATAAAAAAAGTAATAAAAAATTTATAAAAAATAAAATAATTGTCATTGAAGAAATTAGAATTTATATCTGTTTTTATAAAAGTAAATTTTTTTATTTAATTAAATAATTAATCTTTTAAAAATAATTTTATAATTATGTTAGGGATATTTTTGTTTTTCCTATTATTTTCCCTCCTTTCCACTTTTATACATATAAACAATTAAAAAAAATTAATAGAAGTGAGATTCAATGTTAAGGTTTTATTAATTTTATTTTAATAAATTAAATAATTTTAATTGATTAATAATTATTATAAGGTTAAGCTTATAGAATTACTATATTAAGAATGATAATAAGATTTTTAGTATAATTAAAATTATTATTAAAATAATATTAAAATTTTAATTTATTTTAAATATAATAATATTTAAAATTGAAATTATTTATAAATTTAGCAACAAATTTACCATTACTACAAATTATTAGCGATAAATTAAGATGCATAGCCTCTTGTTAAATGTTAAATATCGGTGATAATTTGCTGTCGCAAAAGTCAATAGCGACTATTCAAAATGGATTAGCAACAAATTGTAGTCACTAAAATATTTATTTAACCATAAACTCATATATATATATACATATATACATATATATATGGCTATAAATACATTTTTATTAATATTTTAATAAATAATGTAAATTATGAAGTATTTGACAATTCTATTGTTACTTTACTTTCCACTTTTCTATATATATATATGAACGACGTGGCTATTTAATTAAAATTTATATGTCTTTCACTAACTAATTCAATAACTCACCAAAATAGACAATACTAGATAAGTAAATATCTTGATTATATTTCACAAGAAAAGGCAAAAGACAAGTTCCACAAGGAATGAAATACACCGTTTAGGGTGAGTAATACTCAGTTCTCCAAAACTAGAAATATTGAAATTCTGGTTATTCCTTGGATTAGATTTAGAACCATCAATCCCAACTGTTGGATAAGGAGCTGAAGATGGTGATAACAATGGAGGTAATGCTACAGATGGGCACATAGGATTAAATGAGGGAGAATCCAGTGGAGGTATTGCATTATTGTAATTACTTTGATTATTACCTGTTCATAGATACATAACCAAATGTTAATACAGTTGTTAACAAAGAGAAATTAAAAAAAAAATCACCCATTGAAAGTAATTTAATATAGATTTTTTATTGTCTAAAACAAGTCTATATCTTCAATATGAACCGAATTAATGATTTTTCGAATTTAAAATTTTAATTTAAAAATTTTTATTATATGTAGAAAAAATGAGTTGAGTCTAATTCAATCCCAAACCGATGTGGGATAGCAAACCTCTTTCACTCCACCTCTCTCTTATCCAAGCATACGTATTTGTAAGGTTGACGGGCTCTGATACCATATAAATAAAATGGAGCAAACTTAACTCAATTCAAAAGTTAGCTTAAAGGAGGGATTACCCAAATCATTATACTTAGCATAATTTTCTTATCTCAATCCGATGTGATCAACATTTTATTCTAAAAATTTTTCTATCAATCAAGAGAGATAAAATGCTGCAATATCATCGATTGGATTTATTGGACCTAATAAAAATTTCCATACATATATACCTGGACATTGAACGCTTGAGGAATTTAACAAACTGCAATAATATAAGATGTAAAATAGATTAAAAGAAATGCTTATACATATGAAAGAAATTGTTGTAATTAATAAAATAAAAATAAATAAAAAAAGGAGATAGTATTATTAAAAGTTACCTTCTGAAAATTTTGAGGCCATAATGCCCACGGTAAACACAAGCACTTGCACTGCAACCTTTTGCAGTATGGATCACATGTATGTCCCCTATGAAAAGATGAGAGTCTTTGCATTGTAAATGAGAACATGAGACCCCAATGCCAGATGCTAAATACTGCAAGCTACCACTTAAATCAACAGGGTTAATATTATTGATCATATATATGCTTAATTAATCATGATTAGGGATAGATTAATAGAATGATTAGTTAGTTAATTAATTAATTACCTGAGATTGCTTGGCAAGCAAATGCATTTGATGCAGTCGTTGGCAGTTAGAGCATAAGAACCATTTGGAACTATTAGACTCTCGTTGTGCCAGTTCAGATTTGCAGATGAACACGCTGCACTTCCATTAACAAGGAGGCTAAGGGATCCAAGTTCAGAATAAAATTAAAGTATTAAGTTGGAGTGTTAATCACAGTCAAAATCTATAAATTAATTAAAGCTGGTTAAAATTAAAAGTTATTATTTTTCCTTTTATAAATTTCCAGGACAAAAAAAGGTTAGGTACCAGGTAACTTTCAACATTAATGGCATAGTGACAACACAAAATTACAAACTAATGGTAAATTAAAAAAAAAAAAAAAAAAAAAAAAAAAAAAACTCTTGTTAAAAAATTTTGTCCTTTTATATTTAAATAATATTAATAAAATTTGAAACCTCAAACGTTTAGGTTGAGTTCTTAATAATCTCACTTTCTTTTATAATTAATTTCTATTAGAACTTAAATTCAAGAATTTATACGAATTTTCTAAAAGGTCATTTTTGATAGAATTGATGCGAAGCCGATGAAAACAAAAAAAAATTCAATTCAATTAGATATGTATTCCCACTCCTGGTGGATGTACATATCTTCATCTTCTCTGGGTAAATGTATGTTTTGGCTTCCTTCGATCATTAGTTAAAGCATACACATCAGAAAGTAATTCATGGGGGACCATATCTCTCTCTGATAGAGACCACAGAGATAATCATTGGCTTCATAAACATGGCCTCTCTCTGGCTATTCCTTTGTCAGGTATTGCATATGGGGAAACATGGACTCGTTTGTGAACTGTGATCGAACATACTCTGCGAAAAATCTATCCCTTAATTTCACCTCTAACCAAGTTATGATCATTCAGGTTTTCTACTTAACCCTTTCATATCATGAAGTTTTGGTCAATAATTCATATATTTATTTTAATTAAATCGTAATACCGAGTTAAATTTTATTGCTAATAATTCATATATTTATTTTAACATCATAATTATATATTTAAAATAAATATAAATTATTAATAAGTTTTAATTTTATAATAGTACGAGTTAAATAATAATAATAATAATAATAATAATAATAATAATAATAATAATAATAATAGTGTGAAATGACCCACGAACATGAAATTGGAATAGCAAAAATGTCACCAGCATCAATCACTGGTTGGCCAAGTCCATTAACAGCCTCCAAGTCTGCAACAGGGTTTTCTACCAAAGGGGTGGAGGCAACAAAAAAAATATATCAAAAAAGGGAGTATTTGAATTTAATTACTAAAAGATTGTGAATTATATTGAGGTAAAAGATATGATAGTGGGATGCTAATTATAATAATATTTTAAGGGTCTAGACGTTATTATAAATAACATATAAATTTTAAAAATTAAAAGGAAAGTTGGACGCTGCTTAGCGTGCTTTCATTTTAATATTTTAGTTATTTTATTTTATATTTTAAATAAAATATAAATATTATTTTAATAATTAATATTATATATTATAATATTTTTTTGTTATAAAAAATTATTTTTTTAATTTAAAATTAAATTAAATAAAAATAAAGAAAAATTAAAATATAAAAATTTATTAAAATAAAATAATTAAAAAATTAAAAAAAATTAGATGCTACTAAGTAGCGTGCGTTTTTATTTTAATTTTTTAATTATTTTATTTTATTTATTAATTAAATAAAATATAAATATTATTTTAATAAAAATATTATAATAATTAATATTATAAATTATAATATTTTTATTATAAAAAATTATTTTTTTAATTTAAAATTAAATTAAATAAAAATAAAGAAAAATTAAAATATAAAAATTTATTAAAATAAAATAATTAAAAAATTAAAAAAAATTAGATGCTACTAAGTAGCGTGCGGTTTTTATTTTAATTTTTTAATTATTTTATTTTATTTATTAATTAAATAAAATATAAATATTATTTTAATAAAAATATTATAATAATTAATATTATAAATTATAATATTTTTATTATAAAAAATTATTTTTTAATTTAAAATTAAATTAAATTTTAATTAAAGAAAAATTAAAATATAAAATGAAAACTCTAGCGTTATAGAAACGTTTTAAAATTAAATTAAATTCTAATTAAATAAAAAAATTAAAATATAAAATGACAATTATAAAAAAAAATTATTTAATTAAAATTTAATTTAATTTTAAATTAAAAAATAATTTTTTATAATAAAATTATTATGATATACAATATTAATTATTATAATATTTTTATTAAAATAATATTTATATTTTATTTAAAATATAAAATAAAATAATTAAAAAATTAAAACTAAGTTAGACGCTACTAAGTAGTGTCTGACTTTTATTTTATATTTTAATATTTTATTTAATTAAATTTAATTTTAAATTAAAAAATAATTTTTTATAATAAAAATATTATAATTTATAATATTAATTATTATAATATTTTTATTAAAATAATATTTATATTTTATTTAAAATATAAAATGAAATAATTAAAAATTTGAAACTAAAACCGGATGTTACTATAAGTAGCGTCTATGTTTTTTTTTAATTTTTTTAATTATTTTATTTTAATAAATTTTTATATTTTAATTTTTCTTTATTTTTATTTAATTTAATTTTAAATTAAAAAATAATTTTTTATAATAAAAATATTATAATATATAATATTAATTATTATAATATTATTTATTAAAATAATATTTATATTTTATTTAAAATATAAAATAAAATAATTAAAAAATTAAAATAAAAGTTAGACGCTATTATAAGTAACGTCTACGTGGGGGTGAGGCGTGAGGGGAAATATCATCCATTAAAATTATATAAAATGCACCAGGTAATGCCAAGGAAAGATGGTGGAGTCACAATGGTCTCACTTAAGTACCACCTCATTAGACAGCATTTCCTAGACATGCACTTCATACAATCCTAATAGAATCAAACCACTCGTAAGTACCGTCTTCCCATAACACTACCACGGTACTAAGGATTTATGCCACGAAGGCATAGATAGATAGGAGTCGCCACCCGGGTAATAACCGGGATATATTTAGTGTTTCATCCGAGGGTCATGGATGGCAACTTACTCCTTGCAGAGTTTCCACAACCGTCATTACCATAGCCCAATGTCTAGGATCGGGATAGTTGGTACGTAAGGGGAAGGTGTTAGGCACCCCTTACGCCTGGTCTAACCTCGTTAATTTGAGTGCCAGTCATCTACTAATGTTTATAGAAGTCTTGTTTATTATTCATTTATTAAACTTTATCCTAAAAATGTAATTCTAATCCTACACATGCAAGTGATTCACAAAAGGATTGTTGTTTACACACAATTTTCATGCACAAGAAATTCCTATCTATGGGGTTACTAATTATTTAAATGATATTTACCAGATGACTAAAATTAATTTATTATTGAGAATTTAATTTACAAACAAATTCAATTTCAAATAACCCAATGTTTCTATTTAAATTAATTAATTAATTTTCACCAAGTTACCCTAAGGATAATTGAACTAAGTTAATTATGTACATGTGTAATTTATTCTAATATCACATAAGGCCCAAACAATCACAACCTAATAAAGATTTCTAACATGTAAATTTATTTTACAATTACCAAATATTAAATTAAATTTATTTACATGCCAATGTTAGTTTAATTTACAAACAAGATTAATTTTAATTTACAAAGTATTTATTTAAATTAATTATATGCAAAAGTCAGTTAAATTAAAAACAAAGTTAATTTTAATTTACCAAATAAAAGTTCTATTATTACTACAATTTCATGCCAATGGTTATTCGATAAGTTTAGAGTTACTTACCTGTTGGTAAATGCAGTTGCCATTGGGGCAAGCTACCCTTAAAAAAGGGTCTTCTCTTCTAGTATGGCAATGATATCTCTGGCTTACTCTCGTTTAGCTCCATATAAGCTCCGCGTAAATGCTCTCTTTGGTACTTACCTTAGGACTACTTACCAATTTTTGTTTGTAATAAAAAATAAAGAAAACAAAGAAAAATAATAAAAGTACGAGAGACAGAAACTAAACATGTGCAGAGTTGTGTATCCCCTCAAATTAAACATGATTACATGATCTATATGAACATATAAAATAAATTGAAGACAAAGAGCATAAAATTAAAATATTGTGTGGCATAGATCTTGAAAAGAAAACAATAAAAACTGACCTTCCAGAAGTCTTGTATGAAAATCTTCTTGAAGAAAAGAAAAAATAAGGAAGAACTCAAAGAGTCTTGAATATCTCTAAATTTCTTATAACTCTGAATTTTCTCTTCCTCTTTCCTCCCATCATTCCCACCTTCCCTTCTCTAGTAGGGTATTTGTAGGGTTTTGGGAGAGAGGTGTGATAGGGTTTGGAGTATAAAGTTTAGATGACTTAAACAACTACGATTGCAGAATTCGAATAAGACTGGGATATGGGTGAGGTGTTTCAACCAATAAGAAGACAAGAAAAAATGGAAGGAACCAGGAAGAGGTGTGGTAGGGTTTGGAGTCTTAGGGTGATAGAGTTTAGATGACTTAAACAACTACGATTGCAGAATTCGAATAAGACTGGGACATGAGTGAGGTGTTTCAACCAATAGGAAGACAGGAAAAAATGGAAGGCACCAATAGGGAGTGAGGAAGAGAGTGGGGCCAAGGAGGAGAGAGATATTTTGTTATTTTAATTTTTAGAAAATAATTAAATGGGTCCTATTTTAAATTCCTAACTAGGCTTTCTTAGGCCCATAGAGCCCAATTAAACTTAGTTAGATTCATTTAAGAACTACCCATATTAAATTTAAACAAAACAAAATTTTATTTAAATTTTATTAAATTAATTTCCCTAAAACTTTATTATTATTTTTATTTTTTCAAGATCATGCCACGGAATTAATAATTCAGCTCCATGCCTCCAATTACATCTTACAGTCATATAATTTTTCATCATCGGGTTTCACACGGCCTCAATGCACATACTCATCACAAAATAAGGGTCTACAGTCTAAACTTTCTTTTTAATTTTTAAAATTTAGATACGATTTATAATAGCACCCGAAATGCTATTATAATTAGCGTCCCACCGTCTCTTTCCCTTTTAATAATTAAATTCAAACACACCCTTTTTTTTTTGCATATTTTTTTTATTCCAACGCTTTAGTAAAAAACCCTCTGCAACAGCAGTGCCAAACTCCATTGCTAAGCCGCCCAAGCTCTCCCCTCTCTGCACCACATATGACATATACACTGCAGGAACACCATTATCACTGTTGTTGAAGCACGTGCAAGGCAAAGGTATTACCAGTGGCTGCCCATTCATCAGCGGGTTCTTTGCATTAATACCATTAGTGCTACGAATTTGCTCTCCACTAACTAGTCCTCCAAATCCCTCTGATATAGAATCGACGGTGTCAGCTGGCCGGACAATGTAAGTGGTCGATCTAGACCGTCGGATGCCATCCACACATGGACAAGAAATGGGCATTTTAAGGAGAGATTTGGCATGAAAAATTAGGTTATGAAGGGATGGTGTTGTTCGGTTGATAGAGTTTGCTGCTAAGATATCAGAAACGCTTACTTGGAAGCGAAAGGCAATCTCAGAAAGCTGAGAATCAAAAGGTAGAATATATGAGAGAAGAGAAGGGCAAGAATCTGAAGAGCTGCATGGTTCGATCATAGATTTTGCATGTGTAGCATTAGGGAAAATAATAATCAGTAGTATAGAAAGCAGAAACTGTGCTTGATTTTTCTTTTTTCTTTTTCTTTTTCCTTCAAAATTCTAATTAAGTTCTACAAGCTAAAGACATTTTGAACAGAAACTGTAGCTAGCTAGTTGTCATGTTAGCCATATTGATCATTTTTGCATTTGAGTTGTTAGGTGAGGTTGTCTTTAATGGCATGGGCTTATATGCCATGAGTTTGAATGAATGGATTCAACTAATTTTTTTTCTTAAGGTTGCCAACAGGGCGTTTGGTTCCGGTTCAGTTCGAGATTTGTCTAGGAATCAAAGCCAAACCAAAATTTTAATACGGTTCCGATTTGATTCTTCATTGTTTTAGTTCTGGTTCTATACAGTTTTCGGTTCTTCGGTTCAGTACGATTCCAGTTCGGTTCTCAGTTCTTAAAATAATTTTATGTAATTATGTTTTAAAAAAGTCACACTTGAATTGGCATTTAAGTTTTGAATTGAGTTATTAATACATAATATATCATATAATATATCTTTTAGCTATACCTAAATTATATAATATTTAATTATAAAGTCCATATATAATTTAGAATTAAATATATTATATAATATAATAGTATAAGTATATTATATAATATACATTTTAACTATTTATTAATCATATAATATTTAACTATAAGATACAAATATAATTAAGAGTTTATATGTATATATATATATATATATATATATATATATATATATATATATATAATATTATAAAATAATTTAATATATTTATAACTAAAATTATTAAGAAAATAAAAAAAAATAAATATAATATTAAATTATATTTAGTTCATAATTATATATACATATATAAATATATCTAATTATATTAAAAGTATATAATATAAAAAAAAATAGAAAAATATATGTATAAATTCAGTTCTTAGTTCAATTCTGATTCGGTTCTTAGTAAAGAATCATAATCGAATCAAAGTATCAAAATAAATTCAGTTCGATATGATTCCTATTAACTCGATACGATTCCTATTAGTTCGATATGATTTTTCAGTTCAGTTCGCTGCCCCAAGAACCGTGCACAACCTTAGTTGCCAATCAGATTACAGCTGAATACTAGAAAGAAGCTAACACTTTTAAATAAAATTGAATTAATTTAATTTTATTTAATTTATCAAAATTATAATAATGAAATTAATTTATAATTTTTCGAAAATATTTGAGAAGAGATTATTAATTTACTCTACTGTATCCAAACCTATAAGTCCCTCTAAAACAATTTATTTTTAATTAAGGAGTTTTAATTTAATAATATTTAAATCGTTTTCAGCAGGATTGTAATATCTTAAATTCAAATCTCTATCAGAATCTATAAATAGAACTCTCCACATAATTTAAAGAATAGAACTCTTGTAATTAAAAAATTTTCTGCAAAGACATATCTTGAAATTTCACTCGACATAATTTATTTACACATGAAATTTTTAACAAAAATATAATGTATATAGCAAAATAATAAAAAAAAATACTTTTTCAATTATCACATGGAAAATTTTATCTTGTTAAGGTTGGGATGTCATAAAAGTCTGCAAAATGAAGCTAAAAATACTATACATGAAACCTCATGTTTTAATTTTGGAATAATGCATTACATATGGGCCAAGCCTTAAGATTTCTCAAATTTAGGGCCATTGAAATAATTTTGGACTGATTTAGAATTAGTAAATTGGTGTCATCTCAATGAGGCACATGTTTGCTTAAAATCTCCTAGTTTTTTCTGGCAAAGCCAAAAGATTATATGGTAAGGTGTACTTTTCTTATTGTTTCTCCATAAAATTCATAGTTATCATAAATGGTCTTTGTGTGTATAAATTTTGCTTTATTATCATGATCCTTTGTATGCTACGAAAGTTGGAGATAGAGGCAAAGGATCGGATTTTTACGGGTACCCGATCCGTCCGAATTCTAATAAGATGGATTTGGATAGTATATAATTAGATTTGGAATAAGTTTGAGATTAAAATTTAATACCCGAAATGAATTCAAGTCGGGTTCAAACTTTACATGTTAAGTATCTATTATCCAAATCCGTTTATATAAATATTTAATTAAATATAAAATATATGTTTTTTATAATAATATTTATAAATTTTTATATATTTTATTTTATATAAAATAAAATTAAAATATTTTATGGAATTGCTAAAATTTTAAAATATAAATTATTAAAAAATTAATTTTATGTAATATACAAAATTAAATGGGTTTGAGTATTTTCTAGGTAATAATAATTAGATTTGAGATGGATTTGGGTAATTGAGAATAAATTTTAATCGAATTCGAGATAGATTCAGGTTTTAGAAATATTAATCAAATTCGGGTTCAGGTTTTGTCATACCTTACCTCTCCGTAAGGCATAACATGATCCCTTAGCATATCTAATAAATTATCGTACTTTATCTATCGGTAACTCATTGAATATACTACAAGGGATTTTAAAATAATTTACGATTATTTTTATAGTAGTGGGAACGTTGAATATTTATTAAAAATCCTTTAATTAAAATTTTGGTCGTGGATCAAATCGTCAATTAAACTCTGGTGTTATGAAAAAATTTTAAAATTTCGACAGAGTACCGACTGCATTTTAAGAAAATAATTCTTCAAAACCTACAAAGAAAAGCACTCCTAATATTTTTACTCAACCACAACTCCAATACAAATCATTTTCATCTCCCAATTCAACACAATCAAATCAATTCAATTTTCAAGCCATACTTTTCATAAGGAAAACCATACATGGATTTCAAAACTCAGGAAGAAATTTGAATATCATACTCATTAGGGTAATAAAATTAATATTACAACAATATACAGATAAATAAAATCTCAAATTAATATTACAATAATTTCCATTTCATTGCATACCAAAATATGATTACAAAAGTTCTTGTACAACTGCTCAAAAAAAATTCATACATATTATTACATGAATACATCAAAATTTAATGTACAAGGGTATACCTATGATATACTTGGAGCTAGTCTCAAAGTATCTTCAGGGAACCTTACTCAGCTGCTCTATGTTCCTTTCACCTGAGACAGCATACAAAGCTATCGCTGAGTGGTGAACTCAGTGGTGCACAACTATAATTTAAAACATAGTACCATATACCTTAGCAAAATTACAGCAAAGAATTTAGAAATCTGGATATTATCAAATTCAAAAAAAATCAAAATATTCGTTGCAAATAATATAAATCATTTGTTAAAATGACTTTGATAAAAAAATTCAATTTATAAAATCACAACTGGACATTTAAAGTAATTTCAGCAATTTATGAAAATAAAGATTAATTTCAATAAAATCAATTATGCATAAATCCCATTTGAAATCAAAATTTTTTACTATTCAAAAACCATTCTTTATCTCACTAAATATGCAAGACTAATCCGTAAGGGCCATCTTCAGGGCGATTCTAACTCCCTATGGTCGGGAAGATCGAATCAGGATTCTAACTTCCTATAGTCAGGGAGATCAAATCATCGTGCACATTACACACCACAGATTGCAACTTCCGAAAGGGCCAATAAAAAACTTAGATCTTACCTCTAATAATAGGAGAATCTAAGCATGTGCACGTACTATGGTAATCAAAACAAAGCTAACTCCATTGTCTCCTCAACAAATAAGAGAGACGGGTAATAACCTAGTCAAGCATTTATAGTGAGATATAAAACAATATCATGAATCTCTTTATTCTTTTTGTGAGCATAAATCACAACACAATTCAATTCAATATCAATTCCAATATCCAATAATTTTTATGCTCATCATAATTCAAAATATCTTTTATCACAATTTTTCCAAAACTAATTTATTTAATCCACAATAATGCTCAATAATTGTTGAAATACCATTTCACAAAGAGAAATTCATGCATACTATAACAATTTCAATAATCATTGAAATAAATCCAATACTTGATAAACATAATACATAAGGAAAATAACATCATTTAATCATATGAAATATTCAGAACAAAATCAATTAAAAACTAGTTGTGCACAAACCTCTTTGTCGGCTAGTTTACTCAAATTTTCATTTCTCCTTCGAAGATCCCTTTCTAGTCTCTTTTTCAACTGAAACACATAATTTACAGTGTTTCAGTACTATATCTCATAATTAATTCATTAATTTATTTTATGCCTACTTAATTGTAGCCTTAAATTTATTTAAAATGCTATCCTTTGAATTTTATATTTTGGGTCACTATTCATTGCAATATTCAAGTCAAAATGTTGACTTTTTCCTACTAAATAGGTTTATTAATTCTAATTGCACTCGTATACCACATTTTGGGTGTTAATTTTGTTGGCATTGATTGCCAATTCAATTTCTAATTTCCCTAGGTGTAAATCCAAAAATTCAATTTTGGGTCACTGTTTTCTATTATTCCATTGGTCTGGTTAGTGTGGGAATTTGGCTAAGTGTCCTTCATCAAAGTTGTTCTTTATTGTCTTAGTTTAATTTTCTTTTTGAATCACTCTATTTGGAGTTTTATAGCTTAAGTTATGCCTATTTTTCTAAGGCTGACCGGATTAGTCCAAACCCAAAATTCTGGGCACAATTCTGATTCTGGCAGTTTTGGTGTGCCGACTGCAGCTCACTTTTCAGATGGGTTATAGTCAGAATTTGGGTTTGTGTCTTCATAAAAGTTGTAGTTCTATGTCTCAGCTTTCCATCGGTATAAAATTCAGGTCATTCGGGTCTTTTTACACCAAGTTATGGATTGTTCATTTGGTCATTTTTGTACAGTGGCAGTGTGCCAATTCTGAGTTTGACCTAATTGTTCACTAACTTAATGTCACTTTTAAGGCAGGGTTTCTGCACAAAAATTGTGGCATTATGTGTCTACTTTCATCTCCAATTAGCCTCATACTAATTGGAGTGGCAGAATTACAGTTTTGATCCCCTAAGTTGACCAAGGTCAGGCTGTCCAGAATTGGACCCCTACCAATCCGAATTTAACTTAACTTCTCACCATTCAAACACATTCTAAATTACACCAATTAACCATTTTAAATCTTACTTAGGTCAAAGTATATCAATTTACCAAATTCTCAAATTTTCCCTCCAAAACCCTAAGGCTCAAGAACCGTAATTTATCAATAACTCCAATTCATACAATTAAATTACATACTTTACATTTCTACACTCATTCAAGCATGTTTACATAATTAATTTCATCAAAATACTCAAATTTCCCTTCTCCCAAACATGGCCGAAATTCAAGGGGTTCCTCATGTGCATGATTTTCATGATTCTTAGCATAAATTCATCAATTTCCTACTTGATTCAAGTATCTAAATCATAAAGATAGAAACAATTTGAAGGAAAATCACTAACCTTTGTATAGCTTTTCAATCTTCAATTTCTTCAACTTTTTCTTCTTTCTTTCTCCTTCAATCTTCTTTCTAAGGTTTGATTATAATTTTTCCTCAAGGAAATTAAAGGATTTAGGGTGAAAATTGGGGTTTAGAAAGCTTAAGTATAAGCTTTCATGGTGGAAATTTGAGAGAGGGACAAGAGAGAGAAAGACCACGGCTTGGAGGAGAAGAAGACCATATTATTTTTCTTTTAATTTTGTTTTTTTATGTGTATTTATCATAAAATGACTTGGTCAAATTAATTCATTAATTTGATAATTATTTATAAGGTTATGTAGGTGATGTCACCATGATGATGTAATCTTCTTTATTTTCTTTTCTTTTCCTTTCTTTTTCCTCACTTCTTTAATTTAATTAGATATTTTAAATTTTTCATTTCTCAGATTTTATTGGACAGTTAGGTCATAAGTCACCTCTAGGAGTGAATTGACCAATTTACCCCTCGTCGGTCCGATCCGGTTTACCAATAATACTATATTTCCTCCAGAACTCTGACCTAATTATTTGATTTGGTTCTCAACCTTTTTCTGTGATTTTTACATTTTCCCTAGCTTCACAATTTTTCCTAAGACTGTGGTGTCACAATGCCCCATATGAAATTAGGGTTTTAACTGATCTCACAGTCACTTCCTGGTGCGGTCACCCATCGCTGTGACTCCCGGTTCATTTAACATTTTATGCTCTGTTTTCCTTATTATATTTTACCTTCTAGTAATCACTTTTAATTTTCATTCAGGGCTTTTTTTAGGTGACTTAAATATAGTTCTAATCCCCTGAATTGTCTGGACTGACACCGGTCACCAGAATAGTGATTTGCACAGGACTATGCATGTAGGGATGTTACAATTCTCCACCCCCCCCCCCCTAAAAGAAATTTTGACCTCAAAATTTTTCTTACTATTGGTCTTTAATCATCCATACGTGTTGTTTTTTTTTTCATGTCTCTCTCTCATTTCTATGTAGCTTCATAGTCTGAATAATGGTTCATAACACTTTAACCAATAATATTTACTCATCGATTGCTCACCTCGTGTGCCAAGTTTCTTATAAGCTTCTTTTCATAAGTTAAGTTTGAATTCATTTCAATTTTAGAGGTAAGCAAATCTGTGTGCTAACGGATCCACTCTTTCTAGGACTTCATATAATCCTATGAAGTGAGAACTTAGTTTTTCTCTCTTATAATCTTTTTTTCTTTGAGTTTATGTAAAACTTCTAACAATGTAATACAACGGTTAATTTGTGTGTATAACACTAATCTTCTCTTACTATTGTTCTATTTAATATTTTGATTAATGTTTCCTTATTGAATGACCATTGTGGTCGTATTAGAATTACTTATCTATCATTTGCTATAGATTCACAACTGTTATCTTATCTTGCCAACTTTATTTTGAATCTAGGCCTATGTGCCATTTTACACCATCTTATTTGCTTTTGTTTAACGTATTTCGATGTTTGCGCTTTTATACCATAATAAATATTTTTCTTGATGTCATTCCTTTTTACCATCTTTATCCTTCCTTGACTCGACTGTCGAGTCAAAATTTAGCACCTCTTATTACCCCTAATAAATTCGCTATACTTCAATATTACTTTGATTTGGTCCTCTGACCATTCTAGTCCGTACTCTCACTGATATTCGTAACATTTCTTTGTTACATTTCAACCAAGTATTCAATTTTTCACTTCCACAACTCTTTCATCTATCGATTTTTTATAGCTTATTTTTCACTGATTTACAATCATTACTTACTCTTGCACTGAATGATAACCTATCCTTTAATACCTTAAGAAGGGAGCCTACCGATCTGTCCTTTTTCTCTTGTCACGTATCAATCATAATCTAGTTATTATGGTCCGCATAATAGAATTGTGCTCTTTCTAGGAAATACCTGGCCAATTATTCTTATCTTATCCTTGTCTTAATTAGAACATCATTTTACAAATTATGATTATTATCCATAGCATCCTGTCTCCTTCAGGGGGAACGAATTTTTCTTTGTGCCCTGCTGTTACACTAATATAATACTATTTTTCGCTAAACTTTAGGTGAAAGATCCATGATAATATCAAAATAATTATAAACCCCATACCAGATACCGAATGACTTTACTGTATAAAGGCTATCTTAATTTTATAACTATACTGCAATTAGTAATCTTATAGCAATTCCCAATGTATTGTAGCTCGTATTAGATAACTAAGTTAATGACTCTAGCTATCTCATACCTATGATCTTTTAATATTTTAACTTTAGAGTTTTAAATCCTTAAGTAGGATTTTCAACCTCATTTCCAACATTAAAATTCTGTCCTGGTATAACTATACCAAAATAGATGCCGTTGGCAACTATTCTTATCTTGGTGTACTATCGAGTAATACGTAGCTCTACGCGATAATCTCAAGTCAGTACTATAATTTGCAGCTTATAGTATAAACATTAAGAATATTACATAGTTACTACGATACATTCCAATAGATCAAACTTTCCTATATTTTATCCTTCTCAAATTCACTAATATTCGAAACTTATTTTGATTACAATATCTATTGATAATTACTAACAGTAACATCTTTGCCTTCATCTAGAGTAATTATATTACTGTAACTTACTTTTAGGTCCTCGTGCCTTATATTAAGTAGGCTCACTAATTAGCTTTATAAATTATTGTAAGCTAGCAAATACTTTTCAGTGACTAACTCTTCCAAAACTAATTTCACTTATTATCATAGTTTTTTATCCTAAAGAACTATTCACTAATGCATCAAAATTTATTCCCATGTAAAAGAATAGCAACAAAACATATAATTATAACACTAACATACAAATAAGTAGTGCTAGGATCAAATAATAACTAATTGTTTCCTCTAAAAATTAAAAACTTACTAGCAGCTATATTCGAAGTTTCTGTTCTTTCTCCTTTGTGCATAGTGGACGCTCTGACTGGTACGCTACTATATTCGGGTTGATTCACTGTGTTATGATTGTGAGGAGTACCAACTCTATTTCTATGTCAACTCTGACCAACTGTCCGTAAACTCCGGAGAGCAGAGCGATGTGCTCTGGTACAATCTCTAGCAAAATGTCCAAGCTTTCCACAATTGTAGCAGGCTCCAGTGGTCTTACGATAAATGCCCCCATGCAGTTTGCCATAAAAGTCATAGATACGATGAGGATAGAAACTTCTGATTGTTCGACGACTAGACCTTGGTGGCTTCTGTTCTGATGATTCGCCTCTGTCCTGCTTAGGAGCTCGGGGTCCCTCAAAATCTTTTCTCTTTCCCAAATTACTACTCAAACTCTGACCGATAGATTTCTCATTCTTCTTTGTTTCATATTGCCCTTGTGGGGGTAAGGTCTGTACTTGGACTTGGGCTGACAGATTATCAGCCATTTACTAAAAGAAAGTGGCCATTTGCTGGGCCATTTGTGCTGTAATTTGTATAGGTGGGGCTGGTACAGTCAGGCTTTTGACACTCTGAGGAGCTGGGGCCTCACCTTGTACTTCCACCGTCACAGATTGTTCTATTATTTCATCTTTCTCTTCCATATCTTTTCACAGAATTTTCTATTTCCTGTACAACCAACACAATAAGATTTCTCTCTGTTAGTTCATATTTATAATGTAAAAGTACTATATGTATCAAACATTTAATCAGTTGTATTTACCAAAAATATTTCAAATTCACAATTCAAAATTTACATTAAAACTTGCTCTGATACCACTAAACATGTTACACCTTACTCCTCTGTAAGGCATAACATGATCCCGTAGTATATCTAATAAATTATCGTACTTCATCTACCGGTAACTCATTAAATATACTACAAGGGATTTTTAAACAATTTACGATCATTTTTATAGTGGTGAGAACGTTGAATATTTATTAAAAAGCCTTTAATTGAAATTTTGATCGTGGATCAAATCCTCGATTAAACTCTGGTGTTACGAAAATTTTTCAAAATTTCGGCAGAGTGCCGACAGTATTTTGAGAAAATAGTTCTTCAAAACCTACAAAGAAAAACACTTCCAATATTTTTACTCAACCACAACTCCAATACAAATCATTTTCATCTCCCAATTCAACACAATCAACTCAATTCAATTTTCAAGCCATGCTTTTCATAAGGACAACCATACATGGATTTCAAAACTCAAGAAGAAATTTGAATATCATAGTCATTAGGGTAATAAAATTAATATTACAACAATATACAAATAAATAAAATCTCAAATTAATATTACAATAATTTCCATTTTATTACATACCAAAATATGATTACAAAAGTTCTTGTACAACTGCTCAAAGAAAATTTCATACATATTATTACATGAATACATCAAAATTTAATGTACAAGGGTATACCTATGATATACCCGGAGCTAGTCCCAATGTATCTTCAGGAAACCTTACTTAGCTGCTCTATGTTCCTTTTACCTGCGACAGCATACAAAGCTGTCGCTGAGTGGTGAACTCAATGGTGCACAACTATAATTTAAAACATAGTACCATATACCTTAGAAAAATTATAGCAAAGAATTTGGAAATCTAGATATTCATCAAATTCAAAAAAAATCAAAATATTCGTTACCAACAATATAAATCATTTGTTAAAATGACTTTGATCAAAAAATTCAATTTATCAAATCACAACTGGACATTTAAAGTAATTCTAGCAATTTATGAAAATAAAGATTAATTTCAATAAAATCAATTATGCATAAATCCCATTTGAAATCAAAATTCTTTACTATTCAAAAATCATTCTTTATCTCACTAACTATGCAAGACTAATCCGTAAGAGTCATCTTCAGGGCGATTATAACTCCCTATGGTTGGGGAGATCGAATCGGGATTCTAACTCACTATGGTCGGGGAGATCGAATCATCGTGCACATTACACACCACAACAATGCAACTTCCGAAAGGGCCAATGAAAAACTTAGATCTAACCTCTAATAAGAGGAGAATCTAAGCATGTGCAAGTGACATGGTAATCAAAACAAAGCTAACTCCATTGTCTCCTCAACAAATGAGAGAGACAGGTAATAACTTAGTCAAGTATCTATAGTGAGATATAAAACAATATTATGAATCTCTTTATCCTTTTTGTGAGCATAAATCACAACACAATTCAATTCAATGTCAATTCTAATATCCAATAATTTTTATGCTCATCATAATTCAAAATATATTTTATTACAATTTTTTCAAAACTAATTTATTCAATCCACAATAATGCTCAATAATTGATGAAATACTATTTCACAAAGCGAAATTCATGCATACTATAACAATTTCAATAATCATTGAAATAAATCCAATACTTGATAAACATAATACATAAGGAAAATAACGTCATTTAATCATATGAAATATTCAGAACAAAATCAATTAAAAATTAGTTGTGTACAAACTTTTTTTTCGACTAGTTTACTCAAATTTTCGTTTCTCCTTCGAAGATCCCTTTCTAGTCTCTTTTTCAACTGAAACACATAATTTATAGTGTTTCAGTATCATATCTCATAATTAATTCATTAATTTATTTTACGCCTACTTAATTGTAGCCTTAAATTTGCTTAAAATGGTATCTTTTGAATTTTGCATTTTGGATCACTATTCATTGCACTATTAAAGTCAAAATATTGACTTTTTCCTACTAAATAGGTTTATTAATTCTAATTGCACTCATATACCACATTTTGGGTGTCAATTTTGTTGGCATTGATTGCTAATTCAATTTCTAATTTCCCTAAGTGCAAATAAAAAAATTCAGATTTAGGTCACTGTCTTCTATTGTTCCATTAGTCTGGTTAGTGTGGGAATTTGGCTAAGTGTCCTTCATCAAAGTTGTTTCTTATTGTCTTAGCTTTAATTCTCTTTTTGAATCACTCTATTTGGAGTTTTATAGCTCAAGTTATGCTTATTTTTCTAAGGCTGGCCGGATTAGTCCAAATCTAGAAATCTGGGCACAATTCTGGTTCTGGCAGTTTTGGTGTGCCGACTGCAGCTCACTTTTCAGATGGGTTATAGTCAGAATTTGGGTTTGTGTCTTCATAAAAGTTGTAGTGCTATGTCTCAACTTTTCATCGGTATAAAATTCAAGTCATTTAGACCTTCCTACATCAAGTTATGGCCACACTGTTCATTTGGTCATTTTTGTACAGTGGCAGTGTGCCAATTCCAGGTTTGACCTAATTGTTCACTAACTTAATGTCACTTTCAGGGCAGGGTTTCTACACAAAAATTGTGGCATTATGTGTCTACTTTCATCTTTAATTAGCCTCACACTAATTGGAGTAATAGAATTACAGTTTTAATCCCCTAAGTAGACCAAGGTCAGGCTGTCCAGAATTGGACTCCTACCAATTTGAATTTGACTTAATTTCTCACTATTCAAACACATTCTATATTACACCAATTAACCATTTTAAACCTCACTTAGGTCAAAGTACATCAATTTACCAAATTCTCAAATTTTTTCTTCAAAACTCTAAGGGTCAAGAACCCTAATTTATCAATAACTCCAATTCATATAATTAAATTGCATACTTCACATTTCTACACTCATTCAAGCATGTTTACATAATTAATTTCATCAAAATCACTTAAATTTCCCTTCTCCCAAACATGGCCGAAATTCAAGGGGTCCCTCATATGCATGATTTTCATGATTCATAGCATAAATTCATCAATTTCCTACTTGATTCAAGTATCTAAATCATAAAAATAGAAAGAATTTGAAGGAAAATCACTAACCTTTGTATAGTTTTTCAATCTTCAATTTCTTCAACTTTTTCTTCTTTCTTTTTCCTTCAATCTTTTTTCCAAGGTTTGATTATAATTTTTCTTCAAGGAAATTAAAGGATTTAGGGTGAAAATTGGGGTTTAGAAAGCTTAAGTATAAGCTTTCATGGTGGAAATTTGAGAGATGGACAAGAGAGAGAGAGACCACGGCTTGGAGGAGAAGAAGACCATATTATTTTTCTTTTAATTTTGTTATTTTATGTGTATTTATCATAAAATGACTTGGTCAAATTAATTCATTAATTTGATAATTATTTATGAGGTCACGTAGGTGATCTCACCATGATGATGTAATCTTCTTTATTTTCTTTTCTTTTCTTTTCTTTTCTTTTTCCTCACTTCTTTAATTTAATTAGATATTTTAAAATTTTCATTTCTCAGACTTTGTTGGATAGTTAGGTCATAAGTTACTTCTAGGGGTGAATTGATCAATTTGCCCATCGCTGGTCCGATCCAGTTTACCAATAATACTGTATTTTCTCTGGAATCCTGACCTAATTATTTGATCTGATTCTTAACCTTTTTCTGTAATTTTCACATTTCCTCTAGCTTCGCAATTTTTCCTAGGACTGCAGTGTCACAATGCCCCGTACAAAATTAGGGTTTTGACTGATATCGCAATCACTTCCCAGTGTGGTCACCCATCGCTATAACCCTCGGCTCATTTAACCTTTTGGACTCTGTTTTTCTTATTTATATTTAACATTCTGGTAATCACTTTTAATTTTCATTCAGGACTTTTCTAGGTGACTTAAATATAATTCTAATCCCCTGGATTGTCCAGACCGACACTGGTCACCGAAATAATGATTTGCATAGGACTATCCATGTAGGGGTGTTACAGGTTCAGATATAATAATTTTCGCGAATATCCTACCCGTTTCCATCCCTAACCATACTTGCACTCCCAATCAAACCTTTTCCTCTAGCCCGATAGCAACATTTCCATTGAGATTTAACTCGAGACCTTATAACTTTAAAAACGATTTCAATATTATTAAGTTAAAATTTATTGATTTATATTCATATTTTATAATTATAATTACATTTACGAAGGAAAGCATCTTTCATCATCATCTTAACCATGTTTAAATATTTCCTAAGTTTAATTACAAATGACAAAATTAAAGTTACAAATTAATTTTATTTTCAATAAAAATGATTTAAATAAAAAAACACATTTAAAATTTAATTTATATTTGTATAGATTTTAAAATTTTTTTCTAAACTTTAGTGTACTGTACAATTTAAATGTCTTTCAGAGATTTCAATAAGCCATTTGATTAAATTTTTTACTTTTTAATTTAATCTTATAGAAATTTTAATTAACAAAAATTGAGTATCTAGTTTAAATCTTATAACGGCAAATAATAATAATAATCACGTTAATATTTTTTAATATAATTATATAAAAATTTTAATAAAAAAAAAATAATCAAAGCAGTTAAAAAGGAGAGAGTCATCAACAGAATTGATTCAATAGATAAAACTCATTCAATTTTATTATTTTATTAAGAGTTGAAGTTTTACTAACTATTTCCTGATAGTAATAATTTAAATTAGTTGTATGCTATGCCTTCAGGTGAAAGCCTCGCCTCATCTAAATTAAAAGTTCAAAAAAAAAAAATAAAAATTAAAAATTAAAAAAAAAAAAAAGAAAGAAAGAAAGAAGAGAGAGACAAGACATCACTCTATACCACATTGACCATAAAGTAGGTGTTTCATATTTCTGTCCGTCGAAATGGGCCCTGATTTTGCGATCACACACACACATATATATATATATATATATATATATATATATATATATATATATATATATAGTGATAATTAAATAATAATAAATTTTATAAAAATTAAATTTATTTATATATTAAAAATATTTTATTAAGTTATAATTAATTTTTAATTATATAATTAATTTATTATTTCATGTATTAATTTAATATAAAATAGTTGTCATAAAATATAATTTAAAAAAATTGATAGAATATAATTTCTCATTAAGTAGGAATGGGATAGAATATGAACAGAAATTAATTTGTAATATTTTTAGTTAATATATTTTATAAATTTGATTTTAAAGTACGATAAAAACTATTTTATTTTTATAATTTATGAATTATCTTTCCTTATAATAGATTGAATTATTAAAAATTTAAATAATGAATTTTAATAAAATAATTTATTTAAAAAGACAATGTGAAATATCGCGGCCGCCCCACTCTTATTGTTGAATGGATGCTTGAAAAATAAAATTTAAGATGGCCACTTGCAATGTCATGTGGGTCACGCGTCCCATCCTTCGATTAATGCACTGCTCGCTTCCCCACCACTACCACCGACTCCTCAATCAATGCCTCAATTCAATTACAGTAATTACTTAGTGTATGTTTCACATTAAATTTAAATTGTTTAAATTATTTTTTAAAATAAAAATATTATTTTATATGTTATTAAAAAAATAATTTAAAAAATTATTTTATTATTTTAATTTTTTTATAATTAAAATTTATTAAAATTAATTTTAAATTATTTTTTAATACTCTCATATTAATATATTTAAAAAAATAATATTTTTGACAAAAATTTTAATAATAATTCTATTTTTTTCCATTTTATTTTTATTAAATTTATATCTTCTTTAGTTCTTTTTTCATAAAAAGATTTTTTTTTTAACAAATCTATTCATGAAGATTTAGAAAATTTAAAAATGTAATTTTTTTAAACAAAATACAATAGAGAAAATAATTAAAGTTTGAAAATACAAAAAAAATGAAAATTTCCTTTTCTTTTAATTTTTTTTAATTTTTAAAAATGAAAATTTCCTTTTCTTTTAATTTTTTTAAATTTTTTTCCTGTTTTCACTGTGCCAATATAGTGTATTTTTAAAATTTCGAAAAGGAATAAAGAATTTAGGAGTGATTCTGTTAGCCAACTAAAATCAAATGGTATTGAAATTCTAACTAATTAAATTTTGATACTTCTAAAATATTAAATCAAGTAAATCAAAATTTCGTTTTATTAATTATATTAACTTAATGTATTATTAATAAAAATAATTTTTTTAAATTTGATATGTCCTAACTTAATAGATCATGACTAATTTTCTTCATATTAAATTGACCCACTAAAAATTAAAGTATTTCTAATGAATATCTTGGAGAACTAAAAATAAATAAATATTTAGTATTAAAAAAATAAATTTAATAATATTTAATAATAATATTTGCCAAATAATTTATTAATTATTTTAAAGAGAATCAAAGCGTTAATTTAAAATAAAAAAATAAGAATAATATTATTTTTTTAAAAAAATAAATGAAATTCCCAAAAGAAATGAAAGAATTGACGAAAGCTTTTTGCTATAATATCGCGTGATTCTGGTCCAAATATTTCTGATATGATCATACACAGCAAGGACCACACCTAAATTTGTATCATATCGCGTGGACCCACTCCAGCTTTATCTCAAAAGTCTAAAGATGGTAAATGGACTACCACTTTGATGGTACAGTCTCTCCTCCACCATAATCAAGTTAAATTTAGGGTTTATTTGTCATTGTTATTAAAATTATTATTAAAAAAATTATTATTTTTTAAATATAATAAATAAAAAAAATTTAAAATTAAATTTAAAATTAAATTTAATTATAAAATTATTAAAATAATAAAATTTTTTTAATTATTTTTTAATAATATTTAAAATAATATTTTTATTTAAAAAAATAATTTAAATCTTGCAAACTCAATAGGAAATAGATACTTAATTGTTGACAAAGCAGTCCATGTGAGAAGATGCTCCGACGCTGTACCTAAACAGAAAATTTTAAATAATTGCTTAAAATTGTTGACTCTCTGCATTGCAGAATAAGCATCTTTTTAGTCGACAAGGAAATTATGGAGCGTAACCAAACAAAGCCAACTTCAAAAGGAAAAAGGCAAAGCAATAATAAACATGGTAGTTGGTGGGGAATGGAATCCGATACACGCGCCTCCATAAAGTTTTAATGCATATATTTTAATTGAATTAATGATTTGATTTTTTTTTTATATTGAAACATATATTATATATTTTTATTTTAGAATATATCTCTTGTATTATAATAATTATTTTTTAATGAAATTATTTTTATTTTTATAATAAACGAAATTAATTTATTATTTTTTTATGTTATACACTAGTAATTAAAATTTTCATTTTTAACAAAATATTTAAATAATTTTAAAATAAATATATTTTATTTAAATTTCTAGTATTATTTAATAATTTATTTATAAAACAACTCAATGAATTTTGATAAAATTAATTAATCGAACAAATTTTTTTATACTAATAGTTGGTTCCAATCCATAATTTCTTAATCAGTACTCCTCTTCTACTTTTATATGTCCTTTTAGGAATACTTTTATCTAAAATTATTTATTATTTTTAAATAATTAAAGTGTATTAATTAATTAATTTTTTAATTTTATTTTTATCTCTATTAAATATAATAATTATTTATATAATTTTTAAAAATTCATATTATTACCTTTCATTCTCTTTTAATTAAATGAGATAATTAATAATTTAATTAAATTAAATAATATTTTATTATAATTTAGAAAATTTAATTTCTTTCTTAATTAATTACTGCATAAAAATTTTATTAAAATAAATAAAAATAAACGGATGTAATTACCATAAATTCGAGCTCATATAAAATTTTATGAAAAAATTCTTATAGTTGATAATTACTAATTACAATGTTGGTATTACATTTTAAAATTTTATTTTTAATTATTTCATTAAAGTTTACAGATTATATCTTTACAGTCGATAAAGATTTCATTAATAATTCATTAGAATTATTGTTGATTATAATTATTTTATATTTTAAATTTTTTGATATTCTCTTTTTCATTGATAATACGTAAAAAAGTATTAACAAAATATATGTAATCAGTAACTATTATCGTTTCTAGTAATGATTAGTGGATTGCATTTAATGATTAGAAGGGTTTAATATTAATTGAAAAAAAATTAAATAAAAGTAAAATTAAATTATTTTTCAAATTTAAGGAATTTATATGAGGAAAGCATGTTACACACATATTGATTTATGAGAGAATAATAATACACTCTTTAGGGCACACCATTATTCACGAGTTGGTCCTTATATCTCGAGAATTTCATTAGTTGGCCATGTGATTTAATTTTGTCAATCATAAGGCTTTTGTATTCAAATTTTATTAATTTTTTATTTAATAAAAATGAAAATACATTATTATCCCTCATTCACATCCTACCCACCGTTAGTTAGTCCTCCCTCTCTATCATCAACTTCAATAGAGCAAATCATAACAAAATCATAAGAGCTTTAGAATCTCTTCAAGAGCTAATTAAATTAGATTTATAATTAATTATTATATATATCGAAAATATTAAAAATTAATATTTTATTATTTATAAAAAAAATAAATTTTTTTATAATATTAAAAATAAATTACACATAATTATAAAAAACATTTTATATATTCTGAATACACTTAATCATTTTTCTAGATTTGTAGGGTTCCTATGGAATGTCTGGGAATGATGTAATAGTAGGAAGAAACATGGCCGTCGTGAAATTAAAGAATGGTTGGTGACAAAGAGGGGATATGGTCAAGTGGGTGTGATTGGAGGCAAAGAAGGATTGTCGGTCGTGATAACAATGGAGTCAAGTGGTGGAGGGAGCTTAATGGTACAAGGAATAATTTGACCACAAAATTTAGATTAAAATTAATTAGACATTATAAATAAATTAAAGGGTCAATTTAAATTTTATTTTAAAAAATACTCACTTGAAATGTAAAAGAAATTAACAAAAAAATTAATTGTAAAGAAAAAAAACTCATACAGAATAAGCATGCTAATTTAAAAAATATTATATATGTTGAAAAATAAAAAAAACTAATAATAAAGCCCATCAAAGATAACTCGATTAGTCTTCCTTTACCTATAAGATGTAGTGGTATAGTGGTC
Organism: Hevea brasiliensis; assembly: GCF_030052815.1. Classification (NCBI taxonomy): domain Eukaryota; kingdom Viridiplantae; phylum Streptophyta; class Magnoliopsida; order Malpighiales; family Euphorbiaceae; genus Hevea; species Hevea brasiliensis. The sequence goes on from NC_079494.1 coordinate 102,187,849, forward strand.
TAGAGTTTGAGGTTTTTTTTTTTTAATTTATTTTAAAATAATTCACTTTTATAATAAAAAATATAGATAACTACGTCCTATTTTGTAATTCATTAATTATTATTTGGTTCATCAGTTATTACTTGATCTAGTCAATCTTTGCCAAAACTCTATTCGCAATAACTTTTAAGATAGCGTTTAGTATTTTGATTATAATTAAAATACTATCTCTCTTATTTATACTGTTCAGTGACATAATATTTATATTAGTATTTAAAGGTTGATAGAATGATTGAAAAACTATTTCTCTTGTAACACTCCAAAATTTTAAATTTTATTATTTTATGAGTATTATTGATATTTTAATTTTATTTAAATTTTAAGAAATTATTTGAGATTTTTCGGATTTTAAAAATCAGGTTCGATTTTTCAAAAATATAAACTTTGATGATTTTTAAAAATTTATTTAAAGACCACGTGGCAAAACTAAAAATATATTTGGAGTCTACAAATTTTTCTGAGCTTTCTAAAATTTTTTTCGGAATTTTTGGACCTCGTTTTCGGTCCCAAGACAGAGTAAAAATTTAAAATTTTATATCCTGAATCGAACCGGACCGGATCGGACCGGTCGAATCGGACCAGCCTTTTCTTTTTCTTCCTTCTTCTCCCCGCGCGCATCCCGACCCTCCTCTCTTCCTCTCCCATTTTCTCTCTCCTCCCTCCTCCCCTTGCCGCGCTGCCGCCTCCCCTGCCACCCCAGCTAGCCGGCGCCCATCCCAGCCGTCTCAGCCCACCGGCCGTCGCCTGGAACGCAGGAAAATAGCGCCCGAAGCGACGCGACGCGCAAGTGCGCCTCTTCGTCTTCCCAGCCAAAATTCGGCCGATCCGGCCACCAATTGGACCGGGTCTTGTGTCTAAATCCATCTACTCATCGAGAGCTTTTCATAGACACCAATAACACCGAAATCCATCAAGCGGTTTGTCCAATTTTTGCCCCGGAAGTTTTAGCCCATTTTGATTTTTGGGCTAAATTTCTCGCAAACCGTGAACCCCACGAGAAAACTGAAAGTACCAGAGCGCTCCACTCGTCGAGAGTTTCGATGGGTCCTACGGAACTTCGCAGTATTTTTTCGAGCATTTAATGAGCTTAGAAAATTCCGTAAAATTTATGTACTAACCCCCGTGTTGTGGGCTTCGTGTAGGTATCTTCAATTCGCGGAAATTCGACAGTTGTCCGGGTTTGTGAATTTCCGGCCAGACAGACCGGCTACCGGAAAAAGTCTCCGAATTGAATCGATGTTTTGGCTACCCCACCATTGTCAGACGTCCCGAGCGCGTCCCCGGAGTCGGAATCGGCAAAGGTAAACCCGAACCTTGCTTTTTCGTAATTTTCTAGTGCTTAAATAGGATTAAAAATTTATAAAATATTCGTGGTAGCTCAGAAAATTATGATTCTTTTTGCAATAGCCTAGTAATATTGCTAAGGACCGCGGGGCAAAGTTTTAGAATTTTTAGAGCTTATTTGGGCAGTTTTTGCAAAAATGATCAATTATAAGGACTAAATTGAAATTTTACATATTGTGATGGATGATTGATTTGATGGGCCCAGGAGGGGCTGTGTGATGTGATTGAGTTGTGGATATATGGATTGTGAATATAAAAGTGTATTTTGAGCCCTTTTGCAGGTTGGGTAGGTCCTAGGTATAGGGGAGACTCTGCCGGATTTTCAGCACGACTTAGAACGTATTTGGTCTTTTCATGATTTGTATTGAGTCAATTGTGTTAAAAAAATTTGTAATGTAATTGTCAGGTGAGCCGGGACAGCCTTCTTCCTCCGCCCAGCCGCCACAGTGATCGCTATCAAGTCTGTGAGTAAAATATTAATTTTAATTGTAATTTCGATATTATTATATGTTTAAGATGCCCATGCATCACTTATATGTATGTATCTATGTAGTTAAACTCTAGGCACGTTTTATGTTGCATTCATAACTGTTGAAGTGCCATGGATGTTATTGTGGTAATTTGGAGCAGTGTGCGTGCGTTGGCGTGCGTGTGATGTGGTGTGGACTATGGATAGGACGGGTAGACACGGCTTGAGATCTTCGCTGGGACCCGGTCCTTCGGGGTAGACACGGCTTGAGTTCTTCGCTGGCACAGGTTGGATTTAAGAGAGCTGTATGGGGGATCAGCTCCCATATATTATTATTGATATTACTGGGTGTGTGAGTGCTCCAGATTACCTTTTTGCTGTTATGATGTAAATTTATTGCTGATGTTGCATTTCACTTTACAGGATGCATTAGTTTTAGATAGTTATAGAGATTATGGTTAAAATTGATATTTTACTCTCTGAGTCGAACGCTCACTCCTATTCAATATTTTTTCAGGCTACAGGAGGATTTTATTGTGGTTAACCTGTTTTTCTTCCTCGCAGGTCGTCTATTCATGTTTGTGTAATTCTGTAAACTTCTAGAATTTCCGCATGTGTTAGAAATATTTAATTGATTTGGGTCTGTAATATAAATTGTTATTTTGGACCTATAAAATTATTATCACATGCATGTTTGATGGACTGGATGAGGGAGCTGAGCTCCCATTTATTTTTTATGTTGATATGAGTATGTGGAGGGTGAGCTGAGCTCCCCAATTGAGTATTTATTTTGTTTACAGGTCGGATGAGTAAAAAACTCCCCATTGAAAGGTCCATTTTATGGCCGGACTCTGTCCGGTTGAATTCTTGAAATTGGGCCCAAATGGGCCTTAGAGTTGGGTTAATGAATAGTTAGGCTTACTACGGGCCTCGGGGGCTTTAGGCTGGCCCAGGTCCTAGTGCAGGTCCGGCCCATAGGTTGGGTCGTGACAAATGTGGTGTGAGAGCTTAGGCTTTAGATTCTTAGGGATTGTTTGTCTAAAGTGTTAGGAAGAGTCTACTAGGAGTCACATGCAGAAAATAGGGTCCATATTCGTCTTGCATTGTTATCTTTGCTTCTAGTTTCTGCTTCACATAATTATGTATAAATATGAGTTTATAGAGCTGTGTAACATGTTGTTTTGAATATTGTGGGCTAATGCTGCTGAATTTCAGGAAAATGCGTAGAAGCAGGAGAGCTGCTACTGCACCAGAACCAGATGTGCCTGACGAGGTGTCAGCACAAGATAAGGCGCCTGCCCCGAGGAGGCGGGGTAGGAGGCCTAGAGCTGCTCAAGTAGAAGAGCAGTTGCCAACAGTTCAGGATCAGTCTTTTATGGCACAGGTCCCATGCACCCCATGGCAGCTACTCTAGCTGGGTTGCAGAGAACCATCGACATGATGGCGCAGTATATGGTCTACCCTCCACAGCAGCAGCAGTCCACCGCACCAAGAGGAGAACCTTACAAACAGATAATCAATTTCAAGAAGTTGGTGCCTGGTACTTATGATGTGTCAGACGATGCATATCAGTTTTTGGATTCTCGAGATAGGCGAGAGCAGTGCGATTGGTGATAGAAGACTTATTGAGTGTGTGCAGCATGTCATGGGGCCTATGCCTAGACAATGGATGAATGACTACATATTACCTCGGATGGAGGGTTTGTCATGGACTCAGTTTGTGGAACTGTTCATCAATCGGTTTGTGCCAGAAAGCTTCAGGGATCAAAAGCAGTGGGCCTTTGAGGCCTTAAGATAGAATGGCAGGTCTGTAGATGAGTATGCTACAGAATTTCTGGAATTGAGCAGGTATGCCCCTACAGCAGTATCTACAAAAACTATGAAGGTGAAGAGATTCCTAAAGGGGCTAGACAGGAGGTATGCAAACCTGGCCATGATGTCTGATCAGTCTTTTGATGTGGTAGTTGATCGAGCCAAACAGATAGAGATTAGCTATGCTGTGGATGACAGCGGAAGAGCAAAGAAAAACAGAGCAGAGGATTCTTCAGGTGTTCCCCACATGGCTACTACAGATAGTGGTGGCCAAACTAATTGCAGAGGAAGAAGCAGAAATAAGAGGAGTGGTTTTAGACATAAATCCCGAGGGTTCAGACCAGGGTACAGATCCAGCAGTGGTCACAGTTCGGGGTACAGCAGTTCTGGGTCTAGTTCAGGATCCTCCTTGGCACCTTGTGCATAGTGTGGAAGAGGACATTCAGGACCTTGTATGATGGGTTCAGGAGTATGTTTCAGGTGTGGCCAACCAGGTCACTTTGCTAGGGAATGCCACGTGTTTAGCGAGCCACAGATGGGGTCACAGGGTTCTGTTGCAAATGTTCCTCATCAGCTATATCCGGGTGCTTCCAGCATGGCAGGCAGTCAGTTTAGTGGCCAACAGGGCCGAGGACAAGGGGGACGTGGATTTGGAGGCAGATCAGGAGGTAGAAGTCAATATCAGGGTTCTGCCACTCAGGGTAGGGGTCAAGCTCGGGTTTTTACCCTGACCCATCAGTATGCTCAGGCTTCAAATGCAATTGTGGCAGGTATTCTTCTGGTCTGTTCCTATGAGGCTCGTGTTTTAATAAATCCGGGTGCTACGCACTCATTTGTCTCCCCTGTGTTTGCCATGAGGTTGGGTAGGAACCCTACAACTTTAGAATGCCCTTTGTCAGTAGCTACCCCACTTAGTGACAACATAGATGTAGATATGGTTTTTTCGGGTAGCCCAGTAGTAGTGGATGGAAAGATCCTCCCAGCAGACTTGGTTCCTCTACCAGTAATGGATTTCGATGTAATCTTGGGGATGGATTGGTTGGCAACTCATTATGCCACTTTAGACTGCAGGAACAAAAAGGTGTATTTCCACATACCTGGTGTGGAAGAGTTTAGTTTTGATGGTGACAGGAGAGTGCTTCCATATAATTTGGTGTCAGCAATTAGTGCTAGAAAAATGTTGAGGCGTGGATGCCAAGGGTATTTGGCATTGGTAAGAGATACCTCTGTAGAAGGTGTCAATATGAAAAATGTTCCTGTTGTCAGAGAATTTATGGATGTCTTCCCTGAGGAGCTTCCAGGGTTGCCACCAGAAAGGGAAATAGAGTTCTACATTGATGTTGTTCAAGGTATAAATCCCATATCCATGCCACCTTACAGGATGGCACCAGCAGAATTGAAAGAGCTAAAGGAGCAACTACAGGAGCTTTTGGACATGGGTTTTATACGTCCGAGCACTTCACCTTGGGGCGCTCCTATTCTATTCGTGAGAAAGAAAGATGGGTCATTGAGGTTGTGTATTGACTATAGACAGATGAACAAGGTGACTGTGAAGAATAAGTATCCACTTCCTCGGATCGATGATTTGTTTGATCAGCTCCAAGGGGCTAGATTCTTTTCCAAGATAGACCTGCAATCAGGCTACCATTAGTTGAGAATTAGGAATGAGGATGTGTCCAAAACGACATTCAGGACAAGATATGGTCATTATGAGTTCTTGGTGATGTCTTTTGGACTCACTAATGCACCAGCAGCCTTCATGGACTTGATGAATAGGGTGTTCAAGTCGTTTTTGGACCATTTTGTCATCGTATTCATAGATGACATTTTAGTATACTCTCGGACCGAGGAAGAACACGTGAGGCACTTGAGGATGGTGTTGCAGACTTTGAGGGAGCACTAGCTATATGCCAAATTTTCAAAATGTGAATTTTGGCTAAAAAGCATCTCATTCTTGGGACACGTGGTTTCTAGTGAAGGTATTCAAGTGGATCTCAAGAAAATTGAAGCTGTAACTGATTGGCTTAGGCCTACAACAGTCACTGAGGTGTGAAGTTTTCTGGGTCTAGCTGGCTACTATAAGCGTTTTGTGCAAGATTTTTCCAGGATAGCGGCTCCCCTAACTAAGTTAACCCAGAAGAATGTTCCATTCATTTGGATAGATGATAGTGAGGAGAGTTTCCAGAAGCTTAAGGAGTGTCTAACCACTGCCCCTGTGTTAACACTACCTATGAGCGGTGAAGGATACACCGTGTACTGTGACGCCTCTAGAATTGGCCTAGGGTGTGTTTTGATGCAGAATGGAAAAGTAGTGGCTTATGCTTCAAAGCAGCTAAAGAGGCATAAGCAGAACTACCCCACCCATGATTTGGAAATGGCGGCTGTAATCTTTGCACTAAAAATCTGGAGACACTACCTGTATGGTGAAGTGTGCGAGATATACACCGACCACAAGAGTTTGAAGTACGTCTTCCAACAGAGGGATTTAAACTTGAGACAGAGGAGATGGATGGAGCTTCTGAAAGACTATGATTGCACTATCCAGTACCACCCTGGGAAGGCCATTGTAGTAGCAGATGCTTTGAGCAAAAAATCTTCTGGCAGTTTGGCGCACATTTCAGCAGAGAAAAGACCGTTGATTCGGGAAGTACATGAGTTAATGGATCAAGGTTTAATCCTAGATCTTTCAGATGAGGGGGTATTGTTGGCTCATTTTTCAGTGAGGCCAGACTTGCGAGACAGAGTTAGTGTTTCCCAGCACAGAGACCAACAATTGATGAAGATCATAGATAGAGTACAGCAAGGTGAAGGTGGTGAGTTTGGATTTGCCAATGATGGCGCCCTAGTGCAAGGTTCTAAGATATGTGTGCCCGATGTGGACAATCTCAGAGATGAAATCATGCGAGAGGCACACTATACACTGTACAGTGTTCACCCAGGTTCCACCAAGATGTACCATGATGTGAAAGATAGCTATTGGTGGAATGGCATGAAGAGAGACATAGCAGACTTTGTGTCCAAGTGCTTGACTTGTCAGAAGGTGAAGTTTGAACACCAGAGACCATCAGGGAAGCTGCAAGAGCTCCCTATCCCAGAATGGGAGTGGGAAATGATTACTATGGATTTTGTGACTGGGTTGCCTCGTACCACGCGAGGATATGATTCGATATGGGTAATTGTAGACCGCTTAACCAAGTCAGTTCTTGCCTGTGAAGACTACATATTCTGTGGCACAGTACGCCCGACTCTACATTCAAGAAATAGTCAGATTGCATGGAGTTCCGGCTTCCATAATATCTGACAGAGGGCCCCAGTTCACTTTTCAATTTTGGAGAAAGTTGTAGGAGGCACTTGGCACACAGTTGAACTTTAGTATGGCTTTCCACCCTCAAACAGACAGACAGTCCAAAAGGACAATCCAAACACTGGAAGACATGCTTCGCATGAGTATTTTGGATTTTGGAGGTCAATGGGATGATCAGCTAGCTTTGGTGGAGTTTGCCTACAACAAGAGTTACCATTCCAGCATAGGAGTAGCACCCTATGAGGCACTATATGGAAGAAAGTGTAGGTCTCCTCTGTGTTGGACGGAAATGGGAGAAGCGAAGGTGCATGATATAGACCTAGTGCAGCACACTTCAGAGATAGTTCCTTTAATCAGGGAACGATTGAAAACAACTTTCAGTAGGCAGAAGAGTTATGCAGACCCCAGAAGGAGGGATGTGGAGTTTGCAGTAGGCGACTATGTATTCCTGAAGGTTTCTCCGATGAAGGGAGTGATGAGATTTGGAAAGAAGGGCAAGTTGGCACCTCGGTATATTGGACCTTTTGAGGTTACTGATAGAGTTGGAGCACTTGCCTACCAGTTGGAGCTACCACCCAACCTTTCTCACGTTCATCCCATATTTCACATCTCCATGCTCAGGAAATACATCCCAGATCCTTTCCATGTACTACAGCAGGATGTAATAGAGCTAAAAGAAAACTTGACATTTGAGGAGCAACCTGTAGCCATAGTGGACTACCAAGTGAGACAGCTAAGATCAAAACAGATCCCTATGGTTAAGGTTTTGTGGAGGAGCCAGTCGGTAGAGGAGTGCACCTGGGAGTAAGAACGGGACATGCGTAGCAAGTACCCTTATCTGTTCAATGTGTAATTATGTACTTTATTCTGCCTTGTGTAAAATTTGAAGACGAATTTTCTGTAAGAGGGAAAGAATGTAACACCCCAAAATTTTAAATTTTATTATTTTATGAGTATTATTGATATTTTAATTTTATTTAAATTTTAAGAAATTATTTTAGATTTTTTGGATTTTAAAAATCGGGTTCGATTTTCCGAAAATATAAACTTTGATGATTTTTAAAAATTTATTTAAAGACCACGTGGCAAAACTAAAAATATATTTGGAGTCTATAAATTTTTTTGAGTTTTCTAGAATTTTTTTCGAAATTTTTGGACCTCGTTTTTGGTCCTAAGGCAGAGTAAAAATTCAAAATTTTGTATCCTGAATCGAATCGGCAGAATCGAACAGGACCGGATCGGACCGGTCGAATCGAACCGACCTTTTCTTTTTCTTCCTTCTTCTCCCCGTGCGCGTCCCGACCCTCCTCTCTTCCTCTCCCGTTTTCTCTCCCCTCCCTCCTCTCCTTGCCGCGCTGCCACCTCCCCTGCCACCCCAGCTCGCCGGCGCCCATCCCAAGCCGTCCCAGCCCACCAGCCGCCACCTGGAACTCCGAAAAACGGCTCCCGAAGCGACGCGACGTGCAAGCGCGCCACTTCGTCTTCCCGATCGAAATCCGGTCGATCCGACCACCAATCGGATCGGGTCTTGTGTCTAAATAGATCTACTCGTCGAGAGCTTTCCATAGACACCAAGAACACTGAAATCCACCTAGCGGTTTGTCCAATTTTTGCCCGGGAAGTTTTAACCCATTTTGACTTTTGGGCTAAATTTCTCGCAAACTGTGAACCCCACGAGAAAACCGAGAGTATCAGAGCACTCCACTCATCGAGAGCTTCGCGGCGATATAAATTTCAAATTTTTCCGATACTGTTTTTCGGTGGGTCCCACAGAACTTCGCAGTGTTTTTTCGAGCATTTAACGAGCTTAGAAAATTCCGTAAAATTTATGTACTAACCTCCGTGTTGTGGGCTTCGTGTAGGTATCTTCAATTCGAGGAAATTCGACAGTTGTCCGGATTTATGAATTTCCGGCCAGACAGACCGGCTACCGGAAAAAGTCTCCTAATTGAATCGAGGTTTTGGCTACCCCACCATTGTCAGACGTCCTGAGCGCCTCCCCAGAGTCGGAATCGGTAAAGGTAAACCCGAACCTTACTTTTTCGTAGTTTTCTAGTGCTTAAATAGGATTAAAAATTTATAAAATATTTGTGGTAGCTCAGAAAATTATGATTCTTTTTGCAATAGCCTAGTAATATTGCTAAGGACCGCGAGGCAAAGTTTTAAAATTTTTAGAGCTTATTTGGGCAGTTTTTGCAAAAATGATCAATTATAAGGACTAAATTGAAATTTTACATATTGTGATGGATGACTGATTTGATGGGCCCAGGAGGGGCTGTGTGATGTGATTGAGTTGTGGATATATGGATTATGAATATAGATGTGTGTTTTGAGCCCTTTTGCAGGTTGGGTAGGTCCTAGGTATAGGGGAGACTCTGCCGGATTTTCGGCACGACTTAGAACGTATTTGGTCTTTTCATGATTCGTATTAAGTTAATTGTGTTAAAAAAAATTGTAATGTAATTGTCAGGTGAGCCGGGACAGCCTTCTTCCTCCGCCCAGCCGCCATAGTGATCGCTATCAAGTCTGTGAGTAAAATATTAATTTTAATTGTAATTTCGATATTATTATATGTTTAAGATGCCCATGCATCACTTATATGTATGTATCTATGTAGTTAAACTCTAGGCACATTTTATGTTGCATTCATAACTGTTGAGTGCCATGGATGTTGTTGTGGTAATTTGGAGCAGTGTGCGTGCGTTGGCGTGCGTGTGATGTGGTGTGGACTATGGATAGGACGGGTAGACACGGCTTGAGATCTTCGCTGGGACCCGGTCCTTCGGGGTAGACACGGCTTGAGTTCTTCGCTGGGACCCCGATTTGGTTATTAAGTGGAAGTCCGAGCTGAGTTCTTCGCTGGCACATGTTGGATTTAAGAGAGCTGTATAGGGGATCAGCTCCCATATATTATTATTGATATTACTGGGTGCGTGAGTGCTCCAGATTACCTTTTTGCTGTTATGATGTGAATTTATTGCTGATGTTGCATTTCACTTTACAGGATGCATTAGTTTTAGATAGTTATAGAGATTATGGTTAAAATTGATATTTTACTCTCTGAGTCGAACGCTCACTCCTGTTCAATATTTTTTCAGGCTACAGGAGGATTTTATTGTGGTTAACCTGCTTTTCTTCCTCGCAGGTCGTCTATTCATGTTTGTGTAATTCTGTAAACTTCTAGAATTTCCGCATGTGTTAGAAATATTTAATTGATTTGGGTCTGTAATATAAATTGTTATTTTGGACCTATAAAATTATTATCACATGCATGTTTGATGGACTGGATGAGGGAGCTGAGCTCCCATTTATTTTTTATGTTGACTGGATGAGGGAGCTGAGCTCCCATTTATTTTTTATGTTGATATGAGTATGTGGAGGGTGAGCTGAGCTCCCCAATTGAGTATTTATTTTGTTTACAGGTCGGGTGAGTCAAAAACTCCCCGTTGAAATGTCCATTTTATGGCTGGACTCTGTCCGATTGAATTCTTGAAATTGGGCCCAAATGGGCCTTAGAGTTGGGTTAATGAATAGTTAGGCTTACTACGGGCCTCGGGGGCTTTAGACTGGCCCAGGTCCTAGTGCCGGTCTGGCCCATAGGTTGGGTCATGATACCTCTTATCTTTTAGAAATTGATTGAATATTTTGGACTAAAATCAATAAGAAGATACAACTATTTTTATATTTAATAATTAAATTTAATAATTATTTTTATAAATATTTTATTTTTAATTATTATATAAAAATTAATTAATAATAATTAATATTTAACCATTAATAATTAATAAAATAATAATTATTAAAACAATTAATATTATTTAAAAAAATATTTTGAACCTATCATGGCAGGTAAGGGTGCACTTTAATTATTTCCTCGAATTTGTTTTTTAAGAAAAAGGATGCGAAGAAAATTTGTTTTGTTTCATTTTTTTTCTTCACCGCGTTTAAAAAATATTTTTTATTATTAAAAATAAAATTTTCATTTTTAATAATAAATTTTATTATTTTTTCTAAAATTTAAGAATCTATCATTTTTTTAATTAATGAATTAATTTATTTTAAAAAATTAATTTGAATTAAAAAATATATAAAAAAAAATCATAGTGCGGAAATGCAAAGCAAGACATATTCGTTCGTTCGGAAGGGCTCACCTACCTTCTATCGCGACACACGCAACGCGTGATTGTTGCGCGCGTGACATAGACGAAATTATCGTCATTCTCATGGTTTTGCATATCGCCATGTCGATGACGCTACTTTAACTCAATCCCAATGACGTAACTCCTTGTGGGTCTCCATCCAACGGTTTAGAATCACCTATTTTAAATACATTATTTTAAAATTTATTGATAAATTAAATATATTATTATAATTTTTTTTTGTAAAAAGTTATATATATAATTAAATTAAATTAAAATATGACCAAATCTTGTCAGTCTTCTTTATCAAAATTAAAGATTGACGACCATGCAATTTTTCAGCAAATTCCTGGCGGTGGTGGTATAATGAGATTCGACCTTTGTTTGCACCGAAGACTACGAAGCTATTTAGCTGCTGGAGAATAATAGATTGTGGCCCGCCGGAGAGAGATGGATAGCAAAGGGAAAGACAAGAGAAGAAGGATCGATAAGGAATCCGATGAAGCCAGGAATAAGAAGGTGAGACAAGGAGATCCGGATGACGCCACGGAGGAGGAAGTCGAGGAATTCTTTGCTATCCTTCGTAGTATGCAGGTAGCTGTCAAGTACTTCGAGAAAGGGAATGGTGAAGGGTGGCGAGCTGCCGTAGAGGCCGAGGTGGTAGCGGCGGTGGGTGCTGGTGAGGATGAGAAGGACGAGATGGAGAAGAAGAAAGAGGAGGTACCGGAAAGGAGGCCGATTGTAGAGGAGACTGGAGTTTTTGACTTGAACGAGATGCCAGAAGCGGAAAGTAATGACATATAGCGGGGACGGTCGAGATCTAAGCCGCCGTGTGTGCTGGAGGAAGAGCAGAATGGATCCTCCGGAGTCTCGCCACGTGCTTTGCATGAGCTTAGGTTTTCATTTCCTCAAATTCCTTTTTTATCCTCTTTTTTATTTTTTATTTTCTGGCATGTTCAATTACATACTCTTAATTACTCCGCTAATATAGTAATTAATTAATCGCTTAATACTGTAATTATATACACAAGAGACTTTGCCTCTAGAAATTTTTGAATAATAAATAAATAAATAAAATTAAATAGTCATTTGTTTGGTTGCAGAAATTTTTTTAATAATATATATATATATATATATATATTTTTTTTTTTATTTTAATAAATGCTAAAACTCTTAAGTCCACAATCGGAGAAGTATTTTGTGTGATCGGATATAAGCTTGATGAATCATTAAGCGGATAGATCAAAATTTTTTATATTTAATTGACGATTTATAAATAAGAGTTTTCAAATTTTAATGTATTTTTTTGAAATAATTAGTATATTTGCATAGGTCAAGGCTAAAATTATAGGAGCAATATTTGTATTTGTATTAATCATTATTATTTTAAAAAAAATGTCTATTATAGGATATTTCCATTTTATGTGTTTTTAAATGCAATAATGATGATAATAAAATAGAACAATATTATGTGTTTTCAAATTCTTTACTACTAAATTTCATTATCACATGATGTCTTAAAGATATTATTTATTAAATAAATATACTGATGAAATATTTGATAATTTTAAGAAATTATTAAATCTACTTGATGGTGAGATATGTATCTAAGAATATGAATAATTATCGAGCAATTTAAACTTATATTATATGTGCCTAATATCCATGTTAAAATTGGGAATAAAAAAACTATTAAACAAATTTACAGCCTATAGGAGCCTAGCTCACTAGCTTTACCATTTAGATGCGATCGACGACAATGTACAGAAGAGATCCATAACTGGTCCAGACGGTACATAGCTAATTCTACCCTCCACTTTCACTTCTCCTGAACCTTGATCTCATGTCAATGCAAAAAGGTGGGCTGTTCTAGCGAATCCTGTCCTTGAAGTCCTGCCCTGAAACCCATGCAGATAATACTGCATATGAGGCTGGCCCAAGTGCTCGAGTTTCTATAATGGAAGAGTCCTGGGAAGACTCTGAGACCACTTTGTGCATCGATGGTGAGGGTGAGCTAGCAATCTGTGCATTGGGGATTGGGGGATTTGCTTGATTTATCATCCGTATAAGCACTTTGTACCAAGGAAAAAAATAAATTAAAATTCAACTTAATAATATCACTAATTTAATTAAGAGCAATAGGATGATTTAATACTCCACTAACGACATTTTTTTGAATTTATGAGATAGAGAGACCTTCAAAATGAAGAACTAAATTATTAACTTTTAAAAATTGAGAAATATACATATTAATTTCGACATAATTTAGATACTAAATTGTAATTTATTTTTTTTTATAAATTATAAATTTACTTTTAAATTTAAAGAAGAAACTACACTTTAATATCGTAAATTTTTCAAGTTTTTTCACTTTGAAGTTGGAGCCAAATTTCGTTTTCTTGTCGTTAGCACTTTGGTCAAAAATGCGTAACAGTGGTACCTAAGTAACATGCATCCTTTTTTTTAATTAATTTTTTTTATTTCACATCATTAATATATATATATATATATATATATATATATATATATATATATATATATATTTTTTTTAAAAGAAAAAGAAGTGAAAAAAATAATATTATTTTCTCAAAATTACTATTTCCATCTCATTTGTCAAACAAAATTAAAACTAAAGGGCATGTACGTACTTTCATATGTGGAATAATCTTTTCTTTTTTATTTTCTCTCCAAAATTAAAGAGAAAATGACTAAAGTAAAACAACATGTATTTTCCTTTCTTACTTATTTTTCCATGACATTCCCAAATAAAAGAAAACGCCAATTCCCAAATATTTTCCTTTCTTCCCAACTTTTCACGTATCCAAAGAGGCTGTAAATGTTGGACAAGATGAATAATGAATATTATACCCTTTTCTTTAATAAAAAGATAGGGGAAATCATCAAATTAAAAAACAGAAATATAGACATGTGTCTTCTTATAATATGATTCAGCAATCTAATCCCACCTAAAAAATTTATTGAAAATATAATTAAATGGAAAATAAATTTGGAGGGTTAGTTTCCATTTTACATTACCTATTGTTAAGTTTAATTATTAAATTAGATTTGCTATTTTCCTCAAAATTCCTTCTAGTCTTTTAATTTCTCCCACTAATCAAAAGAATAAGTACCCCCCTTTTTTTATTGCATAAATGCCCTCTTTGATCATATGCTTTAAATTTATTCCTATAAGCCTTTTGAGTCAGCAAAATGGAGAACAGTAAATAAAATTCTTTAAGGACTTATACTTGGATGTAATTGAATTCTGTAACTTTGTGTTAGAATGAGCAAGCATTAGCTATGCCGCAGCTCAGCTCAGTTCAATTAGGAACCGGTGGAGATGATGCACCAATCTCCAACAGGAAATTAGTGGATTATGGTTTCTTCTTGTGCTTTTGTTACAAATACGAACGAATAAAAGAGGATTATGCCCTTACTATGTTATTGTTGGATTAATGGCAATTTCCTCTAAGTTATACAAAGCCAAATAGAAATTTCAAATAGCAAAATATGAAATTTCTCCCAATAGCACGTTAAAGAAATTACTTGAATGAAGAAAAAAAGATGAAAAAAAAAATTAATCTAGAGAGAGATAATGGATATTTATAATCAGTATTATTAAATTCAATTTAAAGATTGACTCAAAAAAGGATTAGAAGAATGGGTCAGTGGTTAAATAAATGGGTCAATGGTTAAATAAGTGAGTTATTAAAAATTAATTAAATATAACACCTACTAATATAAATAAATAAATATATTAATTAAATTTTAATTATTTAAAATAAAAACTTTAACATTTATTAAGTTATATTTAATAAATTTTTAATAATATTTTTAAATTTTATATAAAAGTATTCAAGTAATATAATACATAAATGTATAATTCTCTTTTTAATATTTATGAAAGATTAAGTATATATTAAAAAATAAATATATTGAAATAAAAAAAAACACATAATTACCAAACTAACTCAATTGGTTTTAATTTTAAAAATTTTTTTTTGAGGTCTTGAGTTCAATTTTCTATACTAAAAATAAAAAAAATTAAAAAAAAAAGATAGATTTTATTGAATGGTTGAATCAGTCAAGTCAACTAAATCACACTAGTTTATTGGTTCAACCATCGATCGCAAATCATTTCCTTATTTGATTCAATTATAAATCCAGACCGATTTAGTAATTATCTTATTCAATCTACCAGCTCAGTCCGGATTTAATAAATATGCTTACAATGTATTAAAAGACACATCGAAACATTATAACTCTTGACTTTGATCAAAGCAATTGCTTCTGCTATTCCAACCTATGCTATGTCATGCTTTAAAATTCCTTGCACTCTTTGTCATAAGATTAATAGCCTTTTCTCCAATTTTTGGTGGGGGTAGAAAAAGGATGAAAGAAGAATGCATTGGGCTAGCTGGCGGAAGATGTGTGATCCTAAATCTCAAGGAGGGTTAGGCTTCAGTAATTTAGAAGCCTTCGATATTGCTCTCATGGTTAAATAAGGTTGGAGGATTATCAATAATTCTAATTCCCTTTTAGCTAGAATGTTCAAAGGGAAGTATTTTCCTGCAACTTCGTTTATACAAGCAGGCAGAGGAAGCAACCCTTCATGGGGCTGGCACAGTATTCTTTACGTTAGGAAAGTGCTGGAGAAGGGCATTCCCTAGCAAATAGGAAAGGGAGAGCTGGTAATGTGCAAATTGGATAAGTGGATTCCTAACTTCCCATAGGTCAAAAACAATCATAATTCAAATGTGGTGTGGGTGGAGCAATTATTTGATCAAACTTATAATACTAGGAATGTTCAGATGCTGAAGGAGAATTTCGAGGATGAAGAAGTAACTAATACTCTCTCAATTCCAGTTAATATGTTTCGGAAGGAAGACAGACGAGTTTGGCACTATGACAAGTGAAAAATGTATTCTGTGAAATATAGGTATTATATTGCCCGGGATATTCAAAAAGAAAGGGTAGGAAATGCTCGTGGTGGTAGAGGACCAAGCATGCAAAACTCTAATGTTGCTTTCTGGAAGAAGACATGGAGTTTGTCAATCCCAAGCAAGCTGTCTGTCTTTCTTTGGAGCATTCTAACGGAAAACTTACCTTCCAAAGAGCTAATTCATCATGTGGATCAAAATTGTTCTTATTGTGGAGATGTGTAATTAATTTATCACATCTTTCTTGGGTGTCCAAAAGCAGTAGCTATCTAGATCCATAATATTATCTCATAATATTGCAACAAGGGATTTTATTTGTTTTGCAATATTTATCCTCTGGCACATAGAAATGCTGAAATGAGAAGACCTTTAACCAACGAGATATCACCTACCAGGAGGTCCTTTCTTCAGCTTATTGAGGATTTTCTACGGTCAACAGACAACTAGCATAATAATTAATCTCCTTTAGCCGATGATTAGCAGTGTTGGAATGCTCCTCCTCAAGGATGGATTAAGGTTAATTTTGATGCAGGAATAGATAAAGCAGGGAACAAAGGTTCTATAGCAGCTATTGGAAAAGACCAACAACAGAACCCAATATCATGGACAACAAAGATTATTCCTAATACCTGCTCTCCCTTAGATTTAGAAGCCCTTGCATGTCGGGAGGCTATTTTGTTAGCAAAAGATAAAGGCTATGGAAGAATTATCATAGAGGGAGACTCAGCTGTGGTTATCCAAGCACTTCAAAGAGGTCCCTGTCCACCAAGTATACAAGGTATTGTGAATGATATCTATTTGTTGATTACTTCCTTTTCTTTGGTTTCTTTTTCTTATGAAAAAAGAAAGTGCAATAGGGCTGCTCATGGAATTGCCTCT
The DNA here is from genome assembly GCF_030052815.1 of Hevea brasiliensis. Lineage (NCBI taxonomy): Eukaryota > Viridiplantae > Streptophyta > Magnoliopsida > Malpighiales > Euphorbiaceae > Hevea > Hevea brasiliensis. The sequence continues at coordinate 102,204,775 of NC_079494.1, forward strand.
AATATATTGCATGATGTCTCCTTTAGATATAATCCCATAACTCAGTTTAATTATGTACTCTTCTCTATGCCTATTTAGAGGCTAATATATTTTCATCTTTCAAAAAAAGGAACACTGGTTTAATAAAAATAATAAAAATTATTATTACATATGGGCTTATTGGTTAATAAAGATTTTATAAAAATGTTTATCTTCTTATCATCTTGACAAGTAACTCTTTTATAACTAATTATTATTAGCAACTTTACAAATACATAAACGGCGTGTCGTTTATCCCTGCAGTTTGCACCTGCCATGTGCTTGATTACTTATGCTGTTTACTTTAGTGGCTAAAAACAACAAGGCCATCTAACCTGCGTTTTCCGGTTTCAGTCTCGTTTAAGATATGCTGCTGCAAAGACTTCAATCGCCCATCTAGTTTAAGACGGCCAAAAGAGAAGTTCCTATGGTTGTAACTAATTAGGAGATTATAAATATTAATGCCTATGGTTAGAGAAGTTCCATACAATATCAATTCATGATCAGTTTTTAAATTTATGAAACTCATATTATTAGGCCATTTACTATTTAGGTTCCGTTTATTTCTCGAAAAATAACTTATATATAAAAAATACTTTTCATAAAATGTTTTTCATAAAAATATCTTTCGTTATTTAGTTATAATATTAAATTAATATATATATATGTATATAAATTTTTTCATAATTCAATAAAATTATTAAAATTTAGAAAATAGAAATAACTTAACTTTTCTTTTAATCAAAAAAATATTTTCCTTGAATTAATTTTTTGAGTATCCCATAAGTTAAGAAATATAAAAAATATGAAATAAACAGAGCCTTAACATTCAAAAAATTGTTGATTAAAAGTCATGAATTATTAATGGAGAGCTACACAAATTCCTTATTACAAAATACCTATTTGTAATAAGGTAAACCTCATATCATATAATATATATATATATATATATATATATATATATATATATGGGGAGAGAGAGAGAATTTGAAATTTAATCCCTACTTTATGAATTTATATGTATAAATTTATAAAGTCTTTGCAAATTTCTTATAAAAATTAAAATTTAATTTTAAGCATCCAATTATATGAAATTAATTATAATTAAAATCAATTTTTATCAAGTTTGATGAAATTCAACTAAATTTCTCAAAACTTACGTAACATTGTTTAGATTAAAATGTCTTTATCCAAAAAAAAAAAAAAAAAAAAAAAAACCTCAATCACCTATCTTCTTATATTTATTAATTAAAAAAATTTAATTAGTGTTTTTAATTAATTTAAAAAATAAAAAAGAGAAATATATTTATTTTAGTTTGTCATTATTTTAGCTTTTGATTAATTTTTTATACTTACTCACTTTCCATTTCATATAAAAAAAAAAATTTCACTTTTCATTTATATAATGTGAAAATAAAAAAATTCCAAATGCCAAGGTCAACAATCGAGCAAAAGAAGAACGTAAAAGGAAAGAGTAACTTAGAAGAAGTTAGAATGTATTAATATTTCTTTTATTAATTTTATTTTTTAATTTAAAAAGAATAAATATTTTAAAATAATATTATATTATTTTTTATTATCTTTAACGGTAAATTAATTATCACGTGTGGTCATGTGATTGGATTGGACATAATAAAATTAAAATTAAATTATATAAGGTTTGTTTGATCTATTTTTAAAGTCGTAAGGCTTATTTTGACTTAAAAAATGAAAAAATTTATTTTACTTTTAGCTAATATTTTAAGGGTCAAATAAGCCTTTTGCCTTTTTTTTCTTTGTACCAATAGCTTTAATTAGAGTGAGAACTCGAAAACTCACAATTTTAGTGACAACTCCAATACCACTAAGTTAAAATTTATCAGGTATAAGATTTTTTTTCTTATAGAGTAAAAAATTATAATTTTTCAATTTTACTTTTGAGGTTAGCTTAGAAAAGAGAACAAATGAATTTTAATTATAAAATTATACCAAATATAAATTATATAAAATTTAATTAAATTTAGTATTTTAAATTGTATCAAAAAGCAATGAAATTCATTTCAAATGAATTCTAACTATAATTCAACTAAATTCCATCAAATTTTGTAAAACCAAATTGAATCAAATACTATATTAAAGTAGTTAACAAGACATGACTAGTTTCAAAAGCATTTAGAGTAAATGAAGGATGTGAGTATTATGAGCATGTTCACCAAACAATGAGCAACTATATAAGCAATGCATGTAATATACAAACCCTCCAATCCAATCAACAACATAATAAATACATTTTATCTTTTCTAGCATCAAGAATTCAATAGTTTAAGTTATGTTTAGTATGATGTAATCAAAATTATAATGTAATTGTGACTATATAAATATTTTATTACATTATTTAATAATAAAAAATTGATAAAATAGAATAACAATTATATAATGTAATCAATTATACTTAAAGTAATGTAATAATCTTTACATACAAAATAGATGTAATCATATTACTTTTTTTGATTTTTTTTTTCAATTTATTGTCATCATTACCACCACTATTATCACTACTTTGGCCATCACTACTACTATCACTACTATCTCACCCTGCCACCACTATCACTACCAGCACCACCACTACTTTCACCACCACCACTATCTTGTTACCATCATCGCTACCACCACTTGATCACCACTATTATCACTTAGCTACTGCTACCTATATCACCACCTGACCACTACCACCACCACCACCTAACCACCATTGTTGTTGTCGCCATCATCGCCACCACTTAGCTGCCAACATAAATAAATTAATTAATTAATCACTATAAGTACTACCACTTATTATTAACATTATAAATAAATTAAATATTAAAATTAAAATTATTATTATGTTACACTAATTATATTTTTATTTTACAATCAAATATAGGAATGTAATAAAAATTACATTATAATTTTAATTGTATTACATAATTAATTATATTGCATTATATTACACTCTACTAAAAATAACCTTTATTCAGTTGTAAATTTACTCCTATTGTCAATCGCGCTTTACTTTTTCAAGCATTTCAATTTTCAATTCAAGTTTAATTCATTAAATTTGATTGCATAAATGTACATACTACTTCTATAATTTCAGGTGAAGTTTTACATTTTCAAGCATACTATAATACAATAAATAATCTTGACAAAGTGTAATCTAGTGAAGTCAAGCAACTCTAGATAAATCCAGTCCTTTATTTCTTGTTATAATCAATTTAACTAAAGAACTACACAATTCATTATTTCACACTAAGGCTACATTTGCTACAATGTAATCAAACGTGTATTGTAATCATGATTACATTGCACATTTAGTTACTTTGTTTGGTAATATGAAAAAATTTGATATAGTAGAACGACAATTATATAATATAATCAATTTTACATCAAGTGGCATAATGATTACTATGTATAAAAATTAGATGTAATCATAATTATTCATTTTGAATTTTTTTATTTACCGCCCGTCCACCTCTGCTACTACCACCACCACTTGGCCACTCACCCCATCCGACCATTGCCACTAGCACCACCACCCCCACCTAGTTACCACCATCACTATTATCACCACTAGTTGATCGCTGCCACTACCATTACCACCACCCCTCTCATCCAGCCACTGGCACCACCACCCCAACACGCTTACCCTGCTGCCACTGCCACCACCACTACTATTTGAGCACTGCTATCATCATTAAGCCACTATTGCCACCACCACCATTCCCACCCTACTACCACCACCATCATCGCCGCCTTATTATTACCATTGCCATCACCACCATCACCACTTAATCACCACTATTATCACCACCACTACTTGACGATCGCCACCACCACTACCAACACTAATTAGGCGCCACCACTACCATTTTGTCACCGTCGCTGCCACCATCACCACTCGGCCGCCATTGCTATTGCCATGACACATAATGGTGATTTAGTGGCAGTGGGAGTAGAGAAAATTTAATAATTTCAAATTAAAATAATATTATATATTAAAATTTTATTACTAGTTTGATTACATGCTTTCAACGTGTATATGTAACACCCCTAAGTTCGATAGTGCGTTCTGCTGCTCCAGTGACCAGCGTTGTCCGGACAGCTAGGATGCCTAGAACTACACTTCAATATGAGTGAGGAGACATAAAATAATGAAATACAAGAAAAGAAAATACAAGAAAAATAAAGGAAAAATAATAGCAAAGAAATGTAATCAAGTTAAACGAGCCGGGAAACCTAACGATGGGTGACCGCACTGGGAAGTCACGGCGTGGACCGTTGACTAGCCCTGGACTGCGGGGAACCCTGGAAAACATTTTTAGAACTTAAATAGACCCTTATTGAAGAATAAATATCATTAGAAAGATCAAAGAAAAATTAAATAATTAGTACAAAGAAAAGTGAGAAATCGAAAAACGGACAAAACCCGGTGTTACCGAAAAATCGGGAATGCCACCCGAACAGGGGCATTATGGTCATTTGACATCCCGAATTGTCTTTTGACCTAAATGTCCATTAAAAATAAATAGTATTACACTTAGAAAATAAAATGAAAAATTAATTTGGTGGTACCTAAAGTAAATAGTGAGAATTAAGGGTTTAATGTGGGATTAAGTGAAAGTTTAACATATTATATGATTAAATTTATGAGTGGACCACTAATGAATAAAATAAACACATAATAGGGCAGCTGTAACTCCACTAAACCAGCAGAAATATTCATCTTCTTCATTGTACCAAACCAGCCGAATTGAAGAACCAAGAAAAAACTCCATGGGCGTTTGCATGCAAGCTTGATCCATCCCTCATTTCAACCCCAAATCACTTAGGTTCCTTCATGAAACTTTGTCTACTCATCACAAGGAAGAGTTTGATACTAAATTTGAGAAGTTTAAGCAAGGTTTAAGAAGCTCTAAACATAAGGTAAGTTCATATTTTTGAAGATAGCTTTGTTAAGTTTTGTGTACATGTTATGGGTGTTGGGTTTATGAAGAAAATTTTTGAGTTTGAAGAGTTATTGTTGTGTTCATTTTGGACAGCCATGGAGTCATGTATTTGATGAAGTATTTGTACATATAATTGATGAGAATGATGTTGATCATGATGATTTAATAACCTAGTGAATTACTTCACATGTATAAGGTGATTTTTGCACTTGGAATGAGATTTAATGAATTGTAGGACACTTGGTGTTGAAGGACAATTTTCGGCAGCTTGGGGACACTTGAATAAATGTATATATTCATGGAAATGTTGGCAGAATGTTGACATAGAAGGAGTGATGGATATGTGTATGAAATTAATTTGTAAAGTGTATGTGAGAATTAGTGATGTTTAGGTGTGTATGTGATTGTATTTAGACTTTGTAAATGTGAACTTTAATTGGTGTATTGAAGATAATTGTAATCTGCCCAAAGTGAGGATAATGTAAAGTGGGATGTGGTTTTGGTAATGTACCAAAACAGATTTGGTAGGGAAGTAAACATATTGCAAGGTAAATGTGTGTGATTGATGTGTGTTAAGCAAAGTAACCAAGGGCAGTGTACATTTTAGCCAATAAGTTTAAATATGTAACCTCAATTGGTATGAGACCAATTGGAGGTGGAACTAGGCACAAAATGTGCCAAATTTCATTGAGAAAGCATACCAAAATTCTGCTTGCAAGGTGACCTAAGAAAATGACCAATTCGGATTAGGTGCAATTAGGACCTGAAAAATGACCAATTGGGCAGCAGTGAGTGTTTAGGCCATAACTCACTCAAAACAGGTCCAATTGACCTGAAATTTTAACCATGAATAGTTAAGACCCATACCTACAAGTCTTATGAAGACACCAAAACCAAGAAATGACTAGAAGCAAGTCAAAAAGCTTGCACAAGTTCGGGTCCAAAAACTGGCCGAACCAAAGTTGACCAAATTGACCTAAAATTGACCTAATTTGATGCCAATTGACCAGCAATAGTATAATGACCATAACTTGGTCTACTTAACTCAGATTGACCTAAAATTTTGCACCGCGGTCCATAAGACATAGATCTACAAGTTTTTAGTTTTGACCGAAACCCGAAAACCGAGGGAACTAGATCGTCCGGCTAGGTCAAACTAGTATCCCGAAATCCAGCAATTTGCAATAAAATGCAAGAAAACGCAATATACATAGAATTGAGTTTGGTAACACGTACCAAACCTAAAACCCTATCGAATGTGACATATTATTGACACTAAGACCTAATTTACCTAAAACGCATCGAGGTTCGGTATACTAGGTGATTAAGCAAATAAAAGTATTCAGTGAATTGTTTATCGAACATTATCGTTAGAGGAAAATTAATTTAGCACTGAAACACTTCAAATTGTGTTTCTCAGTTAACAAGGACTCAGCAAAAGGGAAAGAAATACTGAGTCAAGACCAGGAGACAAATATCAGAGGTTTGTGCACAACAACTATTTCTTATGAATTATTTTCAATTGAAATAAATATTGACTATTTGTATATTATTGTTTTAAATTGTGGAAATGTATTTGAATGAATATTTATTGCTTGAAAAGCATTGTAAATGATTTGAAACTGTGAGAAATTGTTTGAATGACATTGATGGATACTTATTGATTTAAAAGCATTGGAAATGGTTTGAAACCACAGCTATCATGTATATTGATTGTATTCCTCATTAGCTTGTCTAGTGGGACGAATTAAATTCTCTCTCTGGCTGAAGTGTTGAGGTGTGTGCTGTTGAGGACGAATTGGATGAGTACTCATATTTTTGCTAGCGAGCTATGTTATTCCTCATTAGTCATCGACTTTTGGGACGAATTGAATACCTCATTAGCCATTGGCTTTTGGGACGAATTGAACTATGGATCATGATTAAGGCATGTGTGATTTATTGATATGTATTGTGAGATTGTGAAATGGATTTAAACTCTCATTGACATATCTTGTCTTTTGAATTCAAACATGATCTAACTTATGAAAATTATTGTGATATTGACAAATGGAGTTTAAATTCTTGTTGACAATTCTTGTCTTGAATTTAACTATGATTTTAAGTATCAAAAATTTACAAGACTTATGAATAGTGATTTAAAATGTATTTTGTTAATGTTGTGCACTGCTGAGACATTGTCTCGTGATAGCTTTATTCTTTATCGCGAGTAAAGAGGCAGACAGGCGTGAGACTAAATTTGCATATACATCCAATGAGGATTACAGTATAATGAGTATACCAATATTTTGCATTTTATCTTGTAATGTATGACCTTTGTATGTACATTTTGTTTTTGGTTTTGAGCAGTTGTAAATTCAAATTGTACCTTGAAGTTGTAAATTAATTATGATTTATTTGACTTGTGAAAATTGTATTATATTTCCTTATCTCAGACTTTGAAAAATTTCTATGGAATTGAGTTGATAAATTGTTGTGTTGAGAAATGTATTGGAGTTGAGATTTGGAAAATTATTGAAGTGTTTTTTTTTCAGGTTTTCTGAAGAACTGTTTTGTCCAAAATACAGATGGCACTCTGCCAAAATTTTTACAGAAATTCCAAATAAATCAAACGAGTTAGTTGTTTCATTTCAGTTCACCAAAGTTTTTAACACCTGTAAATAGCGCTCACCACTGTAAAAGAAGTAAGAAAAGTTTTTAAAATCCCTTGTAGTATATTTAATGGGTTATCAGTAGACGGAGTTGGTAATTCATTAGGTATACTACGAGATCATGTTATGCCTTACAGAGGAGTAGGGTGTGACATGTTTTAGTGGTATCAGAGCAAAGTTTTTAAATTCTGTTTTCACCTGTTACTTGAATATTCTTTCTTCATAGTACAACTGCTCAATATCATTGTTTGATACATACAGTACATTACATTATAAATATGCACTAACAGGAGGAAATCTCCTTGTGTTATTTGTTCAGGAGATCTTAAATCCTCGCATTGAATATGGAAGAGGGTGATCGTTCAGTCGATCAATCTATTGAGGCTGAGGTGCAAGGGATGCCCTGGCCTACATAATGTTAGTGGTTGTTTGCACCAGCCTGCGATCTGCAGATTTCTGCTCGATTCGCTCGTGAGATGGCTGCAATATTCCAACAAATGGCTGGTAATGTGCCTACTCAAGTCCCAATATAGACACCAGTGGTACAACCACAATCTCCTACGAGGTAGTATGATAAATTGATGAAGTCTGGGGCTACAGAGTGTAAGGGACGATAGATCCTCTAGAAGGTGAACAATGGTTAGAGAGGATGGATAGGGTGTTCAAGAAGCTACATTGTCTGTAAGAGATTAGATTTGAATACTCGGTGTCCTTACTACAGGGGATGCTTATGGTGGTGGAAAACCATTCCCCACGATGCAGTAGAGCTGCGGTGCTAACATGGAATGACTTCCTCGGGAATTGAGTGAAATACATCCCTGATGCTTATGTAGACCAGAAGCTGCAAGAGTTCCTAAGTCTGAAACAGGGGGGCAGATCAGTGGCTGAGTATGAAAGAGAATTTTCCCGCCTGAGCCATTATGCAGTAAGTTTGCTTGCTACCAGCAGGGAAAGATGCAAGAGGTTTGAAACTGGCTTGAAGCCCAGTATCAGAGTACAAGTGATCGGCTTCAAACACACTAACTTCTCTGAACTTGTTTCTCAAGCCCTAGAGTTGGAAAGAGTTGAGTTTGAGGCTGCTCCGGAGAAAAAGAGATCGGAGAAGATAGAAAGAGGAAAATCAATAGAAACGAGTTCCGGTGGTCATCTTGGAAAGAGGAAGAACTATGGGGACATGGCGAGGTGGCAAGAAATCTGGTAGGGAAGATATTCGGGACAGAGACCTCCCTATCCGGTCGTGAGTACAGAGGTTCCTACCCTCCCGCCAATGTGAAACTTGTGGAAAGAATCATGGTGGAATCTGTTACAAGGCTATTGGAGCTGTTATAGCTGTGGAGGCAGGACACTTTGCCAAGGACTGCACGATAGTCGCGAGTTGGACCACCTCCTACTCTGCGAAGGGTCGATTCGAGCCACTGTCACTAGAAATTCACAACCACCTAGCAGAGGTAGAGGCGGGGGTAGAGGTAACCCGTGAGCAGCCAAGGCACGATAAAACAATCGAGCAAGATAGTGCTCGATCAGTCTATGCCATGAGACAGAGGAAGAGGCAGAGACATCTGATGTTGTGGCTGGTACCTTCTCAACTTTTAACCAAAATGTGTTTGTGTTATTTGATCCGGGTTCTACCCATTCTTATGTGAGTGCTAGCATCATTGATTGCATTGCTATTCCATGTACAAAAATGGACTTTGAGGTGCTAATGCGAGTCAGATTAGGACAGAGGTCGAGTTAATAGAATGTATAGAGATTGTCCTTTGGTGATCCAAGGACACACTTTCCTGTCTGATTTCATTGAAATGCCCTTCAGAGATTATGATATCATCTTGGGCATGGATTGGTTAGCTAGGCATCATGCCATGATTGACTATAGGCTGAAGACAGTCACTTTTGGTGTTCCTCAGTACAGTGATGTGGTGATACAAGGGAGAGCGATTATTGCCATCAAACATCATTTAATTTGCACTAGCGGAAAGATGATCAGAAAAGGGTGTGAAGCATACTTGGCACATGTGGTAGACACCCAAGTGGGGAGTCCAGCATTGAAGGACATCCCTACAGTATATGACTTTCCAGATGTGTTTCCTGATGAATTGCCAGGATTACCTCCGGAAAGAGAAGTGCAGTTTGAAATTAATGTTATGCCTAGTGTGGATCCAATCTCCATAACGCCATACAGAATGGCGCCCAGTTGAAGGAGTTGAAGATACAATTGCAAGAACTACTTGAAAAGGGCTTCATCCGCCCTAGTGTGTCACCTTGGGGAGCACCAGTGTTGTTTGTTAAGAAGAAGGATGGTACTCTCCGCTTATGCATTGACTACCGGCAGTTGAATAAGGTGACAATAAAGAACAGATATCCATTGCCTCGCATTGATGATTTGTTTGATCAGTTGAAGGTGCAACTATATTCTCCAAAATTGATTTGCGATCTGGTTATTATCAGTTGAAGGTGCAAGAGCAGAGTATTCCAAAAACTACTTTCAGAACTCGATATGGCCACTATGAGTTTCTAGTAATGCCATTCGGGTTAACAAATGCTCCAGCTGCTTTCATGGATCTGATGAACACTATCTTCAGACCATATCTTGATCAATTTGTGGTGGTGTTTATTGATGACATTTTGATATATTCAAGGAATGCAGAAGAGCATAGCGGACATCTGCGGATTATGCTGAGACTTTAAGGGAGAAACAACTATACGCCAAATTGTCGAAATGTGAATTTTGGCTGAAAGAAATCTCCTTTTTGGGACATGTTGTGTCAGCTGAAGGGATCAAGGTAGACTCCAGCAAGGTAGAAGCTATCCTTAATTGGAAGCCGCCCAGGAACATCACAGAAATTCACAGTTTTTTGGGTCTAGCTGGATATTACCATCGGTTTGTGAAGGGGTTTTCTATGTTATCTTCTCCACTGACTAAACTGCTTCGGAAGGATGTAAAATTTCAGTGGACAGATAAATGTCAGCAGAGTTTTGATGAGTTGAAGAGGTGTTTGGTGAAGCTCAGTCCTCACTTTACCTACTCAGGGTAAAGAATACACGATTTATAGTGATACTTCTCATAATGGGTTAGGCGTGTCTTGATGCAAGATCGAATGTCATTGCTTATGCATCACGCCGGTGAAACCGCATGAGAGGAATTACCCAACACATGACACAGGTTAGCAGCTATTGTTTTTGCTCTGAAGATCTGGAGACACTATCTGTATGGAGAGAAATGCTACATTTTCACATATCACAAGAGCTTGAAGTACTTAGGTACCCAAAAGGAATTGAATTTGAGGCAGAGGAGATGGTTAGAACTCATCAAAGATTATGATTGCTTAATAGACTATCAGCCAGGAAAAGCAAATGTAGTGGCTGACGCCTTAAGTCGCAAGACTATGGCAAATCTCGAGTTTCTCCTATGTCCATGGTATGTGAATTGAAAGCCTGACATGCGGTTTAGAGATTGATGATGAGGATGAGCGGTAGTTGCTTGGCATGTACGGCCGGTGTTGATTGATCGGTCGAATGGCTGCTCAGAGTGATGAAAAGTATCAGAAGCTACTGAAAGAAGTCCAGCAGGGCAAGAAACCTGAATTATCTGTGAGAGAGGATGGTTTATTGCTACATCAGGGCAGAATGTGCGTTCCTAGTGATGTGAAATTTAGACAAATCATTATGAAGTAAGCACATGAGTCTCCATTTGCTATGCACCTGGTGGAACTAAAATGTCTGAGAGAAATTTGAAAGAGCATTCTTGGTGGATGGGCATGAAAAGAGATATAGCTGAATTCGTTTCCAAATGCCTAACTTGTTAGCAAGTAAAGCGGAACATCAAGTTCAGTGGTTTGTTACATCCTTTGTCGATGCAGTGGAAATGGGAGCGAATAACTATGGATTTTGTTCTGAGGACTTCCAAGGACACGAGTAATCATGATGCGGTATGGGTTATAGTTGTGATTGACCAAGTCTACTCACTTTTTGCGATTCGGATGGACTATAGCACAGAAAGATTGGCGGATTATACATATATGAGATTGTAAAATTGCATGGAGTGCAGTATCAATTGTGTCAGCGAGAGATCCTAGGTTCACTTATAGATTAGGGTAGTCTTCAGAGAGCCCTAGGAACTAGATTGAACTTCAGCACAGCATTCCACCAACAGACAGATGGCCAGTCTGAGAGGGTTGTTCAGATATTGGAGGATATGCTACGGGCTTGTGTGATTGAATTTGAAGGTAGTTGGGATACACACTTGCCTTTGATTGAGTTTGCTTATAACAACGACTACCAATCAAGCATAGGGATGCCTCCATATGAAGCTTTGTATGGTAGAAAGTGCGAGAACTCCCTATGTTGGGATAAGGTAGGTGAAAGGAAGATGATTGGGCGAGAAATTGTTCGTGACGGAGGAAAAGATCAGATTGATTAGAGATAGACTCAAGGCTGCATCAGACCATCAGAAGTCCTATGTTGATATGAAAAGAAGAGATATTGAGTACGCAGTGGGTGATAAGGTATTCCTCAAAGTTTCTCCTTGGAAGAGGATTATGAGATTTGGCAGAAAGGGGAAAGCGAGTCCTCGTTTCATCGGACCATATGAAGTTACGGAAAGAGTGGGTCCTTTGGCATATCGGTTGGCATTACCTCGAGCTAGCAAGGATACACAGTGTCTTCCATGTGTCCATGTTAAGGAGAGTGCAGATCGACCCATCTCATGTCTTGTCGGTTGAAGAGATTGAAGTAAATCTAGACCTCTCATATGAGGAAGAACCCATAAAAATTACGGCTTATGAGGTGAAGCGGTGAGAAACAAGCAGATACACTGGTTAAAGTCTTTGTGGAACCATCATTCGAGCCGAGGAAGCTACTTGGGAACGTGAAGAGGATATGAGGAGACAGCACCCACAGCTGTTCAGAGACTAATGCGAGTAAAATTTGAGACGAAATTTATTTTAAGGGGAGAGAATTGTAACACCCTAAGTTCGATAGTGCGTTCTGCTTTGCTCCGGTGACGGCGTTGTCCGGACAGCTAGGATGCCTAGAACTACACTTCAATATGAGTGAGGAGACATAAAATAATGAAATATAAGAAAAGAAAATACAAGAAAAATAAAGGAAAAATAATAGCAAAGAAATGTGATCAAGTTAAACGAGCCGGGAAACCTAACGATGGGTGACCGCACTGGGAAGTCACGGCGTGGACCGTTGACTAGTCCTGGACTGCGGGGAACCCTGGAAAACATTTTTAGAACTTAAATAGACCCTTATTGAAGAATAAATATCATTAGAAAGATCAAAGAAAAATTAAATAATTAGTACAAAGAAAAGTGAGAAATCGAAAAACGGACAAAACTCGGTGTTACCGAAAAATCGGGAATGCCACCCGAACAGGGGCATTATGGTCATTTGACATCCCGAATTGTCTTTTGACCTAAATGTCCATTAAAAATAAACAGTATTATACTTAGAAAATAAAATGAAAAATTAATTTGGTGGTACCTAAAGTAAATAGTGAGAATTAAGGGTTTAATGTGGGATTAAGTGAAAGTTTAACATATTATATGATTAAATTTATGAGTGGACCACTAATGAATAAAATAAACACATAATAGGGCAGCTGTAACTCCACTAAACTAGCAGAAATATTCATCTTCTTCATTGTACCAAACCAGCCGAATTGAAGAACCAAGAAAAAACTCCATGGGCGTTTGCATGCAAGCTTGATCCATCCCTCATTTCAACCCCAAATCACTTAGGTTCCTTCATGAAACTTTGTCTACTCATCACAAGGAAGAGTTTGATACTAAATTTGAGAAGTTTAAGCAAGGTTTAACAAGCTCCAAACATAAGGTAAGTTCATATTTTTGAAGATAGCTTTGTTAAGTTTTGTGTACATGTTATGGGTGTTGGGTTTATGAAGAAAATTTTTGAGTTTGAAGAGTTATTGTTGTGTTCATTTTGGACAGCCATGGAGTCATGTATTTGATGAAGTATTTGTACATATAATTGATGAGAATGATGTTGATCATGATGATTTAATAACCTAGTGAATTACTTCACATGTATAAGGTGATTTTTGCACTTGGAATGAGATTTAATGAATTGTAGGACACTTGGTGTTGAAGGACAATTTTCGGCAGCTTGGGGACACTTGAATAAATGTATGTATTCATGGAAATGTTGGCAGAATGTTGACATAGAAGGAGTGATGGATATGTGTATGAAATTAATTTGTAAAGTGTATGTGAGAATTAGTGACGTTTAGGTGTGTATGTGATTATATTTAGACTTTGTAAATGTGAACTTTAATTGGTGTATTGAAGATAATTGTAATCTGCCCAAAGTGAGGATAATGTAAATGTGGGATGTGGTTTTGGTAATGTACCAAAACAGATTTGGTAGGGAAGTAAACATATTGCAAGGTAAATGTGTGTGATTGATGTGTGTTAAGCAAAGTAACCAAGGGCAGTGTACATTTTAGCCAATAAGTTTAAATGTGTAACCTCAATTGGTATGAGACCAATTGGAGGTGGAACTAGGCACAAAATGTGCCAAATTTCATTGAGAAAGCATACCAAAATTCTGCTTGCAAGGTGACCTAAGAAAATGACCAATTCGGATTAGGTGCAATTAGGACCTGAAAAATGACCAATTGGGCAGCAGTGAGTGTTTAGGCCATAACTCACTCAAAACAGGTCCAATTGACCTGAAATTTTAACCATGAATAGTTAAGACCCATACCTACAAGTCTTATGAAGACACCAAAACCAAGAAATGACTAGAAGCAAGTCAAAAAGCTTGCACAAGTTCGGGTCCAAAAACTGGCCGAACCAAAGTTGACCAAATTGACCTAAAATTGACCTAATTTGATGCCAATTGACCAGCAATAGTATAATGACCATAACTTGGTCTACTTAACTCAGATTGACCTAAAATTTTGCATCGCGGTCCATAAGACATAGATCTACAAGTTTGTAGTTTTGACCGAAACCCGAAAACCGAGGGAACTAGATCGTCCGACTAGGTCAAACTAGTATCCCGAAATCCAGCAATTTGCAATAAAATGCAAGAAAACGCAATATACATAGAATTGAGTTTGGTAACACGTACCAAACCTAAAACCCTATCGAATGTGACATATTATTGACACTAAGACCTAATTTACCTAAAACGCATCGAGGGTCGGTATACTAGGTGATTAAGCAAATAAAAGTATTCAGTGAATTGTTTATCGAACATTATCGTTAGAGGCAAATTAATTTAGCACTGAAACACTTCAAATTGTGTTTCTCAGTTAACAAGGACTCAGCAAAAGGGAAAGAAATACTGAGTCAAGACCAGGAGACAAATATCAGAGGTTTGTGCACAACAACTATTTCTTATGAATTATTTTCAATTGAAATAAATATTGACTATTTGTATATTATTGTTTTAAATTGTGGAAATGTATTTGAATGAATATTTATTGCTTGAAAAGCATTGTAAATGATTTGAAACTGTGAGAAATTGTTTGAATGACATTGATGGATACTTATTGATTTAAAAGCATTGGAAATGGTTTGAAACCACAGCTATCATGTATATTGATTGTATTCCTCATTAGCTTGTCTAGTGGGACGAATTAAATTCTCTCTCTGGCTGAAGTGTTGAGGTGTGTGCCTGTTGAGGACGAATTGGATGAGTACTCATATTTTTGCTAGCTAGCTATGTTATTCCTCATTAGTCATCGACTTTTGGGACGAATTGAATACCTCATTAGCCATTGGCTTTTGGGACGAATTGAACTATGGATCATGATTAAGATGTGTGTGATTTATTGATATGTAATGTGAGATTGTGAAATGGATTTAAACTCTCATTGACATATCTTGTCTTTTGAATTCAAACATGATCTAACTTATGAAAATTATTGTGATATTGACAAATGGAGTTTAAATTCTTGTTGACAATTCATCTTGAATTTAACTATGATTTTAAGTATCCACTATTTACATGACTTATGAATTGTGATTTAAATTGTATTTGGTTAATGTTGTGCACCACTGAGACATTGTCTCGTGATAGCTTTATTCTTTATCGCGGTAGAGAGCAGACAGGCAGACTAAATTTGCATATACATCCAATGAGGATTACACGGTATAATGAGTATACCAATATTTTGCATTTTGTACTGTAATGTATGACACTGTATGTGCATTTTGTTTTTGGTTTTGAGCAGTTGTAAATTCAAATTGTACCTTGAAGTTGTAAATTAATTATGATTTATTTGACTTGTGAAAATTGTATTATATTTCCTTATCTCAGACTTTGAAAAATTTCTATGGAATTGAGTTGATAAATTGTTGTGTTGAGAAATGTATTGGAGTTGAGATTTGGAAAATTATTGAAGTGTTTTTTTTTCAGGTTTTCTGAAGAACTGTTTTGTCCAAAATACAGATGGCACTCTGCCAAAATTTTTACAGAAATTCCAAATAAATCAAACGAGTTAGTTGTTTCATTTCAGTTCACCAAAGTTTTTAACACCTGTAAATAGCGCTCACCACTGTAAAAGAAGTAAGAAAAGTTTTTAAAATCCCTTGTAGTATATTTAATGGGTTATCAGTAGACGGAGTTGGTAATTCATTAGGTATACTACGAGATCATGTTATGCCTTACAGAGGGGTAGGGTGTGACAGTATATGTAAACTAATGTAATACCAACCCAAAATACCCAAATATATGGTTCAGTCAACCAAGTGATAAATATCCTAATCCAACACTAACTGTATATGCTAAAAATAAGCATGCCACATTATTTAGGATTCTGAATCACACTATTATTGGATTTCCCTTAACCAATTCTCACTTTAATAGGATTTTCCTATACCAAATCCTACTTTTATCAGATTCCCCTCAACCAACTCTCAATAGGATTCTATCCAATGCATATATAAGGAACTAAAACTCTATAGTCAGCTATGTTATTCTCACTAGTCAATCTTATATTTCTCTCATACTAGCTCTAACTTAAACGTTGGAGGGTCCTTATTGGGAAAATCTCCAATGGACCTCTGACCCATTTGTTCTCTATTTTGCAAGTCTATATCCACAAAAAAATTTCCATGGACTGTAAACAAATATGAAAGTTTAATTGTAACTTCTCAAATTTTTAAATAAATATTATTTTTTAACTTTTGGTGTTGTAAGCTTTGCGTAAGTATTTTCATTTCAAGGAAATTCTACTGGTGACCAGAATTGCATTTTTAAGCCAGACACGCGGGCCGCTGGACCTACTTCGAAAATGGATTAATACTACAATGCTTCTCACTATTTTTAGATACCTCGAATGCATTCCAGGTGTTAGAATTGGTATAGGTAAATCTAAACTCCAAATGCCTTGTTTTACTTAAAGTTAAGTTTAGAATAAAAATTTATAAAATATTCATGGATAGCCAGAAAATTATAATTCTTTTTGCAATAGTTTGATAGCATCGTTAAGGATTGCGGGGCATGTTTATAGAATTTTTGAAGTTGGTTTGGATGATTTTTGAAAAATATTAGTTTTTAGCCTTATAGCGGAATTGTGCAGTTACTTGAGAATTGTCTAGCTTAGTGGGCCCAGAAGCGGCCATATGATGTTGTTGTAGGGTTGCCTTACAGGTTAGGTAGGTCTTAGGTACAGGGTAATACAATAGTCAAAGTGTTAGTGTGGACAAGGTAAATGAGGTGAATTGAAAAGTAAAATTAAAAAGCCTAGGATAGGACCCCATTAGTGAGAACAGTTGTCAACATATATAACCTAGAATTGCATATCTCATAACAGGTCATAGTCAGGGCAGTGTTAGGGGCCAGAATGTGAAGCTTGAAGTTATAGGATTGGATCAGTCTCTACTTGCTCCCAATTCCTAAGGTGAAGTGGATAACAATAGGGCAAAATTTCTTTAACCTGTTAACAATATCAAAAATGTTAGGCGAGGAATACAACAATAATGAGCAAAAGCTAGAAGGTGTGCAATGGTGTTCTGAATTATCTTATCAGACAGAGAAAAGGAGTTAGTAAGTAGTAAGTTGAATAAAAGTTAATCTAATGGATCAAATAGGCATGATGAGAGAAAAGAATGATAGATAATGACACATAGGCTTTAGATTAGATTTTTGAGATAGTGAGAAGATAGTTAGAGATTCGTTATGAATGTTAGGCAAATGTCTTTAGTGTGACCAATAGAATCACTTTGCAGTAAAGCAATAATAAAAAAACAATAGTAGGGGTAGAATGGAAAGAGACAGGTATAGGTGGTTATAAGTCACTGGTAAGTACGAGAATTAGAGTAATGGTAGTAGGTGTGATTGAAGTTAGCTCTAGAAGAATCTGGTAATAAGAGGTATCTTCCAAAATACAGCAGAAGGCAAGGGATAAGATAAAGATGGTATGTTAGGTTAAACAGTGGTATAAAAAAGGGTTAGTGTGGAAAATGTGCCAGTTATTGGAGAATTTATGGTTGTGTTTCCTGAGGAGCCTCCTAGGTTGCCACTTGATAGGGAGATTGAATTCTGCATAGATACTGTACTGGGTACAAACCCCAATTCTATGCCACCCTACAGGATGGCACCAGAAGAGTTAAAAGAAGTGAAAGAACAGTTGTAGGAGCTTCTGGACAAGGGTTTTATTTGGCCAAGTACATCACTTTGGGATGCTCCTATTTTATTTGTAAGGAAGAAAGACAAGTTATTGAGGTTATGCATTGACTATAGATAACTGAACAAGGTGACAGTTAAAAATAAGTATCTGCTCTCTCAGATTGATGACCTGTTTGATCAGCTACAAAGACCAAGATACTTATCTAAAATAGATCTATGGTCGGGCTATCATCAGTTGAGGATAAGGAGTGAGGATGTGCCAAAAATAGCATTCAGGACTACGTATGGTCATTATGAGTTTTTAGTGATGTCATTTGGACTCACTAATATACTAGCAGCCTTTATGGATCCAAAGAATAGGGTGTTTAAACCATTCATGGATCTCTTTGTCATTGTTTTCATAGATGATATTTTGATATATTCCTAAGCCGAAGAAGAACATGCTTGGCATTTAAGGATGGTGTTGCAAACCTTGAGGGAGCATCAGTTGTATGCTAACTTTTTAAAGTGAGTTCTAGTTGAAGAGTATTTCATTCTTGGGACATGTGGTCTCTAATGAAGGTATTCAAGTGGATCCCAAGAAGATTAAAGTAGTAATTGATTAGCTTAGGCTTACTACAATCATCGAGGTGCAAAATTTTCTAAGCCTAGTAGTTTATTACAGGCACTTTGCACAGAACTTCTCTAAGATAGTAATTCCTCTGACACAGTTGACTCAAAAGAATGTCCCATTTTTTGGTCAGATGAGTGTAAGGAAAGCTTCCCAAAGCGTAAGGACTATTTAACTATAGCTTTTGTGCTGACTTTGCCTGTGAGTGGATAAGGATATATGGTGTACTACGATAATTCTAGAGTTGGGTTGGGGTGTGTCTTGATGCAGCATGGTAAAGTGGTGGCTTATGCTTCGAGATAGTTAAAGAAGTATGAACAGAACTACCCCACTCATGATTTAGAAATGGCAACTATAGTCTTTGCACTAAAAATTTAAAGGCACTATCTGTATGGTGAAATGTGTGAGATATACACTGACCATAAAAGCTTAAAGTATTTCTTTCAATAGAAGGATTTAAATTTGATGCAGAAGAGATGGATAGAGCTTCTAAAGGACTATGACTACACTATCCAGTATCACCTTGGTAAAGCAAATGTTGTGGCAGATGCTTTAAACAGAAAGACTTTTGATAAATTGGCACATATAACAACAGAGAGAAAATTGTTAATACAGGAGCAGCATGAGTTAATATATCAGGGTTTAATTTTGGATATAATTACTTCGAGTGCACTTTTGGCACATTTCAGAGTACAGCTGGATCTGCAAGATAGAATTAGAGTTTTCTAGCACAGGGTCTCACAATTAATGTGGATTGTGGAAAAGGTGCAGCAAGTAGAAGATTGTGAATTTGGGTTTGATGGAGATGGTATCCTTATGCGAGGCTCTAGGGTATATGTACCTGATGTGGATAACCTAAAAATGAGATTATGCAGGAGGCACATTATACACCTTACAATGTTCACCTAGAATTTACAAAGATGTACTATAATGTGAAGGATAGGTACTGATGGAATGGTATGTAGAGAGACATAATAAGACTTTGTGTCCAAGTGCCTAACTTGTCAAAAAGTAAAGTTTCAGCATTAAGGGCCGTTAGGGAAGTTATGAGAGATTCCCATTCTAGAGTGGAAGTGGAAAATGATCACTATAGACTTTATGATTTGGTTGCCTCGTGCTACCCAAGGGTATGATTCCATATGGGTGATTGTGGACCATTTGACCAAGTTGGCTCACTTTTTACCTGTATGGACCACCTATACTGTTGCTCAGTAAGCAAAGTTATACATCCATGAGATAGTCAGATTATATGGAGTTCCTGCTTCCACAATATCTGACAGAGGGCCCCAGTTCACTTCTCAGTTTTAGAGGAAGCTTCAAGAAGCACTTGGCACACGACTGAATTTTAGTATAACTTTTCACCTGCAGACAGATGGGTAGTCTGGGAGGACAATACAAATTTTGGAGGATATGCTTTGCATGTATGTCAGATTTTGGAAGTCAATGGAATAATCAGTTATCATTGGTGGAATTTACTTATAACAATAGCTATCATTCTAGTATTGGAATGGTACCCTATGAGACATTATATGGCAGGAAGTGTAAATTCCCTTTGTGTTGGACAGAAGTTGGAGAGGCAAGAGTACATGATTTAGATTTGGTGCAGTACACTTTAGAGATGGTTCCTTTGGTTAGGAAACTTTTAAAGACAACTTTCAATAGGCAGAAGAGTTATGCAGATCCAACGTAAAAAGATGTAGAATTTGCAGTAAGTGACTATGTGTTTTTAAAGGTTTCTCCCATGACAGAGGTTATGAGATTTGAAAAGAAAGGCAAGTTGGTACCCTGTTACATTAGGACCTTTTGATATCACAAATAGAGTGAAAGCAGTTACCTGCCGGTTAGAGTTGCCACCAAACCTTTTTCATGTCCACTTAGTGTTTCATATCTCTATGCTTAGGAAATATATTCTCAGTCCTTCTCATGTACTACAACTAAACACAGTAGCATTGAATAAGAACTTAACCTTTTAGGAGCAACCAATAGCTATAGTAGACTATCAAATGAGATGGCTTCAGTCAAAACAGATCCTTATAGTTAAAGTTATGTGGAGGAATGCACCTGAGAGTCCAAGCCGTATATGTGCAATAAGTACCTAGAATTGTTTAGTATGTAACTCAGTGTTATTGTTCTGCATTGTGTAAAATTTGAGGATGAATTTTTTATAAAAAGGGAAGAGTGTAACATCCTGAATTTTTAAATAAAAATTATTTTCTAACTTCTAGTGTTATGAGCTTTTTGTAGGTGTTTTCATTTCGAGGAAATTCTACTAGCGACTGAAACTGTATTTTCGAGCTAGACACATGGGCTGCCGGACTCAGTTCGGAAGTGCGTCAACACTATAGTGCTTCCCACCATTTTTAAATGCCCTAGATGCATTTCAGGTGTCAGAATTGGCATAGGTAAAAATCAGAACCCCAAATGCCCTATTTTACCTAGGGTTGAATTTAGAATAAAAATTCATAAAATATTCATGGGTAGCCAAAAAAATTTAATTCCTTTTGCAATAGTTTGATAGCATCGTTAAGGACTGGGGGCATGTTTATGGAATTTTTAAAGTTGGTTTGGATGATTTTTGAAAAATGTTAGTTTTAAGTCTTATAGCTAAATTGTATAATTACTTGAGAATTGTCTAGTTTAGCAAGCCCAGGAGGAGCCGTATGATGTTGTTGTAATGTGGACCTGAGGCCTTTGGTTTTAGAAGTGTTGTTTGGGTTGCCTTATAGGTTGGGTAGGTCTTAGGTACAGAGAAAACTCTACCAGATTTCTGGCATAAATTAGGAATTCTTTAACTCTTTAAACTCTTATTTTGTGTTAATACTAATGAATTCATTAATATAATTGTTAAGGTGATTAGAGTCAGTCTTCTTCTTCCGTTCAGCCACCGCAGTGATATTTGGTGGATTTATGAGTAGATATTGATTTTATTTATAATTTCAGTATAATTATATATTCAAGACATGCTCATGCATTCACTTATATATATATATATATATATATATATATATATATATATAGTTAAATATTAGGTACGCCTTATATTGCATTTTTATTTGATAAAATGGTTATGGGTGTTGCCTTAAGGTAAATTAGAATTGTGTGTGTGTGGTATGATATTGGATATTGTAACACCCCTAGGTTCAGTAGTGCGTTCTACTGTTCTGGTGACCAGTGTCTGTCCGGACAGCTAGGATACCTAGAACTATACTTAAATATTAGTGTAGAAATATAAGGTATTGAAATACCATAGAGGAAAATACAAGAAAAATAAGGAAAAATAATAAAAGAGAGAAAATGGAACTAAGCTAAACTGACAAAACCGTACCGATGGGTGACTGTACCAGGAAATTGCGGCGTGGGCCGTGGACTAGCCTTGGACCACGGGGAATCCTAGAAAATATTTTTGAGACTTAAACAAACATCTATTGAAAAATAAATGATATTAGAAATTTCAAAAAAAAAATTAAATAATTAGTACAAAGAAAAACGAAAAATCGAGAAACCGACAAAAATGGTGTTACCAAAAAAGCCGAAAAGCAACCGAATACGGGCATTGTGATCAATTGACATCCCGAGTTACCTTTTGACCTAAATGTACATTAAAAATAAATGATATTAAATTTTTGAAATACCATGAAAATTAAAATGGTGGTCCATAATTTAAATAGTGAAAGAAAAGGGGTTAAATATGGGAATTATGGGAAATTTGATTAAACAAATATTATAAATGATTTTAGTGCTCCACTAACATTTTCAAAGTGGACCATTAAGCAGATTTTGGGCAGAATATTCCATCATCTTCTTTATTTGGCAAACCAGCCGAAAATCATTTGGGAGAGAAACTCCATTGCCGTTTTGGTTGAGCTCCATGCAAACCCTTTGGAGCCATCCTTTCCCCTAAGTCCTTTCTTTAAAGTTAATCCTTACCTCGCAAGGAAGATTTTGATAGTAATTTTAAGGAGGTTTGGTGAGGTTTTGGTCAAGCTTCAAAAGTGGTAAGTGAGTATTCTCCATTCTTGTTTCATTAAACTTTGAGTGGATATTGTAGTGAGTGGTTTTGTGGAAGAAGTTTTGAAGTTTGATGTTTTAATGGTGGTACACCATTTTGGCAGCCATGGAAACTCACTATTTGTAACTTGTTTTTACTTTTTAATGGTAGTTTAAGATGTTGGTATAAGTGTTTATGTGTATAAAAATAATTTAGATAATGTATACTAAGTGTATGTGTGATAGTGAACTTGGTTTTGGAAGCTTGGAAGCAATTTGAACGAGATGTGTAATTCGGCAACTTTTAAAGTGTAGTTGAAATGTGTTGTTTCATGGTTTGATTTATTGAATTATGTTATTTATGGTGGCAGCATGTATATGTGTATAATAGATTGGAATTGGATATGTAAATGGGGTATGTTCATGTGGTTAAATTGTGTAAATAGACTTTGGAAAATTCTGAGTTATAATGTGTATATTGAGAATGGTTACAAGCTATCCAAAATGACCAAAATGTGTTGTTAAGTGTGTTAATGGTATGGTACAAACCAGAATTGGCATGAAAGAGTTAGCTTGGTAAGTATAGAATGTGTAATTGGTAAGTGATGAAGAATGTGCAGTAGGGCAGTGTATGTTTTAGCTTAGAACCTTAAGTTTGTGACTCCAATTGGTATGAGACCAATTGTAGGTGAAACTAGGCACAAAATGTGCCAACTTTAATGAAGGAAGCTTACCTAAATTATGTCCACAAAGTGACATAAAAATTAACCAAATCCGAAATAGGTAAGTGCAAGCTAGAATTTTTTACCATATAAACAGTAGTCATTAGGAGGACCATAACTCACTCAAAACAGGTCCAATTGATCTGAAATTTTTATCATGAATAGTATCAACATAGATCTACAATTCTTATGAAGACACTAAAGCCCAAAAATGGCCAAAAACAAGTCAAATAGCTTGCATAAATTCGGGTACCAAAACTAGCTGAAGTGAAAATGACCTAAGCCTACCATTTTAGTGCATTCTGTCTAGCATTGATAAATTGACCATATCTTGGCCTACACAACTCAGAATAACCTGAAATTTTGCCCCGCGTGCAATAAGACATAGACCTACAATTTTGTAGTTTGGACCAAAACCGAAAAACCTAAGGAACTAGGTCATCCAGCTAGGTCAAAATAGTACACCGAAATCCTGTAAATTGCAATAAAATGCATTACACTTAAAAATGAAATTGGTAACATATACCAACACTAAAGGGCTCTAAAGTGTGACATATTGAGAATATTAAAATTAATTCACCTAGAGTGCATTAAAGGTCAACATTATAGGTTGACTAATGAAATGAATTGAAGGGAATAGTATCAAGAAAATTTAGATATTGGATTTTATTGTTAGAAACAATTTAACTGAGTACTGAAACACTTTAAATTGTGTGTTTCAGTTGAAAAGGATATTGGGAAGCATAAGGAACATTGAGTCAAGGACTAGGAGCGACTCAAATCAGGTTTGTGCACAACTAGTTTTTAACTGATTTTATTCTGAATATTTCATATGATTAAATGACATATTTTTCTTATGTATTATGTTTAATAAGCATTGGATTTAATTCAATGATTATCGAAATTGTTATAGTATGTATGAATTTAGCTTTGTGAAATGGTATTTCCACAAGTATTAAGCATTGTTATGGATTGAATAAATTATATTTTGAAAAATTATGTTTTGAAAAATTATGATAGAACATGTTTTGAATTGTGATGGGCAATTTGCATGGAAAAATGCAAATTTATTATTTGAATTTTGATAAGCATAAAAATTATTGGATATTGGAATTGACTTTGAATCGAATTGTATTTTGATTTATGCTCACTAAAAGGATTGTGATATTTTTTTATATCTCACTATAGATGCTTGACTAGGTTATTACCCGTCTCTCTCATTTGTTGAGAAGACAATGGAGTTAGTTGTGTTTTGATTACCATGGTACGTGCACAGGCTTAGATTCTCCTCTTATTAGAGGTTAGATCTAAGTTTTTATGTTATGGCTCTTTCGGAAGATTCATTATTGTGATGTTTACAGTGCACGATGATTCAACCTCCCCGACCATTGGGAGTTAGAATCCAATTCGACCTCCCCGATCATAGGGAGTTAGAATCACCCCGAAGATGGCCTTTTCAGATTAGTCTTTCATAGTTAGTGAGATAAAGAATGATTTTTGAGATAAAGAATGGTTTTTGAATAGTAAAGAATTGTAATTTCAATTATGATTTATGTATAATTGATTTTATTGGAATTACCTTAAATGTTTGGTTGTGATTTGATAAATTGAATTTCGTGATCAAAGTCATTTCATACAAATGACTTATGTTATTGGCAATGAATAGTTTGATTTTTGAAATTTGATGAGTATCCTGATTTTCAAATTATTTGCTGTAATTTTTTTAAAGTATATTGAACTATGTTTTAAGTTATAGTTGCGCACCACTGAGTTCACCACTCAGCGATAGCTTTGTATGCTGTCGCAAGTGAAAAGAGCATAGAGCAATTGAGTAAGCTTCTTTGAAGAGACATTCAGATCAACTCCAGGTATACTCATGTACACAGGTTTTGATGTATGCATGTAATAATATGTATGTAAATTATTTGAGCAGTTTTATAAAAACTCTTGTAAAATATTTTGGTATGTCATTAAATGTAAATTATTGTGATATAAATGTTGAGTCTTGTAATCAATGAAATGTTCTTTATGATGAGATTGGTTTGAAAATGAATTGATTTAATTATTGAGAATTGAATTGTAATACCCCATTTGTATAGCCTGGTATATTTCATTATTCCGGTGATCGGTGTCGGTCCGAACAATTAAGGGGATTAGAACCATACTTAAGACAACTGGAGAAGCCATAAACACAAATAATTAGTAATGTCCAATTAGTTAAGTATAAACAAGAAAAATAGAACATAAGAAGTAAAACGAGCCGAGAGTCACAGCGATGGGTGACCTTCTCGAGAATGACTGCGAAGTCATTTTGAACTCAAATTTTAAACCGTAAAAAGTGACGCTGCGGTCCTTAGGACCCTTATAAACACAGTGGAAAAGAGAAAATCACGAAAAATAACTGTTAAGCCAGTCAAATAATTAGGTCAGGAAGCAAGAAGAAATATAGAATTAATTGCAAACCGGGATGAACTGGCAAGGGACAATTTGGTCAATTAACCCCGAGAGCTGACTCCTGACTTAACTGTCAAATAAAATCAAAAAAAAGAAAATGGAAAAGTCAAAAGGTGAAGACATCATGACCTCATGCATGATGCCATAAAAAAAATACTTAATGTGACACCCCTTACCCGTCTACAGTATATACGAGTAAGCTATGTCACACGGTGTACCGGAACACTCCATTTTATCTTAATTATTTTTATTCCTCCTTAATTAATTTTTAAGATAGTTTTGAATATAACTTGTGAAATATAATTCATTTAAGTCATTTATTGAAATTATAATTTATTTGAGATTCCGAAAATTTTATAGAAAATCCGGCAGAGTACCGGCTAAAAATGGAGAAAACAGTTCTTCGGAACCTGTAAAAAACACTTCCAATAATCATATTCAATCATTCTCAAACTTCAATATCAAAATCTCAATATAATTTTTATTGTCAACAACATCTCCATTTCTCAATCATTCATTTCTCATGGTACTCATATATAAGCAATAAGTAAATACTCAAATTTTCCATTCACAATCACAATTTTCATTATTTACATGAACATCAAAATACATTACATAAGTTTCATTTACACAAAAGAAAATAAAAGTTAGTTACAAAATACCAAAATGAAACATAGTGTCCTACCAATGCACTGATGACGGTGAGGTGACACGGACACTATGCAGAACTGCAGGAGGTCTCACCCAACCTGTGGTCTACTGGGCTCTCGGTCAGTATCTCCAGAACCTACGCATGGCAAAAGCAATGCGCTAAGCAATAATGCTTAGTGGTGCCAATAATAAAATAAAAAGAAATAACAGGAAGTAAATATGCAGTGAATGTATCGGTGTCTTATTGCAAATAAATTTTCGATGAGTATTTGTAGTCTTACTTATTTTGTACTTGTTATATTCATTATTTCATTAAATTTATCCACTTTCATTTTTGGTTGCCCAAGTAACCTATACTGGACGACTGGACTGGATAAACGGGTAAACTGGCACTGGGTATCTAGTACCTCGGGCCGTCACACCATCGGTCACATATGCATCTCCTGGTGCGCAACAGAACAGCTAATAAGCTGTAATAACAATAGGCACAAGGCCAAATATCAACACAATGTCAGATTGGCTAAAAGCCATGAAATCACAGAATGGCATAATGCCATGTGCAGTACTGCTAACTGAACCCTATTGGCATGCCAAACTATCCAAACCAATCTTGTTAGGTATACTAGGGCATTTGATACTTTTGAATTTTACAATTTTTGAATTTCAAGTTTTGGTGTTACTATTCCCTTCATTAGTCAACAAAAATATTGACTTTTGCATAGAAAATAGGTACATTGGTTTTAACACTCCCAACATACCACATTTTACATTCAAAATTTGTTGGTATTGGTTAACAATACCATTTCTAAGCTTAAAATTAATGGAGCAGAATTTTCAGTTTTTATACCCTATCTTTACTGTTCCATTAATTACTTTTGCAGTGGGAATTTGAGAAAATGATAAACATGAAAGTTGTTCCTTATTTTGTCTAGTTGAATTTCTTTTTTTAAATCACTCCATTTGGAGTTTTGTAGCTCAAGTTATGGTCCAAAAACCACAACTAGTCGGATTGAAAAATTTCAGAACTGACCATATCTACGGTCACGATGTGATAACTTCCACTCTCTTGTTGAATAGGTTCTGGTCATAATTTGGGGTAGGTTCCTTCATGAAAGTTGTTGGTCTATATCTCAGCTTGTATAAAATTTCAGGTCAATTGGGCCATTCTACGCTGAGTTATGGCCAAATGAACAATCACTGTTCATTTGGTCATTCTGCAGAAACTGGTTGCAGGACACCCGGATTGAGGCAAGTTTTTGGTCCACTTGGTTTGGTCTTTTGGGCATGGTTTCTTCACCAAAGTTGTGCCATTATGTGTCTAGTTTCATTTCCAATTGGCCAAATACCAATTGAACCTACACAGCCGAAGTTGTGGCTGTCCAAACAGGCTGGACTTACATCCAAACCTGCTGCTCTCACTAGGCAGCATACCAAATCAGTTTTCTAATGCTATAATTCACTCCAAGTTATGGTCAATTTCCCTCAAATGGTCACTAATTGACCATTAAAATGTTCCTACACCATTATAGGAGCTAAACTCAAATTTGCTCAAAACCCTAAATTCTCAATTTCTCTACTCTTTCATTAACCTACAATTCAATGTGCTAAATGTTAAGTTAATATCAAGGGCAGCTTATATACTCATTTAATCCAAAGAAATCATCAAAACTCTAATAAACCCATGGCTGCCAAAAATATAAAGTGAGTACATCAAAGGTTTTCATTTGAATTTCTTATAAATTTCAAGTTAAATCAACTTTCTAATCATGAATTTAAAGAGAGAGGAAGATATTGGACACTAACCTTATTAAAGCTCCCACTTGAGCTCCCACTTGAGCTTGTCAATTTTCAAGATTTCTCCCTCTAATGGCTGTCTAAATATGATTTAGAGTGTGAGGATAAATTTTAGTGAAGTGAGGATGAGGTTTTATGGTGTAAAGAGTGAGGTTTTAGCAAGAAAAAGAGAAAGTTTTAATGGAGATAGTGAGGGAAAGAGGGGCTGCCGGAAATGGAAGGAGATGAGCAGAAAAATTTTCCAATTTTTTAACTCCTTTTGGTCCTTTTTAATTGATTTAAAGGTGCTTGTTAAAAGATGATTGGTGGAACTCATTTTAAAGACATCATATGATGTCATAATTAAGTATTTTCTTTCATTTTCTTTTCTTTTCTTTTCTTTTCTACTCATTTTCAATTCAATTTTCAACAATATTTATTCACATTTTAGATCATGATAATTATTTACTTAACTGGACAAGTCGGTCAAAAATCGTCTCTGGAGGTGAAATGACCAAAATGCCCTCCGTTTGGCTTAACAGGTCAAAATTGTCTGTACCGATTGAAAAATTTTTCTAAATATTTTCTTGGCATTCTAATGTCATAGGAACCTCAATGACCCTTCTCTGGAGTCCCAAAAATTATTTTATTAATTTTTCCCCGGGTCTAGGGCTCCTAGTTGCGAGAACCGCAACTTCCCACTAGGTTACCCATCGCTAGGGCACCGGCTCATTTAACTTGGTTTTATTTTATTTCTAAAATTTTTCCTAAATTTTTCTTATTAATATTTGAGTTAATTATGATTCCTCACTTTAGTTTAAATATTTTTCCGAACGTTCTATCTGTCCAGTCCGACACTGGTCACCGGAACAGTAGAATATACGGAGTTGCTACAGGAAGGGTGTTACAACTCTTCCCCTCTAATTTAAATTTCGTCCTCGAAATTTACCTGATGCAAACAGTTGAGGGAACTGTTGCCTCATCGTCTCTTCACTTTCCCAAGTTGCCTCTTCGGTGTTGTGGTGCCTCCAAAGCACTTTCACCAGTGGAATCTGCTTATTCCTCAACTCTTTCACTTCCCGAGCCAGGATCCGTATGGGTTCTTCTTCATATGTCAAATCTGGTTGTACTTCAATTTCTTCCATGGAGATGACATGTGAAGGATCTGAGCGGTATCTTCTTAGCATAGACACGTGGAACACATTGTGGATCTTGTCCAGCTCTGGTGGTAAAGCTAGCCTATAGGCCACTGGACCCACACGTTCAATGACTTCATATGGGCCAACAAACCTAGGGCTTAACTTACCTTTTCTTCCAAACCTCAATACCTTATTCCACGGTGACACCTTGAGGAACACTTTGTCGCCAACCGCATATTCTATTTCTTTTCTCTTCAGGTCGGCATAAGATTTCTGTCTGTCTGAGGCAATCTTCAGATTGGCTTTGATTAGTTTTACTTTCTCCTCAGTCTGTTTCACCAGGTCTAGCCCTACCAGTTTGTCTTCACCCAATTCAGTCTAGCACACTGGAGTTCTACATTTTCTCCCATACAGTGCTTCATACGGGGCCATTTGGATACTATCTTGGTAGCTATTGTTGTATGCAAATTCTGCCAGTGGGAGGTATCTATCCCAACTTCCCTCAAACTCAATGACACAACCCCTCAACATATCTTCAAGGACCTGGCATATATTTCATGTTATTATTATCATTTTAATTCAATATTTGTATCAATTCCATTAATTTCAATTGTTTACCTGGATTACTCTTTCTGATTGCCCATCCGTTTGAGGATGGAAAGCTGTGCTGAAGTGGAGTTGTGTACCCAAGGACTCATGCAACTTCTTCCAAAATCTCGATGTAAACCTTGGGTCTCGATCAGATATGATAGAAAGTGGAATTCCATGCAGTCTAACTATCTCACTAATATACAATTCTGCTAACTTCTCTAGTGAGTAGTCAGTTCTAACTGGCAGAAAGTGTGCTGACTTCGTCAATCTATCCACTATCACCCATACTGCATCATGTTTCTTCTGGGTGAGAGGTAGACCACTTACAAAATCCATGATGACCCGATCCCATTTCCATTCAGGTATGCGTATAGGCTGTAGCAAACCCGATGGAACTTGATGTTCTACCTTGACTTGCTGACATGTCAAGCATTTAGTCACATAGTCAGCTATGTCCTTCTTCATACCAGGCCACCAATACTGAAGTTTCATATCATAATACATTTTTGTACTTCTTGGGTGCATAGCATAGACACTAGTGGGTGCCTCTTTTAGAATACTGGCCTTCAATTCCCCATCATCTGGTACACACAGTCTTCCTTTGCAGTACAGACACCCATCTATTTTCACTTCATAGTCAGTTTCTTTCCCTTCTAGGATTTTTCTCATAATATCCTTTAGCTTCTCATCTACCTTCTGCCCATCTAAAATCTGCTGTAATAGGCTTGGCCTCACTTGCAACTCAGCCAAAATAGCTCCATCTCGAACCAAAGATAGACGAGCATTCAATGATCTCAAAGCTGTGATGGATTTTCTGCTCAAAGCATCAGCAACTACATTTGCCTTCCCAGGATGGTAGTCAATTACACAATCATACAGGAACTCAATCCATCGCCTCTGTCTAAGGTTGAGCTCCTTCTGAGTTGGCAAATATTTTAGACTTTTGTGGTCTGTGTAAATGTAGCACTTTTCACCATACAAGTAGTGCCTCCATATCTTCAGTGCGAAGATAATTGCTGCAAGCTCTAGATCATGGGTAGGGTAATTCTGTTCATGTGGCCTTAGCTGCCTGGAAGCATAAGCGACCACCTTCCCCTCTTGCATCAATACACACCCTAACCCATTATGAGAGGCATCACTGTAGACCACAAAGTCCTTTCCAGACACTGGCTGTGTTAACACTGGTGTCTCTGTCAACATAGCCTTTAACTTCTCAAAACTAGTCTGAGACTTGTCATTCCAGTCAAATCTGACATTCTTATGTAATAACTTGGTCATTGGAGCAGCTATTAAGGAAAATCCCTTCACAAATCTTCTGTAATACCCAGCTAGCTCCAAGAAGCTTCTGACCTCAGTTGTATTTCTGGGAGGCTTCCATTCCATCACTGCTTCTATTTTCTTGGGATCCACCCTAATCCCATCAGCTGACACTATGTGTCCAAGGAATGCAATCTCATTCAACTAGAAGTCACACTTTGACAACTTAGCATACAACTTCTTTTCTCTCAGGGTTTGTAGAACAATCCTCAAATGTTCATCATGTTTTTCCCTGGTCTTGGAATACACCAAAATATCATCAATAAAGACCACTACGAACCGATCTAAGTATGGATGGAAGATACGGTTCATAAGGTCCATGAATGCTGCTGGTGCATTTGTTAGGCCAAAGGGCATCACCAGAAACTCATAATGCCCATACCGGGTCGTGAATGCAGTCTTTGGCACATCTACATCCTTCACCCTCAACTGATGATACTCTGCTCTAAGATCAATCTTAGAAAATACTCCTGCTCCCTTCAACTGATCAAACAAATTATCAATTCTAGGCAATGGATATTTGTTCTTCACAGTCACTTTATTCAACTGCCGGTAATCGATGCATAACCTCAAAGTCCCATCCTTCTTTTTCACAAACAGCACTGGAGCTCCCCATGGTGACACACTGGGGCGTATAAACCCCTTATCAAGCAACTCTTGCAACTGAGTTTTCAACTCCCTCAATTCAGTGGGTGCCATCCTATAAGGAGTAATGGAAATGGGTGCTGTACCCGGCAATGTCTCAATAGCAAATTCAACTTCCCTTTCTGGTGGCAAACCAGGTAATTCTTCAGGAAACACATCTGAGAAGTCCTTTACTGTGGATATGTCACCTGGATCCGGCTTAGCACTTAGTATCCACCACATGTGCTAGGTAGGCCTCACAGCCTTTTCTCATCAGTTTTCTTGCAACTGTGACTGAGATAACATTGGACAAGAAATCTGTCCTTTCCCCCACAACTGTGATCTCATTACCCCCAGGAGTTTTCAAAGAAATCCTCTTCAGTTTACAATCAACTATTGCCTGATGACGTGACAACCAGTCCATTCCCAAAATCACGTTAAACTCATGGAAAGGCAACTCAATTAGGTCTGCCAAGAACTCATACCCCTGAATCCTTAACGGGCAACCCTTGTATACTTTGTTCACCACTACACTGTGGCCCAATGGATTAGTGACCAGAATGTCTTGGTCACTCTCCCCTACTAATATCCCCCTTTCTATAGGTAAGTTGATGTAGATGTATGAATGAGTGGATCCTGGATCCACCAATGCATGCACAGATGTATTGTAGAGGGAGAACATACCCCTGATGATGTCCGGGGCATCTTGCTCCTCCTGAGCTCTCATGGCATAGGCTCTGGCAAGTGGTCTGCTCTCAGGCCTCTCTGCTGGCTCAGATATAGGCCTCTGTGATGGTCCCACTGCCTTAGATTTGCCAGATTTTCTACCCCTTTGTGGTGCAGGAGTAGGTCTGTCTGCTTGTGTTGGAGCAGTTGTAGTAGTTCTGCATGGACAGTTCCTCAACTGATGCTCTATTGACCCACACCTTAAGCAGGCACCAGTCACTCTCCAACACTCCCCCTTATGCCACTTCAGGCAATGTGGACATGCAGAAGATGCTGGGGCTGGTCCCCTGAACCCCATCCCTAGAGAGCTACCCACTGATGGTGTGGACTGACTTCTCCTAGGGGTAAGCGTGGCTGGGCCCCGAGGTGACCCTGACCTTGTGGTTGACCTGAACTCTGTGCAGGTGGACCTTTGAACTTTTTCCCAGGTGCAGGAGATGAACTAGACTGACCCGGGCCCCTCTTCTGCTGTCTCTCTCTTCTGGTCTGCTCACTTATTCTAACCTTTTTAACCTTTATTGCAGCTTCCACTAACTTGGTGAAGTCGGTGATTCCCAAGGCAGTGATCATGATCTTTATGTTGTCATTTAATCCCTCTTCAAATCTCTTACACCTTTCGGCCTCATTAGGGACTATCTCCCTTCCATAGCGGCTTAATCTGATAAATTCCTTTTCATACTCAGCCACTGTCAGCTGTCTCTGCCTCAGGTTAATGAACTCTCTTCTTCTCTCTTTCAGGTATACACTACCCACATATTTCTTCTTGAATTCGGAGAGGAAGAAGTCCCAAGTTATTACTTCTGGCTGTACTTCACTGGACACCGTATCCCACCATTCATATGCATCATCTTGCAACAGAGATACAGCAGCTTCTAAATTTTGCTCTGGAGTGAAGTGGAGTTGTTTTAAAACTCTGCTTGTTCTGTTCAACCAATTTTCGGCTGCAACAGAGTCATCTTCTCTCTTGCCAAAGAAGTCCACTGCTCCAAATTTTCTCAATTTTTCCAGGTGTGATTTTGGTTGTGGAGGTGGTGGTGGTGGTGGCATTACCCCAACCATTTGTTTAAAGAATTCGGCCATTTGCTGAAACACGGCCTGTGGAGGTTGAGCAGGCTCTGCTGGAGCTGGTGGAGCAGGTTCTCCCCTACCCCCAGTCTCTGCTGGTGCAGGTGGAGCATGACTCTCCACTTCCTCCTCAACTGCCCTCTGAGATGTAGGGTCCATATCCTATTCAAAATAACAAAGACAAATAGATCTGCATTAGTGTCACCTCGACTCTTACAAATGCAATGCATGGTATGGACTCAATCTAGGCCCAGAAACGCCTAAACCGTGCTCTGATACCACTAAATGTGACACCCCTTACCCGTCTACAGTATATCCGAGTAAGCTATGTCACACGGTGTACCGGAACACTCCATTTTATCTTAATTATTTTTATTCCTCCTTAATTAATTTTTAAGATAGTTTTGAATATAACTTGTGAAATATAATTCATTTAAGTCATTTATTGAAATTATAATTTATTTGAGGTTCCGAAAATTTTATAGAAAATCCGTGATCTGGGCTAAAAATGGAGAAAACAGTTCTTCGGAACCTGTAAAAAACACTTCCAATAATCATATTCAATCATTCTCAAACTCCAATATCAAAATCTCAATATAATTTTTTTGTCAACAACATCTCCATTTCTCAATCATTCATTTCTCATGGTACTCATATATAAGCAATAAGTAAATACTCAAATTTTCCATTCATAATCACAATTTTTATTATTTACATGAACATCAAAATACATTACATAAGTTTCATTTACACAAAAGAAAATAAAAGTTAGTTACAAAATACCAAAATGAAACCTAGTGTCCTACCAATGCACTGATGACAGTGAGGTGACACGGACACTATACAGAACTGCAGGAGGTCTCACCCAGCCTGTGGTCTACTGGGCTCTCGGTCAGTATCTCCAGAACCTACGCGTGGCAAAAGCAACGCGCTAAGCAATAATGCTTAGTGGTGCCAATAATAAAATAAAAAGAAATAACAGGAAGTAAATATGTAGTGAATGTATCAGTGTCTTATTGCAAATAAATTTTCGATGAGTATTTGTAGTCTTACTTATTTTGTACTTGTTATATTCATTATTTCATTAAATTTATCCACTTTCATTTTTGGTTGCCCAAGTAACCTATCTTTGGACGCATCGACTGGATAAACGGGCAACCGCACTTTGGGTATCTAGTACCTCGGGCGTCACACCATCGGTCACATATGCATCTCCGGTGTGCAAGCAGCTAATAAGCTGTAATAACAATAGGCACAAGGCCAAATATCAACACAATGTCAGAATGGCTAAAAGCTATGAAATCACAGAATGGCATAATGCCATGTGCAGTACTGCTAACTGAACCCTATTGGCATGCCAAACTATCCAAACCAATCTTGTTAGGTATACTAGGGCATTTGATACTTTTGAATTTTATAATTTTTGAATTTCAAGTTTTGGTGTTACTATTCCCTTCATTAGTCAACAAAAATGTTGACTTTTGCATAGAAAATAGGTACATTGGTTTTAACACTCCCAACATACCACATTTTACATTCAAAATTTGTTGGTATTGGTTAACAATACCATTTCTAAGCTTAAAATTAATAGAGCAGAATTTTTAGTTTTTATACCCTATCTTTACTGTTCCATTAGTTACTTTTGCAGTGGGAATTTGAGAAAATGATAAACATGAAAGTTGTTCCTTATTTTGTCTAGTTGAATTTCTTTTTTTAAATCACTCCATTTGGAGTTTTGTAGCTCAAGTTATGGTCCAAAAACCACAACTGGCCGGATTGAAAAATTTCAGAACTGACCATATCTACAGTGCAGTAAACAGTAACTTCCACTCTCTTGTTGAATAGGTTCTGGTCATAATTTGGTTAGGTTCCTTCATGAAAGTTGTTGGTCTATATCTCAGCTTATTGCTGATAAAATTTCAGGTCAATTGGGCCATTCTACACTGAGTTATGACTACTGTTCATTTGGTCATTCTGCAGAAACTGGTTGCAGGACACCCGGATTGAGGCAAGTTTTTGGTCCACTTGGTTTGGTCTTTTGGGCATGGTTTCTTCACCAAAGTTGTGCCATTATGTGTCTAGTTTCATTTCCAATTGGCCAAATACCAATTGAACCTACACAACCGAAGTTGTGGCTGTCCAAACAGGCTGGACTTACATCCAAAATCACGCTTTGCTCTCACTAGGCAAAGATACCAAATCAGTTTTCTAATGCTATAATTCACTCCAAGTTATGGTCAATTTCCCTCAAATGGTCACTAATTGACCATTAAAATGTTCCTACACCATTATAGGAGCTAAACTCAAATTTGCTCAAAACCCTAAATTCTCAATTTCTCTACTCTTTCATTAACCTACAATTCAATGTGCTAAATGTTAAGTTAATATCAAGGGCAGCTTATATACTCATTTAATCCAAAGAAATCATCAAAACTCTAATAAACCCATGGCTGCCAAAAATATAAAGTGAGTACATCAAAGATTTTCATTTGAATTTCTTATAAATTTCAAGTTAAATCAACTTTCTAGTCATGAATTTAAAGAGAGAGGAAGATATTGGACACTAACCTTATTAAAGCTCCCACTTGAGCTCCCACTTGAGCTTGTCAATTTTCAAGATTTCTCCCTCTAATGGCTGTCTAAATATGATTTAGAGTGTGAGGATAAATTTTAGTGAAGTGAGGATGAGGTTTTATGGTGTAAAGAGTGAGGTTTTAGCAAGAAAAAGAGAAAGTTTTAATGGAGATAGTGAGGGAAAGAGGGGCTGCCGGAAATGGAAGGAGATGAGCAGAAAAATTTTCCAATTTTTTAACTCCTTTTGGTCCTTTTTAATTGATTTAAAGGTGCTTGTTAAAAAATGATTGGTGGAGCTCATTTTAAAGACATCATATGATGTCATAATTAAGTATTTTCTTTCATTTTCTTTCATTTTCTTTCATTTTCTTTTCTACTCATTTTCAATTCAATTTTCAACAATATTTATTCACATTTTAGATCATGATAATTATTTACTTAACTGGACAAGTCGATCAAAAATCGTCTTTGAAGGTGAAATGACCAAACTGCCCTCCGTTTGGCTTAACGGGTCAAAATTGTCTGTACTGATTGAAAAATTTTTCTAAATATTTTCTTGGCATTCTAATGCCATAGGAACCTCAATGACCCTTCTCTGGAGTCCCAAAAATTATTTTATGAATTTTTCCCCGGGTCTAGGGCTCCTAGTTGCGAGAGCCGCAACTTCCCACTAGGTTACCCATCGCTAGGGCACCGGCTCATTTAACTTGGTTGTATTTTATTTCTAAAATTTTTCCTAAATTTTTCTTATTAATATTTGAGTTAATTATGATTCCTCACTTTAGTTTAAATATTTTTCCGAAAGTTCTAGTCATTCCGATCAATCAGTCACCTAATGTAGAATGTACGG
The DNA here is from genome assembly GCF_030052815.1 of Hevea brasiliensis. Classification (NCBI taxonomy): domain Eukaryota; kingdom Viridiplantae; phylum Streptophyta; class Magnoliopsida; order Malpighiales; family Euphorbiaceae; genus Hevea; species Hevea brasiliensis. Next base: position 102,242,096 of record NC_079494.1, read on the forward strand.
AGTTGCTACAGGGAGGGTGTTACACTTAAAATATTTATTTAATTGGGATTTTTGAGTCTTCCATAAGGATAAATAAAAGAAAATAAAAGAAAAAAAAAATAATCAAAATTCCTTCTTCTTCTCAAAGGACGTCTCCCATTTCTCTCTCCCTCTCCATTGTTAAAACTCCATGGAAGCTTATTCTCAAGCTTCATACACCACAATTTAACCATAAATTCCCCTAAATTCCTTAAGTAAATCTTACCTCTAGACCTAGATAAATACTTTGGGAGCAAGAAGGAAAAGAAAACTTGGAGAATTGAAGAATTAGGAAATCTACAAATTGAGGTAAGTGCAATTTCAAGTTTAGATTTTTATTGAATTCATGAATTTAAGTTTATGTGTGATGAAATTGCATTAGAAATAAAGGAAATCATGCTTAAATAAGGGAAGAGAGAATGAGGCAGCCATGAAACCTTAAGGTTTTGATGGTATTTAGTTAGGTTAAACATGAAATCTTGGTGAGTAGATGTTAGATATGTGAATTGTATAATTAGATTACATGAATTGTGAAGATTGGACAAACTTAGGGTTTTGGACATTAGGGTTTGAAGACCAAAAATGTGAGAAACTTGTAAATGGTGTCTTTGACCTAATGTGAAGTGAGAAATGGTCATTTGTGACCTAATTAAGTGTGTTAGAAGTGTTGGAATTAAAAGCCAATTCGGATTGGATAAGGTCATGTTGCTGCAGCAAGACAAAACCTCCTTTGAGGGACCAAAAATGAAATTTTACAAGCCCAATGGAGATGGGACCAATTGGGGATGAAAATAGGCACTAAATGACACAATTTTCATTTAGGAAGCCTGCCCAAAAAGTGACTAAAACCTAGTGAACAAAGTGGCCGAAGTCAGAAAATCGCAGGCTGCCTCTGCACAAACTGACTAAATGAACAGTGTTTGTTCATTTGGTCATAACTTGAGCTAGGCAGGTCAAAATGACTTGAAATTTTACCAGAAATTAGATAAGATATAGATCTAAAACTTTTATGAAGAACACCAACCCAAATTATGCCATTAACCCAATCAAAATAGTGAGCAAATTTGGTGACCTGAATCTGCAGAACTGCAGATTGCCATATGAACAGTAAAGTTTCAATGGCTATAACTCTCTCTAGAAAACTCTGATTTAGGCGATTCTTAAACCGATGGAAACCTAAGACATAATAGAACATTTCATATGAAGAAAATTAGACCAAATTATGGAACTAACTTGATCAAATTGCTGAACGAAGTTGGAATTAATAATCTGCCAGAATAAAATTCTGCAGTATGAACAGTAAACATAATTTGCTTATAACTTGAGCTACAAAACTCCAATTGAGGTGATTCAAAAAGGAGAATAAACTTAAGACAATAAGGAACATTTTCTATGGAGAAAGTTTTGCCAAATTCCAACAGTAAACTGACCAATGAAACAGTACAATTAGGAACACCAAAACTGAAAATTGGCAATTTTGCCTAAAAGACCTAAGTTTTGAGAAAATGACCAAAACCAACAAGTTTAGTGACCAAAATGTGGTATGTGGGTGAAGTTGGAATTCCCATACCTATTAAGCCTTAGAAAGTCAATAATTTGACTTGAATAGTGCAGTGAATAGTAACCCGAAACACAAAATTTCAAGAACGTCGAATTTAGCACGTTAGAGCTAGGTAAAAATGAAGTTAAATTTATTTTTGGATTTATGCTAAGTTATGGTACTGAAACACTGTGAAATTGTGTGTTTCAGTGGAAAAGAATACCGGGACAGAACCTGAGGAGTCGAGTCAAGGCCAACAGGCGACTCGTTTAAGATTTGTGCACAACGTATACTTTTTGTAATCATCTTTTGCATACTATTTTGAATAATGTGAAATATTGGATTATGGCATTCTTATTATGTTTTGATTTAAATTGTTGAAAGTTATTATGTATATTGAAATGACAATGTTTAGCAAATTGTTAAGATAAGTTTTAAAATCACAGTGTCATGACCATATATTTGAACACCTCACTAGCATGACTAGTGGGGGTAATTAGTTTCGAATTTTGATTCCTTCTCTGGAGAAGTGTTGAGGTGTGCTAGTAGAAGAGGATGTGAATGGATATCCATATATTTGAGCTAGCTAGCCTTGTGATGTGATTTCTCTTTAGCCTCTGGCTATTGAGATTCTATTTGTTTCGAATGGCATGATCTAACTGTGGGTTTTATAAAACGTGTTTTGATACTTCGAAATGAACTTGGTTTGCATTAAAACCTCATAATTCATGTTTTGTGTTTAATGTTCATGTTTAGTCAAATTTTTTAATAAATGTGATTTATATTTTGCATAAAGATTATTTTAGTATATTGTGCACCACTGAGTCCTAATACTCAGCGATAGCTTTTATTGCTGTCGCAGATTTAGATACTAGAGGAGCAAAGATCGAGTCTTGAAGATTGAGGATCATTCAGCTTGAAGTCTTCGGGTATAATTTATACCCTAACTGTAAATATTTCTTTTGATGTATATATATTGCACATAAATGTATGGACATGAAAAAATGGGTCTTGAGCAGTTTGTATAAAATTTGTATAAAGTTGTAATATATATTGTAGTTTGAAACTCTCTTAATGTAAATTTTGTAAGAATGTATATAAATTATTTTGTCTCTAATGAAATATGAGTACAACTATTTTATTTAATTTAAATGAAATGTGTTGCTAGTATGCTGAAGATTATTGAATTTTGAACTTGAGAAATTTATTGAAATGATTGTGAAATTGATTGAGTTTGATTGTGAAATTGAAGTAGTAGTTGAGAAAAAATTTTAGAAGTGCTTTTTACAGGTATTTGAAGAACTGGTTTCTCAAAATACAGACAGAACTCTGTCAAAATTTTTATAAAATTTGCGGAAAAATAAAATGGGCCAAAATTTCCAACTAGCCTTCCACTTAATTACATGTTTTAAATACTTATTAGAAATGCTCACCACTTATCAAAAATAAGAAAATTATTTTAAAATCCCTTGTAGGGTACTTAATGAGTTATCGGTAGGTGAAGTTCGGTAGTTCATTAGGTATTCTACGGGATCATGTTATGCCTTACAGAGGGGTAAGGTGTGACATGAATTGTGAGTTGAAATGAAGTTATTGAAGTTGTATTTGAGAAAAAATATTAGGAGTGTTTTCCTTTTCAGGTTTGAAGAACTGTTTTCTCAAAACACAGCCGGTACTTTACCGAAATTTTGAAAAAAAATTTTATAACATCAGATTTTAATCGATGATTTAAATTTTACGAAAATTATTTTAAAATCCCTTGTAGTATATCTAATAGGTTATCGGTAGGCGAAATACGGTAATTCATTAGGTGTACTACGAGATCATGTTATATCTTACGGGGGAGTAGGGTGTGACATGTTTTGTGGTATCAGAGCAATAGTTTTAAAGTAAATTTTAAACTGTGAATTTGAAATCTTTTTATCGGTAACTACAACTGCTCAAATATTTAATACATATAGTACATTTACATCATAAATATGAACTAATGGAGAGAAATCTCTTTGTGTTGGTTGTATAGGAATAGAAAATCCTGTGAAAAGATATGAAAGAGAAGAATGAGACAATAAAACAGTCTGTGATGACAGAAGTACAAGTTGAGGCCCCAGCTCCATAAAATGTCGAAGGCCCGACTGTACCAGTTTTACCGGTACAAATTACTGCACAAATGGCCCAGCAAATGGCCACTTTCTTTCAACAAATGGCTAATACTCTGTTAGCTCAAGCTCAAGCTCAAGCACAAACCCAACCCCCACAAGGGCAGTGTGAAATAGAGAAGAGGGAGAAACCTATGGGTCAGAGCTCGAACAGTAATTTGGGGAAGAGAAAAGAATTTGAGGAACCCCGAGCTCAGGGATATGACAGAGGCAAATCATCAGGGCAGAGAACACCAAGATCTAGTCATCGAACAACCAGAAGTTCCTATTCTGCCCATTTCTGCCATGTTTGTGGTAAGCTACATGGAGATATTTGTCGTAAGGCCTCTGGAGCCTGCTACAATTGTGGAAAGCTTGGACACTTTGTTAGAAATTATACTAGAGTACCTCAATTTGCTCTCGAAAGTTCACAAACAGTCAATAGAGGTCGAGATAGAAATAGAGTTGGTACTCCTCACAACCATAACATAGTGAATCAACCCGAACATAGTAGCGCATCAGTTAGAGCATCTACTATGCGTCAAGGGGAAAGAACAGAAACTTCGGATGTAGCTACTAGTAAGTTCTTAATTAAAAAAAAAAATTATTGTTTGATCCCAGCACTACTTAGTTGTATGTTAGTGTTAGAACTATATGTTATGTTGTTATTCCTTTACAGGGGAATAAATTTTGATGCATTAGTGATTAGTCCTTTAAGATAAAGATTGTGATAATAAGTGAAATTAGTTTTGGAAGAGTTTATCGGTGAAAAGTATTTTCTAACACACCATAAATTATAAAGCTAATTGGCGAGCCTAGTTAATGTAAGGCAAGAGGACGTAAAAGTAAATTGCAGTAATAGAATTGCTCTAGATGAGGGCCAAAATGTTATTGTTAGTGATTGTTAATGGATATTGTAAACAGAATAAGATTCAAATATCAGTAAATTCAAAAAGGATAAAATATAAGAAAGTTTAATCTATGGGAATGTATCGTATTAACTATGCAATGTTCTTGATGTTTATAATCGTAGTGCAGACATAAAGATCGACTTGAGATTATTGTGTAGAGCTACGTACTACTGATAGTGCACCAAGATGAGAATAGTTGCCAACAGCATCTGTATTGGCATAGTTATGTCAGGACAAAATTTTATTGTTGGAAATGAGTTTGGAAATCCTACTTAGGGAGTTAAAACTCAAAAACTAGATTATTGAAAGGTTATAGTTCAGTACAAAAGGAAGTAAGTTATAGAATATTAATAGATAAAAAGAGTTGTAGAAGTAAAAATTTGAACAGTTGGTTCAGATATAACAAAAAATGTTACGAATATGAGTAAGATTGTTGACTAGAATGGTCAAAGGACCTATGATTAGATAAGTAATTCTTACATGACCTCAATGGTCTTTCAAAAAGAGAACATGAATCGAAATATTAGATAGAACGATAGTAAGAAAAGATTAGTGCTATATAAACAAAGAAAATATTATATTAGATTGTTAAAAGTCTTATACAAATTCAAAAGAAAGAAGATTGTACGATCGTATAGAAAGGAGAAAATAAACATGTGAATATTGTAAGAAGACTATTGGGTAAAATTTCGAGGACGAAATTTATTTTAAGGGGGGAAGAATTGTAACACCCTTAGGTTCGGTAGTGCGTTCTACTGTTCCGGTGACCAATGTCCGTCCGGACAGCTAGGATGCTTGGAATTATACTTAAATATTAGTGTGAAAATATAAGGTATTGAAATACTATAGAGGAAAATACAAGAAAAATAAGGAAAAATAATAAAAGAGAGAAAACGGAACTAAGCTAAATGCACAAAACTGTACCGATGGGTGATCGTACCGAGAAGTTACGGCATGGGCCGTGGACTAGTCTTGGACCGCGGAGAACCCTAGAAAATATTTTTGGGACTTAAATATATGTAAATTATTGTGATATAAATATTGAGTCTTGTAATTAATGAAATGTTCTTTATGATGAGATTGGTTTGAAAATGAATTGATTTGATTATTGAGAATTGAATTGTGAGTTGAAATGAAGTTATTGGAGTTGTATCTGAGAAAACATATTGGGAGTGTTTTCCTTTTCAGGTTTGAAGAACTGTTTTCTTAAAAAATAGCCGGCACTTTGCCAAAATTTTGAAAAAAAAATTTATAACACCAGATTTTAATCGATGATTTAAATTTCACGAAAATTATTTTAAAATCCCTTGTAGTATATCTAATAGGTTATCGGTAGGTGAAGTACGGTAATTCATTAGGTGTACTACGGGATCATGTTACATCTTACGGGGGAGCAGGGTGTGACAGATATGGGTAAGACAGGTAAAACGGCTGGAGCTTGACTCGCTGGGACCCGATCCTTTTTATGGATGAGTCAGGGTGAGTACGACTTTGAGTTAATCTTATTGATCCCTGCATTTAGATTATTAAGAGAAAGTCTGGCTCGAGTTGATCTGGCTAACCAGTGTTAGAATTAAAAGAGCTATACAGGGGATCAGCTCCCATATATATGTATACTTTGATGTGATACGCGGGTATGTGAGTGCTCCAAATTATTTTTTGTGCAAGTATTATTTGAATTGTTTGGAAATATATGTGTATATAGCGTTTCATACATAGAAATGCTTTAGGCTTAGATAGTTATAGAAATTGTATTTAAAATCAATATCTTACTCTATGAGTCGAACGCTCACCCTTGTTCAACTATTTTTCCTCAGGTGACAGGTGGACTCTTTTTGTGAATAACCTGCTTTCTTTCTCGCAAGTTTACCAGAAGCAGGTTAACTATATTTCATTTCCTTGATTTATAATCTAAAACTCCGTATATGCTAGTAGTACTCTAATCTTGATTGGGATTATAATAATTTATTTCTTTGAAGTTGTAAATATATTATATGGGTATGTTGGAATCTTCATGAAGAGTATTTACCTTGAATGAAGGAGCTGAGCTCTCATTTGATTATTTATTGTTTGGAGAATTATGAGGGTGAGTTAAGCTTTCCAAATTGAGTTATTTTGTGTTTATAGGTCAGATGAGTTAACACTCCCCGTTGGATGGTTTAATTTATGGCCGGACTTTGTTAGTTTAATTTTTTGAATTTGGACTACAGTTATTGGCTTTATGGTTGGGCTAGGGATAGTTAGGTTTACTACGGGTTTTGAGGGCCTTATACTGACACAAGTCCTAATGTCAGTC